>NC_044323.1:203785153-204449179 GCF_007399415.2 Gopherus evgoodei
TGTCAGAGGATGGTGAGATCACATTATGTACCCCATTACTCTAAGTGGAATTGGAGGAGAGAATTGTAAAAACTTTAAGTGGAGACACATTTATGGCCATCAAACTAAAATACAATCTACACTCTTGAAATTCAGCTAGCCACTTTTTCCTCCCTCTCCCCAAACCCTGCAGTTCATCCACTTAATCCCCAACCTTAGCACACTTTATTTCTGCCAGTCTATCCCCTAACACCGCTTTACTATTTCCTCAGGGAAGTGCACTGCAGGGATGAAGCAAACATTCAGATTCCCTCCTCTCCTCACCCCCTGCGATATCCTTATGGCCAAGAAGAGCTAAATGTTCATCAGTCTAAGGCCTGGTCTACACTATACGTTTATACCGAATTTAGCAGTGTTAAACCAAATTAACCCTGCACCCGTCCACACAACGAAGCCCTTTATATAGATATAAAGGGCTCTTAAAACCGATTTCTGCACTGCTCCCCAATGAGGGGAGTAGCGCTGAAATCGGTATTGCCATGTTGGATTAGAGTTATTGTGGCCGCAATTCGAAGGTATTGGCTTCTGGGCGGTATCCCACAGTGCACCACTGTGACCGCTCTGGAAAGCCATCTGAACTCAGATGCACTGGCCAGGTAGACAGGAAAAGCCCCAGGAACTTTTGAATTTCATTTCCTGTTTGGCCAGCGTAGAGCTCTGATCAGCGCGGGTGGCAATGCAGTCCCAAATCCAAAAAGAGCTCCAGCATGCACCCTACGGGAGATACTGGATCTGATTGCTATATGGGGAGACAAATCTGTTCTATCAGAGCTCTGTTACAGAAGACAAAATGTCAAAGCATTTGAAAAAGTCTCCAGGCTATGATAGACAGAGGCCACAGCAGGGACTCAGCACAATGCTGCGTGACAAGCGTTAACGGAAAGCCAAAGAATCAAATGGACGCTCATGGAGGGAGGGAGGGAGGGGGTACTGAGGACTCCAGCTATTCCACAGTCCCTGAAAAGCATTTGCATTCTTGGCTGAGCTCCCAATGCCTGAAGGGTCAAAAACATTTTCTTGGGTGTTTCAGGGTATGTCGTCAATGTGCCTTCCCGAAAGCAAAGGGAAAAAAAATAAATCGTTTCTCGCCTTTTTTCAATGTCACTCTATGTCTACTGCATGCCGCTAGTAGATGAGGTGCTGCAGTGCTGAACAGCAGCATCTTGTCCCCGGTGGCAGACAGTGCAAAATGACTGGTATCTATCGTCATCATCAGCCCGTGAGTGCTCCTGGCTAGCCTCGGTGAGGTCGGCCAGGTGCGCCTGGGCAAAAATGGGAATGACTCCCGGTCATTCCCGGCAGACGGTACAAAACGCTCGGTAACCGTCCTCATCATAGCAGCTGGAGGCTGAGCTCCATCAGCCTTCCCTCTTTCAAGTATAAAGAAGATTCTGTACTGCCTGGACTATCACAGCAGCGGGAGGCTGCCCCCCCCCAGCTCATTTTATCTCACTAAAAAGTCAGTGTTTCTTATTCCTGCATTCTTTATTACTTCATCACACAAATGGGGGGACACTGCCACAGTAGCCTAGGAGAGTTAGGGGAGGAGGGAAGCAATGAGTGGTGGTGTTGCAGAGGCACCCCCTAGAATGGCATGCAGCTCATCATTTCTGCAGAATCTCTGGGGCTCTGACCTGGAGCAGCTGTGCTCTCTGGTTCTCTAATAGACTTGCCCCATATTCTAGGCAGGACTATTTTTAGACAAAACAAAGAAGGGAATGACCTGGGAAGTCATTCCCATTTTTGTCCATGCGCCCCAGCCGACCTCAGCGAGGCCAGCCAGGAGCACCCATGACAGCAGCAGACGGTGCAAAATGACTGATAACCGTTATCTCATCACCAATTTACAATTGCAGATGGTGCTATAGCTGGTAACCATCTCTGCTACCTTGCAAAGGTAAATCAATGCTGCTGTGTAGCACTGCAGTACCGTGTCTGTCGGCAGCATCCAGTACACATACGGTGACAGTGACAAGAGGCTGAATGGGCTCCAGGGTTGCCATGCTATGGCATCTGCCAGGGCAATCCAGGGAAAAAGGGCGCGAAATGATTGTCTGCCGTTGCTTTCACGGAGGAAAGATTGAGTGATGATATTTACCCAGAATCACCTGCGACATTGTTTTTGCATTGGGATCTCAACCCAGAATTCCAATGGGTGGGGGAGACTGCAGGAACTATGGGATAGCTACCCACAGTGCAATGCTTCCGAAATCGATGCAAGCCTCGGTACATGGACGCACACCACCGAATTAATGTGCTTAGTGTAGCCGCGTGCACTCTACTTTATACAATCGGTTTTAAAAAACGGTTTCTGTAAAATCGGAATAATCCCGTAGTGCAGACATACCCTAAGGCTGGACATCAAGTGACAGAAGCAGCATCGCTGTCTAGTGATATCCTACTTTCAGGGGTAAGGGGCTGGCCAAGGCACATACTACCTGGGATGACATTGGGAACTAAGTCTGGACCTGAACTGCCACTACCCAACCAGGCCAGATCCCACTTGTATTTGTGCACCACATCCCACTCGCCCTCACATCTGTCTCACTGCTCGCTCCTTCACTGTTTGTCCTTCCCATCCTTACACCTGACCCGTGTTCTGTCACACCACATTCATTTCAGTCTGCTGCTCTTCCTCCAGAGGTGCTAGTGGAGAGGTACAGGTGTGATCCTCCATTGGATTTCTAGTAGTGTGAGAGCAAGATAGAGTGCCGCCAAGAGTACCAAATAACCACTCCCAAAGCCCTACCTAGAGTGTCTGAGTATGACTTTGGGATGAACAGAGCTCTTTTTCTATGCCTTGCAGATTAACACAAATTGGGGAATTTACTTCAACAGGGAGTACACAAATTGGCCTAGGTTCCCCCCCTTCTCATCAAAAACATCAGGTAATTTAATCTCTGTGCAGAGCTGCTTGTATAAAACTAAACTGGATGATTTCAGGTCATAGACGAAGGGACGGCGCACATGTAGCACAATGGGCAGATAAGAATTCTAACAAATTAGATTGTGCTGAGCAGTCTGCAGTGTGAGCAGTGTTCAATTTTGTGAATTAATTTTCCATTCTGTCATTATAGACATCTTTGCTGGTAGCCTTTTTAACCATTTGAACTGTGGCACCTTAAAGGCTAATAGATTTATTTGAGCATAAGCTTCCATGGGTAAAAAACCTCACTTCTTCAGATGCATCTGAAGTAGTGAGGTTTTTTACCCACAGAAGATTATGCCCAAACAAATCTATTAGCCTTTAAGGTGCCACCGGACTCCTTGTTGTTTTTGTGGATACAGACTTAGGGCTTGTCTACATCAGAAAGTTGCAGCGCTGGTGAGGGAGTTACAGCGCTGCAACTTTGAAGGTGTACACATCTGCAGGGCACCACCAGCGCTGCAACTCCCTGTTTGCAGCGCTGGCCGTACTCCCGTTTTGTCTCGGGTGTAGAGGATCCAGCGCTGGTGATCCAGCGCTGGTAATCCAATGTAGACAGTTACCAGCGCTTTTCTTGACCTCCGTGGAAGGAGGAAGCCTCTGGTAATCAAGCTGGTTTCCTTTCCCGGTTTGCTCTCTCGGTCCCGGAGCCACCCAGCAAACCGCAGGGAAGGAGACCTGCTTGCTCGGGGTTCCGGGACCGAGAGAGCAAACCGGGAACGCCGCGGTTTGCTCTCTCGGTCCCGGAGCCACCCAGCAAACCGCAGGGAAGGAGACCTGCTTGCTCGGGGTTCCGGGACCGAGAGAGCAAACCGGGAAAGGAAACCAGCTTCGCCGCGGTTTGCTCTCTCGGTCCCGGAACCCCGAGCAAGCAGGTCTCCTTCCCTGCGGTTTGCTGGGTGGCTCCGGGACCGAGAGAGCAAACCGCGGCGTTCCCGGTTTGCTCTCTCGGTCCCGGAACCCCGAGCAAGCAGGTCTCCTTCCCTGCGGTTTGCTGGCTGGCTCCGGGACCGAGAGAGCAAACCGCGGCGTTCCCGGTTTGCTCTCTCGGTCCCGGAACCCCGAGCAAGCAGGTCTCCTTCCCTGCGGTTTGCTGGGTGGCTCCGGGACCGAGAGAGCAAACCGCGGCGAAGCTGGTTTCCTTTCCCGGTTTGCTCTCTCGTCCCGGAACCCCCCTTGAAGCCGCCCAACAGCGCTGCAGTGTGGCCACATCTAACACCACTTGCAGCGCTGGTTGCTGTAAGTGTGGCCACTCTGCAGCGCTGGCCCTATACAGCTGTACTAATACAGCTGTAACAACCAGCGCTGCAAAATTTTAGATGTAGACATGGCCTAACACAGCTACCCCTTGACATTTGAACTGTGACATGAGGGTTTAAGAGCTGCTTGGGTAACAGTCTCTAACAATGGGAACATTATAGACAGGTCAGCCTGCATTTAAAAACTAGTTAACAAGTACTGCATTTCCTGCTTTTGGTGACATTTACAGGAACAACAAGAAGTTAAATGGTTAAAAATAAAAGTTGTACACACTTAAGGTCCAATCCTGCAGGTTTGAGCCTTAAGCATGGTATTCAGCAGTACAAGTGCTCAAGAATTACTGTCAAAAAAGCATACCTTTCTAGCATTGGAGGATATTGTGTTGGCCATTAAACTTTCCAAATAACTACTCAGGCTAACACCTTTTACAGTAATAATTGCTTCTTGAGTTAGCACAGTCCTGCAATGAAAGAAAATAAAGCTTAATTGATACAGAAAAGGAGCAATATACCCTCTCTCACAAACAGACAGATCCCTGACCCCAACTTACTTTTCTGGGTTTTCAGGATGAGGCGTGTAGACCAACCTCTCATCAACTGACACCAAATTTGTGAGAGTAATCTTAAAAACAAAAAACCACAAAAATTCTCAGAGGAAACAGCGAAGAGGAGAAACACTATCAACAATTCAGTAGCACCAACTGGTGCTTCATTATCCTTAACAGCAGAAAACAGGACAGTTACTGTACTTTGTAACAGCACAATTATAATTGTCAATAATTATTCAGAGGTGGTTTGTCTTCTGCTATTGCCAATCCAATTACAGCTAGGTAACCTCTGCCTTTCACTAGGTCTCTCTATATTCCATGTTGTCTGCCACAATTCAGGTAGCTTTCCAGTAACATTTCTGAATGTTGAACCAAGACTGAATGTCAGTATGTTTGCAATGGCAAGCTTTTTAATCCAGGCTCTTGATGGAAATAAGTAGCCTTATCAATCACACACAAAACATGTACTTAGAAAAGTCCCTAAGTCTAAATTTACTGTAAAAAGATAAGATTCTTACTGAAATCAGATTTAAAACGTGATAAGTTTGAAGGACATCAGAACACGACATAACAGTTTGCAAATTTCAACAAGATTAAAGATTTGCAATATAGTTCTAATGTATTTCTGCTGCTCAGGGAAACTTCTTTGGCTAGCATGTTTTATTGTCCAATACATAAGTCTGTCATTTCTGCTTTCTCAGAAGATGGTTTCACTGATGTCAAAATTACACCCATACAAATATTTTATATTGCCTACGTATTTAAAGTTGCCTACTCATGCAAAGAAGCAGCATACAGCGACTGAAAAAGGAAATGTTATTTAAAAATTTAGCAACCCAGAAAAGCTTCACATTGAAAATGCCGGTCTTTGTTTGACAGCCCTCAGTGCAAGCTTGTGCATTTCTGAAAGCTTTGCTTTCTTTTGTATTGCAAATAAGCAGGCGGTTGTTCTATTCTCCTACAGCCATTACCAAAAGCCTCCTGACCTCACTTAGTCACTTACATTGGTGGAGCAGAGTTCCATTTTCTTTTCTACTGGATCTACCACGGAATGTTCTTTAATGTATGTCAAAGTCCTACTTGTTCCCAAAATCTAGAAGACAAAACATTCCATTTAAATATTCAACATGACACCAGAACAAATTACAAAAGGTTTTCTGTGTTCTAAACTACTACTTTTACATATTTATGTTATAGTTATACATGAACACCCTGATCAGGATCAAGACCTCAACACGCTGAGTGCTAGGCAATCACACAAAGTGACATAGTCCCTGCCTGGAAGATACTACAATCGAAATTTGACTAACATTTCAGGAAACACTGCAATGCATTCATTGCAAGAGATGTGCTGCTATATCATTACATTTTCCCTATGATTTCTGGAAAAGGCATTTCCTATAAATTCAGAGTTGAGATCCCAGAGGATGAAGTGATGTAATGCATTACATCATCAGGTACTCATTCAACATATAAAAACATACCGCTTTCACAATACTTGGTAGTCCCCACTCTGTGCTGAGAAGTCGGTGACTATGTAACCTTCCCTGGTTATCGAGGCTCCTGTCTATCACATCTACTCCTACTACACATGGATTCATGGGATTGGGGTATTTTCTCATAGCAGCTTTGATAACTGTATCCCATGGGTGTCTAGGGAAAAAGAGACAGATGAATATTGTTAATGAAATGCATAAATACTAAGATCGAATGAGTGGTACAGACTTATCTGGGTATTGGGTGAAGTATTGGTCACCTCGTGCCTCAAAAACAAATACTGCTGATTTGGGGCAGGGACTCAGAAGGTCTATTAAAATAATTAGGGGCATGGAAGAATTTTTACATGGAAAGATTAAAAAGGCAGATTGTCATTTCTCCTCGTATTTGTTTACTTGGAAAGGAAACCAAGGTAGATAAAATGAGGAAGTTATAGTGAAGAGAGACAGGAAAAACAGAAGCTCCTGATCTAACAAGAACAAGTGACATTTGCTGAAGCTAAAAAATGGCAAATTCAGAACAATTAATAGAAAATTCTTTGCCATGCAACATGTAAATGAACAGAAGAACTCACTATCAAAGGATACGGAGGCAAAAAAGAATAATAAATATCTAGGTAATGCTAACAAATTTTGGAAGCAATATTAAGCCTCATGTTTCAGGATCTAAACCAATCTCTAACCATTTGGGACTAGAGGAAAAACTTAGTACATGGGGCAGATCATTCCACACCCACCTACTGTGTGGTTTTGGCACCTTCTCTGAAGTTTCTGGTGTTGGCCAGAGTCAGATACAAGAGACACAAGACTGGACTAGATAGACCATGGGCTTGATCCAGTATGGAAATTCTTCTGTTCTTAAACAATACTGACAGTGTTGAAAGAATACCTGATAGTTTGTGCAAGTGTACTTTGTATTGCATACATATTATACATGAGCAACCTGTTCCAAAGTGATTATTGATGTCTAACTTGACAACTAGTAAGAAGGGTGTTGGGGAAGTCATAGATAATGGGTGCTTGATAAGTTACATTTGTTCCAGCAGTGTAGGGTTAATGTAAGCTTTACCTAAGAGTAGAAGAGGCAAAGTGGATGAGGAACTCTCTTTCATTGGGGCAACTTCAACTGGTCAAAGAGACAAGCTTTCAAACTTACATAGAGCTCTTCTTCAGGTCTGGGAAAAAGACTGCATAAGCTCCCCAATAAAAGGTACAACCTCATCCACCTTGTCTCTCCAATATCCTAGGACTAAAACAGCAAACAAACAGATTTATGAGGTCATGTTCTCCATGCTAAAGCTGGCCTCCTCCAAAACTTCTTTCAATGTTCTAGGGTTGTGGAGACTGGTACTCACCTTACTTCAACTCTTTCTATTCACATGTAAAGAAGGCCCCCCCACTACATTAGCAAAGTGAAAGTGTCAAGAATATGTTTCCCCTAAGGCCTCAAAAGCCTCTGAACTAAACACCATATTCCACCAGATCTTTTATTTAAATTTCTTTAACAGTTTTGCTTCGTCTAAACTAGCAAACCAAACACTGAAAGCCAAATACAGCTGAGATCCACACACCTGCTACCCACAGCTACTGTCTGCAGTAGGATTCTCTCATTCTATAAATCTGTTATTCCATGGAGCAAGCTCAAGTCCAGCTAAACCAACACAAACTACAGTGGTTTCTCTCAGTGGTTTTCTGCACTCAAGTTTTCCACATTACTTACACTTGTTCAGCTCCACTGCTGTTAGCAAGTGTGGCTCTGCACTGGAAAAAAAAGTTAGGGAATAAAAGACAAGTGCAGGCACCAGGCAAAAGGTGTTGCTATGTGGAGGTGTTAAAACTCTTAGAAGAATAAGCATTGCAACAGTAAATGTTATACAACTGACTACCGTTTTCATTGCACACAGTCAGGACCTCCAAGGCAAACAGCCTTATTTCATGTTTTGAAGTCTCGGAAGTCAGCTCCTAAGGCCCAGCTTTTCAAAGTCAGTAATAAGGTGTTCTCAGAGGCTCTAACTTTTGACATCACTCCCCTCAATGCCAGAATTTGATTTGATGTTTAATTCAAACTTCTGACTAAACAGTATTTTGTCTTTTTTATTGGAGATGTTTAAATAGGTGAGGTTTCATGAAGAGTAAGATATTGAGTCATTTTGACATGCATACAAAAACTTTGCTATAGGAGCTATATTAGATAAATAATGGAAGAGAGTTTCAGTTTTGAATTAGACTACAGCTTAATTCCCCCATGTAGGAAGGCATCTACAAGACATTCCTCTATAACACACACACACACACACACACACACACACACACACACACACACTGGAGTTTTGCAAACATCTCCAGCATGAACAGGAAAAACAAAGTGGTCCTTCAGCTTCAAATGGGGAAATATATATTTTATTTTACAGCAGAAAGTTCCTTCCCCCATTCCTAGACCCTGCTCTCTACTAAAAGATATGCATGAACTGGTCTTCATATTATCATCAGGAATTATGTAATGTAACATGAACATAAAACTAAGCAGAAAGGTGATTAACAAAGGCAAGATGTCCTTGAAGGCTTTCAAGGAGCTAAAGGCCATTTTACTAATCTCTGATCTAACTACACTCACACACATTGCAGCATACGTTTTGCAGGCCTCACACTCCGTAATCTAATTTTCACATAGCATCAAGAAAGTATTATGTTCCACAGATAACTGATTTTCAAGTCAAGCTCTGCAGTTGCTCAAAACAGAAGTTGTGTCACGAAGAGAAACCTTTATTAGTACCAATCTTTAATTTTACACTAAGTTTTTGTTTACACATGATAACTTCAGGTGCCAAAACCCTGAGGCTAGATCTTTGTCCACATACCAAATGTAAACCAGCTTATCTGAAGTTATTTAAGGGTATGTCTACATCTAAAATTTTGCAGCGCTGGTTGTTACAGCTGTATTAGTACAGCTGTATAGGGCCAGCGCTGCAGAGTGGCCACACTTACAGCAACCAGTGCTGCAAGTGGTGTTAGATGTGGCCATACTGCAGCGCTGTTGGGCGGCTTCAAGGGGGGTTCGGGGAACGCGAGAGCAAACCGGATAAGGAGACCAGCTTCGCCGCGGTTTGCTCTCGCGTTCCCCGAACCCCCCTGCAAACCGCAGGGAAGGAGACCTGCTTGCACGGAGGTTCGGGGAACGCAAGAGCAAACCGGGGAAGGAGACCAGCTTTGCCGCGGTTTGCTCTCGCGTTCCCCGAACCCCCCTGCAAACCGCAGGGAAGGAGACCTGCTTGCACGGAGGTTCAGGGAACGCGAGAGCAAACCGGGGAAGGAGACCAGCTTGATTACCAGAGGCTTCCTCCGGCATGCTGGGATACCTGCTTATTCCACGGAGGTCAAGAAAAGCGCTGGTAAGTGTCTACACTTGATCACCAGCGCTGGATCCTCTACACCCGAGACAAAACGGGAGTACGGCCAGTGCTGCAAACAGGGAGTTGCAGCGCTGGTGATGCCCTGCAGATGTGTACACCTCCTAAGTTGCAGCGCTGTAACCCCCTCACCAGCGCTGCAACTTTGTGATGTAGACAAGCCCTGAGTAAATGTTGCTAAACCAGTACAAACTCCTATACTACGAAAATTTCACAAAAATTTTAGATTGCTGCTAACATCATGCTAGCTTCACCTATGTTAGCAAATGTGAGAGCCCCAGCATAGGGGGGCTTTCAATGACATTTTAGAACACTCTGTCTACATTGCAATAAAGTACCCACAGCTGGCCCATGTCAGCTGACTCTGTCATGGGGCTTGGACTGCTGGGCTATAAAATTGTAATGTAGACTCCCCACTCCCCTTTCATGGGGTCCCAGCACCCAGTCTCCAGCACAAATGCCTACACTGCAATTTTATAGCTCTGCAACCAAAGCTAGAGTCAGATGACAAAGGCCAACCATGCAGTGTAGACATAGCATGTCTAATCAACAGAGGGTCTGTGCCAGGCTAGATGACATGGAGCTTTAAACACAGATGGTACGCCTACATTAAGGCTCCCAAAAGTTGCTAACACTGGTAAAGCAAGACTGAAGTTTGCAATAATGAGACATTTTTTTAATTCCTCCTCAAAACCCACTTCCATCAGCTTGGAAGAACTGGGTGGTGGTAAGCACCCAGTTTCTTCTCTTTCCACCCCCCTTCCCTTTGTAGTCCATTAACAAATAAATAAATAAAAGTTAAAGAAAAGAAAAACCGGCACACACAACTACAAGCTTCATCTGGCACTACAGAGTCACATTCCGAACTTACTCTCCTCTTCCCTCTCCCTCCTTGCCCAGTATCTCCTAGGTTTATCCAGTCTAGACTGTAGCGTCCTAGGAAACAGGGACTATATTATATTTCTTTACAGCGAGGCTATGACTTCACTGACTTTTTAAAAAAAAAACACCACAAGCTTATACCTACGAATCTGTGCCACAACATATAAACAAACACCAAAAGGAAGCCACTGTTTTGAAATGTCCAAGCCATCATCACCGAAGTTCATAGCCTGTTATCTGCAAATGTTTCCCAGTATGATGTGGCTAGACTTTGACACACAAGTATTCTCAAACTTTGCTATCAATTGTTCAGTTCTCATTTTGTCTGACAACCATTTTCGCAGTTAAATGCTTCACTTATATGAAGAACAACATGAAATAAATGACAAAGTAAGTTATTAACTTTGAAGGTTAGCAGCTCATTGAAGGTATTTTGTGGATTACTTAAAAACACATAACAAAAGGGGTGGAGACAAACACAAAATGTTACAATAACTCAGTTTTAATCTGTTCATACCTTTCAGGAGAATCAACTATATCTGTGTTTTCTCTAATATTATGAAAGCCTATGCCTTAATGCCTAATAATGTAATAGTTTTGTTAGTTTCATAACTCTGCCTTTTTAGAGTCTTATTTCCTGCATACCTTGGCAAACAGATGACAGATGTTGAAACCTTTCATGCTGCTTTCAGCCCTTGTCTATACAGGAAAGTTTCAGCATAATTTGGGGGTGAATGTAAACCAATGTAGTTATACCAGCAGAACTCCCTGGTAGACACTTATTCTATTCTAAGAGCTTCTTCGGTGGTTGAGAAGTGGTTTAAACTAAGGTGAAAAAAGCCACTCTTTTACAGGATTAATAATGTCCACAAGGGGTCACACCAGTATTACCGGTAAAACTTCCCCATTAGACAAGCTCTCAGTCACCCCTCTCACGTTGGTATGGAACTTTTGCAAGGATCTCCATACTGCACTGCCACCAACTGCATCCCCTTTGAACAGCAAAATGTACTCCTCATTCAGTGAGAGCTGCGCACAATCTTAACTTGAACTACAAAAAGACCTCATGATCAGTTAGTTCTTAAAATTAGAAGAAAGGGGAACTGCGGAACTGATTACACTTCCTGCAACCCACGCAATGATACAGAGAAAGATACAGAGTTGCAGCACAGGCTGAGAAGCAAAGTTAAGGCCACTGCAGTAACGGTAGGTCATAGTTCACACTTAGCACTTTTTCCTCTGTAGGTCTATGTGGTGCCAGCTGTCACCTGGCTCTGCCACTGAGCTGCGGGGTGACCTCGGACGAGTCAAACCCCACTCTGTGCCTCAGTTTCCTCAGCTATGATCTAGGGCTAAATGACATTTCCCGGCCCATGGGCGAAGGGCAAGGGCTGGAGTATCACAGCGCCGGGTAGCGTGCAGCCCCGTGACCGGCACGGCCCGCAGCCCCGGATTGCAAACCAAGCCCCCGGCTGGGCCGGGAGTCCCCACGGGCATAGACCGGCGTCTGGCCCGGTAACGACGGAGTCACAGCCCGGGGCCGCAGGGCCGGCGCGCTCCCGGCCTGCAGGAATCACCGCCCCGCCCTGAAGTCTGGGGCCGGCGCCCAAGCTCCCCCGGCCCAGGCTCGGCGCCTGCTCCCGCCGCTCACCCGAACACGTGCTCCGAGCTCCAGATCTTCATAGCTCCGCCGCTGCCCCCGGCGCGCGAGCCCCAATGGCGACGTCCCAAGCGCTCGCTCCGGGCAAAGAAAGAGCCGGCTCAGCGGGGGCGGGGCCGTGACGCGAGCAGGGGGCGGGACGCACCGAGCCGGGAACAGAGTGTGCTGGGCAGGCTCCCAATTGCCTCACGGGTGGGAGGGGCGCGCGGGACACCAGAAAGAAAAAGCCCGCCCCACTTTTAAATACGTCATTCCAGCGCCTGCAGGCCCCTGCGGCCACGTGACCCCCTTCCCATCCCGACCTTACGTGATGCGCTCGCGCGTCGCGGCGGGGGCGGGGTTTGTGGCCGGCGGGCGGAGTCTCGCGGCGGCCGTTTGGCCATGGCGCACCGCTACCTGCTGCTGTCGCGGGGCTGCTGCCGGCGCCGGGGCCTGCCCAGGTTCCTGACGCTGCAGCAGCTGCTCTCGGGCCGGGGCCCCTCCGGGCCAGGGCCGGGGCCGGCGCAGGTGAGTGACAGGGCGGTGCGGGAGGAGCCAGGGCGGCCGCTGTCAGTGTCCGCGGGGGACGATCGCTCCCAAGCCTGCGAGTGGGGCCGGGGTGACCCGCTCTGGCTCGGCCGGTGACCATCGTGCCCGGGCGCGTTCCCCGCGGCCAGCGCTTAACCCGCGCCCGGGGCCCGGCTCCGCAGGGGGCTGCTGTCGCCGGCCAGCGCGCCTGAGGAGACCCAGGTCCCCCGGTGCCCGCCGCGTAGGCCCTAGCGCCCTGGGCCACAAACGTCTGGCCCGGCCCCAGGCCCGCTTTGAAATCGCGCCCGCCGCGGGGTCTCGCCTTTGCAGTGTGCCCAGGCCCCTCAGCGTGTCCCTGCCAAGCGGGCGCTGCAGGCCGGTCTCAGGGCATCAGTGTTAAAGCGAGGTGGGGGGGGCGAGACCAGGAGGGCGCTGGGCGCTCCCCGGGCTGGCTAGTCGGGGTGTCAGGAGTCTGATGTATCTTGCATAACCCCAAGTTTCACCTCACTGTGTGTTTTTGTGTCTGGGGCCATGTCTACATCTAAAATTTTGCAGCGCTGGTTGTTACAGCTGTATTAGTACAGCTGTATAGGGCCAGCGCTGCAGAGTGGCCACACTTACAGCAACCAGCGCTGCAAGTGGTGTTAGATGTAGCCACACTGCAGCGCTGTTGGGCGGCTTCAAGGGGGGTTCCGGGACCGAGAGAGCAAACCGGGAAAGGAAACCAGCTTCGCCGCGGTTTGCTCTCTCGGTCCCGGAGCCAGCCAGCAAACCGCAGGGAAGGAGACCTGCTTGCTCGGGGTTCCGGGACCGAGAGAGCAAACCGGGAACGCCGCGGTTTGCTCTCTCGGTCCCGGAGCCAGCCAGCAAACCGCGGGGAAGGAGACCTGCTTGCTCGGGGTTCCGGGACCGAGAGAGCAAACCGCGGCGAAGCTGGTTTCCTTTCCCGGTTTGCTCTCTCGGTCCCGGAACCCCGAGCAAGCAGGTCTCCTTCCCCGCGGTTTGCTGGCTGGCTCCGGGACCGAGAGAGCAAACCGCGGCGTTCCCGGTTTGCTCTCTCGGTCCCGGAACCCCGAGCAAGCAGGTCTCCTTCCCTGCGGTTTGCTGGCTGGCTCCGGGACCGAGAGAGCAAACCGGGAAAGGAAACCAGCTTGATTACCAGAGGCTTCCTCCTTCCACGGAGGTCAAGAAAAGCGCTGGTGAGTGTCTACATTGCATTACCAGCGCTGGATCACCAGCGCTGGATCCTCTACACCCGAGACAAAACGGGAGTACGGCCAGCGCTGCAAACAGGGAGTTGCAGCGCTGGTGATGCCCTGCAGATGTGGACACTCTCAAAGTTGCAGCGCTGTAACTCCCTCACCAGCGCTGCAACTTTCTGATGTAGACAAGCCCTTAGTTTGTAAGTATCAGAGGGGTAGCCCTATTAGTCTGGATTTGTAAAAAGCAACAAAGAGTCCTGTGGCACCTTATAGACTAACTTTGTCGAAGTGGGTATTCACCCACGAAAGCTTATGCTTCAATACTTCTGTTAGCCCCAAAATACAAAGGTGTTACAGCACACTGTTACTGAAAAATTGCTGACTTTCTCACTTTTACCTTGTAATTATAAAATAAATCAATTAGAATATAAATATTGTACTTACATTTTAGTGTATAGCATATAGAGTAATATTAGCAAGTCCTTGTCTATGACATTTTAGTTTGTACTGACTTCACCAGTGCTTTTTATGTGGCCTGTTGTAAAACTAAGAAAATATCTAGATGAGGTGATGTATCCCCTGGAAGACCTCTGCATCCCCCCAGGGATATGTGTACTCCTGGTTGAGAACCACTATCTTATATGACCTTTGGCAAAGACCTTAATGTCTCTGTACCTCAGTTTCCTATGTGATGGGGGAATAGTTCACATTGTTGCTGCAAAGGTAAATGAATACTTATGAAGTGCTTGGGATACTTCAGCATGAGGTCTCAAAGCCTGAGTATATACCTCCTCCATCTCTAGGCATAGTTTGTTTTAATTCTTAGTTTCTTTGTGCATATTTTAGTGAGGCCTTGACTTTATCAGGGCATCTTTCTTAATGGCTTCTTGTAGGCAATGCCACTGATCTTTAAGAAATTTGAACACTTACTATTATAAATGGGTATATTCTTATTCAAAGTAGTATGTTTTCCTTTTAAAAATTCTTATATTAGGGAGATAGAATATACATGATGATGAACATTAGAAATGTAATATCTTAACTAGAGTATCTTCAGTGGAGAGCATAATTTACAAGAAACTGAAGTAAACTGTGGAGATAACCATATGTAATGATCTGCTGTGCCTGCCTTTTATGTAAGTAAGTTATACTGCATTTTCAAAGGATTAGTCCTTTATTAGAAACCTACTTTTTTTTCCTAAGCACTCTTATGAAGTAGCTGATCGTTGTCAGATAATTAAAAGGATGTCAACTGGGTCCAATTTACATTGTTCAGTTTAAGACAGTGGTTTTCAACCTTTCCAGACTACTGTCTTGCATACCCCCAAGTTTCACTTCACTTAAAAACTACTTAAGAATCAGACCTAAAAATACAGAAGTTTCACAGCACACTATTACTGAAAAATTGCTTACCTTCTAATTTTTCCCATATAATTATAAAATAAGTGAATTGGAATATAAATATTGTATTTCCATTTTAGTATATGGCATACAGAGCAGTATAAACAAGTCATATGAATTTTTAGTTTGTGCTGACTTTGCTGGTGCTTTTTATGTAGTCTGTTGTAAAACTAGACAAATATCTAGATGAGTTGACCTCTGGAAGACCTCTGTGTATCCCCAGGGTTGCATGTACTACTGGTTCGGAACCACCAGTTTCGAACATTTTAAAAACAATGTTTTTGAAGCTTTTGCCATGCAGTAAATAACTAGTACTAGTGTGTTTTATTTGTTGATAACCTCTTGATTTTTGGGGAAAAGATTAATTTTCTGTTGATGTAATCAAAAATATTGGGGATCTTCTGTGCTTCTTTTGTGTTCTTGGTAACTTTCTGTGGATTAGAATTACGAGGATTTAGTGGCTTGTCATCTTTTCTTTTTTGTAAAGTAAAAAGTTGTGATTTTTTTTTAAATACCCAGCAATGCTGCTATTCTGTTTTGCAGCACAAGATTCTGAAGGAGACTGAGCATGTGGCAGCATTTATTCAGTGCTATGGGTCTTGTATTTGTCTGACACTGTTAAATAGTGAGTAGAACTGCATCACAGCCTTAATGTAACTTAGGTGTAAACCTGACCTGTATACTCTCTTCACCTCTCCATTGTGGATTATTTTATATTTGTGAGTGTCTTATGAACTTTGTTAAAAAATGCTCATTAGGTATCATTCTCTTTCCCTAAGATGAAGGTTCCTTGGAGTAATGAAGAATATTTACCTGTTTTTGTTTATTTCTAATTCCTTTGTCATGGCAACTGTTTTATCCCCAGGATTGATAGGCTGGGCAGGGTTCCCCTATACGGTTCATGAAATGGCCTAAATGTTTAGACAGCATGATGGCAAAGTGTGCTTCATTTGCTCTTTCTTCTTTTCTCCTTTGAAAACGCCCTGAAAGCATATCATTTTAGGTCACTCTGGCATTCCCAGCTCCAGCTGACCTAAGAACAGCAGCATGCTGTGCAAAAACTGGATTTCCGTGACATTATAGTTATTAGCTTGAATGTGTAACATCTTGGCTGTAATATTCCTTGATAGAGTAGCCTTGGCTTTTAGATTAAGCAGATAAATTCACATAGGAATTCTAATAACTGTTGAAATTACGCAGGTAGGGGAGAAAGAAACTGTAGGCATTTTTTAAATTAATTAACTTCGGCATAGGTCTGTAGTCAATGTAAACATTGGTTTAGTTAATCAAGACTTAGTCTAGGGATTCAATGTATGTGGCATAAAGATAATTTTTACTTTCTTCTTTATAAAATGTATTTTGTAACTCTTCCTTTTGTGCATCTTACCTGAGGCACTGTTAGAGACATTTTAGCAGCACAGTTTGTAGTCTGCACAGATAAATCCAACAGTATACTAGCTCTTCTGTTCTGGTCTGTCCCCATGCTATAGCTTATTCCTGATCAACCAAGTCATAACACAGTTTAGCCCTATTCATGCTGGTTATAACCTGATTCACCCATAACCAGTCTTAAACTCTATTAACACGCTTGTTTTCCCTGATTAGATGGAGCAAAAGCTGCTGAATATTCTTGCTTTTTGTTCAGTTACTCTGAATTCGAATCATGACTAAAGTAAATATTCTCCCTGACAGACCTTTATTAAT
Source organism: Gopherus evgoodei (assembly GCF_007399415.2). Classification (NCBI taxonomy): domain Eukaryota; kingdom Metazoa; phylum Chordata; order Testudines; family Testudinidae; genus Gopherus; species Gopherus evgoodei. The sequence continues at coordinate 203,802,185 of NC_044323.1, forward strand.
TTTTGATGTTGCAGGAAAACGGGGAATATAGAAGAGAAGGTGAGGCAAAATTCTCAGACATAGTTTTCTTGTGAGTTTCACTGTTGCTTCTTTTACCACTTGTCCCTGGGATGCGTTTAGATTATTGTCATTAAACCCTTTATTAGCCATACAAATTTACCTCTTTTCCTAGAGCCCCTTGCAGCTGCACATTTGTACTTGTCCCTGCTGGATGATGGCTCCTTAGACATAACAGCTACTCAACAAAGTATCTGTTTTACCCTGGCATGCTTTACTTTCTCAGTGAAAGGGTTTTTTTGGATTTTTAATACTAAGGTTTATTCTGAGGGCAGTATGTAGAGCCTTAAAAAATCTGTGTTAACCAGAACTTGGACAGAATCACGGAAGCAAAACAATAACATGGAATCCAGCGCTAAAATAAAATCCAACACTATACAAAACAATAAAGATGTATCCTTACTGCGGCCGCAGGGCTGGAGGAGATGGAATTAGTTCTTTTTTAAATGGAAAAAAATTAAATCAGAAAATAATAAATCTGAAAATTCACAGTGATAAAACGGATTCATAGGGCCCTAAGTATAACAACACAAAATAAAGATGGAAAGGAGGGCATCAGCAGACTGAGAATCCTTCACCTGCCTGTCTCTATATCAGAAGTGAATAATTAGGAGATAGGAGCATTCGCTCATTCACATGAACTCCCCCCTAATTCCAAAAGTGGGAATGGATCAGACTTAGTTCAAAAAAGTCTTTAATTAAAACCCTTAAAAAAAATCACAAGATTGGCAACAGCTTTCAAAGGACAATATTATAAATGCAATTTATGGTGGCGTGATAGAATTCTGTGAAGCAGCATATCAGTTTCTTCCTTCCATTTTGATATTAGATTCACCTTTAGGATAGAAAGTCTGTTTTACAGCCAGTATATTTTGAGAATAACATAATTGCTAAATGTTAATAACATTGCTGCACTTAGGAAGGAAAACTCAGAGTGAAGATAATAGGACTGTGCATAGATATGCAGAGCCCGTGTTCTGGTTCATGGTGATGTCAGATGCTAGACCTGATGCAGAGTTATTTCTGCTGAGTCACCCAATGTCAAGTTAATTCACTTCTAGCAGTTCCTTCCAGGAGCATGAAAGGGTTGAATGTCCCTTTGAGATAGAGGGAAGTAGTGGCAAGGCAGTGTTCCCTCTAATTTTTTACATCCATGTGCGGAATGAATTTTATGTGCGCCAATATGGAGGTAATGTGGCAGGGGGGGTGGGGCTGTGGGGTTCAGCATGTGGGAGGGGGCTCAGAGCCAGGGCAGAGGGTTGGGGTGCAGGGGGTGAGGGCTCTGGCTGGGGATGTACGCTCGAGGGTGGGACCAGGAACATGGTAAGTTTGATTTAAATCACAAGTCAGGAAGACTAGATTTAATCATGGTTTTCTACATAAAAGTGCATTCTTGTTGGTTGTTATAACCTTAATACATATTCTTCATAACTCAGAGATAGATGTAGGTTTCATTTTTAGAAGGTACACACTATACATTTTTAAAGTGATTTATTTTGAAAACTTTTCAGATTAGTTTTACAGCTATAGCAGAAAATGAATAATTGAAACTATTGAAAATTATGGTGGTCTTGAAGGTGGATAGTCTTCAGAATCCTGTATGTTGAGGATAGAGTCTCCTAAACAAAATAAGTCAATGCAGTTATTTAATTATTATTATCATACTGCTCATTTAGTATTATGCATTGCATTCACTGATGATCAGTATTACTTTAAAGTTGAAATTGTAAAAGGAAGATCTACCTATTTCAGCTATTTATTTTTATCACAGTTGCATCTAAAATGATAGTACCATAGAGTAACTACGATATTTTTTGCTCAAACATGAAACTACAAGAAGAGTCCAGAAGGAAGACAGGCAGTCCTTAAGGAAGAAGTAGGAAATAAAAAAGTCTACCAACCCAAAGGCCCTGCATGTTCAGACATGTTCCTTTCATCATCTTCATAGGATCATAGAATATCAGGGATTAGAAGGGAACAACCCCCCCTGCTGAAAGCAGGACCAATTCCCAACTAAATCATTCCAGCCAGGGCTTTGTCAGGCCTGACCTTAAAAACAACTAAGGAAGAAGATTCCACCACCTCCCTAGGTAACCCATTCCAGTGCTTCACCACCCTCCTAGTGAAATAGTGTTTCCTAATATCCTTCCTAAACCTTCCCCATTGCAACTTGAGACCATTACTCCTTGTTCTGCCTTCTGGTACCACTGAATCCCCTTTCAGGTAGTTGAAAGCAGCTGTCAAATCCCCCTCATTCTTCTCTTCTGCAGACTAAACAATCCTAGTTCCCTCAGCCTCTCCTCAGAAGTCATGTGTTCCAGCCCCCTAATCATTTTTGTTGCCTTCCGCTGGACTCTTTTTCTAGTTTCTCCACATCCTTCTTGAAGTGTGGAGCCCAAAACTGGACACACCACTCCAAATGAGGCCTCACCAATGTAAAAAAGAGGGGAATGATCACATCCCTAAATCTGCTGGCAGTGCCCCTACTTATACAGCCCAAAATGCCGTTAGCCTTCTTGGCAACAAGGGCACGCTGTCAGCTCATATCCAACTTCTCGTCCACTATAACCCCTGGGTCCTTTTCTGCAGAATTGCTGCCTAGCCATTTGGTCCCTAGTCTGTAGCAGTGCATGGGATTCTTCCATCTGAAGTGCAGGACTCTTCACCTGTCCTTGCTGAACCTCATCTGGTTTCTTTTGGCCCAATCCTCTAATTCAGTGGTCTCCAACCTTTTTGTGGCCAGTAGCACATTCATGTTTTCAGAATAGTGTGGCAGGCGCCAACAGTTTTTCAAGGCTTATTTTGTATTTGTACATTAAATAATACAAAAAAATCATATTTAATATTACATAATATATAAATCCAGAGAGAAGCCGCGAGGACAGAGAACACTGGCACCCACAGCCCCGGAGTACTCTGTCCCCAGCATGCGTGGGGCACTGGCTTCTCTCCCCTGCTGGGCACTAGGCAGGCCCCGCGCCTGCCGGGACAGCGCTGGCTCTAGGTTATTTGCTGCCCCAAGCAAAAAAAATTTTGGCTGCCCCCTACCCCAGCCCTGGGGAGGGTACAAGGGGAGAGGTGCTGGTGAAGGGAGAGAACAAGGGGAAGGGGTTTGGTGAAGGAGCGATGGGGGGGAGGTACAAGTGAAGAGGCTGTGAGTGGGACTGGGGGTGCAAGGGCTAAAAGGGCCAGGTGCTGATAACTGCTTCCACAGCACCATGCAGGCAGAACCGAGAGGATGGACACTTACCCCAGGTGCCTGAGCCACGGGGGTTCCCCAGTGGGGCAGCGTCCCTGGCTGCTCCGCTTGGAGCCAGCCTCTTCCTCTTCCCGCCCCTGGCACTGTGGGATCCCAGGGCAAGCAGCGCAGGGCTGAGGCGGGGGACGTGTGCAGCGGGCTGAGTCTGGGGGCAGGAGGGGGCAGCTCCCTGACAGCTCGGGCTGCCCAGCCACTCGCCCCATCAGCACACAAGCTGGGATCCACGCCCCCCTCCCAGCCCAGCGGTGCTCTGCACAGCCCACTTGGGCGGTGAAATGTCGTGCCACCCTGGCGAGACTCAGAGCAGTAGCGGTGGCAGCAGCAGGACCCCTCCTCCCTCCCGGGTCCCGCTTCCCTCCCTCCCCGGCTCCTTACACACTGCGGTAGCCCCTCTCACTGCCGCAGCCCGGGCTCAGCTCCAAGGGACGATGCTCTGGCTCTCCAGTGGCAGGGCTCTGGCCAGGGCCGGCTCCTGAGTTTTTGCTGCCCCAAGTAGCCCCGGAGTTATCTGTCCCTGGCAGGCATGGGGTCGTGGCTTCTCGAAGCCAGAGAGAAGCTGCGGCCCCTTGCCTGCCAGGGACAGAGAACACTGGCGCCCGCAGTCTGCAGCTCAGGAGTTCTCTGTCCCTGGCAGGCGCGGGGCTGCAGCTTCTCTCCGGCTTAAGCTGCAGCCCTGCGCCTGCCAGGGACCGAGAACACCGGCACCTGGAGTTCTCTGTCCTCAGCAGGCATGGGGCCATGGCTTCTCTCCCCTGTTGGGCACTAGGCAAGCACACATAAATGCCGCAGTGGGCGCCATGGCGCCCGCGGGCTCCGCCTTGGGGACCACTGCTCTAATTTGTCTAGGTCCCTCTGTGTCCTGTCCCTACCCTCCAGTGTATCTACCACTCCTCCCAGTTCAGTGTCATCTGCAGACTTGCTGAAAGTGCAGTCCACACCATGCTCCAGATCATTAATGAAGATATTGAATAAAACTGGCCCCAGGACCGACCCTTGGGGCACTCCGCTTGAAACCTGCTGCCAACTAGGCATGGAGCCATTGATCGCTGCCCATTGAGCCTGATGATCTAGCCAGCTTTCTGTCCACTTTATAGTCCATTCATCCAGCCCATACTTCTTTATCTTGCTGGCAAGAATACTGTGGGAGGCTGTATCAAAAGCTTTGCTAAAGTCAAGGAATAACACATCCACTACTTTCCCCTCATCTACAAACCCAGTTATCTTATCATATAAGGCAATTAGGTGAGTCAGGCATGACTTGCCCTTGGTGAGTCCATACTGACTGTTCCTGATCACTTTCCTCTCCTCTAAGTGCTTCAGAATTGATTCCTTGAGGACCTGCTCCATGATTTTTCCAAGGACTGAGGCAAGGCTGGCTGGCCTGTAGTTACCTGGATCCTCCTCCTTCCTTTTTTAAAAGATTGGCACTACATTAGCCTTTTTCCAGTCATCTGGGACCTTCCCCGATCGCCATGAGTTTTCAAAGATAATGTCCAATGGCTCTGCAGTCACATCTGCCAACTCCTTTAGCACCCTTGGATGCAGCGCATCCAGCCCCATGGATCTGTGCTCATCCAGCTTTTCTAAATAGTCCCGAACCACTTCTTTCTGCACAGAGGGCTGATCACCATCTTCAACGCAGCTTCCTCCTGAGAAGGAACACTTAGCATCATAGACTATCGGAGTTGGAAGGGACCTCAGGAGGTCATCTAGTCTAACCACCTGCTCAAAGCAGGATCACTCCTCAGACAGATTTTTGCCACAGGTCCCTAAATGGCCCCCTCAAGGATTGAACTAACAACTCTGAGTTTAGCAGGCCAGTGCTCAAACCACTGAGCTATCCCTCCCTCCATGATGTTGTTTCATTTGGGCAACGAGGCCTTGCATTTCTTTGTTGTGCTGTTGCACACGTTCCTGTCTTACCCACAGGTAGAGGAACTTCATTCAAATATTCCCAAACTGGGTCTCTTTTACAGCCTGCTGCTGTTATAGGTTTTCCCTTCTAGTGAGGGAATGGTATGGTAGATGTTAAATCAATGAAGGCTACATTCGGAAAGACCTCAAGACTTCTGGAATATGCTGCTCAAACAGTTTCACTTTTGTTTCTATTGCCTGTCCCTCCCTTCTCACATTAATCTCCAGAATTCTTCTCCTTGTCCAGATCTATTCTGCCCCCAGCAATCTTGTATTCATTGTACTGTTCGAAACTGCACTTTTAGAGAGGTAAGGGATTGACTCTGTGTACACAAATTTGCAGAGGTACAATATGATTGAGATCTGTTATTTCTCACGTCTATATATGTATGTATTTAAAAACATGCCTGTTAACAGCAAAAATGTTGTCTCTGTAGACACAAATCCACAGTTTGAGAACTGCAAAACAAAGCATCTATGATGGTATCTTCTAGACTGAGCACTGAGTCCCATTGAATAGATAGATTATTTAGGCTGATCTTTCTATACAGAAACTTCTGGAATCCCATAAAATTGGGTCCCTAATCATGAACTATTGGAACTCATTTATAAAATTTTTCTTAAACATTACATAAATATATTTTCTCATGCTATAGAATTAGAATTTATAATCCCTATTCCATGACGAGATATCTTTGAGTTATAGCAGCAAAGAATCCTGTGGCACCTTACAGACTAACAGACGTATTGAAGCATGAGCTTTCGTGGGTGAATACCCACTTCATTGGATGACATGCATCCAACGAAGTGAGTATTCACCCACGAAAGCTCATGATCCAATACGTCTGTTAGTCTGTAAGGTGCCACAGGACTCTTTGCTGCTTTTACAGATCCAGACTAACACGGATACCCCTCTGATACTTTGAGTTATAATGTATCTTAATTAAAACTGTCTTTAGATAGGGTTTTTCCCTCAAAAAGCATTTTATCAAAAATCTGATTTTTTATTTAAATCATTTTTATCCATCCTGATCAGGGATGAGGGGTTGGGGGTGCGGGTGGGAAGGCTCTGTTTAGGGATGTGGGCTCTGGTGTGGGGACAGGGATGAGGAGTTTTGAATGCAATCTGCCCTGGGGCTGCGATGGGAGGAAGACACCCCCCAGCCCTCTCTCGCTGCAGCAGCTCCAGGGCTCAGGGCTCGAGTTGGGGGAGAGGCGCCTTTCCCTGCCATGGGAGCCCTGCCCTCCCCCTACTTCAGTTTGCCCCCTGCCCGCCCCCTACCTCTCTCCTCTCCAATCCCCTGTGTAGTAAGAGGAGGCCCTGAGATATAAACCTTGGTATCAGAGGCCTGGTTTAAGGCCTAAGGCCTGAACTAAGGTAATGGCCAAGACTTTGCTAACATAAAGTTAAGCAGTGAGCCAGAGGCAGGCCCTGCTCACAGAAGCTGGCAAGGAAAGGGCTGATGCTGCAGAAAGAGACTACCTAAAAAGTACTGGACACTAGATCAGAACATTCGCATACTTGTACATGCCACACAGATAACAAGGAACAGGCTAACCCATCCCAATGACAGGGGTAATATGGTGGATAGAGTTGTTTTGTTCGAACCAACATGTACAAGGTGAGAGGCGGCACCTTACTACATAGAGGAGTTGTACCTTGCTGCGTAGAGGGGTTGCACCTCATACGTCAGGAGTGATGTGTAACTTGTTTGTACCTGTGTATAAGAATGCATCCCTGGGGCAGTGTCTTTGTCCTGCCAAGGGGGCAGTGGAAAGTCCCGCCACTGAGCTGAGTCCATTGACCAGGGGCACATACTCGTAGTATGTCCTGTAGAGTAAGAATCTAGAGGGAACTATTATTGTGCTCAGTACTGCAATAAACCTGGCCGAAGTGCCTTCGTACCTTACTAGACTCTGTGGTCATTGGGGGTTCTCTTCGGGTCTGCTGTGTCAGCTGTCTTCGAAGAGCTGGGACAGCACACAGAGGGAACACATGCACACAGCCGAGTGATATCAACATTGAACAGAGCAGAGCACCAGACTGGTAGCATCTGACAACACCCTGTGACTGCACCCCTGTGTGGCCCTTGATAGCCTGCTGCGCAGCCATGTAGCTTGGAGGGAACTTAGGGCATAACTGTCTCCTCAGGGGAAAGCCTTTGAGCAGCCATTCTTAGGAAAAAGCTTAGCTTAAATAACTAAAAAACATAAATTTTAAGTAAACTCTAGGAAGTGGGTAAATTTGGATCATATTCAGAATTTATAGTCTCTTTGGAAGAAAAAGGGCACTCTACTTTACTGTAAGATTATTCTACGCTTTATTCGGTATATTCTAAAAGTTTTAAGGACCAATATTCAGGTAACATTAAGTTTTAACTTGTCATTTAGCTTAATTTATTTTAACAGTTAAAACTGTTTAAAATGGATCCTTTCCACCAAACTCTAAAATCTAGAACCCTGCAAACCAGGATTGTGCTTCAGTTAGCATAATATGAACTTGTTGTGAATCTGCTGTAAATAGATCCTAATGTATATGAAAGCTTTATATCTACTTTAAGATTCTCTTTCTCTCAAATGGGCTTTTCAGATCTGTGTAAGCACTGTCTGTTATGCCCCTCTGTCTTGGACCTCTGAGTAGATCCTTACTGTACAGAAAGAATCTGGATATTTTTTTTCATAGAAACTCATGCCATGCCTGTGAGGATCTCACGGGCCTAACCAGGCTCAGTGCCACACTTCAAGTACCTATTAGCTGATGATGTGAAAAATACGTTTAGTAATATACTTTAAATTATCCTGTGTCTGAAATTGTACAGGAAGCATAAATGTAAAGCTAAATATCTGCACTGTGTACTATATGTAATTATTTATAAGAAATGTTTTGTGCATTTCATCTTGTTGCCCAATCTGCACTATTGGTGTCAAAATCTTAGATTTGTACAACAAAGGTAACAAAGACTTGCCTCTTCCATATGATGACTAATTTCCACCTTTCTGCTCCTAATTTTTTTCTTTCTCTGCCGATATCCACAGCAATTCTTGCTGTATTAGGGTGGAAAAAGAATCTTCTGACATACTGTGTAGTATCTGATGACTGGTGTCATCTAAAGATTTTTCAAGAGATTGATTTAAGACATCTGTAACACTTTCTTGTTACCTAAAAGTGTTTGCACTTCATCTTTCAGCTCCATGAACAAGTTACCACTAGAGTGACTACTAACAAAGGTACTATCTTGGCAAGCGTAATTGCTGCTTACAGAAGACTCTTCTCCCAACCTCCTAAAGGTAATTTATAACCTTAGCAGTGGTGAGTGAAAGAATGAGGACTACTCTCATGTTTCATTTGGCCCTATTGTTCTGAGAGACAACAGGTTCCAGCATTAAATGGCCACTGATAGCAAGATGGAGCAATGCTGGGATCAGCAGACTGCACTTCCTGTTTAAGATGGAGCAAACTGCAGTTACTCACCTTTCAGAATTTAAACTGGTCCTCAGGTTCCTGACAAGTTGCCAGTGCATTGCTCAGATAAGCAAAATTTGCATATCCCTGATTTATAACTTTGTGTATGGAGTAGAAACCTCTGCTGAATTGTTAATAAAATAGTGCTATAAATGCTTATTTTTCTGCCTGCATGAGTTGGGATCTTTATACACAAAGATGTCGGATACATAGTATGTATAATCTAATTTAGTGCAATTATTTAAATATGACATATATACATAAGTGGTGCTTGATAGATAGGAAGAGGGACATGTTCATGCTGTTGGTGAATCTTTGGCTAGCTTTTTCACTGGAAGCCTCAATCCTCCCCAACCCTCATTTGGAGGGTTAGTATTGAAAAAAGGGTTGGTAGTTAAAAGGCAAGATTCTTGTCCGACACTTTTTCTAGGTCTCTCTTTTTTCTATTACCTTATTAAACACCCTTTCTGTCCTTTTCTTGTAGGGCAATTAGACTTTGGCTCAATGTTAATATACTAATAGCATAAAAACCACTTATTTTTCTTTTTACAAGTAAATATCTTCAGTCTAAATAAACCAGATATTTTCTGCTGAACATTACAATGAGTTCTTGTAGAAAGAGCCACCACTGAGATGAAGCTAATAACTTATATGATGCAGTGTGATAAGTGCATAATATTTGTGCTTATTATATTTGAGTATCCCCATTAATCTTCGTAAAAGTACCAATGGCTAGAAGTATATCAGGCACTTTTAATGTGTTCTCTTCATAGGATTTGAAAAGTATTTTCCTAATGGAAAGAAAACTAATGAATCCAAAGGATCAGCTGGAGAAACAAAAGGTACTAATAGGCTGTTCCCAGTTCAGGTTTTGCTTTAGGATACTTATTAATTCTGTTACTGTGTCACTGATATAGTCGTATTAGATGTTTTTCAGAAACCATCTCCATGTTGGCTCTGAAACTGCAGACTACATTAAAACCTTTTCAGTTTCATAGGGCATATAGGCTTTGGAGTCATTTTTTGCTTCCTCTTATGCCCCTCCCAGCCTGGTATTCTAGGATACATGTTCAGTGGACATGTTTAATGGACATAATCAGGTGATGTATATATGTAGATCTCTGAGCCTTTCCCAGAGCAAGTTAAAACATCTGTTCCTTGTGCAGGAAGCAACCACAGAATCACTGTTCAGAGGGTGGGGTCCCCAGGCACTAGTTGTGTGTAGGCTATTGCTTGAAGGAGAGGCTGGTAGTGTCAGTCCCATAGAGTCCCTTGCTCAGGTGTATGTGTAGGCCAGGAGATGGGAAAACCATTGGCCATAGCAACTATTTGGTTGTCATAGTGATGTATTAAGGGCCTGATTACAGGAAAATAGGCAGTAATCAGAGCCTGTTGTGAGGAGAGTAACCAGCAGTCACAAAGGCACAGTGCAGAGATCATGAACTCCTATCTCCGTATTCTTTTCCATTGTCTTACCACTAGGATGTCAAACCAGACTCCAGATTCTATTTTAAACACTTTCTGAACATTGAAAGAAGTAAACAATGATCTATAGGCCTAGATATCCAGCGGCGTTTTAGTCAGATGATGCTTAATGCTGGTAATGGGTACCAGATTGACAGCCCAGGAAGAGTCCTCAATTTTCTTTGCAAAGTGGGGACAGAGATAGTATAATCTTCCCCACATTGCCTAGCCAATACACCTCCATGTTCAGGAGGGACCAAATCTAGGGAATTGTGTATTAAATTCTTAGAAGCTCCCAAGAGTTGTGGAATACAAATAGTGGTGCTCTGCTTTGATCATGGTCATGTGATGTGGCCATCTGTTGATTAAGGAGTGGATTACGCGGACTCATGTTTGAGGGGGAAGGGGACAAAAAGAGAAAAATGTGATTCTTCAGTAGATGATATTTTGTAATTGATTTCTGAGATGCTTTGCATTTGTAAACTACTATGCATTTTGGGTTAGTTTTTGAGAAAAGCTTTTCTTTAATTATATTAACAGAAAATCCCTGTGTTAGTCTGAGGTTTCTGTAGGACTTGAAAATGTTGTTAATATGTCTTTTTTTTGGTAGAAGCAAAGGAGACTAATGCCCAGCGACCTCCTGGGAGCAACAGTGGTGGAGGAGGAGGTGGAAAAAGAGGTGGCAAGAAAGAAGACACTGGATGGTGGGCCAGATTACAGAAGGTCTTCACTCTAAAATACATTGTTTTGTGGTACTGGCTTACCTTGTGTAAACACTGTGGTGAACCAATGAAAGAATATGATTTTGATTCTTTGGCAGAAGTGCTTAGTGTATTTATAATGAAGCTTTGAGGGTATATCGTTGGCTTTAAAAACTTCCTATTGTCAAGGGAGACTATTTTTTTTTATTTTTTTGAGGTGCTACATGGATCAATAGACCAAACTGATAATAGTTTTCATAAAGTTTGGTACATTTAATTCATGTCGGCAACACGAGTCATTTTGGCCATAGAAATACAGTTGCCATAAACACAGCTTTTGTGGAATTTTTTGACACCATTAAACTAACACCAAGGATTGCAGTAATTAAGGGCAGAAACAATATTTTTCTTTTCAGTTTCTTTATTCTATCTGTCTGACAGCACTTAGTGTGTAATCACAATTTCTTTCTCCTGTGTAGGTCGGTCACTTTCCCCTTTTGTTTGTGTGGGTCTTGTACGCAGCAGTGGTGAAAAGAGGTTTAAAAAAATGGGGAGAGGGGAGTGTGGGAAGTGATTGTAAAACACAAAAGTTGTCAGGAGGACTTGGGACAGGAGTAAATATCTGAAAACTCTTTTAATTGGTTAGCTTTCAAATTTACTGTGTCCTCTTACTGTTTATGAAGTACTTTTAAGATCCTCTGATAAAAGGCATTGCTGGGGAAATGATATAGCCTTGTCTTTTGAATATAAAAAGTACAATATTTTGGCAAACTTAGTTCAGTTTAGCTTGATGCACTCCTTGTTTAACCCTGGGAACAAACAGAAAATGCACATGTGATGTCTGTTCTTTAACCTTGCCCTCCCTGCACTAGAGAGACAAAAAAAAATTTTGTTTTTTTCTTCTTTCCGTGTCATAGGGTGACTTTCCGTGGGATGACAAAGAGTTCCGGTTTTACTTCATGAGCAGTTCCATTTTCTGGGCTACTGTTACATATTACTTTTTCTTCAGGAACTCTGGCAGAGAAATCACTTGGAAGGATTTTGTCAATAATTACCTTTCTAAAGGAATGGTGAGTAGTAGGTATGGGGAATCATAAAATGAGAGATGGCTAGATTGGGCAACAGCATTAGCCAGATTTCTGCACAAAATACTCTGAAACATAGTAACAAAGTAACTAATAAATAGGCTTGGCAGAATTTGACTCTTATTTTATAAGTTTGACAATTGGTATCTATTTCTATTTTTAAGATTTTGTTTGTTTGTTTTAACTATTTTAAAACTTGCAGTTACAGGAAGACTAGGGTGGGGGTTAGGGCAGTGCTGACAGTGGTGCTGCAGGAGGCTCCCTGCATGACTGACACACCCGCATGAAGTGTGGGAGAGGCTGAAGTCCTGGCCTGATGAGCAGAGACCCCTGGGCTGGACTGCAAGGAGGAGAATGTGACCCCAGCTGTAGGGAAGGCCACTCTGCTGCAGAACAGTTCCTGCCCAGGGACAGCTCCCACACTCCTGTCTGGTGGCTGAGGCCATGTTTAAACTACCAGCTAAATCAGCACTGCAATACAGTGGTGTCAATTTAGCAGGTCTGGTGAAGACATGCTAGATTGATGGGAGAGCGCTCTCCCATCAGTCTGTGTACTCCATCTCCCTGAGAAGCATAAGGGAAGTCAGCGGGAGAGCGTTTCCTGTCAACACAGCGCAGTGTAGACAATGCAGTAACTGGATCTAGCTATGTCGACTTAATCATGAAGTACCATAACTTTTAGATCAATTTACTACAGTGGTGCAGCAATTTTCCATGTTCCATGGTAGTGTGGACCAGCCATGAGTGAACAGAGACAACTGTTCGCTGAAGGTATAAAATGCAGGGAAGGCGGTTCACCGCTCCAGGCCAATGGGGGCTGCGGGAAGCGGTGTAGCCCGAGGGATGTGCTGGCTGCCCTTCCCACTGCGCCCATTGGCCTGGGACGGCAAACTGCAGCCAGTGGGAGCCGCAATCGGCCGAACCTGCAGACGCTGGTCCAGCCCACCAGGGGCTTTCTCTGAACACATGGCAGACCGGCTTTGAGAACCCCTGTTTTAAGAGAAATGATTGGAAAAGCACATATTGGGATTCAAGACCAGGTATTACTTTAAATTCTAATTTAAATAGGTGACTTTATATGTTTTCTGTAATGTGGCAGAATTAAGATTATTGTAACTTAATTTTTAAGCTTCCAAACTTGTTTGTTTGAAACTTTCAACTTTACTGTTGAACTGATGTGCTTTGTGGTTTTTTGGATTTAATTTCATTTTGAGTGTGTGAGAGGAGAAACCTACTTGATTATTTTGTGAGTTCCCACAAGTGTCTGCATGTTTGACACACAAGCAATTGTTTCAGTAATTATGCAATGACATAATTATTTCTGTGTTCTTGCATGTGTACAGCTGAACATTTTATCATGTTTTGAGCCTAATTTTCAAACTAAGGTGCTCCAATAGGATGTCTTAATCTTCTATTTGGATATTCATTTTGACATCTCATAGAAGTGTAGGTCTCGAAGGAACCTCAAGAGGTCAAGTCCAGCCCCTTTTTATGAGGCAGGATGAAGTACACCTACACCATCTCTGAAAGGTGTTTCTCTAACCTGTTCTTAACCTCCAGTGATGGGGATTCCACAACCTTTCTTGGAAGCCCTGTTCCAGTGTTTAACTATCCTTTAAGATAGGTTTTCTTAATACCTAACCTAAATCTCCCTTGCTACAGATTACTTCTTGTCCTTTCTTCAGTGGACATGGAGAATAATCGATCACCATCCTTTTTAGAACAGTTCTTAAGATATTTTGAAGACTGTTATCTGGTGCCCCCTTAGTCTTCTGTTCTCAAGACTAAATATGACCAGTTTTTCAACTTTTTCTCATAGGTATGTTGGTGGGTTTTCTGTCTTTTTTAGACCTTTTATCATTTTTGTTGCTCTCCTCTGGATTCTCTCCAGTTTGTCCGTATCTTTCTTAAAATGTGTCACCCAGAACTGGACACAGTATTCTGGCTGAGGCCTCACCAGTGCTGAGTAGAGTGGGACAACTGTCTCCGGTATCTTACATGCAACATTCCTGTTAATACACCCCAGAATGGTATTAGCCTTTTTTGCAACTGCATCACACTGCTGACTGATATTCAATTTGTGATCCACTGTAGCCCTCAGATCCTTTTCAGCAGTAGTGCTGCCTACCCAGTTACTACTCATTTTGTAGCTGTGCATTTGATTTTTTTTTCTTCCTAAGTGCAGTACTTTGCCATTGTCTTTATTGACTTTCATCTTGTTGATTTGTCAAGGTCATTTTGAATTCTAATCCTGTCTTCCAAAGTGGTTGCAGTGCCTCTCACCTTGGTGTGATACTCAGATTTTTATTCACACACACTCTTCTTTCTACTGTCCAAGTAATTAATGAAATTACAGAATAGTACCAGACCCAGGACAGACCTCTAGGGGATCCCACAAGATGTGTGCCACCCTCCCTCGTCTCCACCTTTACTGTGAACTGTTGATGACTACTCATTGAATACAGTCTTTCGACCGGTTTTGCACCTACCTTATATAATTTCATCTAGACCTCTTCTGTGATGATAAAGCCTATTAGGTCCTCCAGACCTCCTTTCTAATAGAGTAGTTTTTGCTGTCTCAATAAATGATCAACTTGTGTAGCTGACTGTCAATATATGAGATTTGGGCACCCTGTTTAGATGATTATATTTGAAAATTGGGCTCTCACTGTTTATTTGCATGTCCAGTCACTGAAGTAAATGCAATTAGATATGCGTATTCCCAACTAAATGCAAATTGGTTGCCCACTAGAATGGTGCACTTAGAGTGTTTGTTTCCTGAAGAGAAGTGTTTTCCTATTTTAACATAATGAAGTCAAACTTGACACCATACATTCCTCAAAAGGATTGGGAATATGTCCAATTTGAGGCTTTCAAACAAAGCTGTTTGAGTTATGAATTAGAGGTATGGCGAAGTACAACTTCTTAAATGTGAAGCTTCACTTGCATAAATCAGAAGCAGCTCAATAGATTTTTAACTCAATTCAGGTTTTGGAATGAAAATGTTTGAAAAATGGCAAAATGTTGAAATTTAAGGCTATGTCTACACTACAAATTAGTTCGATATAACTTACGTCGCTCAGGAGTTTTGAATAATCCACACCCCTGGGCAATGTAAATTACTGACCTAAGTGTCAGTGTAGACAGTGCTATGTTTGTGGGAGAGCGCTCTCGTGTTGGATTAGAACACCTCTGGTGAAGATGGCACAGCTGCATTGGCACAGCTGTGCTGCTGTAAAGGATGTGGTAGAGACATGGCCTAAGTGATTGAAAGTTGTTTTTGATAGAATGGCCATCTCAGCCTTGACTGTAGCTTCTCAACTATAAAATAATTTCAATCTTAACTTTGCAGTTTCTATACATTAAAAGGAAGATATGGAATTTCACATTGTTACACCAGCGGTGAATGTTTCTGTAACATATAAAATTATCTGTAGTGCATTCTAAAAATGTTTATCCCTTTCTCTTGCAGGTGGACAGACTAGAAGTAGTGAACAAGCGCTTTGTTAGAGTGGTCTTTACCCCAGGAAAGTCTCCCATGGAGGGGGTAAATTTTAGTTTTGAATATGGATAAATGTATTACAGAAGGCAGCAGAACTCTTCACTTCAAATACAAAATTGTTGCTGCAGAAAACTTGGTCTATCTATTACCCTTCTCCCCTATTTTAACTTCTATAGGATTACCTTTAATATTCTGACATTTACCTTTCATGTTCTGACTATTTTGGTTTTTTGTCTCTTCTGGTCCTTTGCCTCTGTTTATCCATGCTTTACCCTTATAAATAGCTAAAATCAAGGTACATTACAAAACTAGTTTAAAAATTGTTTGGTGGTAGTTCTTTCCTTCCCATGCCTACTGTCTTAGTCTGCATGCAGAGCCTTCAGAAATCTGTTTTCAGCAGCTAGTAGTTTCCTACTGTAAATAGTCCACAACATGCTGCATCATCTAGTATTGAAAATCCTTTAGTAGTACATGCATTTTTCTATAAAATCATTGATTGCCCCTACCAAAAAAAAATTGTATCTTGATGATTTTCCAGTTTCCACTAGCGAAGTGAAAACTAAAGAGATGATCTGGATTTTGACTTTTTCATTGTCTTAAGAAACATAGTTCTTAGTTTGGTAAAACCCTTCCTGGTTCTACCTGGGAAGATTTCACTGTAACCTGGTGAGGATGAGTGTGTTGAGTCCTGGCTAAAGTGCTCCAAAGAGTAAAGTACCCAAAGACAAGCCTGAAACTTAAATAAATAAATAAATAAAAACAAAAAATGTAGTGCTAATAACTATCAGTATTCCCTGTAAACTACGCATACTTGTGGCAGTGACACAACAATTTTCCATGTACCACTCATGCCACAAACTGTGCCGCTCACCACTTCCTATTTCTCTGGGGCGGGTGCTGCAGGGGCTGGACTAATGACTGAGGCTGGGTGGGGCTTTGAGGCTCATACAGGGGCAGCTCTAGGCAAAGCGCTCCAAGCACGTGCCTGGGGCGGCAAGCCGCGGGGGGCACTCTGCCGGTCGCTGCTAGGGTGGCAGGCAAGGTGCCTTGGGCGGCTTGCCTGCGGAGGGTCCATTAGTCCCGCGGCTTCAGTGGACCTCCCACAGGCATGCCTGCGAAGGGTCCGCTGGTCCTGCAGCTTCGGTGGACCCACCAAAGCCGCGGGACCAGCGGACCCTCCGTGCTTGGGGCGGCAAAATGTCTAGAGCCGCCCTGGGCTCGTAAGGCCAGAGGCGAGAGTTGGAGGGGCTGTAGTGGCTGCAGCAGGGACTGGGATCAGTGAGGGAGCAAGTAGGATATGGGGTGATTGGGTGAGGGTCAAGAAAGCCACCTTTGCGAGAGAGATGCAAACTTCTGAGACCCCTTTCCAGTTTCCTCCACCACCACCACCTTTGAGAATCATCTACTCCCCTCAGTCCCACTGCAGAGCACTCACTCGTCTCTTCCTCTTATCCCTGACACCCCGACTGTCCCCCACTCCCTATGTACCCACCCTGACTCCTCTTCCTATCCCTGATATCCCCCACAGCCCCATTTCAATCTGCTTCTTATGTGCAACACCCACATGAGGGGGGGTAAGTTTGCCCAAAGACTAAAATCTAGTGCTCAGAGGAGTTTGTGGCCCATGCAGCAGAAAAAAAACTTAGAGGGAATGTTGATAACTATTGAAATTTTTGGGTTTGGACGACAGCACTGATCATTTCAGACATGCTTAATGTTAAGCAAGCTGGATGACATTACCACTGGCCATATCCCTAAAACATCATTCCATATTTTTAAGACATTATATGGTTGTCACTTCTTCTATTTTTAGACTGTACCCAAGGAGCTTCTTTTCCAGACTATCAGCTTTTGCTGAATCAATGTCTGGAAGTCCCTCCAGGGTAAAATGAAATATGCAACAGTTATTTCATCAGTGAAGCTAATGTGATTTACTGCTCAGATTTGTTTGTACACTTACTCTTTAACCTATAAACCATGATTTGCCGTGGTTTCTCAACCGGTTAATGGTTAGGGTTACAATTTTATGCAATAGCAGGTTTTCAGGGCTAGTCATGGTGAAAGAGAAATCATAGAAACATGTTTCTTAAAATAAAAAATCTAGTCTCAGCATTGTTTCAAACCTGAGTCTGGTGTTTTTAACAAGAACGGTGCACTAACTGTTAAGAATTGTGATAAAAGTGAACAGTTGAGGTGCCATAGCAAGCCAAATTTTGTAACTTTTCTTTTCAAACGTGAGAGTGAGGAGCCTCCTTCCTTTTCAGGAGAAATAGTGGCCATTATATATTTGTGGCCATTGCATATGACCAAGTGGCCATTGTATATTTGCTGGGCTCTTGCTCTCCCTCTGCCTCATAGGCAGCCCTGGATTTCCCTTTGAAGATTTTAATGTCTGTCCTACTGGGCTCATTGAATTAATCTTCTTGTTAAAAAGTAAAAAAAAAAAAGTCAGAATTTAAGCCCATTTACAGTGCATGAAAATCACTGGCATATATGACTTCTGTGATTGTAATGACCAAAGTCAAGCCTAAGTAATGGTCCTCCAATAACAATTTGGGTGATATGAGTTTCCATAAATGTACCTACTAACTCTAAACTCATTCTATTCTGTAGTAAATATAAATTAGTTTTGTAAACTAAAGTAAATATTTCAGTTGCGAAACAGTGAATCAATTCTTTAGTCTGAGATTAGGCCATTGATTTTCATGTCTGTTTTTTATATTTAGATAGATTGTGATGAGGCTGAAACAAATTATTCATCTTGTGGTGATCATAATTTTGTTCTTTTATAGCAATATGTCTGGTTTAATATTGGTAGTGTGGACACTTTTGAGCGGAATCTGGAAACTGCACAGCTAGAGTTCGGAATAGAAGGGGAGAACAGATTACCTGTAGTCTACTCAGCAGAAAGTGATGGGTAAGAAGCTGTTTAAACTAGATATGTTGATAAACCTTTTCTTTCCCAGTGGAATAATAGGGTTGTCCTGTATGCATGTCATGGCACACTAGATGGCAGTATTATGAAACACTCACTCTGCTTTGACCTTTGGTTGTGTTCAATATGCTGTACATATGACAATTAATTACTTAACTTTATTCAAAATCTTCATCTCATGTAAGCTTTCCCAAGCTTAGCTTCTCATTATATAATATGTATCTGTTTCTGTGCATCCACAGGTGACCCCGCTTATCCCCTTAAATAGGCAAACTTAATTTGTTTGCAGCACCTGTGTTACCCAAATAAAGAGGAGTGGCTCCAAAACAGAAATTACATTCTTTGCGTTTATCTTCTCTGGCTTCATTTTTCTGACCTGTCTTTAGCACAGATCACAACTGCTCCCCTTGTTAAGGGTGTGTGTCCTGGGCTCTGAATGGCTCAGATGTACGGGTAAATAGGGATTTTTACCTCAGAAATTTGGTTTCATTCTGGTCCAGGTGAGCAGTTATAGAAAGAGTGATTGCTGTTGAGCTATGTAAAATTACTTTGGCCTGTCAGGAATTGCATCTCCTGGGGTATGCTACTCCCAGGGGCTTCTTGACTCCTTGAGGAGAAATAAACTGGTTCTGGCCTCTTGACAAGCTGTAGATAGCAGATGGCTCTCTGCTGCCAGGCACTTCGCTGCTTCCTCTCCATATATGCATGTTCTTTCAATGTCTGTTTGTCACTGGTGCCACTGCCTGGGTATGCATATTTTTTCTTCCTCTGTACTAGGTAGTAATACGCTGTGTTGTTCCTTGTTTTCTCAATGGCAACAGGAAAGATGGTCCAGTGTTTAGCCTGAACTCCAGAGCCCTGGGTTCAGTTTGCTGATTCTCCACAGGCTGCCTGTGAGACTTAGAACCAAGTCACTTAACCCTTGTCTTCATTGCTAAAATGGTGCATTTTTTGTACCTTGGGGTAACTAGTGCATGAGCTATTCCCAGGTAAAAATTTAGTGAGGACAAGACACTTTTATTGTACCACAAGGTCAGCACTATACCCCTGCCTGAGTTTGACCTCGCCTAATTAATCTCACAGTAAAACTCAGTACGTTGTCTTCACTGTGTTTTCAGTGGGGATTGCTCACACGTATTAGTTACTCTGAGGTAAAAATACACTTTTCTTAGTAGTTAAAATGCAAGGCTTTATATGTCTGTGTGCTTCAATCCTCATCAGTGAAATGGAAATAATAGTACTTCCCAGGGATATTGTAAAGATAAATGCATTAAAGATTGTTAGGATACTATGGAAATGGGGATATCTAAGTACCAGAGGTACCTAGCTTGCAGAGAGCTGTACTGAGGCAGAATGAACAGTGATGGTGGAAGGGGTGTGTCAGACTATGGGAAGAATGGGTATGGGGAAGGGCTATACTGGAACTGAATGAGGAAGGAAGAAAGGAGTGAAGACAGTGAAATAACAGCAAGAGCAAAAAGCAGCGTTAGAGAAAATGAGCGGGGGTGGGGAGGTTAAAGGGAAAATGATGCCTGCAAGAGGAATTCCAGCATAAAGGTTGGGAGCTGTTGTCTTAGGACTGTTGATCATAACTGACAGACTCATTAGCAGAGAAAGTTTTAATGAGCATGGACACTGAGCTGCTTCTCTCTTCTAGGTGGTCTTCTGATAAAATATTGAGGCATACTGTCATTTCCCATTGTGCTTGTTACAAGGATAAGTAGATGACTTCAGTTTCCAGTTCTGACACTTGTCACTAATCAGATGCTTAGGAGTATTTCACTGTTTGTTTAAATGCTGTTTGACAGTTGTCTGATTTTTTTTTTTAAGGGCTTTAATTCAAATATATTTCAATCCACATCTTTAAATGTTGATTCTTTGTGATCATGATCACAGGAAAGGGGGCTCTGTAGAATCTGTTTATGGATTCTCTAGTTTAGTATCTGTTCCCATATTTCGCCTTAACCCTGTTATGCATTGTATGCACTGCTTTTAACGTAGTCTACAGATTACTAGAACATAAATTCTGAATAACCTCTAAGATCCATAATGGAAATTAACTTTTGTATGCATTGTAATATACAGTAGCAACTCTTTACTAATGTGTGATTACTTTTTTCTCTCTCTCCTCAGCTCGTTTCTTCTGAGCATGCTGCCCACAGTCCTTATAGTTGGCTTCTTATTGTACACGTTAAGACGAGGGCCCGCTGGCATGGGTCGAACAGGGCGAGGAATGGGTGGACTCTTCAGCGTAGGTGAAACTACAGCCAAGGTCTTAAAGGATGAAATAGATGTAAAGTTCAAAGATGTAGCTGGCTGTGAAGAGGCCAAATTAGAAATAATGGAGTTTGTTAACTTTCTGAAAAACCCCAAGCAATATCAGGATCTAGGAGCAAAAATCCCTAAGGTAAGGGAACAATAGCTAAGAAGATGAGGGAGATGTAACACTTATTTTAAACAGTACTTTGTGAATGTTTTTCCTCTCCTCATTTAAAATTATTTCAACTACAAAGCTATTCTGTAGGTACTTTGAATCAGAGTAGTGACCTTTAAAGTAGATGGTGCTTTCCAACTCTTGTCTTCTGACAAAGAATCTGAAGAAAAGCCAGTATGAAGAGCCAACAGTGTGCATTGCTACAAGGCTGTCCCTGTCCTAAGGGGCATACTCTAATTTCATGTTGGCCAAAACCAGAGAACAAGAGAGAGAATTTATGGACTATAGTATATAACCCATTGTTGTAAAGCTGCCTGTTTTTTCACCCAGACCCAACCTTACACCTGGCATATTTAAGTTAATATTTTTCAAAATTTTGGCCAAAATGCTTTGAATTTACTACTTGCACTAAATCTGTTTTTTCAAAATCAGGCATCATATTGTCATTTGTTTTAATCTCTCATATGCTGGTTTAACACCAGTATAATTCCAGTGAGTTTGTGAGATTGGAATCAGGCGTACAGCCTCCTAAACTTAATTCTTCATCCCATTCTAGACGTCTTGAATTGAATTGGACTGATTAAGTATCATAACATTAACTAGAGAATATATTCTGATAGAAATGTTATAACAAATATACTTTCTGTGAAAAAAGCTAATTATGCTCCTTTTTGCAGGGGGCCATTCTGACGGGTCCTCCAGGCACTGGGAAAACACTTCTAGCTAAAGCTACAGCAGGGGAAGCTAATGTTCCTTTCATTACAGTCAATGGCTCCGAGTTCTTAGAGATGTTTGTCGGTGTGGGTCCAGCTAGAGTAAGTCTTTGGCCTTGCTCTGTTGTTGCAGCGTCAGTTGTTAAAAAGACGCTGTCAAGGTTGGTAGGCCAAAAGTTTGATATACCTTAAGTTAGTCATCTGTTCAATATCCTACTAATTACTTCAGGGATTTCTCTTTAAATGATAGCCACAAAGTTATCTTAAACAAAAAAACAGTGCAGTTATTCTACAGTTGCAGGCCACCATGTGCTTATTACTTTTTACCTTTGCTGTGTTTGCATAAATTGGTACTAAATAAACTCTCATAATTCTGTTCTGATGTATATATAAATTGTGACTGCAGCCTTGGCAATGTTTCCTCCCTCTCTAAATTTTTATCACCATTTCTCTGAGACCCTGGGCCCTTTTTAATTGTCTGTTTGTTCAGAAATTTGTCTAGGTCTTAAAAATTTTGCTTCTAGCTGAAAAATGAGCTAGAAAGACTTCGTCCAAAAGTTGTGTATTAAACTTGTTTGGCCGTTTTAAATTAACAGAAGGTTAAAAATATTACAGTTTCAGATGCTGTTTTGCAAACATCCATAACGAACCACTGAATTGGGATTAAAAATTAAATGTATAGCTCATCATTAGACAGTGTCCAACCCTGAGATTTGAGCAGTTTCAATAGAGCTTTCAGACATAATTGCAACATAACAGTTTGTTCATCCCTAACATGATTTTGTAGCTGTATTACTGATAGAAGTGCTGCTTGTGTTGAGTTTTTTGGGTGAGGTGGATACCTGGTCACTAGAACTGCATTAAGACCATTAACTTAATATAGACTAAGAGCTTTGACCTATACATGCTTACTTTCTTGTATCAATAGATTAAAAAAAAAATATTACCAGCCCCACCTATGTTAAGGTTGCTCAACGCTTCCCATTATAAGTGACTGAGAATAGGCTCTTAAAACTTTATCAAGCTCTAATTCGTTAGGCTGAAATTTTTCATGCTGCGTGTCTGCATTGGCTGAAATCTTACAGAAAACTTCAGCCAAAACAGTTCAGCCATTTCTGATTTCAAGACTAGAGAAGAATACATAATTTTGCCCATGTGAAAAATTTCTCCTGATTCTTTTGGGGGCTGGGGAAATGCCTAGCATCCTCCCATTCTTTGGAGCAGAGACATAAAATTTGGCAGAGTGAGATGTCTTATGAGTCTGGGATGTGCCTTTTGTGAAATCCCTGTGAAAAATGCACCCAAACTTGGACAATATATATAAGCCTTCAAAAAAAAAATGCAGTTCAGAGAATTTAGCTATTAAATCTCTACTGAACTGAAGATTCAATACACATTTAGCATGCTTAATCCTCTCTCAGCTGCTAGTGCTGACCAGACTTGCACATGTGCCATCCACACAAAATGAGAATACTCTGCTCCCCCCCCCACTCCAGTCACAGGGAGAAGATGTATATACTTTTCCCCACAGAGCTATGAAGTATGCTCCAGACCAGGGCTTTGGGAGCTCGGAAGGACATTCCCTGTAATGTCCGCTCCAGCCTTGGCACTAAAACGCTGAGCAGGGACCTGTTTCTCTGTCTTCTCAGTTATACCCCTAAGCCCTGCTAAAATCCAGGCAACATGGAGAGGAAAGCTGCCTGATTCAGCTGCAGAGGGCACAAAATCAGGACTGGAAGAGGGAAAGGAGTAGATTGGAGCTAGGGGACTGAATTGGAATGGTAGACTGGGACTGGTTGAGCAAGGGGACTGGGATGAGGGGGCACGTACTGAGGGAGGCTGGTACTGGAAGCCATTAAAGGAAGGAGGTGTGAAGGAGACTGAGAGCCTGTTGGTTTGGCAGGGGATGATGACACTGATACAGGATCTGGAGTTGGGGAGACATTGGGATTGGCTGGACATGGGAACTAGGGAGGAGATTGGGGGCAGGGCAGAGGAGACACAAATTGGACAAGGAGCTAGGATGGGGTAGGGAGAACTTGGACAGCTGTGCTTAGAGACTGGGACTAAGTCAGGGAAAGATGGAAAGAAGCAGATTGTACAACAAGCCTGCTGAGGGAGAGTGGGACTGGGAGCTAGTGCTGGGGAAGGAACAGACTGGCTGGATGAGAAGACAGTAGGAGGGAGCTAGGACAGACAGAGCAAAGATACTAGGTACAGGAAGGTAGGGGTGGATGAAAACAGCATCTGGTTGGACAAGGGTAAATGGGACTAAGACAAGGAGCCAGAAGTGAGGAAGACACAGGACTGAGACAGAGAGAGTTTGGAGGGGACGGAGCAAGAGGGATGAAGACTGGGGGAATGGGCAGAAGTCTTCCTAGTAGAGAGCACTTCTCTCCAGAACCTGGAATGGAACCTACGATTCCAGAGTCTCACCATTCTTCTCGTCAGAAAATATTGAGTGAAACCCACTGACAAATGGCTTCATCCTCCTCTAGTGCTGGTTCATATAAAGGATGACAATTTACCACTGCTAACAGTTATTGTTGGCTCAAGTGGCAGAGGTCTGTGCTATGCACCTAAAGGTATCAACCCTGCTGAAGATCCATGTGAGTGACAGTATGAGGCCAGATGATGGAATTTCTGATTTTCAGTTTGCTTTTTTAAAATCCTACAAAATTATGGATTAAAAAAGAAAATTGTTAAAAGAACATTATTAAGGTTGCTACATCAAGCACTCTAAATGAAGAAACACTAGAATGAAGATTACCTGTGTAGTCTTAATTCAGCCCCCTTGTGTATGTGCATTACAATATAATCTTTAATTACACGATTGCATGTTTTCCACAGGATGTCTGCCTCATTTGTTACACTGTGTGGAAGGTGCTTGATTAATGAATAGCTGTTCAGTATATTATTTTATCCTGGTTGTTCTATCTGGCCCCAGGCCTTATTTACTGCACACTATTCAAACCTTGCTTTGAAAACAGAATTTAATTTCCTTATCAATTTTTCTATGATGCTCCTATGTATGGCATCAGAATGCCTTCACGTTAATTAATCTTCACAAAACCCCTGCAAGGAGAGGGAATAGTATTATCCCTGTTTTCTAGATGAGCTCAGGCACAGAGTTAGTCAAGTTTCTAGTAATCTGGGGTGTCAAATTTGAGACAACTAGGACTCAAGTTTTCAGTCTTCATCAGTATATAACATTTGTATATTCAAGTACAGTTCCTGTTGATTTCAGTTTCAACACTTCTGCAAATTAGGTCTCAGGGTCTCAAGTTGGGCGCCTAGAGAATGAGGAACAATTAATTAGTGATCACTTGTGGAGAAGTTTGGTTTAAATGATTTTCTTAGCATCACACAGTAACTCTGGCAGAGACAGGGATAAAATCAGTTTTCCAGGGCACAATGAATCCATCCTTTCTGCAATGCCCTGCCTTACTCATTACAAATCTGTCAACTTCAACAAATGAGGTGGAGGTCCTGCAGACAGGACTCCTTTATAAAAGCAACCCTGATTCATCACCAGAGCAAGTCCATCCTGTTCACTGGAGGAAGAAAAAAAGTGATCATGTAATTTAAAACCATATCATAATACGTACGCACAAAGGCACTCAACTTTCATTCTGGCACTTCCTAACTTTTGAGTGCTTAACTTTGCAACCATAATGTTAACATAGTTTTGTGTATAACAAACAATTGTTTTGTCCAAAACTCATTTCTCATTGCACCACCTTTTGCCTTTTTGGGGTATGCCTTTATTTTACAGCTTTAGTAACATGAGTAATAAAGCTGTGAAGCTGGACTATATTGGCAAATAGATCTCCATAGACCCTTGTGTAAGCTTTCTCTTGGATTGGTTTATTCTCATGCCTTCTCCTTTGCTGTTCTTCCCTGTTAGTGCCCTTTGTCTTTTTGGGTTTTTTTTCTCTTGCTGACTTGGCTCTAATGAGACCCTCAAGGTCTGATTAGTATGGTGAGACAGCAGAATACCTCCATAGGGCCGCACAGCATCCAAAAGCATGACATTCTGTCTCATTGGCTACAAGCTTTCCAACTGGATATGATAGTTAATACCTTTGCTTAATTAAACCATAACTTCAAGTATAGCTGGCATATAGGTTTTCCAAGAGAGAAATGTACTGAAAGGTAGAGGTAGGAATAAAGTGTTTGCAAGTGAGGGAACCCAGAAAAAGATAGACATTCAAAATTTCATGTCACGTCACATTTCTTCTTAAAGGACCTATAACTCTAACCAATTATTTTCAAACTTTTGGAGAAAAATTTTCCTGTGGCTTCACATTATATTTGCTTACTTATAGGCCAGTTCCTAGCCAATGTAATGGGGATAGGGTGGGACTAAAATATAGGTATTATAATTTAACGTGGCTACAGTTTAAGTATGATCAAGGCCCTAATGTCTATTACTAGTGATAGTGTATTGAGAGATTACAGTCTGAGTTTGTAGGACTGAACTTTAGAAAACTATGTCTTTATCCTGCAACGAGTTCTGTATGGGTTGGACAGTTATCCAACTTGTAAACCAAACATATTTTGATTTGTAAACCATGGAGAGATTTAATTGGTACCCCACAATGCAATTGTTAAAGTTACTGTTGAGGATAGAACAGCACTTTAATCGTGCAAGTACAACAGTCAGCGTTTGTTTTTCTTTTTATTTAAAAATGTAACTCTCTGGTCTGGTACATTTTCCTAAAACTATCTCTGCAACCCAAGAATGTATGAAAGACAAGTTTCCTCTTGCATTACTGCCTTTGTGTCTTGCAGTATTGTGGCTTCATTGTAGTCTTCCATTCCTTGCCATTTGGGCTATAGGCTCTTGTTTTGAACATTTAACAGTGAGATTAGCTGGAATCTTAAAAGCCAGTGATGTGATACTTTGATGTGACACTGATCTTGGGTATTTTTGTGACTAGATGATTGAAAATAACTGAGGTATTGCCTTCTCTTTTTAAGGTCCGTGATTTATTTGCTCTGGCCCGTAAAAACGCCCCTTGCATTCTCTTCATTGATGAAATAGATGCAGTAGGAAGGAAGAGAGGACGGGGAAACTTTGGAGGGCAAAGTGAACAAGAAAACACACTCAACCAACTTCTAGTAGAAATGGATGGTAACTATTTAGTTTTAATAATGGGTTATAAGTGTAAGACAGATGTATCTTGATTATTTTGTAATGGAATAAGATAAATATAATATTGGTCATGGACAAAAATGTTTTTATAGATGTGGGTGCAGAAGGAAGAGAAAATGAAATAATGCATTAGCTGTTCACATCTATAAATCTTAGCTAAAATCCTGGTCAGCTATAAGTAAAATGAATATAATGACATGCTTTTCCCCATTTATTTAAATTAAAGAGAGAGCATTTGGTTTGGCACACACTGAGGTCTTCACTTAAAAGTGTTCAGGAAATAGAGTAGAGATTCTGCACTTGAGGTTTGTTTCCTTGGCAGATGTGTGGAAAAGTCTTTGCTCAGGACTAGTCCATCTCTAGTCAATGTTACTAATCCCAGAATTTCATTAGCATTATATTCACTGTCAAACATGTAGAATAAACTATATCTTAATACAGTGACTTACCCAAGGCAGAACCCAAGACACCTCCCCATTTTTTTTAACAAGTTGTGAGAATCCAGACATTTTCTAAGGTATTTGCAGTATCACTACCTTAGACCTTTAGTGGATTACTGTATAGTGAAGCAGTTCTCAAACTTGAGTAACCTGAGAACCCCCATTTTGATTTAAAAAATTTTTGCAGACCCCCTAAGCCAGTGTCTAATTTTCCCCAGGGGCACTCAGCCTCAGGCTTCGCCCCTATTCCACTCCACCCCTGCCCTTCCTTTTCCCCACGTCTTTCCGCCTGCTCCCCCAAGTGCACCCTGTCCGTGCTCCTCCGCCTTCCACTCGCCGCAGAACAGCTGTTCTGCGGCATGCAGGAGGCACTGAGAGGGAGGAGGAGGAGTTGATCAGTGGGGCTGGTGGTCCCAGACATGATTTGCAGACCCCCTGAAGTACTCTCATGGACCCCCAGGGTCTGCGGACCCCAGTTTGAGAACCACTGGTATAGTGGTTAGGTTTAAAAACTACTTCTTTCTAATGCACTGAGTCTCTTTAGCTTACAGAGATGCAGTAGTTCTGTAAAGTGGACAGTCTAAACTACTTTCTGCTACATCAGATTATTATTTTTTATTAATGAATGGTGATCATGTGGTAGTAAATATTGTTTACCCACTTCATGGTTCTTTTCTGTGTTTGTTTTTTGGACAGGATTTAACACTACCACAAATGTAGTCATTTTGGCAGGCACCAATAGACCAGATATCTTAGATCCTGCGCTAATGAGACCAGGGCGCTTTGATAGACAGATCTACATTGGTAAGATTATCTATATCTTAGCCTATATGAGTGTGTTCCTACAATCACTTGGGCACATAAGTATTCCCACAAATTATCAGAATTATTCCCATGCCTAACTGTTTATTTTTTTAATAGGAAGACATATGTTTATTATGTATTAAATACAAAAATTTCTTTTTAACCCCTTAAAGGACCTCCAGATATAAAGGGAAGAGCATCTATTTTCAAAGTTCACCTCAGGCCCCTGAAACTAGAAAGCATCATAGATAAAGATAATCTGGCAAGAAAACTTGCATCATTAACTCCTGGGTTTTCGGGTAAGTGAATTATAAAGCCATACTTGCTCTAAATACTATAAGCTCATTACATCAGCTGTACCAGCTATCGGGACTGCCTATACTGTTTTCTTTCCTTCCTCACTCTCCTACATCTTTACTTTTCTGAATGGCTAATAATTTTTAGGTTCAGTATGAAATTCTCCCTCTGTTACATCATTGTGACAGATCCAGATGGCAATTTCCTCCACCCTCTACCAAAAAAAGTCACCTAATTCTCACTACTACTGAAACTTTTTTTTTTTTTTTTTAATTAATACATTCATTTGGATGTTCTTTTTTCTGACTCTAAATGTTAGTGGGGAAAAACCCCATGCATAATGTATTATATTTTGTACCCCAGCAGAAAGTTTTTAGTTAAAATCAAATGTCATGATTTTTTCTCAGATATTGAAACATGCTTCCTAGTAATGGGTTTTGCAAATTTTAATCACTGTTCTAATTCAGCCCTAGTCTGTATTGACCAAAAGTTATTGCCATCTGACAGTGGTGGTCTATATAAAACGTTGTCTCTATGTTGCTGTATTTGTCTTCAACACTGTACCACCACCATAGTTGTCGTCATTTTGTGTCATTATATGGAGTCTCTGTAGACATACCAATGATTGAATGGCTTGAAACCAGAGCTATCCATATGTTCTTACAAGAGATCATTTCCAAGCAAGGTTTGAGATGCATTGGGCCCATATGGGGAAAGCTTCACTGTTGCTGCCCATTCTGTACCTGGTCTGTAGCTAGATAACAGACTTTAGGATATAGGACTTACTAGTTGACTACTTCACAAACAATAAATTCCTCTTAATAATCGATTTTAAAGAATTGGGTCCATTAATCTTACTGAATGTATTTATACAGCATAATATATTCAGTGGCACTCTAGTTCTTTTAACATATACTTAATATGAGTCACAGTTTAAAAACAGATTTTTCTGTAGGAATTAAAACCATTTTCTCAAGCTTTATTGTGACGTTTGTTTTATCGGGATGCTTCAGTCACTTAGCCAAAGCACCAGACTATTTTCATCCTGTTAGTGCTAAAGAAATCAGTACTGTAGTTGGAAATGACACTGCATATCCTCTGCCTTGGTTTTTAGGTGCTGACATTGCTAATGTTTGTAATGAAGCTGCTTTGATCGCTGCAAGACACCTTTCAGATGCCATAAACCAAAAGCACTTTGAGCAAGCAATTGAACGAGTAATAGGAGGTGAGAGAATAGAATGGATCATTGGTCAACAAGGGAAAAGAGTGGGAGAAGTTTTCTATTTAAATGCTGTAGTTCAGATCTATTTCAGATATTTTGAAAAATAAGTCTTTAGTTTTGCACTAACAGTTAATGTTGTATCTTAAGATTTTAAAAGAACTGGCATCACATGTTAAAACGTTCCTCTGCCTCACTGATTCTCCATTCCATTACAAATCTCATCAGGAAACTTCTTTTCTCATTTGCTTAAGCTGAGGGGAAGAACAGCTAACTCTTTATCACTTAAAAGCCTTTTGAGATGCACTTAGTTTGAAAGATAACATACAAAATAAAGTGGTATTGTTTGATTTAAAGAGGAAGCTGTAGTATAGTGCATCAGAATATACTGAAGAACTATTATGTCCAAATTAGAAAGTCTTGATAAAAGTACAACATGCAAAATACTAACTTATTTAAATTCCATATTCATCTTGAAGATAAAGTCTTGCATCTTTTTTTTTTCCTTTTCTCTTGACTTAATATATTCCATATTTGGTACCTAAATATCACTGTGACAGGCATGATATCAGTACATAGAGATGCCAATAGGTAATGGAATGTTAAGTGTTTTTATGGAAGAGGGTGTGTCTGAAACTTTTGGTAAGTTAATATGTTCTTTGTAAAGGTTTGGAAAAGAAAACGCAGGTACTGCAACCTGAGGAGAAAAAGACAGTAGCATATCATGAGGCAGGCCATGCAGTAGCAGGATGGTTTCTGGAACATGCTGACCCACTCTTAAAGGTAAAATTAAAAAGAAAAAAATTCCCTTGTTTAGAAAAAGGGACACTGAATTAGAAGTATAAGATTACTAATTCACTTTTTATTATTCCTTGTTTTGGGAAGAAAATACAAAAACGTGGTATATTTGTTACTGTCCTATCAGGTAATACATCGTAGTTTCATGAAAGACCATGTGATTTCTAAGATGCTACTTTCTTGGTTCTCCTTTGCAGCTAGCTTTTTCTTAACTATTTCTGATCAATTTTTTGGGGGGTCTGCTACTAAGGGCCTTCTTGGAAGGTGAAAGGGACTCCTATCTGGCTCAAAATAAACATGTTCTGTTGAATAGCTCGATGCCATATTACCATGATACAGTATTAGGAATTGTCTTGTCCACTATAATTTCCCAGTATCCGTTATGAATCCAGCTACCATCCTCCTGGTTTGTTTAAAAAGAATGCAAAATATTAGGAACTAGATAGTTTGTGAGATTTAGAGCCTGCCTTGGTTAGATCAGATTCAGATCTGGGTCAATTCAATAGTGACAAGCAGTTGCAACCATATGACAGCTATTCGGCAGTTTATGAGAAATGACTGAACTGAGACTCATCAGTTCCTTCAAGGACAAAAACCACTACAGCAGTTCACACTAATTGGCAACTTTGTTGGCAGTATTAGCAGAGAGGCCAAAGACAGAGTGGAATTCAGGTTTAATTTTCAATCCAATGCCTAGAGAGGTTTCCTCTAGGTTTGAGGAACACTGAGGAGGGGTGGAGAAGACTGTCGTTCTCAACCGGGGGGGTGATCGTGACCAGGTATGATGGCGTTGCAACCACACTGTACTCATATTGCTAAATGAGAGGGGGAGGTCCGAGCTATACTTTGACAACCTGAGCAAATGAGTTTCAGCATGTAAGAGGTTGAGAACCACTGAGGTAGATACATCATGAGTTCAGAATACAATTTAAGGATTGCTAAAGCATTTCTACATTATGATTGGTAATGAGCCCTTCTCAGATTTGTTCATCCTTGCTGAAAAATATATTCTAAATCTTCATTATTTCTAGTAGTCTCAGTAATGGCTACATCATCTCCACCCATTCCCTCCATTCTGTTGATCGTTCTCTCACCTCTTCCAGCCTTCTTGTTAATTTAATCCAAAACCTTCCAGCTATATGTGTACAGACTAGATTGCATCTCAAGTATCAGTTTGTTTAAATTTAATGAAAGGTGCTAGATTAACAGCACTGGAAGTTAAATCTTTTTCACATAAGTATTGCACAATTAAAAATAGGCCAATCTAGATAAGTGTTATGTTTTAAGATGGCTGCTACTAGAGCTCTGCTTTGAATATACTACTGAAGCCACAGTCCAGGGTAGCTGAAGCTGCTGCACATGTGGGAAAAACATTTTAACGTATACAGACTGAGGTATTAGTTTGCAGGAGAAAAGAATTTGAAAAAGTGGTAGGCAGTAATGCCCTTGGCATTGAGCTTTTTAGACAGTATATGTCACTGTCCTGAGATGATCTAGAGAGGGTAAAGATCATGGAGCTGAGGTCAGGAGACATGGCTTTGAGACCCTAAAATGAAAATCTCACTTCTGCAGTGCGTATCTGCTTTGATATTTTTACTGTTTGTTACTATGCCATTTCATCAGTATAATATACCCAACATATTTTTCTTTTTTTGGTTCATAATTCAGGAGTTAAATACTTAAGCTTTATGTTAATTTTTAAAAGATAAAATAGAGATGTTTCACAGTTTGTGAATTAAGACCTATATCTGTATCAGATTCCTAAATTTCTTTTAGGATTTCTAATGTCTCCAGTCCATAGTTTGGTTTACATAAAGTGTATTTTAAATTCAACTGAATAGGTATCCTCTGGGGGCATCCAGCTTTAAAAACCATTTGATTTAGGGTTTGTTCTAATTATCTGAGTTTAAATAGATGCACAAAGCTTGACAAGCAGATGGCTGAGTACAGTCTCCTGATTCCAGTTTTAACTATCTGAGTGTCAAGGAGTTGTACTACTCGTCATTTTCTGTTCTTAAAATTATCCACTTGTCTCCAACTGCAGGCATCCCAAACTCCTACAACTTATGCAGAAGACTATTAAACATGGAGACCCTCCTTGCCAATAAATGGAGAAAGGATGTCAAGAGTTCTGTACACCCTGTCACAGGATACTTAATACTAAAAAGACTTAAAGTTCCTTACTATCACCAAATCAAATTTACTTGATTTAAATATGTTTGAATCTTCGTTGACTGAATAAAATATTAGGACACATTATAATTGCTGTATCCCAGGTATAAATATTATAATATTTTCCAGATACTTTCCTTAGCTGTTGATATCCCAGGTTAGGATCATCCACATCAGAAGTCTGTTTCATAGTTTGAAAGGGGTATGTCTGAAGTCTTATGCTGTCACAAATTCTAAGCTTACCATTAAATCTGAAGGCTGTGGTTTTCTTCAAGTGCTCGCTCATGTCCATTCCATATTAGGTGTGTGCTCGCCACATGCACCAGTGCCGGAAGATTTTCCTTAACAGTGTCCAGAGGAGACCAGCTCTGGCACCCTCTTGAGTGGTGCCCGCATGGCACAGTGTAAGGGGCGCTACTGGCTCCCCCAAACCTCAGTTCCTTCTTGTCGCCAGTGATGATGCTGGAACATCCGCTGCTTCAGCTAGCGTTGTTTCGTTCTCTGTTCTTGCAAACTTTGAAAACCTGTAATATAATTGTATATAGTTACTAGTTTCTTAGTTACTCTTAGTAGTAGTTCTCAACTCTTCATTAGTCCCAAACGGGACTCAGCCGGGGAACAGGGCATGCCCCAGTCTCCAGGCTTTAAGCCCTGTGATGGCTGCAAACAGCCTATGCCCATCAGTGATCCACATACCAGCTGCCTAAGGCGCTTAGGCAAAGGGCAAATAAGTGACAAGTGCCATATCTGCAAGTCCTTTAAGTCTAAGACAAAGAAGGAGTGCTATATTCATCTGAAATTGCTCCTAATAGAGTCGGCACTCGGGCACTGGAGCAGTGGTCTGACTCTGCACTGAGCACCACAGCCTCCGTGCCAGTGCTCTGCCAGCACTGTCCATGAGCCAGTTCCGGTAAAGAAGCTGAAAAAAAGTGTGAGGAGAAGATCTCCTACCTCCTGTAAGAGAAATGAGAGGGCTGGGCATGAGCCACAACCCATGCTGGGCAGCTCAACGCCCCCGTTGGGAACTCAGGCTCCAGCTCAGGTCAAGCTGTGCAGCCCATCCCATACTTCACCTGTGACTCTGTAGCGCTGCAGGCCCTGACCAGCTTCAGGTGCTGTTGACACCCAAAGCCATTAAAGCAGCTCAGGAGAGCCTGACACTCCTGGTGCCGCCTACACCTGCTCCAGCAGTACCCCAGTCTCAGGGAGAACCTGGGTTGAGACTTATGCGTGTGTCCCCACCTCAGCGGCACCGATTTCTATTGAGGGGGATGTCCCACCATTGCTCGCCCACCCGAAGCTGTCACGCCTCAGGACTACAGAGACAGGCTTGGTGGAGCCCTCTTCGATCTCTGCGTGGGGGGCACCAATCAAGGGACTCAAGATCTACCTTGCCGGTAGACTGGCACAGACCCTCTGAGGCACACACCACCCAGCAAGAACTTCTGGACCAGCTGCCTGTTTCTAAGGGCCCGGTACCGATCTTGGGAGCAATCGAGGATCAGATATCACCAGGCCATTATTGCCCATCTCCAGGCAGTAGGTCACCTTACTCAGGAAGGTCCTCACGGCGACTAGCCAGTATTGGCTCCCTGTCTCATTCAGTGACCCGGTACTATTCGTGTAGCGTGAGGCATGGATCAACGGGTGTCCGAGGCAGGTCCGCTGAACGCTGTAGGTCCCCGAGATGCTGGGCTTATTCAGACAGGTTGACGTCGAGACGCAGTGGCCGGCACCAGTCAGACAAGAGTCGCTGCCAGATCCTGGTCACCCGTTACCAACTGCTCCATTTATATCTCTGACACAAGCAAGGTTCCCTGACTGCAGGACAAGCCCCAGTACCGACAGTACTGCCTACATCATCAGCACCAAAACCTATCCCATGGCCCCAAGTGCAGTGGCTGGTGCCATGGTACCCGTGGAACCTTTGAGGGTTCACCCAACCTTCCCAGGCTGCCCAATTGGTGTTGGGAGCCTCAGAGAGGCCAGCAACCTCAAAATCCCATTCCCTTCTGGTGCTCCAGACTTTGCAGGGTAAGACCCCACAGGTCCAGGAGGACCCAGGAGAGCAAGGTGCTGGACCACCAATGGACATGGAGGTTTCTGTGGCACCAGCATCATCCTTGTCGTCGCCAGATGAGGCTATCATGGGGCCCCCTCGCTCAGTTCCTTGGGATGACGCCAAGCACACCAGGAACTTTTGAAGAGGGTCACTTCTAAACTGGGCCTTCGGGCAGAGGAATTGATAGCTCAGGTCTGCTAAACCTAGGATTGTTGGTTCAATCCTTGAGGGGGCCACTTAGGGATCTGGGGCAAAAATCTGTCTGGGGATTGGTCCTGCTTTGAGCAGGTGATTGGACTAGATGACCTCCTGATATTCCCTTCCAACCCTGATATTCTATGACTCTGTGAATTGAAAGAGCCCATGGACTCTGTTTGACATCTTCTCCTTGTCGGCTCCTGCCAGGGTGTGTCTGTCCCTTCATGAAGGAGTTTCCAAAATCACTAACGCTTTGTGGCAGACTCCCTCTCTTCCCTGGCCCCTATCTCAAAAATTGCCGAACGCAAGTACTTATACTCCCACCCTTCCCCCAATTCCCTTGTGGTTGAGGTGATTAACCACAAAGAGAGACCAGGACAACCCGGGGCCACCCTCAAAAATAGACTCAAGGAGGCTAGATCTCTTTGAATGTAAGGTTTATTCATCTTCCAGCCTTCAGCTGAGAGCGGCCAACCACTAGGCCCTCCTTGGCCGATACGACTTCAATATGTGGCAAGCCATGACCGAGTTCAAAGGGTCGGTCCCCGAGACTTCTAAGAAGGCGTTCCGAGCAATCCTCGATGAGGGCATGACCATGGCCAGGGCAGCCCTCCAGGTGGCATCTGATGCTGCTGCCCGCACCATGGCTTCCGCTATCTCCATGCGGCGAGCCTCCTGGCTGCTCCTGCCTGGGTTGTCTACTGAGTCCCAGCAGTCAATGCAGGACTTTCCCTTCGACAGCCAAGCTCTATTTGTGGATCAAAGAGACAGCAAGTTGCATGGCCTCAGTGACTCCCACACCACTCTGAAAATCCTGACTTTCTATGTCCCAGCCCTGGCACATAAGCATTTTGAGGGCACATCTGAAGGTGACCTACCAGACCATTCTCCAGATCCATCTGTCCCAATGTTCTCCAATCACCTTTCCCTTTTCCTCCCTGCTTGGACCGCTGGCTCCTCAGCACAGTGGAGCATGGTTATACCCACCAGTTCCTTTCTGTCCCCCTCTTCTCACCTGCCCTCTCTCTTCAGGGACCCCTCTCACAAGAGTCTTCTAGCAGAGGAGGTAAAGGGGTTGCTACAGCTGGATGCAGTGGAAGAAGTTCATCTCGATTACAGAAACAAGGGGTTCTCTTCCCAGTACTTTTTAATCCCAAAGGCCAAGGGTGGTCTACAGCCCATCTTAGACTTGCGAGACCTCACCAAGTACCTAGGGAAGCTAAAGTTCCACACAGTCTCTCTGGCTTCTGTTATTCCCTTCCTGGATCCGGGAGACTGGTATGCCGCTCTCGACTAGAAGGACACATACTCCAGTTTACGATGGGCCCCACCACTACTAGTTTGCAGTCCTCCCATTCAGCCTGGTGACGGCATCAGGGGTGTTTACCAAGTGCCTGTCGGTGGTAGCAACTTACCTCAGTCGCTGGGGTATCCAGATCTACCTGTACCTCTGACTGACTCATCAAGGGCAGCTCCAGGTCTCAAGTCCAAAGGCATGTCGCGGTACTTCAAGCTACGTGCCGCTTTCTTGGCCTACTGGTAAATGACAAAAAGTCAACATTAGTGCCACTGCAGAGGATAGAGTTCATTGGAGCAGTCCTCGACTCGACTTGCACCAGAGTGTTCCTGCTGCTGAAAACGTTCAGACATTGATTAACTTCATCATGGAAGTCTCCGCATTCCCTCTAACTACAGCAGTCTGCATCTGCTGGGCCACATGGCAGCGTGCACTTAGGTGGTCCGCCATGCCAAGCTCTGGATGCTGCCTGCAACAATGGCTGGGGACGGTCCTTTCCCAGTCCTGAAACCCCCTAGAGAAGATCATTACCATTCCCCAGGTGATACTTACCTTGCTGCAATGGTGGACTGACCTATGGACAGTCCTGGAGGGGCTTCCATTCACAACCCTCCTCACTCTATCGAATTGATGTCGGACGCCTCGGACCTCAGCTGAGGTGCTCATCTCAGTGTCTTCCAGACTCGGGATGTGGTCCCCACAGGAGGTGCAGTTGCACATAAATGTTAAAGAGCTCCAAGCAGTCCAACTGGCGTGCAGAGTCTTCCTGCCCCACCTGTCAGGCAAGGATACAAGTCCTGACGGACAGCACAGCTTCAGTGTTCTACGTCAACAGGCAAGGAGGAGCATGCTATTTGGCTCTCTGTCAGGAGGCCGTCTCTGGGTCTTCTGCATCAGCCACGAGATCCACCTGGAAGCTTGTCACCTTCCTGCTTCAGGAATACGCTGGTGGACCAGCTCAGCAAGTGCTTCTCCTCTCGCCACGAGTGGTCACTTCATCCAGAGATAGCCTGCATGATTTTCCAAAGGTGGGGAACTCCCCAAGTGAACCTGTTTGCTACCAGACAGAACAGGAAATGCCACCGGTTTTATTCTTGGCAAGGTCTGAGCCAGAGCTCCCTCTCTGATGCCTTCCTCCTGTTGTGGAGAGGGAGCCTGATGTACGTGTTCCCTCCAATTCTGCTCATCAGAAAGCCCTAGCAAAGATCAAGAGAGACAGGGTGCAGGTTATCATGATTGGTGTGGCCTCGCCCGCACTGGTATGGCACACCCATGAACCGGACCGTGGCCCCTCCCTGAGTCCTGCCAACCAACCAGACCTGCTGTCACAGGACCATGGTTGGCTTTTACACCTCCATCTCAGCATAGATGCTGCGTGACTGAACCCGCAGGCGTGGACCTGTTCGGAAGGGGTCCAGCAGGTCCTCCTGGAAAGTAGGAAGCCCTCCATCAGACTGACTTACCTGGACAAGTGGATGAGGTTTTCCCACTGGGCATCTGAATGAGGCACCTCTCCCCCTCATTCCTCCATACAGACTGTCTTGGACTGCCTGCTCCATTTGAGGAACTAGGGCCTGGAAAACTCTTCCATTAGAGTGCATGTCGCGGCCATCTATGCTTTTCACCCACCTATCCAAGGACAGACAATGTTTTCCCATGACATGATGGTCAGATTCCTGAGAGGGCTTAAGAGACTCTTCCCGCAGGTACAAGCTCCCATCCCACAGTGGGATCTTAACTTGGTCCTTTCTAGGCTCACTGGCCCCCCCTTTTGAGCTACTGGATTCCTGCTCCTTTTCTCACCTGTCATGGAAGGTCACTGAAGCTAAAGCCTTGACCTTAGAGCCTCCGTACATGGTCTCTACAAAGATAAGGTTCAGTTGTGGCTCCACCCGGCCTTCCTGCTGAAGATGGTCTCCACCTTCCTTATGAGCCAGGACACCTTCCTCCTGGTGTTCTGTCCCAGACCACACAAGACCAGTGAAGAGCACATGTCCCGCCCTCTTTCCCTCCTGTCAGAGTTTCGGGCAAGAAGGAACTGAGGGTGGAGAGAGCCCGTGGCACCCCTTATACGGCGTCATGCGGGCACCACTCCAGAAGGTGCCAGAGCCACTCCCCTATGGATACTGCAAAGGGAAAAACTTTCCGCACTGGTGCATGTGGCAAGCGCACACACCTAATATGGAATGGACATGAGCAATACATCTCGAAGAACACCAGTTACAGAAAAGGTAACTCTTTTTTTTTTTCTTAAACCAAGGTATCTATTATCCCACGTGGCAAAGGATTGGGTTATGCCCAGTATTTACCCAGAGAACAATACCTTTACACCAAAGAGCAGTTACTTGACAGAATGTGCATGACACTGGGAGGACGTGTGTCAGAACAAATCTTTTTTGGAAGAATTACAACAGGAGCCCAAGATGATTTGAAGAAGGTGACTCAGAGTGCATATGCTCAGGTTTGTACTTCAAGTAGGAAATTTTATTTTCTGTGTTGCCCACTAAACTGTTATTTAATACAAAATAACTTTGAAGAAGAGCACACTCTGGCTGGCCAGGTTTTTGAGTTGCAGAATTTAGACCATATTTTATTGTGCAAGGCTGTATTGTCATCCGGGATGCATCTGTTGCATGATATTGGCACTTTTGTCTTCAGCATCTGTTTTCGCCCATAGCAATAATCCATGGCTGGGCTGTGATCATTGCATCATGTACATTAATTAATGGCCTAGAGATCAAATCAAAGCCAAATGCTCTGCAGGAATGTGTAGGTGACATGGCTACACTCAAATATGCAAAGATATTTTGCACTTAGAAAATGGCTTTAATATTGTAGTTTACAAGTTTGGTTTTGTGGACACGTTCTCGTAGTTATATACCTTAGAGTCCTGATTGCTCAGCTAGACTGAATCCATGGATATGTAGTTAATAGCTGGAAACCATGTGGTTAATGCACCACATGCTGTAAATCTAAGGATGAAAAGAAGGCTAATATTCGAGTGTTTAATAAGACTTCTCAGTGGTGATTTGTGGTGTTATTAATGTAAAGACTCAGCTGAGTGTGGTCATTAGCAATGTTCCCTCTAATTTTTTTTCATCCATGTGCAGAATAAACTTTTGTTATGCGCACTAAGGTATGTGCAGAAGTTAGTTAATCAGCATATGGGGTCAGCTAGATATTTCCTACTATTCCAGGGTACATTTACAGAATGGTGATACTTTTACCTTCTGAGTGTCTTGAACTGAATTTCAAATGTACTCCTGACTCAACACACTAAGTGTCATTTATATGCCGTTTAAAATTTTTAAATACTTTGTGGAAAACTTTTGAAAAGAACAGAATTACCATACTTTGAGACACGGGTGAGGTAATATCTTTTATTGGACTAACTTCTGTTGGTGAGAGAGAGAATCTTTCGAGCTACATAAACCTGAAGAATAGCTGTGTGTAGCTTGAAAGGTTCTCTCTCTCTCACCATCAGAAGTTGGTCCAATAAAAGATATCCCCTCACTCATGTCACCTTGTCTCTCTAATATCCAGGGATCGACATGGCTACAATGGTACTTTTGTAACTCAGAAACATTCAAACATAGTGAGCATTTAAATGCATCTTGGCTGTTTACAGATCTTTTTGAAATGTCAAAGATAGATAACTATGAATCTCCTACTTGAAGGAATCTGTTAGTGATTTACAAAAGAGGGAATTAACACTAGTGTTATGTGTGTTGTAGAAAAAATGCTATTTTGTCATTCTAATAAACATATATTTTAATTCAACTTATAAATAGGTTACTTTTCCTTGATGCCCTATTTTCCAGTACTACACTAATCTAAGTCTTCCACTCATTGCACTGTTCGTCTTTCAGATTGTTCAGTTTGGCATGAATGAAAAGGTAGGGCAGATTTCCTTTGATCTCCCGCGTCAAGGGGACATGGTATTGGAGAAACCTTACAGTGAGGCAACTGCAAGACTGATTGATGAAGAAGTGCGAACTCTTATTAACAGTGCCTATGAAAGGACAGTGACTCTCTTGATGGAGAAGAAAGCATATGTGGAGAAGGTAGGCTTTAATAAAATCTCTTATCACCAATGTCAAGTTTACTAGTTAAAATGGCCAGAATGAACTGAATACATAGATAAAAATGCATAGATATTCACATAAATATGTTGAGTATTGGACCAATAAATTCTTCAACAATCTAAAGCATTCAAATGTCTTGTAATAAGTTGAGTACTTGCCAATATGTAACAAGATGTGTAAGAAGCATATTGTGCACTATTATTCCAGTATCTTCATAGCTGTACTTAGGGTTGTTCTGTTAGCAAGTTTTCTTGCAGATTCGAAGACAGAATTACTCTTCTGCAAGGCCTATAGCTGTTGAGGGGGAAGAAACAGTAAAGGGATAAAATTAAACATCAAGGTTCTGCAGACAGTAGGTATCTGGAAGAGTATGGTGTAAAACTTCACTTTAATCTTATGGAAGATGAATGTGTAAAATTCTTTCCTCTTTTTCTCCTCCCTCTGAAATGTTTTTAAATGTTTAGATAACAGGGCTCACAGATTGGAAATAATGCACCTTGGGGATCCCACTTCAGTTCAGGTTCCCCTCCTCCATAAGCTCCTCCAGGCAGACTGATCTTTCCAAGGACAAGACCGTTTTCTTGGATGTGCATTATCTGACAGACTTATCTGCAAAAATACAACAACTTGTATTGGTTTCTGTCAGAGCCCTCGTCCAGACTAATCCGCGGCATTGGCGGGTTAGAATCGATTGCTCAGGGATCGATATATCGCGTCTAGTCTGGACGCGGTGTATCGATCCCCGAGCGTGCTTACATCGATTCCGGAACTCCATCAATCCGAACGGAGTTCCGGAATCGACACGGAGAGCCGCGGACATCGATGCGGCGCCGTCCAGACTGGTGAGTACCTCGATTTTAGAAATTCGACTTCAGCTACGTTATTCTCGTAGCTGAAGTTGCGTATCTAAAATCGATTTTAATTCCTAGTCTGGACGTGGCCAGAGTGGTATAGTTGACTACCACCCCAAGAAAGACAGAATGTGCAGTAGTGTCTCATCATCAAAAGGAACTTTTATAAAGTTTGGCAAAACTTCATCTTAAGTGTTATGAACAATGAGAATACAGGAGCCAAGTGTCTGTCAATCAGACTTCTCTATTTCCTATTTATTAAACCATTGTAAGCTTTCTTGTTTTCCTTGTTAACATTTAATCTCTCTTCTCAATCTCTCCCTCCCTACTTCATAATGTTTCATTTTTCCATGGTGAAATATTCTTTTAAGTACATTCCAAATAAATGTGTGTTGTGTTCTTCTGCTGTTGTCCTTGTCATAGCCTACACTTCTATTATTTAAGCATGGAGTGCTGTACAAGACATCACTTGCCCAAGAAGCTTGCAACGTACAGTCTTATACCACTTTCCTCTGATAATGTACATGCTATGTTCTGCAGAGTGGAATTTAGCCAGTAATAGCTTTGTTTTGTAGCTTGGCGAATACTCTGAACAGAACAGTCAACCTCAGACCCATTGTGCCTTTTAATGGTGTGGTGAGCAAAGATACAGGAGCAACTAAGAAGCTGGCCTTCTATCCATTATTAAATCCCTGTAACATTCTCCAGAGTTCTCCAGCAGCAGCAGCAGCAGCATTATTCTGAAGCAGCCATCCTTGAGCAACAGTGGTATTCAAGGCACTGCACCTGATACTCACGGGGTTTTAAAAGTGCAAAATTCTCAACTACTTTCATGCACATTGAAGGTCTTACAGCATGAAGTGAATCTTGCCGAGAATCCCAACTCTCCGCCTAAAATCTACCAGCATAGAATTTTGAAACACAGACTGCCTGTCTAAGTGCTCTCCCTCTTTCATGTGAAAAAGCAAATACATCCTGTACCTGTTTGTGTAATATAATTTGTTGCTGTTTTTCAGGTTGCTTTACGACTGTTGGAGAAGGAGGTAATAGATAAAAGTGATATGGTTGAACTACTTGGCCCAAGACCATTTGCAGAAAAATCTACTTATGAAGAATTTGTTGAAGGCACAGGCAGTCTAGATGAAGATACTTCACTCCCAGAAGGCCTTAAAGATTGGAACAAAGATCGTGAAAAAGAGAAGGAAGAGACCACAGATGAACAGATTGCCAGGCAGATAACAGGAGGGATACCATTTTAGTTTTGAAGTATGCTGTGATATAAAATTGCACAATATTTTTGATTTGCATTCTGAAAAGACTGGAAAACACTTCAGTAGTTTGACTTAAGAACTGCGTATTCAAATAAATCTTTAGTGATGGTAAACAGAAGAGCAGGGGTTGACACAGAGGGATAAGAATACTCAGATATCTCTTAAGCTGTCCTCACTTCATAGGTAAAAAGATTATCACTTCTGAGCTGTCTACTAAGGGAGATGTTAATTAGAGATGGGCCTGCATTAGAACCTAAGAATTGAACCCCCCTTAAATTTTGGAATGGTGTGGATCCAAGTCCAAACTCTGTCACAGGTCCATTTCTAAATTTATTTAAGCTGATGCAAATTAAGGTTCCATTAGTATTGATCTAGAAGGTCTGTATATGTGACCTCTACCCAAATGTGAATCATTTTAACATTAATATGTGTGGGGAAAATGTATTATTAAATGCTTAGCGAATGGTCTAGTCAGCTTTCGAAAACACTTGATGTTTCTGCAAGGCATCAGCTTTTTTCACCCTACTGCTATTTAATCTTACTCTATTTTTTTCTTTGTTCTTTCCCCCTCAACTCGAAAACCAATTTGTTCACAGAGAACTACCATGTACATTTACCATGAAATTGGAGACCCATTGAATAGCTTTACAGTTAGTCATGGTTCAGTGTCTTAAAGTGTAAAACTAAATTCAACTTCTAAATTTTTAATAAAATGTGGGTTGGTTTTGTTTTGTTTTTTTACAGGGAGCCGTAAGATATTGAATATGTGAATGCACTGTGGTCATTGTGTAAATAAGATTACTTTTGAACGTCATTAAAATCAGAACATTGTACTTTTCTGAATATACTGTCTTGCTATTTATTTTCAGTTGATTTCTTATGAGAAAATTTTGGCCCAACTCAGAGGTCTTTATTTGAGCAGAACTCCTACTGACATGAATGTAAGCTTTTCCTGAGTAGTACACCAGGATTATTCCTCGTAAATGTAAAATGTCTAGTAACCTTGTATTTCTGTCTTTGTATAAGCACTTGAAAGTTTGTAGAGGGCTGGAGTAAGTGGAATATTTAATATATCAGTCTTTCATATCTGAACACTAATGTCCAATCCGCTTAATCCTGAGTTTGTTGTTTTTCTAACCTCAAGTAGACAATACTTATCTGCACAGGTTCAGCACACAGTTTGTCTGTTTTCTACACTACAGGTTACATCAGTTAAGAAATTCTAATTTTTTGAAAAGTTCACTGTCAGGCTCCATCACTGAAAAGAGATGAGTCCATCTAGATTATCTTGTGCCTCTTTAAGAGGAGGAAGACTGGGAAAATTGAGCCATTGGTCTCCTTTGTGATGGTCAAGAAATCCATTAATATAGTGCCCATCTATAAAAAGGGAAATAAAAACAACCCAGGAAACTACAGACCAGTTAGTTTAACTTCTTTGCCAGGGAAGATAATGGAGCAAGTAATTAAAAAAATCTGCAAACACTTGGAAGGTGGTAAGGTGATAGGGAATAGCCAGCATGGATTTGTAAAGAACAA
This sequence comes from Gopherus evgoodei, assembly GCF_007399415.2. Taxonomy (NCBI): domain Eukaryota; kingdom Metazoa; phylum Chordata; order Testudines; family Testudinidae; genus Gopherus; species Gopherus evgoodei. The sequence goes on from NC_044323.1 coordinate 203,845,900, forward strand.
ATCGTGTCAAACTAATCTGATAGCGTTCTTTGATAGGATAACGAGCCTTGTGGATAAGGGAGAAGCGGTGGATGTGATATACCTAGACTTTAGTAAGGCATTTGATACGGTCTCGCATGATATTCTTATAGATAAACTAGGAAAGTACAATTTAGATGGGGCTACTATAAGGTGGGTGCATAACTGGCTGGATAACCGTACTCAGAGAGTAGTTATTAATGGCTCCCAATCCTGCTGGAAAGGTATAACAAGTGGAGTTCCGCAGTTGTCTGTTTTGGGACCAGCTCTGTTCAATATCTTCATCAACAATTTAGATGTTGGCATAGAAAGTACGCTTATTAAGTTTGCGGACGATACCAAACTGGGAGGGATTGCATCTGCTTTGGAGGACAGGGTCAAAATTCAAAATGATCTGGACAAATTGGAGAAATGGTCTGAGGTAAACAGGATGAAGTTCAATAAAGATAAATGCAAAGTGCTCCACTTAGGAAGGAACAATCAGTTTCACACATACAGAATGGGAAGAGACTGTCTAGGAAGGAGTATGGCAGAAAGAGATTTAGGGACCACATAGTGGACCACATAGTGGACCACAAGCTTAGTATGAGTCAACAGTGTGATACTGTTGCAAAAAAAGCAAACGTGATTCTGGGATGCATTAACAGGTGTGTTGTAAACAAGACACGAGAAGTCATTCTTCCGCTGTACTCTGCGCTGGTTAGGCCTCAACTGGAGTATTGTGTCCAGTTCTGGGCACACATTTCAAGAAAGATGTGGAGAAATTGGAGAGGGTCCAAAAAAGAGCAACAAGAATGATTAAAGGTCTTGAGAACATGACCTATGAAGCAAGGCTGAAACAATTGGGTTTGTTTAGTTTGGAAAAGAGAAGACTGAGAGGAGACATAATAGCAGTTTTCAGGTATCTAAAAGGGTGTCATCAGGAGGAGGGAGAAAACTTGTTCACCTTAGCCTTCAATGAGAGAACAAGAAGCAATGGGCTTAAACTGCAGCAAGGGAGATTTAGGTTGGACATTAGGAAAAAGTTCCTAACTGTCAGGGTAGTTAAACACTGGAATAGATTGCCTAGGGAAGTTGTGGAATCTCCATCTCTGGAGATATTTAAGAGTAGGTTAGATAAATGTCTATTAGGGATGGTCTAGACAGTATTTAGTCCTGCCGTGAGGGCAGGGGACTGGACTCGATGACCTCTCGAGGTCCCTTCCAGTCCTAGAGTCTATGAGTCTATGAGAAATCCATTAACACTTTCTTTTCTTGTGATTGAAACTTCATGTTTAAGTGAATGACCATTTAATTGGTTCCAGCAATACATTCTGATTTAAAAGAGAGTATGGCCAGTAATAGTCTCTGAGATGTAGTCTAGGATGGTATGAGTGGCTTGCATATAAGTGTAGATCCTTAGAGAGCTGTAGGTGAAAGGCCTGTCTCCTGTAACTTTTCTGCCCCTCCCTTCATAATGTGAAGTCTTTTAAATTGGTATTTACAAACTGAGTCAAACTGACCATGATAAAATATTGTTCTCTGATTGTTTGAACTTCTGCTAATAGGCAATGCTTTATACATTTGTTGACAACCTCATGAATGCCAAAGACTCAAAAGTTTATAAATAACTATGATCTTGTCTCTTGACCATATTCTGGAGAATTCTCCACTTTTGTGGGTAAAGCTAATTGGCAGATGGGATATGGGAAAAGTCTGTACAGCGTTGTGCGTGGCTAAGAAAAGGCTTCAGTATCTAATGTTGTCAATCAGTGCTGGGTGTAAGAAATTCCCTTTGCCATCAGCAACCAAATTATATGGATTAAAAGAAAATGCCCTTCTCACTTCTAAATAAGGAACATACAATTAAAATACATTTTAAATTATATCAAACTCAAGGTTAGTATTAAAAATTGAGCTTTTTCTTCAGAGATAAATAATATGCCATAGAACTGATCTCTGAATGAGAGGTATTTAAACTATTCTGCTCACACTGTAAACAGCAGATCTGAGGATCCATTCTACAGCCTGTACACAGGTACACCTAACTAACTCAGTGAGGGGAGTCCTTGTGCAAGATAAAACTGGGTGTCAAAAGAGGATTAGAAGATGGTGTCTCGCTTTGAGCAACCACTGCAGAAAAGTAATGGCATTTCCCAGGATAACCTTCAGTGGAGGAAGTTAGAGGTGAGGAAATACAATGGGGAGGGTGGTGGAGAAATACATGCATTCTGGAAACAAGGGAGGTTGTGAGAATATTGCCATTTAGGAAACATTTATTTCTATAACTGTTGTGTGGGACTTAAATACTCCAGTAATTGCCTCAGAAAAACTAAAACATATATTTTTATTGTAGCATGCAAAATAAACCATGTGTTAGTTTATTTGAGGTGTTCCCCCACTAATGCAATAAAAAAGGAAAATTGGTGTACCAAATTTCAGGATTAATAGAGTCTTACAGTGACAAAGTTATTACATTGACTTAGAGTAAGACACGGTGTGGGAGGTAGGAGGATTTACTTCTTTGTCTTTGGGCATCCTCTAGTGCCCTATTTTCCATATACTTTGTTTGGACTGGCACCTTCCCCCTCCCCTTGTTTAACTTGGTTAGTAACTATTACTGTTAAGAATCACCAGTTTATAGTCTCTAAGGATGTATGTCTCTCCACTTCCTCAAGCATTCAGCAATTGCTATCCCAGCTATGTGAAAGTGATGTCACCTATCCAGAATACTAAGGATTTTCTTTTAACATATATTCTTTCTCTGGCTGTCCAACTGCATATTGAATTGACTTGCCTATTTAGATTGTAAGCTTCTCTGGGCACAGACTGCCTTGCTTAAATGACTGCAGTGGATGATGTGCTGCATGTCCCATTTTATACCCGTAGTGCTTTTCACATGGTCCCAGTTCTATTGCTATTGCATCACTAGGATTAAGTCTGGAGATATTGCACCTTAAAGTAGCATGGAGTGGCCCCAACTGGAGATAGCTGGAGCCAAAAACAGGTTTAATGTTTTCTGAATGTTATTTTCCCCTTCACATAACACAACTCCTCAGAGGTCACCCAAGAAAATTAATAGGCAGCAGCTTTAAAATAGAAGTGTGAAAAAGTACTTATAATGCACAATCAACCTGTGGAGCTCGTTGCCAGGGGATGTTGTGACGGCCAAAGCTATAACTGGATTCAAAAAATAATTTGATATGTTCATGCAGGATAGGTCCATCAATAGCTGTTAACCAGGTTGGTCAGGGATGCAACCCTATGCTCTAGGTCCCCTGTGCCTCTGACTGCCAGGTGCTGGGACTGGATGACAGGGGAGGGGTCTCTCAAGAATTGCTCTGTTCTGTTCATTCTCTCAGAAGCATCTGGCACCAGCCACTCTTGGAAGATAAGATACTGGGCTAGATGGACTATTGGTCTGACCCGCTATGGCCGTTATTGTATTCTTATGAGCAAAACCAACCCTGTCTTACCACCTGCTCCTTTACAAACACTTAAAATCACAGAACTTTAAATGTGAGGTAGAAGGAGGGGACTCTAAATCCACCCACTCAAGTGCAGGCTAATGCAGTAGCTATAGATGGCTTGTGGCCAGACAGAGCTGCAGTTTCACAAGCTGTCTGAAAATCTGTCAGAATGCTGGTGTCTTTTCCAGCAGGGACTCTGCAGGTGAGGTGACCAGCTGACTCTGGCTGACATTCTCCTCCCCTTCCCCTGCTAGCTGAGTGCAGGTGAAGCAAGAGAATGGTTTCAAGAGGATGGGGTGGGAAAGCATAGGCCCCTCAGTACTGTTCAGCCTGGTGCTCTAGGAGGACCAGAGAAGGGCCTGGCCTAAATCCCACACGACCTTGTTGTAAAAAGCTGGGGCGGGGACACAAGACATCACTAACTTGAGGGGCAGGACCAGAACCAGGAACCTGTAGTGGTTCAGTGCATGACCAGCTGTGTCCTTTTATCTGTTTTGTCTTGGTTTTTGGAAATGCTAGCAGCCTGGCTGGGTAAACTAGAGGAATTCACAGAGTCTGGCTCAGCATGTGCTGCTTGAGAACAACCTACCCACCATTCCTTCTCAGATTGCTACCCTACCCTAGCCCAGCCCAGCCCCGTCCTGCCCCACCTCACCCCTCTGCCTCTCACATAGTCAGATACACTGGCAGGCAGATATGCTTTGACTGTGATACTCAAGGTATGAGCCTGCTGGTATTTCTTGGTATGGCATCCCCTACATTTGTGGTGGGTGGGTATAATAAGCTGGGGTAGGCTGAGCCTCCCCCAACAGCCACTGTCCCACCTCTGCTGCTTCTCTTCCTGCCCCCACTCCTCTTTCCCCCCCCAAGGCCCGCCTTCATTCTGCCCCTTCCCTGATGTCCCCACCACTCACTCAGTTGCTCCTCTCCTCCACCCCCCCTCCTCCAAGGTTGCCGCTGCTCACTGTGTCACTCGTCTTCCACCTTCCCTCTCTCAAGGTCCCCAGTGCCTGCCATGTGGCTCTTCTCCTCCACCCTCCCTTGAGGCCCCCAGCACTCACTATTGCTCTTCTCCTCCACACACACCCCACCTCCTGCATCATTCCTCTCCAGTCCCCCTCCCCCAAGGCACCCACTGCTCACCAAGTTGCTCCTCTCTTCCATCCCACCTCCCCTGATGAGGCCCCACCACCACGTTGCTCCTCCGCAGCAGAGGAGATGTGCAATGGTGAGCAGCGGGGGGATGGGGAGGGATAAGCAGAAGTGAGGCCTGGGTCGGAATGGGGTGGTGTGTGAGCAGGGCTTCAGGGAGGAGACCAAGCCAGGTTGGGCCTTGGGGCAGAGCAGGGAGTGAGGCCACAATCTGGGTGCCAGGGGAATATCCTGCGCTCACACCAGACTTCCCAAATGCTGGAGCCACATGCCGCCCATGCCTACCTCTCAGGTAAGTACAACATTGTGGCTGGCACATAGACTAGGGAGCTTGTCTGAGGACAGGGGAGACAACAGAATAAATTAGTTTAGCAGATGTGGTGAGGGGGGAATTGGAAGGAAGGTGAAAGGGGGAATAGACTAAAAATGAGAGGAGAAAAAAGACAAACAGAAAACTCAGGTGGAGGATATAAAGATTAAAGAGGAGGAGCAGAAACAAGATAGGACTCAGAGCAGGGTAGGTTTCAAAATAAAAACTGCCAGGCTTGCAGGTAAAGGTAGAAAATCAAATGAAGGGACTGGGAGAATACAATAAAAGAAACAGTGGTACTATTAGCAACTCCTTTCTCCAAACCCATTACTGAAACTTCTCAGTTTTAATTCTGAAAGTGGGACAGTGATTTGGAGGGAGGAATGGATGCACTCCCATGCATGGCTCCTTGACTATCTCCACCCAAACTGGTCCCCTGTGCCCTTTCCCATTGAGAAAGAGGAAAGATGGGGAGAAAGAGGGAAGATGTCCAGGTTTTCCCTCCCTCAGGAAAAGAGAGCTGGAGATGTTCTCAACAGAACTCTTCTCAGTACACAGTAGAGGTTCTCCTTCCCCAGGAAACAACTACAGATAGAAGTGCATGTTGAGAGAGAGTGAATTAGGTAGGGGTATAGGATTGCAGGACTCTATGGTGCGCCAAAGGTTCAGAATTGATACTCCAGATGTTAATTCAATATGCACATAAAGACAGCAATATAGAATTGCCTAAAGTTCACCAGATGAGCACACAAACCTCCGGCAGCCCTTAGGTTTATGGCTTATTTGAAGAATTGTCCCTGGCCATTTGTTTTTAAATGGAGTCAACTGTGGCTGATGCTCTCTCCTTAATTTAATCTGTATTGCAATACACAAGCAATTGCATGTACTGTAACTAAGCTAGCAGGCTGTTGGGAGATTCCCATCCTAGCTATTTAAGCTACCTATCATTGTGATATCTGAGCACATTTTAAACTTGCTCTTATGTAGTGTGAGCTAGAAAAAGCCATGCTAGAAATCTTAGGCCTGGTCTACACTATGCGTTTATACCGAATTTAGCAGAGTTAAACCGATTTAACTCTGCACCCGTCCACACGAAGCCTTTTATATCGATATAAAGGGCTCTTAAAACCGATTTCTGTACTCCTCCCCGACGAGGGGAGTAGCGCTGAAATTGGTATTGCCATGTCGGATTAGGGTTAGTGTGGCCACAATTCGACGGTATTGGCCTCCAGGCGGTATCCCACGGTGCACCATTGTGACCGCTCTGGAAAGCCATCTGAACTCGGATACACTGGCCAGGTAGACAGGAAAAGCCCCGCGAACTTTTGAATTTCATTTCCTGTTTGGCCAGTGTGGAGAGCTCACCAGCACAGGTGATCACGCAGAGCTCATCAGCACAGGTAACAATGCCGTCTCCTGAGAATCAAAAAAGAGCTCCAGCATGGACCGCTCAGGAGGTACTGGATCTGAAAAAACATTTGAAAAAATTTCCAAGGCCATGACGCAGAGAGGCCACACCAGGGACTCAGTACAGTGCAGAGTGAAAGTTAAGAATCTCAGACAAGCCTACCAGAAAACCGAAGAAGCAAACGCAAGGTCCAGGGAAGGGTCAAAAACATGCCGCTTCTACGCTGAGTGGCATGCAATTCTCGGGGGGTCCGCCACCATTACCCCACTCCTGTCCGTGGATTCCGAGGTGGGGGGTAGTAATCTCAGCCATGGCTGAGGATTCTGCGGACGGGGAAGAGGAAGAGGAGGACGAACTTGCAGAGAGCACACAGCACTCCATTCTCCCCAACAGTCAGGAGCTTTTTCTCACCCTGACGGAATTACCCTCCTGACCCTCCCAAGCCACTATCCCAGAAAATGAAGCCATGCAAGGGACCTCTGGTGAGTGTACCTTTGTAAATATAAAACATGGTTTAAAAGCAAGCGGTTTTTAATTATTAATTTGCCCTGAGAACTTGGGATGCATTCGCGGCCAATACAGTTACTGGAAAAGTCTGTTAACATGTCTGAGGATGGAGCGGAAATCCTCCAGGGACATCTGCATGAAGCTTTCCTGGAGATACGCCAAAAGCCTTTGCAGAAGGTTTCTGGGCAAGGCAGCCTTATTCCATCCTCCATGGTAGGACACTTGACCACACCATGCATGTAGCAAGTAATCTGCTATCATTGCATGACAAAGCCTAGCTGCGTATGGTCCCAGTGTTTGCTGGCATTCAAGCAACATCTGTTTTTTATCTCACTGTTTTATCCTCAGGAGAGTGATATTGTTCATGGTAACCTGGTTGAAATTCAGGAATTTAATTAAGAGGACAGAGATGGCCATTCCGACTGGGCTGTTTGCCTGTTGCTTAAAAGAAATCCTTCCTTGCAGGTAGCCAAGCAGGGGGAAGGAGGGGCGGGTGATTGGTGCTGAGCTTTTTTGCTTTTGGCTAGCAGGGATCTTCCCTGCTACCAGCCACACAGTGGGAGGCAGAGTGGGGTGTTTAGCAGTGATCTTCCATGATACCAGCCACGCGGTGGGAGGAGGGGTAAAGCGATCATCCCAGAGAATTGGTTGGGGGGGTGATTGCTGCTGCTGCATGTTAACAGGAAAGAAGCAGCACTGAACAGGCTTTGCTTGCCATTTGGTAAAGGAGGGCGCTGGATATAAGAAGGCTGCAGAAGCTGAAAGACAATGGCTTACCATGGCCACATGCAAGCCGAACTCTGCTGCCTGGACCTGCATCTGTGAGATCTCTAACACCAGAGCCGCAGGCACTCAGTATTAAGATGCAAAATGCGACCTTGTAGTGAAATCACATGTGCTATGTAAGGTGAATAGTCTTGTTTACCGTGAAAAAGTATAACCATTATTCTGTAAAATGTATCTTTTTAAATACTTCTCTCCCTTTTTTCCCTCCCTCATGCAGCTGCAAATTTTTCAAGCCTCCCTACTCCATCCCGAAGGCTATCTCAGATAAGGCGGTGGAAAAAAAGACACGAGAGGAAATGTTCTCGAAAATCACAGAAGTGACCTGCAATGAAAGAGTTCATCTGAATGAGTGGAAGGACATGATATCAAATTACAGGAAAGATGCCAGTGAACGTGAGGACAGGAGGGATGCTCAAGGTGGCGGCAGGAAGACCAGCGGTGGCGAGATGCAACTCTGGGGCTGCTGTGTGATCAAACTGATGTGCTCCGGCATCTGGTGGAGCTTCAGGAACAGCAGCAGGATCACAGAGTGCTGCTGCAGCCCCTGTATAACCATCCTCACCATGTTCCACATCCTCCTCACCAGACGTGTAAGAACACGTGGGAGGAGGCTCCGTGCACCCGCCCACTCCACCCCTGTGGACAGCCCAACCAAAAGGCTGTCATTTTTCTTTTTGGTGGCCTTTTCCTTCCCTCCTATCCTCCTCCCAAACCACACCCGGGCTACCTTGTCAGTTCTCTCCCTCTTTTTATAATGAATTAATAAAGAATACATGATTTTTAAATGATACTGACTTTATTTCCTTAAGCAAGCTGTAGTTGAAGGGGGAGGGTGGGTTGTTTACAGGGAATGAGTCAATCGAGGGGGTGTCATCAAGAGGAAACAAACACAGCAGTCACACCGGACCCTGGCCCGTGATGAAACTCGTTTTCAAAGCTTCTCTGATGTGCACCACTTCCTGGTGTGCTCTTCTAATTGCCCTGGTGTCTGGCTGTGCATAATCAGCAGCCAGGTGATTTGCCTCAGCCTCCCACCCCACCATAAAGGTCTCCCCCTTACTCTCACAGAGATTGTGGAACACACAGCAGGCAGCAATAACAAAGGGTTAATTAAATATTAAATATTGGTTTGGCTGAGGTCTGAGCGAGTCAGTAATGTGCGCCAGTGTGCCTTTAAAGTACCAGATACACATTCTATCACCATTCTGCACTTGCTCAGCCTGTAGTTGAACAACTCCTTACTACTGTCCAGGCTGCCTGTGTATGGCTTCATAAGCCATGGCATCAAGGGGTAGGCTGGGTCCCCCAGGATAACTACAGGCATTTCAACATCCCCAACTGTTATTTTCTGGTCTGGGAAGTAATTCCCTTGCTGCAGCCATTTAAACAGAGTAGTGTTCCTGAAGACATGAGCATCATGAACCCTCCCCGGCCATCTCACATGGATGGTGGTGAAACGTCCCTTGTAATCCGCCAATCCTTGCAGCACCATTGAAAAGTACCCCTTGCGGTTTATGTACTGGGTGCCCTGGTGCTCTGGTGCCAAGATAGGGATATGGGTTCCATCTATTGCCCCACCACAGTTAGGGAATCCCATTGCAGCACAGCCATCCACTATGACCTGCACATTTCCCAGAGTCACAACCTTTTGTAGCAGCAGTTTAATTATTGCTTTGGCTACTTGCATCACAGCAGCCCCCACAGTAGATTTTCCCACTCCAAATTGATTCCTGACTGACCGGTAGCTGTCTGGCATTGCAAGCTTCCAGAGGGCTATCGCCACTCGCTTCTCAACTGTGAGGGCTGCTCTCATCTTGGTATTCTGGTGTTACAGGGCAGAGGAAAGCAAGTCACAAAGTTCCATGAAAGTGCCCTTACGCATGCGAAAGTTTCGCAGCCACTGGGAATTGTCCCAAACCTGCAAAACTATGTGGTCCCACCAGTCTGTGCTTGTTTCCCAGGCCCATAATTGGCGTTCCATGGCTAGAACCTGCCCCATTACCAGCAGGATCCCCAAAGCGCAGGGACCCACGGTTTGAGAGACTTCTGTGTCCATGTCCTCATCACTCTCATCGCTGCGCTGCTGTAGCCGCCTCCTCCTCGCCTGGTTTTGCAGGTCCTGGTTCAGCATAGACTGCATGAGAATGCATGAGGTGTTTACAACGTCCATGACTGCTGTCTTGATCTGAGCAGGGTCCATGCTTGCTGTGCTATGGCGTCTGCCCAGTTCACCCAGGGAAAAAGGCGCGAAACGGTTGTCTGCTGCTTTCACGGAGGGAGGGGTGAGGCTGTACCCAGAACCACCCGCGATAATGTCTTTTGTCCCATCAGGCACTGGGATGTCAACCTAGAATTCTAATGGGCGGGGGAGACTGCAGGAATTATGGGATAGCTTCCCACTGTGCAATGCTCCAGAAATGGACACCAGCCTCAGTACATGGATGCACACCGCCGAATTAATGTGCTTAGTGTGGCCGCGTGCACTCGACTTTATATAATCTGTTTTAAAAAAACGGTTTCTGTAAAATCGATATAATCCCGTAGTGCAGACATACCCTTAGTTACATAGGAGAAAGAGTAGTAGCTGTAGATCATACAAGTTAGTACAGTAGCATGCACTTACTCTCTCTGGCTGTGGAGCACAAGAAGTTTGTCCACTCTTTTTCTTTAACCTAACAGCCATCACAGCCACAACGTTAGTGAACTTATTTGTCTGTGAGTCCCCTCTTTGTTTGTGTAATATTAGGTAAGTCCTCATTAGCATGTTTAGAATTTTATGTAATTCTTAGTTAACACTCAATATAGTGTTAAAACCATATTCCCCAATATACAACCTAGTATACTCAGTTTGTGATCTCCTGCTATATGTTAATTTCCTTTTGCATAATTGATCATTTCAAAGAGTATAGCCAGCTCTACAGTTGGCACTTTCTTGACCTTTTAAAGTACACCTATCCAATGTCCATGGATATCTGGGTATACACTTGTAACAGGGCCACGTGCATCTTTAAGGGATAGGAGTTAGCCAGTCCTCTTCAATTTTTCAGATCCAGCTGGGAAGGAGGTCAGGTGATGCCTATAACTGGTTGAGAATTCAGCTGCAGGTGGGAGACTGAAGGGAAGGGTATGTCCTTTCAGGCTGAGAGGGACAAGAGGAAAAGCCTCTGGGAGTATTGCCCATGATGGGTAGAGGAACTGCTTTTTGTTTTGATATTTTGCTTAAGTTTTATGTTGAAAAATAAAACTCTGCCCTGAAAAAGATTCAGGCATGGCTGCGAGGCTTCCAGATCAGCAGCTTACATGTAGTGGAGAGTGGGGGGCAGCTGATTGGCCCTGGAACTAAGGCAACAGGCAGCCCAAAGCCAGACTGGTCGCACTGACACACCACCTTTCTCAGCACTAAGTCACTTAGTACCTTGCCTTGAATTCTTCAGTCCAAGGAGTCACTATGTTGTATAGGGCATTTTAAATTTATTAAAGTTAAATTAGTACAGATTTAATATGGATAAAACTAAGTAGACAATTTTAGTTTATAACATAAGTACAGTTATTTGTCTAATTATTTTTTTTAAAGTCGGACTCCCTGAAATCAACTTAATAAATATTGTAATCTTATTAGAAGTGATGGATGTTGGGACAAAATTACATTTTTCTGGAGTATTTCTAAAGTTCTTTAAGTACTGAGTAGTACTTTGGCTCAAACAGCATTTTGGGAGAGGGAAGGAAAGAAACAGGAGGTTCCTGAAACTTTTAGAGTTTAGGTTTTCTGATTTTTTTTTTTCTTTTGGCCTTTCCCTGGAGCTCTTCCAAGTACTTGAAATAAATCAGTTTTATGGAATGTAAGGCATATGAGTTAGTTTGTACACGTGCTTCCCTTTTACTATCTTTAATATTTCTATATTCAAATCATAGGATGGATAAGCTTACACAAGTTCTGCAGTGCTGTGCATGAATTTCATATAAACATTGTGTGTGATCATTCTGGGACAAATTGGTAAAGGATTCCTGAATACATTGCTAGTGACCTTTGGTTCTCAGTTCACTTGATGTCAATATAGCACTGACTCCTGAAAACAGTCTTCTTAAGAGGATACTTGTCATTTGTATTTAGATTTGCTATTAAATGTCTGAAGTCAAATATCAGTGTCAACATTTACCATACAAAAGAGAAGAATATGATGAAATTTTTATTTATTATGATAGATTCTGCTCCTGGCAAGTAAGTACTATACATTTAGTACAGAATAACACTTCAAAGACCCATAAGATTTTTGCTGTTAGCAGCAACTGTTCACAGTTGATGAAAACAGGACAGCCCTATTTTCAAATGACTTTCCATCCCCATTCTACCTCTTGTACAACTTTTCATAGAAGACAAGTTTTGTTTATTTAAACAAATCTAGTGATCTCTGTATTTAAATTTTTAGGCCAAAATTCTAAAACTGGATGCCTAAAATTAGCCTCCTATATAAAAGTGGCATTATTTTCAGAGGTGCTGATCTTCCTCAGTTCCCACTGAAGTCAATGGAAGCTGAAGGAAACTCATCACCTCTGAGAATCAAGCTACTTTTTTTCTCTCTCTGTTTTTTGAAGAAAGGAGGATGGAGATTAAATATGGATATACAAGACTAATTTTAAAAATCCATATTTGAGAATGTTGATGTAGATTAGTGTGTGTAAGACAGAATTTTTTTATTCATTGATCTCTTCCTCATCATCTTCAAATGTTTCCTCTCCATCATTTGCCGTAGCTTCTTGGTACTGCTGGTACTCCGAAACCAGGTCATTCATGTTGCTTTCTGCTTCTGTAAATTCCATCTCATCCATCCCTTCTCCTGTAAACCAATGGAGGAAAGCCTTTCTCCTGAACATGGCAGAGAACTGCTCAGAGATCCTTTTGAAGAGCTCTTGAATAGCTGTGCTGTTGCCAATGAAGGTGGAGGCCATCTTGAGGCCACGGGGTGGGATGTCACAAACTGCCACTTTGACATTATTTGGGATCCATTCCACAAAGTAGCTGCTGTTCTTGTTTTGGATGGCCAGCATCTGCTCATCAACCTCTTTCATGGACATGGGACCTCGGAATACTGTTGCCACTGTTAAGTATCGTCCATGTCTTGGGTCACAGGCTGCCATCATGTTTTTGGCATCGAACATCTGTTGAGTGAGCTCTGGAACAGTGAGTGCTCGGTATTGCTGACTGCCTCGGGCTGTCAAAGGAGCAAACCCTGGCATGAAAAAGTGAAGGCGTGGGAATGGCACCATATTTACTGCCAGTTTTCGAAGGTCAGCATTTAGCTGGCCTGGAAAACGCAATGATGTAGTTACTCCACTCATTGTAGCGGACACCAAATGGTTTAAATCTCCATACGTCGGGGTGGTGAGCTTCAGGGTGCGGAAACAAATATCATACAAAGCTTCATTATCAATGCAGTAGGTTTCATCTGTGTTTTCAACCAGCTGGTGGACTGAGAGTGTAGCATTATAAGGCTCCACCACTGTGTCAGAGACTTTTGGAGAGGGCATGACACTAAATGTATTCATTATCCTATCAGGATATTCTTCTCGGATTTTGCTGATGAGTAGTGTTCCCATGCCAGAACCTGTTCCTCCTCCAAGGGAATGAGTGAGCTGAAATCCTTGCAAGCAATCACAGTGTTCACATTCTTTTCTTACAACATCAAGCACTGAATCTACCAGCTCTGCTCCTTCTGTATAGTGTCCTTTGGCCCAGTTATTTCCTGCACCTGTTTGTCCTGAAATAATGTAGGATAAAGGAAGAAAATATTACTGATAGAGTTTGACGGTTGGAGGCTTGATGATCTCAAATCACATACAATGAATTGTTTTACATTTGTGAGCTAGTAAACCATACTCTCTGGTCTTCCTTACAAATATGTACAGAAGAATTACTAGTGGGATTTTTTGACAATGAGCACACAAAAACATATTGTTAATTACGCTAGCTGTGATTTCTGACAGACACTGAAGAGGAAATTAGGTTTTCCAAATATTATTCCAAATATTAACGGAACTTTATCTTTAGTTACTAAGTTTAGTTGAATTTACTTCCTGACTTTCTCTCAGCTTGGATAGTGAAAATTGGCTAGTCTGTTTCATGGTCATGTCTAATAATTTCAACTTTTTAGTTCCCATTGCTGAACAATATTTGAATTGTAGACTCCACAGAGGGAATGGTATTCTTTTAAAAATAAGCTGTTTCCACTGAAAGATTTAAAAATAATAATGAATGCATTGCTTTATACTTCCCTAAATGCTTTAAAACCTAAATTCCTTTTAATGTCCTAATCTGGTGTGAATCTTGTCATTTTAATTTATATTTTGTGATCTTTAGCACAAAGGTGCCAGATTAAAAAACTCAGAAACCGAACCTCTCTATAGATCCACAGAAGAGTTGTAGCAATGGGCAGTTTTAGAGCAAGTTTCACATGTTGCTTTGCCCATTGTGCCTCATCCAGGCATCCCAGATATGGATGGCCCAATTCTAGGCATAAGAGAGTGTGTTTCAGTTTCCATGCCCATTAATTTATTTTTCATGGCCTTGTGCCTGCATCTTGTATCAGCAATGACTCCAGTGCAAAGTGAGTGCAAAACACAACTATCCTCATCTGGCAGTGGGGATGGGGGAGTTGATCAACACCCCTCACTCGTGATCTTTAGGTGTATGTGTGGCACTTTTTCACACAGGGCTGGAGACTGAGTCTGCCCCACTCTCACCCAGCAACGATGGTTCCTGTCCTGCAGGGCTTCCCATTCCAGGCATTGTGACATGCACATGGGGTCGCAGGGTGCTGTGACCCCATGTGTCATGTAGGGTTAACAATCCTCCAGGATTGCCCTGGAGTTTCCAGGAATTAAAAATTAATCTTTCATTAAAGATTGTTACGTGATGAAACCTCCAGGAATATGTCCAACCAAAATTGGCAACCCTAGTGCCATGTCACAATGCTACTCGCTCACATTTGGCTTGGCCGCACCTCTGGAGGAGTAGCCCTGACAAGCCTGAGTGAGGCTTCAACCCAGGCACCGTGTGGCAATGCCTAGAGTGGGGAGCCAGGTCCAGCCTCACAGGACAGGAGTGACTGCTGCTGGGTGAGCATGGGGCAGACCGATTGTCCAAACCCCACCCCTCCTTTGCAGCACCACGCAGGGATTAGGGTTGCAGTGCCAGGGCAGGGGGTACATTATGGGTGGTCAATGCCAGCTCGGTGGGACAAAGAAGAGGAGTGTATTCATCAATACATTGCCTCCTTGCTTGCAAAACATGGCTCTACCACCGTCTGGTAGTATTTTACACACAGGTTTCTCACTTTACACTGGTGTAAATGACTGTGTGAGATGCAGAATTAGGCCCTAGATTTTAAAATTGCAGCACTTCATAGAGAACTGGAGGTTTGAGCTTCACTTTGAAGAAACTCTCTTGTTTTGTTAAGCTGTTTTAAGAAAATTTGAGTTAAAATGTTTAATTTTGTCTTATGTTACTAGTAGCTTTCGTTTATATTCAGTGAATTTTGTCTCTGTATTTTGCCTTCTCCAAAACGGGTCTAGAAATAAAGTTGATTCTTTGCTTTAGAGGCTTTTAATACCCCTAATCCAATTTATTCCATAAACACAAAGCTAGCATCTGTTCACATTTAAAAGCTCGCTTTTTATAAAGAATATGATGCATACGCCACCAAATCATAGACACAAATCTTTTAAATTAAAGTATGTTAGTGTTTCATGTGGTTGCTGGTTTCAAGCAGGGAATACAATTTCATTCAAGGATGAAGTTGACCTTCTGAAACTGGATTTTATGCCAAGATACAAGGCTATATTTAACTTGATGTAACCAAAACTATGCGTCTTTACTTAAGTGACTGGCCTGAATCACGATGTTGGTGTGAACAGGGGCCAAAGGCCTGATCTTGCAAGTTACTGAAAATGTCTAGCAGGTACTGAGTGCCCTCAATTTTCATTAATTTCAGTAGGAGCTGAGGGAATTCAGCACCTCTCATTGCTGCTCAGCAACCTATAAGATTAGGCCTCCAACTTTTCCTCAGCTTATATTTTCTCTCTCCATGCCACATTGTCCCCTCCCATTACAATATGGATGCTATGGGAGCTCTTCCCTGTGTTGTTTGTGTTGTTCTATTAACTGGATAATAAAAGATGCTAATAGAGGACCAGGTGTTTATGCTCCTCTTACTACTTTAATGAATAGTCCCATGAACTCAGTGGGACTAGTTTTATTATTAAATGCTACTCAGCATGACTAATGGCTGCAGAATCAGACCCAGCTTCCATCTTTCACAGCTCTGCCCCACTCCTTTTCACCATCTATCCACTGTCCATGACCAGTTTTAAGCCCCAGTCCATGTGCTGTGATGCGCTGCCAAACCATCGGGTCAGCTAAACTGCTGGTTTTGGTATTGTTTAAATATCTTGTAACTTCACCATACCAATTTCAGTTTCCTTGTTCCATTACTGGTTAGCTAAGACATTGTTTTATACGCTGTTATAGCTTCCTCTCTCTTGAGAATGTGGGAAGTTCTGTATTTCCTGTCCAGCTGTGCAGACTGCAAAACAATATCTTCCCAGCACTGAATAAGATAAAAATTGTCCTTGCTCTGCTTGCGCTAACCACCCCCTGTGCGTACTGCAGCCCATCAGGCAGCATCTAACAAACAGATACTACTGTGCTGTGTAGTTTGTCGGATCCTGACAAAAGATTCTAAGTTTAGTATCTTTCTCTGAAAATTGTCCCGGTAGCAGAATATGGCTCAGAGATCGGAATAGTGATAAAACATGAATGGAAGCAAAACACAAGTAGAGAAATGGATGGGGAATGAAGCAGAAAAAGGCAAATTGCTCAGGAAAGGTAGGTGCATGTGATTTGTTCAGTACAAAGAAATTAAATAGCAAAGATTATACTTATTTTCCCTCCTTTTATGTAGATCGTTATGGGTATCTTTTCACCTTAGGAACACTTATTTTACCTCACTGAGTCAATAAATCTGTAACAATGCAGAGATATGATCTCATCAATAGGAGACTTTTTTTTTAGCTTTGAGTTAAATAATGCAAACAAATGCATGATTTTTTTCATTTAATTTTGTAATTTTAATCCTGTAAATAAATCCAAGGCAACGAAAACTGGTCTCATAAAGGATGGATAGAGGGAACAAACATAACCTACTATAAAATAAACATCTGACAGAAGGCTGTATATTTTTAAACTGCAATTGTCTGATGACAGTACTAAATCACATAAGGAAAAACAAAAAGGCTCAAGTTGTAAGAAAACATTACTTAATGTTTTACTTAAAATATTTATATTGGAGTTGACTAGTGTACAAATTGCTCTCTCTTGTGACAGAATATTAAATCTGGGGACTTTAGAAGATATTTTGTTGTATTTGAACATTCTGAATGATCAGTTTCACATTTTCATTAGATTCAATAAATTGTTATAGCTTATGACACTGTGATATGAAAATTTGCAGTTTATTAGGCTCAAGTAGATGCCCATCAGTTTACTCATACAGACTGTGGTAAATTATACTTTACCACCAAACACAATTGTGTTAGATCCTACTGGTCAAACACAGAGCCTACTATCAACGTTGTGGAACAATTTCCACTGTAAGACCCAGTTTTCAGTTGCTTATAACTTTGCCAAACTGTAACTGTTTGGGCTGAAATTTTCCATACTGGATGTCTGCCCCAGGCTGAATTATTTTTGCAACATTTCAGCCAACATTGTACAGCCATTTCTGAGAATGAGGCTAGGGGAAAATACATTATTTTGCCCGTGTTAAAAAAAATTCTTGCGATCTTTTCTTTGAACAGCTCTAGTGCTCCCATGCTTTGACTGTGGGGTGGCCTTTGTCTCAGGATTTCACTTTTTGCTATCCTCATGAAACTCTGCCCACATTTGGCCAGGGTATAAGCCTTTGAAAAAAGTCAGTTTGCATATGCTCAGAGATTTATTTAATTTTTAGCAGCTAAAATATCTGAAAATTCCATCCTCACTGAACATGCTCAAATCTCTCTCAGCTCCTAGTACTGACCATATTGTGCATGTGTCATCTCCAGAGAGCAAATGAGCATGTTCCAGCCCTGTGGTGTAACCCTCCCTGTAATGAGCATATTCCAGCCCTGTGCTGTAACTCCCCCAGGCACAGTGGGAGCAGGCATCAGAACTGATAGGGCACCTGTCTCTCCTGTGCACACGCAGGTACTTGTGCACTCTCACACCCCCCACTGGCAGCTTGGAGGAGGACACTGATTCAAACACGAAGGGGACAAACACTGGACTAGGGAGAGGGAAAGGAATACATTGGAACAAGGAGCCTGCTGAAACTGGGACTGCGAGGGGAGGGGAGAGAGGGACTGACTGGAACCTGGGGGGAGTGGCTAAACTGGGATTTACACTGGTTGGGCAGAGAGGCTAGGACTAGTTTGAGAAGGAGACCAGGAGCTGGGGAAGGAGGTGAGGAGACTGGGAGACAGTGAGGGGAAATGGGGCGGGGAGGGCTGAGGGATGATAACACTGAGATTAGATAAGGAACTTGGGGGAGGCCGGGTGACCGGGACTGGCTGGACAAGGAGACTGGGACTAAGAACCAGCGGGGGAGAGGAGAAAGAGCTACCAACAAGCTGGTGTGGGGGGCAGGGGACTGGGAATGGCTAGTCAAAGAGACTGAAGCAAGGAGAAGGAGAGAGATTTACTGGAGAGAAGAGGATTGAGATTGGATGAGGAACCTGGGAAGGGAAATTAGTCTTCTCATCCCAGTCCAATGCTATAGCCAGCAAACTTGCTGCCTCATATGAACGAGGAATTATTTTCCTTGTGCTTATTCATATTTTAGGCCAATAAGCTTGTTAATGTAAACTTTTACTCCCACTGACTTCAGTGGAAATTTTGGTTGTGCAAGGAATGCAGGATCAGGCCCGACATGCACAGAGAAATCTAAGGCATTTGATGCACTTTAACTGACCTACTCTTGCATTTTGATGTGCTACAGCTATAAGTTCTGATTAAAAAAAAAAAAAAGCAAAAAGCTGAGTTTATGAACAAACCTCTCCCTATAACTATGGGTCTGAGATACAGCAAATACAGAATCACCAGCCTCTGCCACAGAATCCTTTGTGAGATATAAGATAATAAATAAAGAGATGGGGGGGGACCTTTATTGACTTTTGACACGGTAGATTTCCGTTTCCATTTCCGTTCTAAGGCACCCATTCACCAGATTTGTAGGACAGTGCCTGATGCTGGCATTAGGCCCAGCATGGGACACCAACTGATCACATGCTTTTAGCTCATTGTTAGTTTAGCAGGAAGAGAGTATAATGTGGTAGAGGGCTGTTCAAGAAGTTTTTAATTTATTTTGCTGTGTTTTGAGATGGTTCCAAGCCGCAAAGTTCTGATTCAGACTTTTCAGAAGTGTAGGTGACTTCATTTTCATGGGTTTGGTTTGGCCCACTATTGAAAAAGGGAGCAGTTGTGAAGTCTGGGTTCAGAAACAAAGTTTTCCAAAGTTTCAGGTTGTTTGGAACTGTGGTTTTGGTTCAGACCCACCTCTGCTTACTATAAATTTCAAAGCATTTTAGAGGAACACACACTCCCTTTACCTCAATTGCCAGGAAGTTTAATGTCTGGAAAGGGAATGAGGATACTGTTACAAAAGCAGTTAAACATTTAAAGGTCTTTGAAAGTGTATAGCTTATTCCCCTGCTCGGTTGCAAAGTTTTGGGGTTTGTTTCGTTTCCTGCTACCAGCCTAATATTTATCTTTCCCATGCTTATGTTTGACACCTTCCGTATGTTGACACAACACACCAATTTGTATGTTGCAGCCTAACAATAATTTGGGGAATAGTTTTGTGGTTAAGGCATAGAGCTGAGAGCTAGGAGATAGTGGTTCTACTGATAGGTCTGCCTGGACACTTAACTTACAGATGCTTGAGTTTCCTCATCTGTAAAATGGGTGTGATAATACTCTTTAACTTGAAAGGGGGTATTGTGAGGTTTAATTCACTAGGGTTTCAAAGTGCTTGGTGAATCTCAGATGGAAGGTGCTACAGAAATATAAAGTTGAAAACATTCTTACTCGATGGAATCTCCCTGTTTGCTTTCAGAGCGACAGTTCTGTTTGGTTTTGAGCTGGTTTCTTATTTTACTAGGAAAAAAAAACGACTACACCAGCATGCAGTTGCACGTAATCTGCTTTGCACACAGTTTTTCTTCCATTTCTGACTATACTGCTCACTGACCTACTGAAAAAGTAAGAAATTCCATGGTCAGTGAAGAATTTAATGCCCATGGAATTTATATAAAACTATGGCTCCAACTAATAGTGGAATTTGTGAGAGAGAGCAGTTCCCTTTTTCCCTCTGCAGAATTTTCCTTTTAATAGAAGTACAGGAACCCTGTAAGTTCAATTAATATAGCACAATTTAGAGTATCAGAAAGTCATGGGAAACTTTTAGTATGTTTGTGTAATTCAGAAAATTGTCAATGTAATTAATAGAGCAATGTTTGACCCTCTTTTGGATTTTTGTTTTGATTTGGTTTTTTTTGACAGCTGATATTTGGATAATTGAACAACTACCAAACTTATTTTTACTAACGGCTGCTTACAGCTGTTTAAATTAAAAAATGTAAGTTCTTCTGTCCCCTCTATCCCAAAGTACATTTTGACAGTTAATTTCTTGGTAATTGAGCACATGTTTTAAAAGGAAAACATGATATCCACATACCAAAGATGAAATTATCAGGTCGAAACAGTTGACCAAACGGACCAGATCTCACACTGTCCATGGTTCCTGGCTCCAAGTCCACTAAGACTGCTCTGGGTACATATTTCTGTGCTACAATAAAAATTAAAGATATCCTTAGTATACTGAAATAGGCTAAGTTCCTTCTATTATATTTCTTAATATATGAACAAATTATATGTCATAGTATGTAACATTCTTAGCTTGCTCATGTATCCTGATACAACTTGTATTCCTATATAGGTGTCTCAAACATTATAGGAAAAAATCACTTCTGGTTTAGCAGCTGACTTAAAATTCTTTGTTTTTTTGCCAGTCATCTATCTAAATTACGTTTTAAAAACTGTTCTTCTACCAGTTGATATCCATATTTCCAATTATCTGGGAAAATATAGGTTACATGTTCTTGGTAAACAGTTTATCATATATTACATGATTAGAGGATCTTTTATTCAAATAATCCCCAGATATTTTATAAATGTAAAGAACCACTTGCATCCACCACTGAAATGGAGCCACTTCTGGGAGGTGGAAAACAGCAGCTGTTTAACAGCACACATCATCACTATACAGTACAACAGTTAATAACAGGAAGTGAAAAATGTTTTACCCAATTGTAACTGTAGGGGGAATTTAAGTAGAAAGAATTACCCGATCTGGAATTTGTCCAGAACAATACACTCCCACAATTTGCAAAAAGTGCCAGGGATCTTGAATGTGCACAAGTGATCCGGATATCGGTTTTACAACCCATAGGGAGGAAACCTCTTCAGCAGCACAGTGCCCACTAATACTGGGGTATTGATTCCCAGCATTCGGGGAACACTGCCATCTTAGTGAGTCACCACCACTTCCCAAACCTCCTGAGGCCTAACCTTTCTTAGCTTTCTAACTCATAGTCAGTGTACTCTGGGGACAAGCTCATATTATAAACTGCTTAGTGGTGTCAGATGATCACGTTTACATGACTTAATCATATATTCACAAGCAAAACTCCTAGCAAACAAAAAATAAATTCAGAGCTGTTTGCACCATTTCCTTCCTGCTGCCTAGAGAGAGGGAATCACAGCAGATGTTGGGATGGGTGGTTGATTGGAAGACAATGCATACATGTCTAATCAAGTTTTGTAGCTGAAGCTATGAGTAAACCTTTGCTTTCTTCATCATTTTAACATGCCTCCTCTCCCAGTTAGGGAATATCACTCTCCTCGCCCCTCCTAACCTCCTCCGGCGGCGGCAGCACACTTACAGGATGATTCATTATAGTAGACATTGATTCTCTCCAGCTGCAGTGCTGAGTCACCAGCGTAGCCTCCTGTTGGGTCGATGCCATGTTCATCACTGATCACTTCCCAAAACTTAGGGAGGAACAGAAAAAGGGAGAGAAACTTGGTTAAAGGAAGAAGTGAGCAGATCTGTTCTCACCAAAAAAAAACACCCAGCCCTGTGTTCCTTCTTTTACCAACGTCAAAATAATCCAAACCCACCCACATTGGGCAGGGACTGGGAAGCCCTTGGAGGCATGCCTTGCCCTAACAGCTGCCGGATTCTTGGCATGTCTGAGAGCTGCTTCTCTGAGCCCCGCCCTGCCCCTGACCTGACCAGCAGAGAGGAGATGGGGTGGGGTTGGAGAGAGACAAAAGCCTGGCAGCAGATCTACCCCAGGGTTTAAAACCAAACACAATCAACGGTTAACATCACAAACTGTTTGCAGGGCTATTTTACTGGTTGTTGCTTTTGTTTTTGCTGCTTTTCTTTCTTTGATCCACTACTCCATTTTTTTTTAATTTAAATTTAATTTTTTTTTTGGCTATTGCTTGTAGTTTTTCAAAAGCCTTTTATGGTCACATGAAGGAGGCAACTTTTGCTGGTTTTCCAGCTCTCTGGTCTGTTTTCACTGACCCCGAGAGAAGTCAGAGTCCAAACTTTTTGTTGTGAGAAAAACACTCCCTCTAAAGGGCCATAGATATCAGAGGAAAATCTACTCATCCCAGAATTTCTCAAGATAAAAACATCCTAAAGCAATGACACGCTTTGCTGCTTTGCAGAACTTTTCGTTGTGCTGCTGAAGGACTTAAAAAGCAGCTGTGGTACCATTGTACAACAAAACACATTATCTTCAAAAACAACTACATTTCCTTACATGCAGTTCTTAGGAAGTAATAAGTGAGGATACTATTTAGAGGAGGAAAAGATCTCTTACCTTAGTTCCAATTTGGTTTCCACACTGGCCAGCCTGGATGTGGACTATTTCCCTCATTGTGATACTTAACAAATCTCTCTCTCACTCTCACTCACAGACTCTTTGCAGAGTTCAGCTGTGTGCAGTGCGCCTCTGGCTCAATGAGTGTTTTATTGGCTCTTGGACTGTGATCTTCCCTCCCAGCTCAGCTCACTGTGCAACTTTACTGCAAAAATAGCCAGCTCAGGCTGAGCAACTGGCTTTGGCCAGCCTCCACTGGGGCTGGAGCTCTGTGTGAATGGCATTTCATCTCATCTTTCATTTCTGGTCCAGAATGATGTCAAGAGGCCAAGAGTGGAACAGGCTAACATTAACCATTTGGGAGCATGCATTTTCCTTACTCAAAAGTGTCCATTTATAATAGACAAGATAAATAAAATACCAAAGTAACAATAATTTATGGACATAATCATCACATCAAAATTGAACACAAGTGACTGTACTTTACTGAGAGCAGGTTAAATAGCTTTTTCCCCCCAAGTTTGGTGGCTGCATTTTCATAATACTTTTTTTAAATGTTAGCATTAGATAAGTAGGGAAATAATTAATTGCTCTCGCGTTGTGTGATTAGTATCTTAGCACATACCTGCATGTTTGACATTTAAAATAGAAGTCCCAAATATTTCTCGCATGGAGTCAGTTCACTCTGACACAAACCCACATTTTGCTTTTAATCTTAACAATAGTTTGCAGCTATCAGGTTAGTTAGTGTCACAACACCCCTGTGAAAGAAGTGCTCTCCAGTTTTACATGGAAGGAAACCATTGTCTTCATGGGGATATTTGCATGAGGAGGGGTTTGCAACATCAGGCCTTAAGTGTCAGGGCTAGGATTGGTACCACATCCTGTGTTCAGACCGCTCAACCATACACCACTTATAACAATCATAATCTTGCAAATCTATACTTATTTTTATATCACTGTTGTGGTTAGAAGCCCTAGTCATGGACCAAGACCCTATTGTGCTAGGCACTGTACAAAGAGAACAAAAAGGGCTAACAATCTAAGACAAGAGACTACAGATAGATTAGTGAGTGCAAGGCAACTTTGAGGCAATATTGGCCAGCATGATGGCCACCTTTAATCCAGATAGTGCAGGAGCAGGATTTTATAATGTCTCATAAGAATTAAAGTATAATTTAATTTCATCCTGTGAGCCACCCTTTTTGAATAGCAGAAAGGAATGGCAGACCAAAACAATCCTTGTAACTAATTATAGTCACCTTTTTGTTTTAGGATAAGTTGTAATGTCTACTATGGTTTCCTATATGTATTACAAATTAGGCACTCTAGTTAAATATACATTTATTTGTTTTAAGGTTTTAGTAAGTAAGACAGGATCTTGTATTGTATCTATATTAAGTAAATTTAAAAAATGTTAAGGGCCTGAAGCCCCAATGTAAATTGTTTTAATTATAATAATTAGCAGGGCTTAATTTACAATGCATTCTGCTACATATACAATACTGAAGTCTGTATAACTTTAAAGGTTTCTGTAAAAAATTGTTTGTGTAAATAAGGAATGCATGCATCAGAAAAAGATAAGGTGTAAAAGCCATCACAAATGTCCAGATGGTCGTAAAAAATCTTAAAAAGACCAGGAAACAATCAGAAAACATCCATTGTGCCTGATGCTAAACATGTTAGCAGCACTGACAACCTCAGAGGTAAGGCAGGCATCCCCAAATGCAAGATGATAAATAGGAAATAACAATGGAAATCCCAACAATAACCGTCAAATAATACCACCACTTAAGGACTAATAATTACAGGATAACATTGCAACTGATCCTGCACTCCGCTTACCCCATCTTCCATAGGGCAGGGGGGACACATCAGTGCTCAGGACGGAGAGAGCTTGCAGCAGCTGGTCTCAGCAAGCTGATCTAATTAACAAGGCAGTGTACTTATAGAGGAAATGCACATAAACTTGAGTTTATGCATTGAACTTAGCTATGAGAGAGCTGGGTTCAATTCCCAGATGAGTGACAGGTTTCATGTATGATCTTGGGAAAGTGACTTACTTTACCCTGTCCCTCAGTTCCCTGTCTGTAAAATGGTAATAATGTTCCTCTATATCAGAGGAGTGTTCTGAAGATAAAATCCATTAATGATTATGAGTACAGTGACTCCTCACTTAAAGTCATCCTGGTTAACGTTGTTTCGTTGTTAGGTTGCTGATCAATTAGGCCTCTTGCTTTGTCTACTGCTTGCAGGAAGAGCAGTCCGTTGTAACTAACTGGTGTGGGCTTGGACCAGGGTGGAATGTCAGCCCCCCCTCAGCTCCCCGCTCCCTTAAGTTCCTGTGCTGCAACCACCCAGCAGGCTAGCAATTGCAGCTGTCCCTCCCCCCACTACCATGTGCTGCTCCTGCCCTCTGCCTTGGAGCTGCTCCCTCAGGCCATGTCTACATCTAAAATTTTGCAGCGCTGGTTGTTACAGCTGTATTAGTACAGCTGTATAGGGCCAGCGCTGCAGAGTGGCCACACTTACAGCAACCAGCGCTGCAAGTGGTGTTAGATGTGGCCACACTGCAGCGCTGTTGGGCGGCTTCAAGGGGGGTTCTGGGAACGAGAGAGCAAGCCGGGGAAGGAGACCAGCTTCGCCGCGGTTTGCTCTCGCGTTCCCGGAGCCACCCAGCAAACCGCAGGGAAGGAGACCTGCTTGCTCGGCGGTTCGGGGAACGAGAGAGCAAACCGGGAAAGGAGACCAGCTTCGCCGCGGTTTGCTCTCGCGTTCCCGGAGCCACCCTGCAAACCGCAGGGAAGGAGACCTGCTTGCTCGGGATTCCGGGAACGAGAGAGCAAGCCGAGGAAGGAGACCAGCTTCGCCGCGGTTTGCTCTCGCGTTCCCGGAGCCACCCAGCAAACCGCAGGGAAGGAGACCTGCTTGCTCGGGGGTTCGGGGAACGAGAGAGCAAACCGGGAAAGGAGACCAGCTTCGCCGCGGTTTGCTCTCGCGTTCCCGGAGCCACCCTGCAAACCGCAGGGAAGGAGACCTGCTTGCTCGGGGTTCCGGGAACGAGAGAGCAAGCCGGGGAAGGAGACCAGCTTCGCCGCGGTTTGCTCTCGCGTTCCCGGAGCCACCCAGCAAACCGCAGGGAAGGAGACCTGCTTGCTCGGCGGTTCGGGGAACGAGAGAGCAAACCGGGAAAGGAGACCAGCTTCGCCGCGGTTTGCTCTCGCGTTCCCGGAGCCACCCTGCAAACCGCAGGGAAGGAGACATGCTTGCTCGGGGTTCCGGGAATGAGAGAGCAAGCCGGGGAAGGAGACCAGCTTCGCCGCGGTTTGCTCTCGCGTTCCCGGAGCCACCCTGCAAACCGCAGGGAAGGAGACCTGCTTGCTCGGGGTTCCGGGAACGAGAGAGCAAGCCGGGGAAGGAGACCAGCTTCGCCGCGGTTTGCTCTCGCGTTCCCGGAGCCACCCTGCAAACCGCAGGGAAGGAGAACCGCTTGCTCGGCGGTTCGGGGAACGAGAGAACAAACCGGGAAAGGAGACCAGCTTCGCCGCGGTTTGCTCTCGCGTTCCCGGAGCCACCCTGCAAACCGCAGGGAAGGAGACCTGCTTGCTCGGGGTTCCGGGAACGAGAGCGCAAACCAGGAAAGGAGACCAGCTTGATTACCAGAGGCTTCCTCCTTCCACGGAGGTCAAGAAAAGCGCTGGTAAGTGTCTACATTGGATTACCAGCGCTGGATCACCAGCGCTGGATCCTCTACACCCGAGACAAAACGGGAGTACGGCCAGCGCTGCAAACAGGGAGTTGCAGCGCTGGTGATGCCCTGCAGATGTGTACACCTTCAAAGTTGCAGCGCTGTAACTCCCTCACCAGCGCTGCAACTTTCTGATGTAGACAAGCCCTTAGACTCCTGCTTGCTGTGCAGGGAGAGGGAAGGAAGAGGGGGGCTTTCAGGGTGTCCTCTTCACCGCTGATCCTGCACTCCGCTTACCCCATCTTCCATAGAGCAGGGGGGACACATCAGTGCTCAGGACGGAGAGAGCTTGCAGCAGCTGGTCTCA
The DNA here is from genome assembly GCF_007399415.2 of Gopherus evgoodei. Classification (NCBI taxonomy): domain Eukaryota; kingdom Metazoa; phylum Chordata; order Testudines; family Testudinidae; genus Gopherus; species Gopherus evgoodei. The sequence goes on from NC_044323.1 coordinate 203,872,573, forward strand.
GCAAGCTGATCTAATTAACAAGGCAGTGTACTTATAGGGGAAATGCACATATTTTTCACACATACCTCCTCCCTCTATTTCTGCTGCCTCATAGAGTGAGAGTTAACCCTCGAGGGCTGAGCCAATTGCTAGTTCATCATTTAGCATTGACTCTCCTCCACCTCAACCAAGCTTCACAATCATCATCACTGTGTACCAGTATTAAGTTATTTGTTTAAAACTTATACTGTGTGTGTGTGTGTGTATATATATACACACACACACACTATATATATATATATATATATATATATATATATATATATATATATATATATATATATATATATATATATAAAATATAGTCTTTTGTCTGGTGAAATTTTTTTTCCTGGAACCTAACCAGTATTTCCCTGGAACCTAACCCCCTCATTTACATTAATTCTTATGGGGAAATTGGATTTGCTTTACATCATTTTGCTTAAAGTTGCATTTTTCAGGAACATAACTACAACATTAAGTGAGAAGTTACTGTACTATGGTGGTGAGGCCCATATAAGTGCACAGATTAGAAATGTGAAGATCTGGTATGCAACATGTTAAAAACAAAGCTAAAAAAGTGCTACAGCCATCCTTGCTGCTGCCCATCTTTCTCACTGCTTCCCCTGCAAAACATTCATAACTTCCATTTCACTGAGTTGATGTTGCTTTGATTCCAGTCCTAATTTCAGACAGATATGGCAAGTGTGATGTGACTACAGACTCTGGATTCAGTTAAAAGGAAATCTTGCTCTATCTATCTATTGTATATTAATGACAGTGCATCTCAGTGTCTTATGGCGATTTCACATTTATATTTAAAAGGAGCACTGACAAAACAGAATCCAGAATCCAGAAGGACTTTGCTTATGAAAGCATTTGGGGAGTGAGAGTAGTTACCCAAGCACCACCTTCTGGGATCCCTTAAAAAAGAAAACAACAAGCTCATTGTAAGGTCATACTGTACCTTCCTGCAAGCAAATCAGCAATACCTCATGGTCAGCAGTACTAATGCACTGTAAAGTTAAAAACAAACCTTTTTTAAATGTAGTAATAATACGAATTATTAATATAATAATTAATATTAATCTCCAGATTGAATGTCGTTTAGCAACGGTATTGCTCACAGGGGGGTTGTAGAAATTACATTGTGTTTCTTCTAGAACATTTTTATTTTGAACTTTGGCCCAAATCCTCAAAGGTAGTAATGGAAGTTAGGTCCTAAATACCACTGAGGATCTAGGCCTTTCTGTCTCAAACAAATCAGATTTCAATAGTCTCTGTCACACAGAAAGAACAGGAGTACTTGTGGCACCTTAGAGGCTAACATATTTATTTGAGCTAAAACCCACTTCATTGGGTGCATGCAGTGGAAAATACAGTAGGAAGATCTCTCTCTCTCTCTCTCTCTCTCTCTCTCTCTCTCTCTCTCTCTCTCTCTATACACAGAGAACATGAAACAATGGGTGTTACCTTACACACTCAAACAAGAGTGATCAGTTAAGGTGAGCTATTACCAGCAGGAGAGAAAAAAATTTTTGTAGTGGTAATCAAAATGGCCCATTTTCAGCAGTTGACAAGAAGGTGTGGGGAGCAATAAAACAGTAGGGGGAGCAATAAAATTCTTGTCAACTGCTGGAAATGGACCATTTTGATTATCACTACAATTTTTTTTTTCTCTCCTGCTGGTAATAGCTCACCTTAACTGATCACTCTTGTTAGTGTGTGTATATGGTAACACCCATTGTTTCATGTTCTCTGTATATACACCTCTATCCCAATATAACGCTGTCCTCGGGAGCCAACAAATCTTACTGCATTTATAGGTGAAACAGCGTTATACTGAACTTGCTTTGATCTGCCGGAGCGCGCACACCGGAGTGCTGCTTTACCGCGTTATAGCGGGTCGCGTTATATTGAGGTAGAGGTGTGTGTATATATATCTTCCTACTGTATTTTCCACTGCATGCATCCAATGAAGTGGGCCTGTAAGGGTCCGGTGCTGGGGCTCGTCCCTCTCAAGCACGGCGGGGAGCCAGGGCGCCTCCCTACAGGCAGCAGTCCATCCAGGGCCTAGATCCCTCAGCAGGAGCTGAGCAAACAAAAATAGTCTCTAAACAAGGCAGAGTCCCGGCCCTTCAGCAGGGGCTGGGTAACCATGGAGTCCATAAACCCAGCCTGAAGCAGGGCGGGACAGTAAGCAGTCAGGCTCAGGCCTTTCAGCAGGGCTGAGCAAGCACAGTATATAAGCCCAGGCCCTTGGGCAGGGTAGGGCAGTAAGCAGTTCAGGCTCAGGCCTTTCAGCAGGGCCAAGCAAATACCGAGTCTATAAGCCTGGCCCTGGAGTAGGGCGGGGCAACAAACAGTTCAAGCTCAGGCCTTTCAGCAGGGCTGAGCAATGAGTTAAACAGTAACAGTCTGTAAAGCCCCAGGCTCAGGGCGGGGCAACAAACACCAGTAAGGGTCAGTCCTTCGGACAGTTGCTGAACGAGTTAAACAGTATAAAGGAAGGTCTTCTCAGGCCAGGGGGGAAAGGGGAGTCTGCCACCCTTGGAAGGGTGGCAGGGGGAACGCAGGCCCTCCCACTCCACTGCGTTCCAGCCCGGGGCCCTAGCAGCCACAAGTGTAGTCAGTGGGGATCCTGGCCACAACACACTGACATCGGTTCGGGGTCCTCTGGAGCCAGACTGAGGTCGGCTACCCCCGGGCCACTTCCAATCTCCCCCTCTCTAGGTACATGTCTCTCGCCAGTGTCGTTGGGTGGGTCCCAGACCATGGGCTCCTCAGGATATCGGTCGTAGGGAAGCTCAGGCCGCTCCTCTGGGTACTGGGGCAGGCTCAGCCAGTGCTCCTCAGAGTAGTGAGCCCGGGGCAAGCTGGGCCCAGCAGGAGCTTGAGCACCAGCATCTGTCCTCTCCAGCAGCCTGCACCTAACTGAGTGCTGGGGCCGGGCTTTTATACTTCCTGTCCCGTCCCTGGACTTCCGGGGGGGTGGGGACAGGTGGTGGTGGCTCCGCCCACTCCAGCATCAGTTCTAGTCTGTCCCTCTCAGGCGCAGCTGGGAGCCAGGGCGCCTCCCTACAGGGCCCATTAAAGCTTATGCTCAAATAAATTTGTTAGTCTCTAAGGTGCCACAAGTACTCCTGTTCTTTTTGTGGATTCAGACTAACATGGCTGCTACTCTGAAATCTGTCACATAGAGTAGCACCAAAGCTGAATGGAGACCAACTTCTGTCTTAATTTTGAATTTCCTTGCTTGTCTCAGTCTGTGTTGTGCTACTGCCAGGTAGTTTAACCGACTAATTTTCCCTAACTCATACATTTTATAATCTGGTGAAAGGTTTGTCTGAGTTAGTCTGTTTACTTATATAAATCCAACTGCTGGGTTAAAAATGTAGCCACAATATATATATAGGATACACCCAGGTCCAGATTAAGACCTTTACAGTTCCTAAGCACTGAAAAGATTATGCTACTCCCCCCATATATAATTCAAAATAAAAACAATACTATACTGTAAAATAAAAATGTATATTTTGAAATGACGCAAAACTTACATGTATGCTGAAATTAAAATTGCTTCTTTCTAGATTTTGTGATTGCAAAATTCTGGATAGGTTCATCGAAGCTGACTTGACAAAGCATGTCCGCTTCCATACACAATAGGGAAAGTGAATCAAGTCTGTCCTGACACATTGTTGTTCTCTGAGGGTTTTTTATTCTTTTCAGCTCAGAAAAAGAGCGTTCTGTGGAGCAGTTAGTAATCATCAATGTTAGAAAAATATGTAGTGCGATCTCTACATTTGGAAATACACATTGTATTCCATCTTTCAATATTGTGTCATGAAGATCAATGTGACTGAATTTCATTTTTCCTGTTTCATTAAACTTTGCACGCATAGAACAGTGGAACTGCCGTACTTCTCCACATAGATTCATGTTCAAGTCAACAGGGTATGAGTCAACTAGCTTTTGAGAACCTTGTGAATATTGTTCATCAGATAAGTCCATATCATTTAGAAAAGAAAATCTACTTGATACTTCTTTGTACACTTCACCTCTCCTCTTCATATGAGCTTCAAGTGTATCAATTATAGCATAGTAAGTAGATATGCTAAATTTGTCTCTAGGATTCAACGCTGTTTCTGTTGCACTGTCATCATTGCTTTTTTTTTTCCTGATTCGCTTGCAGGACTGGGCTTCTTTGTAGTTAGTCTCAGGCAAGATATCTTTTGACACCTCTTCAAATCTTTCTAAATCATTCCTCAAAGTGTGTAAGTGGTCTGCTAATGATTGACTAAGGTCTGCACATGTTTTCAGATCCAATTCTTTTTCTTGGAGAGCTTGACTTGTGTGGTAAGTGTTGTAAAATTTCATTCCACATGGTCAACATGAATACAAATCCTACTTCTTGCATCTTGTTGGCAATGTTTTCTCTCATATAGTTTCTCCTTTTTGTGATTGGTCTTCAGCTATACTTTCCAATGCATCCACAATCTTTGAGTAGGACTCCAGAATTGCACTTGTTGCCACTGATGTGCCTCCCAGTGAGTATTAGAAAGAGATTTCAACACACTATCATTTCCCATATATGTTTTAAGAACTGCCCATCAGTGTGTTGAGGCAGAGAAAAATGTATAAAGTAATTGGACTGTTGAGAAAAACCTTACTGCCACCGGAGAACAATCAACAGCACTGCAGCCAGCAAGATCGAGAGTGTGTGCAGCACATGGTATGAATATGGCATATTTGTTCTGTTTTAAATATGTCTTCTGCATTCCTTGATAATGCCCTGACACACTGGCAGTGTTGTTGTAAGATTGACCTCTGCACTTTGAGAAATCTATTTTGCAAATTTGGCACAGATAATGCAGTACTTGATTTGCCATTTCTTCACCAATGTGGCTTTTCAAATTGAGGAATGTTATAAATCGTTCAACTGTTTTTTCATCTGTGGGAGACGCAAATGTTAGTACAATACTCAATCGATCAATATGTGCAAGATCAGATGTAGTGTTGACAGATAAACTGAAGTACCCAGCAGTCCTTATTTCATCCACAATAGCTGAACAAACTTAGACCAATGAGTTCATCACATATTGTCTTGGATAAGTATGATGGGTTACTTTTTCCAGCATTCCCATATTTTGAGATATGACCTGCTAAAAATGGGTCAACCTCAGGCACAAGTTCCAACAATCCCAAGAAATTTCCATTCTGCAATGATCCAAATGTGTCATTTGATCCCCAGAAAGACAGAACATGTTCAGCTAATGTTTGAATAACAGCTATAACACACTGCAAGACATGTTGCCTGTAGTCATGCTCTCCTTTTAATTTGTTCTTCTGATTTTTGTGTCAATCGAAATCCCTGTCTTCGATTTAAATATGTCAACACTGAATCTCTGTGAGTAGTGCTATTTTCATGTTGTTCAATTAAAACAGTATTCCATCAGTCACTAAATCCATCTGCAGCAAACCGGGACGTTGAAGGTTTATATGCAAAAATTTGCAAACAAAACAGTACACAGACTCTGTTGATGATGAATACAGTAGTCATTCTCGAGTGTATTTCTCACCATTCACTTTCATGCCCCAAAATATTTTTTCTGGACAATATCTTGTTTGTTTGCCATTGGTAAAAGTCCGATGTGATTTCTCAAATGGCCCAGTCATTTGGTCCACGATCTATCCAGTAAGCTACATCATCAGTACTGAAATCAACCCACATACCAGGATCTTTTATCCTATTATTTACAGCATGAGCAGGTTCAGTCTCTGACACATCCACACCTTCTAGAACAATGTCTGTTTTACCACCAGGAGTAGGACGATCAGTTACAGTCTCTGACACATTCACATGTTCTGGAATGGTGTTTGTTTCACTAATAGAAGAAGGATCAGTCTCTGAAACACCTACAGGTTTTGGTACAATGTCTGTGCTACTGAGAGAAGAGTTGCTTCTGATGGATTCATTTTGAAAAATTATGTCAGCTTTGGAAGATTTTGGAAAATTTCATTAGTTTGATTCGTTTCTTCCTCCAGTTTACATTTCTGGGCTCCACTCAGGGTATGTCTACACTACAGAATTATTCCGATTTTACATAAACCGGTTTTGTAAAACAGATTGTATAAAGTTGAGTGCACGTGGCCCCACAAAGCACAATAATTTGGCGGTGTGTGTCCAGGTACCAAGGCTAGCGTCAATTTCTGGAGTGTTGCACTGTGGGTACCTATCTTGTAGCTATCCCATAGCTCCCGCAGTCTCCCCCACCCATTGGAATTCTGGGCTGAGATCCCAATGCATGATGGTGCAAAAACAGTGTCGTTGGTGATTCTGGGTGAATGTCGTCACTCATTCCTTCCTCCGTGAAAGCAACGGCAGACAATCATTTTGCGCCCTTTTTCCCTGGATTGCCCTGGCAGATGCCATAGCATGGCAAGCATGGAGCCTGTTTTGCCTTGTCACAGTCACTGTATGTGTACTGGATGCCGCGGATAGAGGCGGTACTGCAGTGCTACACAGCAGCATTCATTTGCCTTTGCAAGGTAGCAGAGATGGTTACCAGTTGTTCTGTGCTGTCTGCTGTACCATTGTAAATTGGCGATGAGATCATGATTACCAGTCATTTTGTACCATCTGCTGCTGTCATGGGTGCTCCTGGTTGGCCTCGCTGAGATCGGCCGGGGGCGCAAAGACAAAAATGGGAATGACTTCCCTGGGTTATTCCCTCCTTTATGTTTTATCTAAAAATAGAGTCAGTCCTGCCTAGAATATGGGGCAAGTGTACTAGAGAGCCAGTGTATCAGAGAACCAGAGAGCACAGCTGCTTTGTGTCAGATCCTGCAGAAATGATGAGCTGCATGCCATTCTAGGGGGTGCCCCTGCAACAACCCCACCCGTTGCTTCCCTTCACCCCCAACCCTTCTGGGCTACTGTGGCAGTGTCCCCCCATTTGTGTGATGAAGTAATAAAGAATGCAGGAATTAAGAAACACTGAGTTTTTAGTGAGATAAAATGAGGGGGAGGCAGCCTCCAGCTGCTGTGATAGTCCAGGCAGGACATTAAACGGTGGAGGGGAAAAGGAGCCCAGCATCCCACTGCTGTGATACTCCAGGCAGTACAGAATCTTTTCTTTAGACATTAAGGGTGGGGGGGCTGATGGAGCTCCGCCCCCAGTTGCTATGATGAAGACAGTTACCAGTCATTCTGTACCATCTGCCGGGAACAACCAAGAGTCATTCCTATTTTTATCCAGGCGCCCCTCAGCGGACCTCACCTGAGGCCAGCCAGGAGCACTCACGGGATGATGACGAGGTCAGCTATCGGTCCTTTTGTACTGTACCACCTACCACCAGGGAGAGGAGAGAAGAGGAAAGGAGAGGATGCTGCTGTTCAGTGCTGCAGCACCCCGTCTACCAGGAGCATGCAGTACACATAGGGTGACATTGAAAAAAGGCAAGAAACGATTTTTTTCCCCTTTTCTTTCACCAGGGGGGGAGGGAGGTAAATTGACGAGATATACCCTGAACCATCCCGGACAATGTGTTTGACCATACAGGCATTGGGAGCTCAGCCAAGAATGTAAATACTTTTCGGAGACCGAGGGGACTGTGGGATAGCTGGAGTCCTCAATACCCCCTCCCTCCCTCCATGAGCATCCATTTGATTCTTTGGTTTTCCGTTACGCTTGTCACACAGCACTGTGCTGTGGACTCTGTATCATAGCCTGGAGATTTTTTTCAAATGCTTTGACATTTCATTTTCTGTAATGGAGTTCAGATAGAACAAGTTTGTCTTCCCATACAGCGATCAGATCCAGTATCTCCCATACAGTCCATGCTGGAGCTCTTTTTGGATTTGGGACTGCATCGCCACATGTGCTGATCAGAGCTCCACGCTGAGCAAACAGGAAATGCAATTCAAAAGTTTGCGGGGCTTTTCCTGTCTATTTGGCCAGTGCATCCAAGTTCAGATTGCTTTCCAGAGCGGTCACAGTGGTGCACTGTGGGATACCGCCCGGAGGCCAATACCGTTGATTTCCGGCCACACTAACCCTAATCTGACATGGCAATACCGATATCAGCGCTACTCCTCTCATCGGGGAGGAGTACAGAAACCGGTTTAAAGAGCCCTTTATATCTATATTAAGGGCCTCGTTGTGTGGACGGGTGCAGGGTTAAATCGGTTTAATGCTACTAAATTCGGTTTAAACGTGTAGTATAGACCAGGCCTCAGTTGGTTATGTTTCATCCTGCCCCTGATCTCAGTTATCTGATCTTAAAAAAAAAAAATTTAAAAAAATTACACAATGTACACTATTTTTGTGTGTGTGTGTGTGTGTAAGAAAAAAACAAATCAAATATATATAACTCAGAAGAATATATCAATAATAAAACATAAATTTATTGTAATACATGATAGGATCTGATTTCCTCGCATTATTTCAACCTACATTAGTAGGATGCCCCCCCTGGTTTAGGTGGAGATAAGTAATAAAAAGAGAACAGAAAAACAGGAGAAGAGTGTGTAGTGGAGTGTAAGGAAGTCTAACAAAGTTCTGCTTTTTCCCGTGATGACTACTTCAGGGCTTTTTTTTTAAATATCAAATAGTGTGTTTTTTTTTCAAAAAAAAAATCTCTTTTTTTGGTGCCTCCTGCTTTGCTGGTGCCCTAAGCAGGTGCTTAGTCTGATTATTGGGTAATCCAGCCCTGGATACACCAAACCTGTCTCTACAGCAGCAGTTGCCTAGTAAACATTATTAGCAGCTCTGCACAAATTCTCGATATTACTGGAGGAAAAATATTATTTTTTTGTCAAATGGAAAAAGACTAAGGACACCACCGTCCCCTCAGTTCTGGAAACTGCTTAAGCACTCCTGTCTCCTCTCTGGCTCACAATCAAAAAGGAAATAATCCTGGGAGTACAGATGATCTGACATGACTTAATGCAAAACACCCATGACAAATACGAGTGCATAGTTTTTATCTGTGTTAAATGTCTCAGTTTAATTTTAAATATACCAAAACCATCATTTATTAGAGTAAACATGTACAAAATTTAATCAAAGCCTTTCATTCCCTGTACATGTGAATAAATTAATTAATTAAATGCAACCTAGGGTTGTTTGTTTTTTTTTAAACACATGGAAATTTAAAATCTGCCAAATAAACAAACAATAAATAAATAAATCACACCCTCAACAAGACATTCCTGTTCAGTTTTTAGTGTAGGGTGAGCTTTGTTTATAAGCTTGCTGGTAAGCTGACTGTTAGAGTGAAATGTGCAGTGTACTATGTGAATTTTGATTATTATTTTAATACTGTGAATTTTAAAATGTTGTAAAATCACCCAGAGCATGTGATGGACACTTGCTGACATTCTTATAAACCAAATCAAAATAAAATCATTATTTTATTTAATTATTAGGGAAACCCACACCTAGCAATCATGTTAACAGATCTTTTGCAATATTAACTTCTCATTAGCTTATGCAAACTCCTCTAATACATAGGAGTGCTCCCAGCAATAACATTGCACTGAACACAAATACATTACCAGAAAAGCAGGAAACAGCTTAACAATCAAGTCTCATGACCAACTAAATAGGGAAGAACTACTGTGGTGTTTTCCCAGGATGGTAAAAAAACACTTCCACATGGTTTTTCTGACTATACTGACTGCTAAGAAGATGATGACTCTGTGATGTTATTACTGGAACGTCTTTTCTGTGTACTGTAGCAACTTGTCATGGACCTAGACACTTTATCAGCACTGTGGAATTTATTCTCCCTTGTGTCTCAATATTTATTTTAGTCTTAAAGTGAACTTTTAGTTCTTGTGAAAGGTGCCAGAGTGAGAGCACTAGGAATATTAGTCTTTGGTTTATCCAAAGAATATGTACAGTATAGCACAGACAATGGCAGCGCAAGCTTTTCCTTCTTGGCAATACACCTTGACCATAGAGGAGTGGCATTTTGGAGGAAGTAAGACCACCTCTAGAGGCATAAAAGTATTTAATTCTTCATTCCATCTCTGACATCTCTGCTGAGGCTGTCAGTGAAGGTGTCTGTTGATGCTACTTGTGAGCAGGGGTCAGCAACGTGTCCGTACACGGACGCAAGTGTCCATGGTAACATTTTTGAAGTCTGTGGTAATTTTTCAAAAAAGTGAATGACTGAATGACATAACCCAACCCCTCCAACATCCATCTAAGTAATTTTGTGAAGTGTCTATCACACCAAATGGTGGTGCCAAACCCTGCTTGTGACACAGATGCCTGTCTACTCTAAAATGGACAGAGATCTCCAATCAGAACATCAAAGAACTGTTTAATGTTAACTAAAGCTAATGACTTTTAATAAACAGCAATAAAAGACAAATTCAGACAGATGTCCTAGAGATTACATGTTCCTTATTTTACATATGGTCTATTGCATGTTAGGGGGATGGACTAGCCCTATCCCCTGCTCCTATACTTACTGGAGGGGATACTTTTGAGAATGTAGGCCATATGAGATGAGTGTTCAAAGGGTCAGCTCTGTGAGGTGCATAGAGGCTGTATCTGCTGGCCATAAGACATGTGACCAGCTTTTACTATATTTACTTTGAGTGTACAGATAACTATTGCAAAAAGAAGGGACAGCGATTTTATTAGAAGCCGAAGTATGAAACAGTTCTGAAATGTCTGAGGGGACTTTGCTAGAACAAGATATTGAGAGACCTGTTGTACTCTTAATGCAGCAGATATAAAATTCATATTATAATTGTCAATTTAGGCATAACATAAATAGGAAAACACAGCCCTTAGTTATAATTACTTTAAATTATAGGTATACGGTAGCTGAGAAAGAGATTATGATAAAATTGCAATAGGTATAAATCTATAATAGAGAGTTAAGATTATGTTCATACAGTAATCCCTGTTTAAAAGATTGTTCTTCTGGGGCTCAATCCTATAAAGCATTTAGGGCCACATTTTTATAGGTATTTAGGTGCCAAAAGATACAGATAGGTACCTAGCAGGACTTTCAAAAATGCCTAAGCACAGTCAATTAGTTAGCTAGTGAGATTTTCAAAAGTACCTATGTGCATCTTTAGGCACATAATAAGTGATGAGCTGCCAAAATCTTAACAAATGGTTCCCTATATAAAGTTCTGATTTAAGGAATGTGCCACAGTTATGTATATTTTGTACCAATAGGGCTACCATACGTCCGTATTTTCCCCGGACGGCGATTTAAGAACCAAAAAGCCTGACATGTCCAGGAAAATACGGATGTATGTTAACCCTACCTAAAGTTCTTCTTTTAAAAATACGGGCCTGAACTAGAAGTGAGCTCCATTTCACATGTGTGGGTCCTCACCACTCCCTCGGGTGACCAGATGTCCTGATTTTATAGACATCCCGATTTTTGGGTCTTTTTCTTATATGCTCCTATTACCCTCCACCCCCTGTTCCGATTTTTCACACTTGCTGTCTGGTCACCCTAGGGTGTGCACGTGTGGGTCCTAGCTGCTCCCTGTCCCCCTCATTGAAGCAAGTGTGCAGGGTTACTGCCCTGGGAACTGCAGGGGACCAGTGGATGTGGGGCCGGCTGCAGACAGGGGCGTGGGGCAGGGCTAGCTGGAGGCAGGGGGTAGGGGGCTGGCTGCAGGCAGGGCAGGGGGTGCAGAGCAGGCTGGAGACAGGGCAGGGGCTGGCTGCAGGCAGAGCAGACGGTGAGGGGCTGTCTGAAGACAGGGGTGTGAGTCTGGCTGGAGGCAGGGCAGGGGCTGACTGGAGGTAGGGGCTGGCTGCAGGCAGGGCAGGGGGTGTGCGGGGCTGGCTGGAGACGGGTGTGCAGGGCTGGCTGGCTTCGGGCAATGGGTTGTGGCAGGGGTTGGCTGGAGACAGGGCAGGGGCTATGGGGCTGGTGTGGGCAGGGCAGGGGGTGCGGCAGGGGCTGGTGTGGGCAGGGCAGGGTGTGTGGGGCTGGCTGCAGGCAGGGCAGGGGGGTGCAACAAGGGCTGGCTGCAGACAGGGGCTGTGAAGATGGCTGCAGAGGGGGGCTGGCTGGAGACAGGGTGGTGGGTACTCATGGGGAGAGCGGCTCGGAGCAGCCCGAGCAGCAGGACGCAGCCCAAGCCCAGTAGAGCAGCCGGGGACCCACCATGCAGCAGCTGGAGCCTCAGGGCCAGGGGAGCAGCAGCAGCAATAGGGCCCATGCACAGTGCTCCTGGCTGCTGGAGGAGGAATTACATCACTTCCTGGCCAGAACCCATCAAAGCCACAGTGCCCCCCCGCAGGGAAGCGGGTTAACAATCGGTTTTAAAACTGCTTCAAAATTTAACAACCAATTTGCGCGAACCGGCTCCAGCTCACCACTGCACATAAACACCTTAAAACATGGCCCTTAGGCTCCTGCATAGTTTAAAGTAATTAAGACTATACTCAAGTACTTAAACACATTTCTTAGGTCTCTGCTGGATGGAGTGGTCAGCCCCTTCCAGAATCAAAGCATGAACAACTTAGGAGGAGTGCATTTACCTGAGATAGATACAGGTTATAAAGGAGGTTGAATCTCCTAACTTGCCTTTAACCAGACTACAGGCTGAATAAACATTAACATGGATGACAGAGGAGCAATGAGGATGTTTACATTAAATGACTGTCAGGTTGGTGCTGGAATGTTTTCCCCTGGGCCTAGCAGACTGATACCAGGAAAAAGGAGTGAGATTCTAGGTTGATTCAAGTCAGGCTGATCACTAGTACATATTTCATCTTTTGAAAAATGTGTGCAAATGGGCCAATTTCTGCTTTCCTTGCTCACACGAATAGTTCTTATGGCTACAATGGGACTATTTTGTGGGAATAAGGCAAGAAGGTTTGGCACCTAAACATTGTTTGTTTGATCAGCTGCACGTGTAAATTTAATGGATATATACAAGGATTTGTTTATGCAATTATAAAGTCTTTTGGAAGCTATTGTTGTGCTCATGCAAAGCACATGGGATCTTTATAGAGGAAGGCAAATACACAGCATTTATTGAAAATACAACAGTTAGCATATGCTTTTTAGTTTCACACACACATATACACATACACACACACATTATATATATATAAGTCCTGCAGTGATAGCTCGAGTCAATTTAATGGTCAATTAGATCGAGCACAAGTGTGGAGCTGGACTCTTGTTGATCGCGATCCGAGGAGCTGAGGCTTTGCAGGCCTGAACCCAGAATTTCATAGCAAAACACCCCAGCTTTATAGTTGTAAATTTTTATTTGAGTTTATGCATTGGGTAAAGTAAGTCACTTTCCCAAGGTCATACATGAAACCTGTCACTCATCTGGGAATTGAACCCAGCTCTTTCATAGCTAAGTTCAAGGCCATATCCACTTTAGACCATCCATGCTCTCATGCCAGCTACCACTATTAAAATACATCACACTGTCATCTTTTTTTCTCCACATGCAAGGTCCTTGCACCTGTACTGTCCTGGAGATAGTCATACATATTTCTGACCAAAACTTGGAACAAGCAAAGAGACTGACCCCAAAGGACAGATCTCAGGGTTTACATGGAGCCCAGTGTGTGTGGGGGGGGAATAGGATTTTTAGAGTCTAGTCATTGCTGAATAGATGCCAGTGCGGTCCAGATCTGATTAGTAAATCTTATGTATTCAATCTTGGTGCTCTGAGTGAAGGAGGTCTCAGGACCGAGGAAAATAATTGTTTTGCTGCCACTAGAGAATCATTCTAAAAAGCATCAGAGACAAAATTATTTTCTGACAAGAACTTTCTTCTAGTTGGGGCTTATACAAAAAATAGTTCTCAGCTTTTTGTGTCCTCTGACAAAAGTGCAAACAATAATGCTCTATGGCAAAGTATTCAAGTCTTTCTAAATTGTCAGTCAAGGAAGTGTACTTTTGAGATTAAATATGCTGGTTTGGAAATGAAGGTGATTCATTTCACCATAAGTGACTTGATTCTACATGAGGAGTTTGGAAAATAAGATCAGTTATACCTTTGCTACGTCTAGATTCATCAGCTTTACAAATGGGCCACAGTTTTGTTTCTTTCTCTGTCACCCAGTGATAATTTCTTCTCATCCCCTGCCCTTCCCATAGCATCCACTCGCTAACACAGCTCCCATTCATCTGTCACCCATGTCCAAAACAACTCAGCATACCGCCTCCAGGCTTCTTGACAAATGATTCTCTCAGATTACATTCACAGAGAGAACAGCATCATTCCTAGCAATCCCATCTAGGTTTAGCACAAACAGTGTAGCAGAAACTGCCACTCAACACCCCCCAGCCTATTTTTAAAATGCCAATCTGAAATGCAGTCACAGACATGGTGGTATTGCCCATTGAAGGAATGCAGTCTCATATTGATTACATTAAAACAGCTGAAGAGTTACCCCTTTGAGCAGTACACTGTGAAAGATTTTAGTCAAGTATCTGAGTGGGGGGAAGGGACAAATCATACTCTAGACAGGCGATTTCTTTTGGAAAACGTCCTTAAGTATCGAAGCCAAGTCTCTCTCTGTGTGGTGGCTGCACAAGACTGCAGACTATCAGCATTATTGCCATATTGATGATTAAAGGCTTATGAATGCTGAGAATGTAAGCAGTCAGTATAGCCCATATCCAGGGTTCATCCCACTACCCGCCCACACTGAAAAATCCATTTCACAGTCCATTTGTTAAACAATGTACCCAGAGTACTTGAGGGTACTGGATTACATTACATGCTGTCACACAACAAAATGCATTGCTTTGAGGGCGGCCGTGGGGAGGAAGCGCTATTGTAATCCCAGAGAGATTTAGCTTTATTTTGTAAAATTACTTCATTTTAATACCACAGCTCTACACAGAATTGAAGCTAAAATTGATGTACAGTGGATCACCTCCATCAGCGCCTCCTCCATGGGTTTTGCCGCCCCAAGCAGGGAAAAAAAAAAAAGCCACGATTGGGATCACGATCTGCAGCAATTCAGCGGGAGAGCCTTTGCTCGGAACGGGAGTGAGGTACCCTCCGCCAAATTGCCTCCGAATACCTCAAAGTGCCACCCCGCTCCGGCGTTGCCACCCCAAGCACCTGCTTGATAAGCTGGTGCCTGGAGCCAGCCCTGACCTCCATGATACATTGTCCGTACATTGGCCTTTCTTATTAAGTATTTCTATTACAGTACTGCCAAGGGGCCCCAAATAGGATGGGGGCACTGTTGTGATAGGCATGGTGGTGTAAATACAGAGGTAGTCTCTTTCTGAAGGACTTCTGTCTAAGATGAGTATCACACAAAGGGTGGGAGAGCATGAGATGACGATATACATTTTTATATACATTTGCTAAATTTAAAGCTTGACTTTAGCTTTGCAATTACATTAAAAAATTAGACTCTCACCAGCAGCCCCACATTTTAGCCATTGAACTTTGGATGATTTCTTGTAGGAATATGGTAGGAGTGCATCTTGAGAATGGATTTGAAGAAGTAGCCTCACAGATCATGATAGTCTCAGGGAGTGCCTTCTCTGTAGAAAAGGTGGCATGGTACAAAGCACAAAGATAGTTGTGAGAGGAGTGGACAAGCAAGAGGCTGAGGCTGGCATCCTTGGGGAGAAAGTGGGGAGTGACTGAGGCAATGGGAGACAAGAGTGGATAGATGGGGAGGGCCAGAGTTATGAAGGGCTTTGAAGGTTGGGCCCAGAGTCTGAACTTGACGCAGTTGAACAGGGGAGCAATCAAAATAACTGGAAAAGGAGGAGAATGGCCAGAGTGATGAGCATTGAAGATGATCTAGGCCAGTGGTGGGCAACCTGCGGCCCATCAGGGTAATCTGATTGCGGTCCGCGAGACATTTTGCTGACGTTGACTGTCCGCAGGCATGACCCCCCACAGCTCCCAGTGGCTGCGGTTCACCATTCCTGGCCAATGGGAGCTGCGGAAAGTGGCGGCCAGCACACCCCAACCGTGTTTCAGTTACATTATGTATGTTACATAGCCACAGTATATCATCTGTAGCAAAACAAAAAAAAACAACAAAAAAATGTCCATCATCCAGAAACAACCATAGATAAATTTGTGATAAGAACCAGCAGATTACAAAAAGAGATCATTGATGAAAAAATTGCCCAATTTGTTTATGCAACAAACTCTCCTTTCCATATGATTGAGAACCCACACTTCATTAACATGGTTCAGTCATTAAGACCAGGATGCAATCCACCCAAAAGACCAGATGGGGCAGGCAAATTGCGGAATAAAGTGTGTGAAAGAGAAATTGAGCAGTGTGCAAAAGGTCTAGAGGGTAAAATTGTTAACCTGAGTCTTGATGGGTGGAGCAATGTCCACAATGATCCTGTTGTATGAGTTTGTGTGACAACAGAAGAAGGGAATGTCTTCCTTACAGAAACAATTGATACATCAGGAAATGCACACACAGCAGAATACTTACAAGAAGTAGCAATAAAAGCTATAACAAACTGTGAAAAAAAATTCAAATGTCTAATACGCAGCTTGGTCACAGACAATGCTGCAAATGTATCCAAGATGAGAAGAAATTATTTAGAAGAGTCCCAAGCTAATAACATATGGTTGCAGTGCTCATTTGATGCACCTCCTAGCCAAAGACTTCAGTGTTCCAGAAATAAAGGCTAATGTTATTGAAATTGCAAAATACTTCCGTAACAACCACTTTGCAGCAGTTGCTCTGAAAAAAGTGGGAGGAATCAAGCTAACTCTCCCACAAGACGTGCGATGGAACTCTGCAGTGGACTGTTTTGAGCACTATATAAAGAACTGGTCTAATCTGATGATAGTTTGTGAACAAAATTGTGAAAAAAATAGATGGTCCTGTCACAGCCAAAGTTCTCAACATTGGGATTAAGAGAAATGTTGAACACATGCTGAGTACCCTGAAGCCTATTTCTGTAGCCTTGAACAAAATGCAGAGAAATAGCTGTTTTATTGCTGACACTGTTGAAATTTGGAAGGAACTGAGTGAGATTTTTAAAAAGAGAAATATGCAATGACCAAGTTAAATTAGCAAAGAATCCTGTGGCACCTTATAGACTAACAGACGTTTTGGAGCATGAGCTTTCGTGGGTGAATACCTACTTCGTCAGATGCATGTACAAGTTAAATTACAAGCATTAAAAAAATTAATGGGACAAGCACTATCTCCAGCTCATTTTCTTTCAAATATTCTCAATATTCGGTACCAGAGTCAAACCTTAACTGCTGAAGAAGAGGAGCTAGCTATGACACGGACATGGAGCAATCATCCCTCCATAATGCCAACTGTAATAAACTTCAGAGCTAACAGTGAACCATTCAAGAAATATATGTTTGCTGATGATATTTTAAAGAAAGTCACACCAGTGAACTGGTGGAAATCACTTAAGCACTTGGATTCAGAGACTGTTGAAGTGCTAATCTCACTTTTAACAGCAGTAGCTTCTTCTGCTGGTATGGAAAAAATATTTTCTTCCTTTGGACAAATTAATTCCAAACTGAGAAATCGTTTGGGACCTGAAACAGCAGAAAAGCTTGTTTTTCTTTTCCAGATTATGAATAATCAGAAAAATGAAGGTGAAGACTACTAAGTTAGCTGCACTTTGACCTGGCTGACAAAGTCGATTTAATTAAAAAAAAAATTTTCATTTAACTATTTTTGTTAAAAACAATTTTAACAAAAACAAACCTGATTTTAAAAAACTTTAAAAAATGTTTAACTAAATTCAAAAATTCATATGCTTGTTTTGTTAAAATATTATGTTTGGTGTTGAAGAAAAAAAATCCAGAATACATAACGTTATTGTTTTAGTTAAATAAAAAAAATTAAATGTCTGTCTGGTGATGTTCTCCTCCTAATAAAGCATGGCAAGAAAATCCTCCAAATATTAATGATTAACCTGTTGAGTTGGAAATAGTTCACATCCCAATGACTTCGCAAATATCTGCTTCAATTACCTGTGGAAAATTAAATAACCAAACCATCATTCATTTTCTGATATAGCTGTAAAACTAACCTCAAAAGTTTTCAAAATAAATCACTTTAAAAATTTAGTGTGTACCTTCTAAAAATGAAACCTACATCTATCTCTGAGTTGTGAAGAATATGTATTAAGGTTCTAACAACCAATAAGAATGCACTTTTATGTAGAAATCCATTATTAAATTGAGTCTTCCTGACTAGTGATTTAAATCAATCATGATTTGATTTAAATCAAATCCACCCTGTCAGGAAATCATTGGGATAAATATGGTAAAGTTGCATAACTGGATGAGAAAAAGTAAAAATGGAGAAGAGGAGGGGACAAGGACAGAGGCGTATGGGGGCCTCCAAGACAATAACAGAGAACTGCTGAAAAAATGACCAGGGAAGTGAAGCTTAAAGTAAAGATCTGCTCCGAAAGGTGACCATAGAGAATGGAAGCTTCTTACTCAACAGATTTGCTCCCTATGTAGATTCAGTCAGAGCTGCTGACTTCAGTGACAATATTTTTTTACTGCTTTGTACTCGTGACAACTGCGGAGCCAGCACTGCTGAGTTTACTTCTTGTGTATTAACAGAATTGTTTACTAAATTCCACCCAGTTACCATGGCCATAATTTGACTTGGAGAATTTTAAAAAGAAAATGTTTATGATGCTTAAAAATGATAGCTTGACTCTCAGATCCCAGGCTGAGGGCTTGTCTACATGGGAACATTGACCGGAGTAGCTATTCTGTAATAACTATTTTGCAATAGTGCCTCATCTGGAACCTCTATTCTGAATGTCCACATAGTTAGCTATTCAGGAATAGCTTCTTCCACAATAGCTATTTCAGTCCATTTTTCTGTGTAATCAAGCCCCCAGTCAGCAGGGCTGCCAGATAAAAAAAAACAGCCTTTTCTGTAAATTAAGGACATTTGATACGGACGTTTCCGATGTGGAACCCTACAATGCCATTTCCATAGTCATTTTTCAGAACAGAACACAATGCAATAAGTATTGCTGCAGACATTGTACTTGCCCAGTACAATAACCAGTCACTGGTCCCTTTCATTCATTCACCACAGAGAAAGGCATGCACCTATGTATTCTCTTTTAGTTGCAAACATTAGAAATTTGGGCTGGAGGAGGAGAGAGAAGAGATTTTTTAAAATGCAAATTGCTAAATAAAGAACTTGTAAACCAAACAGCTTGTTCCTGCAATGTAAGCAGCTTTACTTTCCTATAGCCATGAAAATTCCTATCAAAGAAGTGACTGAGTACGTAGAATAATGAGATTAGTCAGAAATAGTTAAACCAAACTGGACTGTAACCATTAATAAAGGGCCCACTACATGTCTGATATTTCTTTCATCAGTAATGAAAAAGACCAACCAACTACCCCACTAAAGGCAGAGTGACTAAGAAGCTATATATTTTTTTTAATAATTTGTATTTGAATAGCACCTTACAGCTGAAGATTCAAAGTGCTTTATAAACATTAATTAAGACTCACAACAAACCTGCGATGCTGATAATTATACTGAAAAAGGTATCAAGGACCGATTTATCCAGTTTATATTTACTAAAATAATTAAAACTTGTGTTTCCCTTTCAGTTTAGGTAGTTGTTTAATTTATTTTATGTTGGAACCAGGTAGAGTGCTTCATGCTGGCTCCAGAATTTATTAGACTATGTTGTATTTTCAATAAAATTACATTTTGTTTGATGCCCTATACAAATTTGAAAAGAACACCATTTCAGTACACTCTGTCAAACAAAAATAGACAGTACAAACTGTGAGCAAAGCTGCTTAATCTAGTAAAGATTAAGAGCAGAGTCTACTGTGCACAACTTTGAGTGATGAGTATCCTTGGAAAATACTTAAGATAGATAAACATGTTTGATGTTTAGTCCATAAATAGTGTGTACCATAAACTTTGATAAAAATATATCAACCTGGCTTTGTCTGCATAAAGCTGGAGTTTGTCTCAGCAAACACCAGATTCTAGGACTATTCAGAAAGCCTTCTCAGTCAGTTACTATGGATTTCAATGACTGATTATATAGTTTAGTGCCCAGTTTTTTAGATTGATTTTTTTTCTAGCCTGTTCTTTTTGTTTTTATTATTTTCTTGGTGCTGAGCAGTGCCATTTAGGCTCCTAATCTACTATGTTACTCAGGGATCTAAATCCCACTTTTAGGCTCCACTATGATAGACAAAACTCCCGCCAAACCCTTTAGCCATCTAAACTCACTCAGTGCCTAAGTTTTCAGGGTGAAAGTTCCTTAGGCAGCTAAGTTTCTGCCTGTGGGCATGTGCACTGCTGCCTCATTCTAGATGTCCGGAAATGTATCTCCCACCTAAGCCCCAAAACAATTCATGAACTGGGGGGTAAGATAGGCATTCCGCTGCCTATCTTGTGTGTGGAGTGCAATCTAGTAGCCAGGCTCAGAGGTCACCTACTGGATGGGGTCCCATTCAAAATCTGGCCAGAAAAGGAAGTAGAGGCTGTGTCAGCTTATAACTTTTAGCCCAGTGTTTAAAGCATTCTGCTGGAATGAGAGAAAGAATCTGAACAAGGGTCTCCCACCTCTCAGGAGCATGCTCTAACCACTGAGCTATGTTTACTTGCTCTCTCTCTCCCCCTCTGTTGCACAGTGGATAAATATTTAAATAGTCATTGGGCCAGAGAGAGAATGAGAATGACTCTGTAGTTCAGTTATTAGGGCACCCCCTTAGAAAGTGGGAGATCCAGGATCCAGTCCTCTTGCTCCAATCATGCTTTCATTATTTATCCACAGTGGAACCGCTTCAATAGGAGAGATTGAGGGAGCCCCAGATCCAAATATCCCAGAGCACACCCCTGAGAGGTAGGAGACTCCTGTTCAAATACTTTCTCTCCTTCTAACATAGGGGGGAATTGAACCTGGGTCTCCCATGTCAGTGCTCCAACCCCTGGGCAAAAAGTTATAAGGTGGACACTATCACCTCCTCTGCCCTCCACCCCCATTTTGTGTGGAGCAGGGCAGGTGCATAACTCATCCTGTTCCTGGATTGCTAAACAGATATAGGAACTTAAGACTGGATTGCGGGTAGGTGCCTATTTCTGTGAGGGGGTGAGGTTTAGGACACATATCTGTCATCAGTATCTCCCGTTGATTAGTTTAGGTGGATTCCTGCTCAGGCTTTCTGGACTGCATTCTAAGGTGCCTATCTCTCCCCCTTCATTGTATAGGGAATTTATGTGCCGAACTCAGGCTTTGTGGATTGCCATGTTGTTCCTGTGATTTTTTTAGGTGCCATGATGCTCAGCTTTGCAACACTCAATCCCCTTGGTGGATCTGGCCCTTAATACCTTTCCTAAAGCCAGAAACATAGGAAAATAATTGGGTTTTTGGTTCTCCTATAAGGGGACAGACTTGGCCCAATAAGAATCACAAACTAATAGTCTATTTCTGCATGCCTTAATCCAACAAAACTGCCACAGAAGTCAACTGCAGTTTTGCTCATTTAAGGTTGGCAGAATTTGGAACAATAGTGGTAGATTAATTAAAAACATATCCAAGGGAATCAGAACAAAGGCCTGGTATCAGTCCTTGGCTAGCCAGGTCTGGATCTTTTACCACAATAAAATGCGTGTATCCATGCAGTTAAATAAGAGTCATTGAGTGAGGGGCAAATGACCACAGGAATTTTTCCCATTAAGTATTATAAAATGGATTGGATCCTCTGATCTCAGCTCCCTTTCTTGGAAGCAGAGACCCACAACCAAGATATCCCAGCCACCCCCCTCACCCCTCCTGCCACATTCAGTACTGACTTATATAGTACTTTACAGCTGAGCTTTGGTAAACCTCAATACAGCTGGAGGGAGACAAGTATCTTTATCCCCCTTATGTTGCTGCAGGGAGCCCTGAGCCCTTTAAATCCCGGCCCCAGCTCGGCCGCCGGAGCCGCGGCTGGGATTAAAAGTGCTCTGGGCTGCCCGCAGCTGCACAGAGCTCTGAGCCCTTTAAATGCCAGCCCCAGCCTGGCTGCCAGAGCTGCGGCCGAGATTTAAAGGGCTCTGGGCAGCCCTTTAAATTCCCGCCACGGAAGCCGGTGCGGTCCGACATGGCGTACTGGCTTTTGCCGGTACTCCGAACCATACCGGCTTACTTTCACCTCTGCATTTTGTGCATCAGGGTCATTAATGAAAATGTTAAATAAGACTGGGCCCAAGACCAATCCTTGAGGAACTCCACTAGTAACTTCCTTCTAGACTGACAGTTCACCTTTTTGCATGACTGGCTGTAGTCTACTGTTTAACCAGTTCTTTGCTTACCTTTCAATTAATTAATCCCTATCTTCTCTAATTAATTTCCCACCTGGAACTGTAACAAATGCTTTACTGTAATCCACGAAGATTAAATCTATTGCATTTCCTTTGTTGAGACAATCAGTTATCTTCTCAAAGAGAGAGCAGGTTGGTCTGGAATAAACTACCATGTTGTATTTTATTCAAATTACCTTTTCTCTCTCTGTCCTTAATTCCCCTCTTTCAAAATTTGTTTCAAGACCTTACATACAATTTATGTCAAACTAATAGGCCTATAAGTTGCTGGCTCACTTTTTTCATCCTTTCTTAAATATAGGTACTATATTTGCAATTCCAGTAACAGGGTATGACGCTTAAACTTCATGGATTCATTACCAATCCTTTTTATTGGGCTTCCAATTTCATGTACCAGTTCCTTTAATATTCTTAGATGGAGATTATCTGGACCTCCTCCTTTGGTACCATTAAGCTGTTTGAGTTTGGCTTCCACCTCAGATGTGTTCATATCTACTTCCATATCCTTATTTCTATTTGCCACCCTGCTACTGGCTCCAGGCTCCATGTTACCCTTTTTAATAAGGGTGGTTAAGTATTCAATTCAGGCCATACCTAGAATTTTAATCTCCACCCCATCTTCCGTGCCCTCCTTCCACATTCCGTAGTAAAAGGCTAAACAGTCCTTGGACTGAAGTCCCCTTGTCTCTACTGGTTTATTGTACCCATCCCCACCTCAGAAGAGGGTTTTCAACCTCTTTTCTAGTATGCGCTCAAAGTGACAGAGGGTACTTCCTCTTCCAGCCCCTGCACGCTATTGCCTCCAGACAGAAGTCTTTTCCTGCAATAGAATTTTGACTACATGCACATCATGGTCTTAGGATAGAGTGGAACCAGGTATGATATATTCTGGATCACAGTAGGAAGGCTTTAATTTTAATTCTTAAGGAGCCTTGTTTTGCCTACAAAACATGAGCAGGAGCTGAATCCAAAGGCTTGAGTATTTAGTGAGTATGGAGTGAAAATGCCTTTAATTAACTAACAAAGAGTCCTGTGGCACCCTATAGATTAACAGATGTATCAGAGCATAAGCTTTTGTGGGTCAATACCCACTTCGCCAGACGTATTCACCCATGAAAGCTCATGCTCCAATACATCTGTTAGTCTATAAAGTGCCACCGGACTCTTTGTTGCTTTTTACAGATCCAGATTAATATGACTACCCATCTGATACTTTAATTAACTAGGCAGCATGACTGGAGGTATGTCAACAATAGAGTAAAACACCTACAGCTGTGGCAAGTCAGCTGACCTCCACTTGCAGGGCTCAGCCTGCAAGGTTGTAATGTCCCAGTGTAAATGTTCATTTACAGCCCCACAGCTTCAGTCCGCTGACATGGGCCAGCTGTGGATGTTTTACTTCATTACAGACATAGGCATGTGCACAGGGTGTGCCGGATGTGCGCAGGCACACCCTAATGCCAGTGGGTTGGATCTGGCCTGCAGGATTTGCCCCTCTGTAGTGCCGCAGGCCCCACACCGCTCTCAGAAGTGGCCGGCCCCGCACCATGTCCCTGGAGCAGAGGGCTCCATGCAGGGCCTGGAGGCACTGCTCCCTGCAGCTCCCATTGGCTGGGAACAGGGAACCGTGGCCAATGGGAGCTTCAAGGGAGGTACCTAGAAGCATGGCAAGGGCAGCACATAGAGCCCTGTGCACCCCAACCCCCTGCCCTGAGCCCCCTTCTTGTATCTTGCACCCCAACCCACTACCTGCACCTCACACCCCTCCTGCACCCCAACCCCCTGCTGCACCCCATACCCTCATGCATACCAACTCCCTTCCCTGAGCCCCATTGCATCCCACATTCCTCCTGCACCCTATCCCCCTCCTGCACCCCACACTCCCTTCCCTGAGTCCTCTCATATACTCCATACCCTCCTACTCCAATACCTTGCCCTGAGCCCCTTTCTGCACACCACACTCCCTCCCATACCCTGAACTCCATCCCACACCCCAACCTTTATGATGTTTGGCTTTAAAAATAAATAAAATTCCCTGGGTGCACACCTTAATAAATGTGCTGTGCACACCTATGATTACAGACATAACAATCTACTTGATTTAGGTTAAGTAATGCAAACCCACAGCAGACAGAAGAGCCACTGCAATGAAGGCAAGAGGAACAGCTAATGTGTTTGATAATTTTGACACAAGTGCCACAACATCCAGCTCCTTGAGTGTAACAAGTACACCTTTGGTAGGACTAGGAATGAACCAAGATTGATTAGTTTAAGAATTTAAGTATAATGTGGTCTTACTGAGACCATTAATACCAACATAGTATTTCACATTGCAGGCCAGCTAGTAATTAGTTAGTGACTCTCATGGGACTGATTCTTTCCATGAGTCTGTGCGTGCTTGCATGGTGGCTGATGTGCATTCTTAAAGACTGAATATTGGAATGTGTAGCATCTCTTGAAGAGGCTATTAGAAAGGACAACTGCTAGAGACACATCTAAAATCTGTCTTAATAGGTTGCTGTCACAGCTGATTACAATTTAAGGAATTCAATAGCTTTAAGGGCTAGTTTGTTGCTTCATATGGTAATTATATACATAACTTACTTAAGATGCTAGTGTGTGTAAACACAGCTAGAAGCTGTACACACAGAGAAGATGTTCTGCAAGTCCAATTCTCAAGAAATATGCTCCCAAATATGAAATGTAGGAATTGTAAATGTGCCTTTGAGGGTGCCTTAGCAGATGGGACAAACTGCAATTTCAGCAGAGACTTTAAAACAATGAGATTCATGAGAAAGGATGCTTGTAAGCATTCTAGGCATGAGACATTAAGCCAGTTTATTCAATGCAGGATTGGAAATTGTAAGTGTACCCCACACATTTAAGAAATGCAAGTTAAGTGATCAAAATGTAAATCTTGACAGTTTGTGCTGCTTTAACTCATTTTAGAAGCCCATACAGTTAGTATTGCATCAACCTGTGCGGCTGTACTTACAAGGACATAGTTTCAGTATACTTACAGGGCAATGGTTATACACATTAGCACTGTAATGCAAAAATCTGTATGCCAGCCTTAAAACTACCTAATTATCTGATTAAAATAATTAAAGAGCTCACTGCAACAGATTCTATGGTACTGAAAAAACCCATTATTAAATTTGCATTGATACAGAGTCAAAACAATTTAACTGGGAATTTGAGTACCAAGGGGGTGAACACTTGTGAACAGTACTAAGGACATAAGAAACTTCAAAGTCACAGCAAATTCATTCAGAAGGTGCAGCATTGTTGTTTACTCAGAAGACAAAGTCTTGATCCATGCATGGGTATCTACCACTTGGTCCAAAAAGACTTCCATGTATACCTTGTCTTCATTTTGGATATCAGTGTAGGGGACAGAAGTTCCTTCCCCAATTACCAGGCATTAGACCTTTCTAGTCACTGCATTAAAAAGACTAAAGACTCCGATCATATTTACAATTGTCACATTATCTTACAATGGAAAGATCTGCAACTGTGCCAAAGGACAAAGGTTAGATTCATGTTTGTCCACTAACGTGGACTTCTCATCTACTTTAATTTAAGATCATGAAGCCATCTTTAGAATTGGATAGGAGAATGTTTGGTGTGAAAAGGTGTAACTGATACTGAAGTGAGACGGCTTGTTAGCGCTTTGAGTTTGTACACATGCCATCTTCCTCATATTCACCCATCAGCTGCAACACATAAGATCCAGTGTAGAGAAGAAACTGCCCAGTTATTTGTGCCACATGGGACACAAACCGAAGCATTCTCCTAGAAGAGAAAAAAGTTAATGTCATTTTTAAAAGAAAGTCTTAGAATGCTGCATCATGTTTCAGCACACATAGGGCTCTTTTAGGATGAGTCACATTTATAAGAATCCTCACATTCCACCCACTTCTAGCCATTGTTTGGCAACAAATGTTACATCAGGGCCTGATTCTGCAGCCACTACATAAGCAACTCCCACTGAGTGGGAAGGAAGCTGTTTGCATGTAGCAGAGTTAGGGCCTGCAAGAGACATTTTAGTTATGCAGACAAAGCAGTTATCGGAGTTTCAGCAGAACATTCCAAATACCCTTACTGGGATTGCCATGTTTCCATTAATGACTTCAGGTAATCGGGAAGTCAATTTGAGCCCTGCAGCATTAATCCATTTTACCTATTAGTACAGTACAAGGTGGGAAGTAAGGAGGAATGCCAGCTACAGAACTACCACTGACATGTCTATTAATGTACTGACCAGGTCTTATACTTAAGCACTCACATTGGCTTGTTTAGCTGCAGTGAACTTACATATGTAATACTAATGGAGCTGAGAATCTTCAAGCTTTGTCTTCCCAATTAATGAGTATTACTTATTACTGCTTACATTCCAGAGTGAATTACTGGCTTGAAACATGCAGCTTTAGGCAGTCTCCAAGACCCAATACAAGACCCATGAAACTAAGGCAATGTGAGCACTAAGGTATTATCAAGACCCACAGGTTTTGGTGCAAGTTCCAGGCGTAGAGAGAGGATAAAGCTAAATACTTAGCATTTGTGATCTCTTGGTGCATACATTCTGTACATCAGCCTCCAGTTACTCTTTAGAGTGATTTTCTAAGAATGAGAAAACCAGGCCATCTAGACCAGGACCTACACTGAGTTCAGCTTTCTGTACCAGCTCTGTATATTTACAATTCTGCTTTCGTTCTCTCTAAACCCAAATGAATCTTCTAGACTCAAGTACCTGGAAGTTACCTGAACTCACAGCTACAAGCTAATTATACTAGGAAGCAGAAAACACAGAAAAGGGAACAAAGTATAGTAATAATCAGAGGGCTAGTCTGAAACTCAACCACTGCTCTATGAATAAGATCCTCCCCCACACAGTTCCTTAGAAGATAGGAAACAGGCCAACATCTCCCTTCCTCCAAGTAAAGCCTCACCTCTTGTCTGCCTAGCTTTCCCAGCCCTGAGTAAGGCCCAGTGCAGGTGTGATCTACTAGTACTGCCCTCTTCTAGGATTCCAGTTTAATGCAGAAGGCAGATCCTCTTCTCCTACACTCCTCCCCCATTGCCTATAGGAAGTTCATTGTTCTCTCAACAGAAAGACTTTAACAAAAACAAAAAACACAGTCAGCAATTCACTCTACAGAAATTGAATAAAGCTCTCAGGAACTGGGCAGTGCTTTAAAGACAATCCCTTTTCCCTGATAAGCAAGGCACCTATTTGATATAGCTTTAGTATGTTCTTTTCAATTATCCTGCTGGGGCTGGCCAAGTGACTTTATGGAACCAGGTGCAGCCTTCGTAGGCCTCCATGCAGCTGAGTCTTACAACAGCTGCAATATGAGAGAGACAACTGGCCGTGGGTGCCAGTGGCATTTTTAGCTGTGGAGGAGATTGTTATTTGTTGGTCTGGACATTTGATCCTTTCTTTGAAAATACAATAAGAAACAGAAAATTCATCAAGTTTGATGGCATGTAAGGGGATCCCTGCCTGCCAAGTGAACATTCACAGTATGAGACTTCAGCATCAATAGAACATTTTTCAAGGAACTATCTTGAGATTCCAGTGCAGTTTGTCTTCAGCTTGCAGCCACTTGGGATAGGTTCTTACTTATCTTCCCTGCAAGATAGGGATAGGGATAGGTTCTTACTTATCTAGCCCGTTGCAGAAGCCTTACTTGCTTGTAGTGGCCCTAGAATGACCTTATTATAATATAGCTATGCTTGTAGTGGGACTCCAGATACCTCAGCTGTCTCCCTGCTGTTTTTTGCACTTCCTGTATCAGCTTCTCTCAGCAGCTGCAGCACACTGGCAAAAGCCTGGAGGAACCGTCACTTAAAATTCCCTCTTTAACAATGCAAGTTCCATTGTTAGAGTCCAAACTCATAACTGTTAATTGAATTAGACTGGCAAAAGACATTAGTCCCTACTTTTCAGAAGGGGACAGTGTTTAGTTCTGTTAAACAAAGTTCTTCACTCAGTTACCCATCCAGCCCCACTAAAATCGGTGCGGGGCAAGGGTATAATACATGGCATAACTGGACCCTCTGTTAAATCGAAGGCTGAGAATCCAGACATTAAGGGATAGACTACAGTCTATGCCAATTTTTGGCTAGTGTCTTTAGTCTCAAGTTACATAGGATTTGAGGGGTCAGAACTTTGTCAGACAGATGCAGAAAAGTGCGCTGTTTGCAATTTAGTATTTTAGAACTCTTTCATCGGAGTCAGTAAGCCATTGTCTTTTGAAATCCTCACTTAAGTAATAAAATATCTTCAGGTTCATGTAGTTTCAACCTATAAGTGAATAGGCCTTCTACACTCTGATTGGCAGAGCAGGTAGAATATTTGCTTCCATTTTCAACCAGGGAG
This sequence comes from Gopherus evgoodei, assembly GCF_007399415.2. NCBI lineage: Eukaryota > Metazoa > Chordata > Testudines > Testudinidae > Gopherus > Gopherus evgoodei. The sequence continues at coordinate 203,901,283 of NC_044323.1, forward strand.
TGTCAATATATGCTATTTAAAAGTATCTGCATTTCAGTATTTGAAGGGATACAGAGCACTTTGGGCTAAGTGTATCAGGCAGAGGCAGTTCACTTGGGAACCAAGACATCCCACAATCTTATTCAGATATGTGAAATCCACCTAGAGATAGTAAAAAGTTCACTTCACATCCCCATTTCTCTATTTTCTCTATGCCCATCAGAAGGGGAAACTGATCCTGTTATGCAGAATGTGGGAAAAGCCTAAAGGTTACTGTTATTCAGTCCTTCATTTCACTACATTGAAAGAACTTGGCATCTTTCCCAACAAGTCAGCATTCAGCCACCAGATAATGTACATAGACTGGTTTTGCTTATTACAAATGGAAGTATCTTACTCTTGTGATAAGATTCTAATTTAAATTTCTGCCATAGAACTTTAGCTTTTAGATGCATTAAAGTCACATTGTAATAGCCATTCTTAGGTTTTTGGTTTTTTTTAAACACACACAACACACACACACACACACACACCCCCTGTGTCATGTGCAGGAAACAGTCTAAAAATGCCTTTGCCTCTACTAGTTAATGCTTACATGGTAACCAGTTAGCATCTTCATTGCGGGATCATTTAAAGCTCATGCTCCTTTGAGACTTGTTTTAGTTTATATCTACTTTATTCCCCTCACTGACTAATAGGAATGCACACTTACCGCAGCACAGTCTTGGCTCCCATACATTTGATGTCATATGACACAGAGTAGATTTCATAGAAAGTAGCTCTAATGTTTAGACAGCCAATAAAATCCTTTGGATTCAGCTTGTACAAGTCCAGAGTAATATTGGCTACCCCCATTTTCTTAGTCTGCTGTACAGCGAGGATATAATTTTCTCCCTAATTAAAGAGACATTTAGTTTTATACTATATCCAGTAGAGGTGACAGCACAGAGAATATACCTTAATGACCCTAGATAATGCAGCTATTCTTTAGAGTATCAAATGTTATTCCAATCTACATTGGTGTAGGATATGAATACAAGTAGTGGTAACAAGGTATTTGCTACAAACTTGCAGCTTTCATCATGACTTCATTTAAGGCCTGATTAGGCCTGTTAGAGAATTCTCCAAAGTACCTAATCCTTCATATATTAATGGATACTCCCTTCAAGATATCATTTTTGCATATGTGAAATATTACTTTTCTTTAGTCAGACTTGTCCCAAGATGACCCGAGACTCCTTGAACTATTAGGGCCAAATTCCATCAGGATTACAACACTAGGGACATGTTACAAGTTATTTAGCAAGCCAGCTGTATTGGCACAATGACACCAGTGAGGACATGAACAACCACTAATTGAGAAGAGATTGCTTTAAATGGACTGCTGCAGCAAACAGGCCAATAATATTTTAAGTAATCAGGAGTCCAGATGCCCAATGTTTGCCTTCAAAGGGGAGTTCGCCCAGCTGCCTGGGCCTTGGAATGGCACCTGGGAATTGTGTGGTTGGTGATTTGTGGACCCAGTCCTTATAATTAGGATTTGAAGTAACTCCCAAGTAATCTGATAAATCATTGGAAGAAACCACTATGATGGGACTCAGAACAGTCACAGAACAGCACTAAGTTGTACTTAAGCAAACTTAAAGGAGAGGAACAAGCACCTTCAACTGCTAAATCCTGATCTCCTCCCAGGTTATCTACCAAGTGACAGTGAAAAGCTGCTCATGCCCCCCCACTTAAGATATTGTCACCATTAGTGTCTGAAGCAGTCCAATGCTGTAGGGAGACACCTAGTGGATATATCTTGTATCTTACTCAATGAGAAATTTTACTCTAGTGCTTTTGGAATGCTTTGTACATCACTTATCACTATTTTTAAAAAATGCAGACTGCTTGGAGCAGCTTTGCAATTTTATCTAGTAAACAGTGTACAAGAAAGGCTAAGATACAAATTACTAGGGCACTTGGCCTCACTACTGTTTACACTAGACTGCTCTGCATTTGTTTTTGCTGTGACAGTCTACAGTAAATGCTTAGGGTTTGGTTCCCTTTCACAAGGATGAATTTTATACACTCAGAACGATGTTTTACAAGTACTCTTTCAGCACGCTCATTACCTAGCTCCCATGCCCTTGTTTGTAGCTTTTTAAGTTGGAGGATGCTGGCAGATGACACATGACTGAACCGTGTTCCTCATTTGAGTTATTTTGCAACTATACATAGACTAATGTAGAGTCTGAATCATTGAAATATAGGGCCAGAAGTGACCTCAAGAACTCAAGTCCAACTTGCTGTGCTGGAGGCAGGACCAAGTAAATCAGACCATTCCTGACAAGGGTTTGTCTAACCTCTCCATAAAAACCTCCAGTGATGAGGGTTCCACAACTTTCCTTGAAAATCTATTACAGAGCTTAATCACCCTTATAGATATTAGAAAACCCTTTCTAGCTTAGATTTCCCTTGCTGCAGATTATGGAAGGTAGGACAAGTAGTAATGAGCTTAGACAGAAAATAATTGATCTCTCATCCTCTTTATAAACAGCCTTGAACATATCTGAAGACTTATCAGGTTCCTCTTCAGTCTTTTTCCCTCCCCCTCCTCCCCCTCCCCCACTAAATATGCCCAGTTTTTAGCCTTTCCTCACAAGTTAGTTTTTCAAAAAGAAAAAAAAAACTACTATTTTTATTGCTCTCCTCTGGACTCTCCAATTCATACACTTTTCCTAGAGATGTGGGGCTTCTCTATTAATTTATGCATTTGGTCTACCTGGCTAACATCAAGAGGATGGTGAGCTCTAGGTAGATGAGCCTGTATAGGCAATTTCAAAATTTGTTTTATGCTATGTGATGTTCCTTATGTTAAGAAACAGCCTTTTCAAAACCAGGTCATCTGGTCACTGTGGACTACTGCCCAGTCCCCACAGTTCTGCTCCTTGGAAGCGGTGTCTGCAACCCAAGGGCACTGAGGCAATCACGCATACAAAGGAGCCTGCAATCTAGGTCCTAGTCTAAGAGGTGACAACTTAAGGCATGTCATCCATGGGCATTCAGAGGAGACAGTGGTACTGCTAGCCTGGGTCACTTGACAAGCACAAGCAATTTTTCCAGAGAGCTGTCATTTAACAGAAGGTCCATTAGAGAAATGACTTAGTCTCTTATTTGCATTATGGAGATAAGATCTGGACTATTCCTCACATGTGACTGAAGGGCCCCCCAATTTGCAGCCCAAGGGAAGGTGTGTCAAAAAAACCAAAACAAAACCACACCCCCTAAAACCACTAGGTGAACCAGGCACATTCATCTTAAAATGCTCTTATGCCAATAAAAAAAGTCTAGACTCGTGGTTTTCTATTTCATAATTATGTTTTGATGGCACACTTTAGCCCTTTCCTAAGATCCTGCAAGCGGAATAAGAAAAAAATATTTTTTCTAAGTTAGTTAACCTCCACTGAATATCCACTGTGCTCAGAATATGGAGTTTTATACTATTTCAGACTATGCTGTAATCATGCCTTGGCTTATACTTTAAGATGAGCTGCAGAGAAATAGTCATGCTTTTTAAAAAAAAATAAAGTATGTTTTGCTTGATGTAAAAAAAATGTTGGTGTTTAGTTCTCTAGTCAAAGAGGACTAGTCAGATTTCTAGACTACAGGAGACAGAACTGAGCAAAAGGGATTTTTTGGTCCTTGAAGATGCTTGCTACATGTTTAATTCCAATTTATGCTAGGTTTTTGTAAGAGGTTTTCTGCCAGTTCAGCGAGGGTCAGAACTCCCTATTTCTAATCCTCTGGAAAGACTATGCATTCTTAGCATTGTAAGCTGGTTTTGGTTTTGATACCCAGCCTTCTTTGAAGGCAATTTTCCTCTCATTCCTCCCCCACTACCACCCCTTGCCCTACTTCTAGCTACCACAATTCTCCTTAAGCCAAGAGTTGTGAGTTCAATCCTTGAGGGGGCCATTTGGGGATTGGTCCTGCTTTGAGCAGGGGGTTGGACTAGATCTCTTGAGGTCCCTTCCAACCCTAATAATCTATGATTCTATGATCTGCAAAAGTTACAAAAAAGCAGTTAACACTTTACTTGTGTCCACTTCTGTCCTTTTTCTAGAAGAATGAAGTGTGTATTATCTCCCAGGGATTGAAAGAACTCTTCAGTATCCACAACTGTGCCATCTTCTTCCAAAACTATAGTAATCAGTCCAGCAGTAATCAGCAAGGCATCTAGGGCCTACAATAAAAAAAATAGATCTAATTCAGAATGCTTTCTGTCTAGTTGACATTTAACTACAGAAAACTACTCATTTGCAGAGTAGTTTAACACCAAATGACGGGTACTGATTTGCTTCTGTTTTACCTATAAAGATCAGTTCCAGCTTCCACACCAAGGAAGAGTTGTGACCTCTAATAGGACACCACATGGTCCTGTACTCTGCAGAGTAGTTACTCTTTTTCCTCCACCCCCTAATCAAGTTGCTGTGAAAGTGCACAGAACTTCCAGAGTATCTGGATCTCATGGTAATAGAAGCAGGCTTTGATCATGTATTTTAAAAAGGAGGACTCCAACTACAGGTCATTAAGTATAGCTCCACAAGCAGTCTAGTTGAGTCTCAGAGCAAGACTCCATTTTAATTTAGTTTTGAGACAGTATTTCCAGTATCTCCTTCTGTTGAAGGACTAGGCTATGTTTCAATGAAGTTTAATCCTGAATTTGACATGAAGAAATCCATCTCTAAAAAGCCATGGTATGTGGGATATTTAGACCCTAATTCACCAGATTTCAGAGCCTCAAAAACAAGAGCCTACATTTCAGTCACTTTACTTAGGCCAGGATAAAATAACCTTTGCTCTCAGAGTTGAGACCAGAAGGCCTAGGTATTATGTTCTTACTGACAAGTCTCAATCAAGTGTTTGATATACCTTGCTAATAAGCTCCTGCAGACTGCTTGCAACAACTCCTTTCCGACTGCTGCGGTCATGATTTGATACACGGAAGGGTCGGGCTGCAGGCGTGAGAGGAGGGAACAGGGTCTGTCTTGTCACTGACCCCACAGATGTTCCCATGGATACCAGAGATCTAAAAAGCAGTTTCATTTTAAATAAAAACAAACATTGAGATTAGTCATTGTGATGTATGCATTCACTATATAATGCTCATATGTAGTTCTCACAGGCCAGTTGAGACCAGACTATTTTAAGAAGTTCAGTGATCAGAGTTGTTTCCATAAAACTGGAGTATTTGCTTTCTTCTTGGCAAGATAAGGTTTTTCAGTTTTAGACCTGTATAGATATTTGGGACCAACTTGGCCAGGTTACCACTGGTCACAGTCCTGCTAACAACAACTTTGACATTCTTTAATAGGATATTGCAGCATTTCTCAAACTGGGGTTTGTGGACCCCTGGGGGTCTCCAAGGGTACTTAAGGGGTCTGCAGGTCCTGCTGATCAACTCCTCCCCTTCCCTGCATCCTAAAAATCCAGCAGCGCAGCAGGGCAAAGGTAGGCTTCCTACCTTCCCTGGCTCTGTGCCACTTCCAGAAGTGGATGGCACATCCCTGATGCCCCAGGGGGTCTCCTTGCTTAGAGCAGCTACCTTTCCAACTTAGTGTACTTCAGCTCCATTGTTTATCTTACAGATAAAGGAAACTGATCTTTCATTTGGCTGATGCATTTGAATGCCTCCTAACAGCTGTATGAAAGAAAGTTCTTTATTAGATAAGACAAGCCAGTTTTATTCTAGTAAATTGTAATGGATACATGGCTGTGGGTCTGATCAACACAGTGCCTCTGCATCCACCTGCTGTGAGGCAGGGATTCACCTCGATAATTTCCATTATTACACGAGCAAAGCATTGGGAGTTTACATGCCTGTTGCAAGTAGGCTAGCAGTAGCTATTTTAAGATATGAGCTATTACTTCTCTGCAGCATTGGTTTTGTCAAGATTTGAAAGTCTGTCAGTGATGCACCAAGGTAGATGCTTCAGGTAGCCTAGTCATTGGAATTACTATTTTGAATACTAGTGTTCAATTTGATGCAATTATTTGGCTGAAGTTAGACTTGTTTGCTTGAAACTAGATTTGGTATAGAGAGCATGATAAAATCTTCCCTCAACCCATTTAATTCAGCTAAGGATGCATGGACTAAGTTTGTTGGTTTGAAAGTCAGAGATTGCTAGTTTTGACTATCAAGTTACATTTTGGTTCTAGTTCCTGATAAGTGTCTGTCACAGGTTTAATTCTGACTAGACATATCCTTCACTGTATATGGCTTTGTTCTTCATAAATCAGCAACATATTCTTAGTTTGACATTCACTTAATTCAAGAAGTATTCTTTTGATTAATATTTATTCCATGTGTAGTTGAAGTGATTGCTTTCTGATTGCTCTTCAGAGGGAAAAACAAATTCAGCACGAGGTACTAGGCATCACTGATAATGATGCACAGATACAGTGCAAAATGCAATATTGTACATTTCCCTGCCATACCAGTGTGCACTTCAACCCTGATTTGAAGTTATCCCTGGGGCGAATGGGCATTTTTCTTGCCCAGTTACCAATTTCTGCCAAGAATTACAGTACAGTTAAGTTTTTGTGATGTAGGTATTTGCTCTTGATCTTATGCCTAGTGACAAATGTGTTACACAGCCCTCAAGTGATCAGTTTTTACCTTTTGAATGCTCATAATATGGACTAGATTTGGATCAGTAGCATACAACTAAAGTTTCATATCCCATCATCAAGCTTAAGGCCCCATAGTAGGGAGCTGTCTGAAAAAGTTGCAGACAATGGAAGCATACATCGCTTTTACATAAAAAAGTTACTTTGTCAGTACAGTACTAGAGTCTATCATAATCAAAAAGGCTCTACAAGCCCAGGTGGAACAGCTGGGGATTGAGGATATTAAGTGTTACAGTTTACTTTCTAACTACTAAGCTGAATTACATCTTGTGAAGTCTTATTTTGCCAGGAAGGTAATTTGTGCAGGCAGAAGACAAAGCGTAAGAAAAAAGCACAAGGCTACAGCATACATTATGTATCAATAAGAGTTACTGACAGGACAAGGAAGCATCATGTAGGCTTTAGGTTTAGGATTCAGAGCCAAGTAAGAGCTTTTGTTCAGGTTAAACAGCTCAAGAGCTGAGTTTACCTGATTTCTGCCATCTTGTGCTGCTATTTGTCCAATTTTGGCACCCAAATCCTCTAGTAATATCAAAATGTAGTGCCCATTTCTGGATCCAACATATAAACAAAGCCATACGATCACATTGAGATCCAAGATTCTCATTCAAATGGCTTTTCTTGCTGATTTGAATGGGTTCAGAATTGAAAGTTCTCTCATACTCTTTAGTACTACCAATCAGTCACTGTTTCCATCTATGATAACCTGCCAACATTTATAGCAAGACTGTCACTGTAATATTTAACCTGAAACTGTTTCTGCCTGTTCAGGTAGCTGAGAACTTTGGGCTCCCAAGTGGTAGAGCAAACAGGATTCTCTTAGTGATAGGAGTCATCAGTGACCGCTGGCCTTTTTACCTATTTGGACACCAGATCCAATTCTTACATGTCCATAGTGACTGCAGCCAAAGACCTTTAGATATATTAATCCAGATTCTTGGAACCCAGTCTGGCTGCTTTATATTGTAGCAATTAGAAAGCAGCCTTTGAAACTGACAAGTGGATGCCCGATGCAAGGGCGACTTGGTACCCCACAATCTACTGTAGAAAGAAAAACTGAAGGCCAAGAAAGTAATAGCGCAACAATAGCAAGAAATGCTAATTACATTTAATAAGCTTCATAAGTTAAACAGGCCCACAACTGTTTTATTATTAAACTGCAAGGGGTATGTTTTAGGGAGGCAGTGAGGGTACAGGTATTTTACCATTTAGGCAGCAATACCAGTTCCAGGGCATGGAAGAGTTTTCTACAAAGGTACACAACCATCATCCTCAAACTTTAGTAATCTGCCAGACTTGGTGTTAGAGCCACATTAGAAGTTCTTCATTTTTGAACTAGGAACTTGCACATAGTATTCCAAACACTTGTTTTTAGAATGGCGACATGTATGATCCATGAATTCAGCTACTTTTCAGTGGGTGGTATTTTACAATGAACCCTGTGCACACTGTTGGCTGCAAAGCTTGAGACATCTTGCAGACAACATACGGGGTGTCATGCAGGGTTGCCTAGGTGACGTGGTGCAACAGCCTTCTGTCATACTCAGGAGTCACAAGTTGCACAACATCAATCTATTGCCTGTCTGTGACCTTTAGAGTAAATTGACTAAAAGGGCTACCCTTTGCATCAGGGGAGTGAATCAGCTACAAGTGATGCAGTTAGTGTTTCAGGGAGGATGTGCTATTAGCATTTCCTCAGACTATGCATTTTAAGAGTTTTATCTTTCACAGAACTTTAGAGAAAGAATTACTGGAATGGCTAATTTAGATTCATTAGAATGTACAAGATGAAGACAAACTAAACAAATGTAAGACTGTTCCATAGTAAGAACTGTCTTTTTAGATATACTGAATAGCTGCCTGCAACATGAATATAGATTTAAGTCTAAAATCAAATCTTAAATTTAATGGCTGACCCATGAGCTTTACACTCTCTTGGCATGATATCTGGCAGTTTAGTACAATGGCTTTTAAACTTTTTTCTGGGGACCTAGCTGAAGAAAATTGTTGATGCCCATGACCGAGTGGAGCTGGGGGTGAGGGGCTCAAGCTATGGGAGGGGCTCAGGCAGAGGGTTGGGGTGCAGGGTGAGGGCTGCAGGGTGCAGCCAGAAGTGAGGGGGGTCTGGGCTCAGGGTGCAGGCTCTGGGCTGGGGCCAGGGATGCGGGGGCTTGGGATGCAGGAAGGGGTTCTGGGTTTGGGAAGCTCAGGACTAGGGTAGGTGGTTGGGGTTTGGGCACAGATTTGCTTCCAGTGGCTCCTGGTCAGCAGCACAGCCAGGGTGCACCGCAAACCGCTCTGCGCCCTGGAAGTGGCCAGCAGCACATCTGGCTCTTAGGCAGAGGCACGCAAGCAGCTCCGTGCAACTCCCACCCACAGGCACCACCCCAGTTCACATTGGCCAGGGTGGAGCTGGTGCTTAGAGCAGTACATGGAGCTTTGTGACCTCCCCTCCCCCCCACCTAGGAGCTGGACCTGCTGCTGGCCACTTCCAGGGCACAGCACAGTGTCAGAAAAGGTAGGCACATGCCTGCATTAGCTGGGCAGCACCACCAATGGACTTGTAACATCTCGGTTAGCAGTGCTGACCAGAGCAAGGTGACCCAGTCCCTGACATGCTGTGACCTAGTACTGGGTCATGACCCACAGATTGAAAAACACTGGTTTAGTATCTACTGTGGTGCAGTAGATGTACTATTTGCTAGTTTTACTGCCAGAACATTGTACACATGATTTAGTGTCCTGTATTTAATTAAAGCAAAGTAACTTGTTTACTTGCTACTATAAGATCTCAATCATCAAGATGGGAACTAAGAATTGAATCAAACTCCAGAATTCCAAGGTTTACAATCAAGCCAGTCAGAGTTTCTTTCACCTTCATGCTACAGAACACAAGATCAATCACAATTTTGTCTAGTCTTCAAGATTATCTTCTTGTTTTGTTTCAGTCTCAATTTTCAAACATTTAAGATTTAATAGCAGTGTATACAGCTACTCCTGAAGCCAGGGAGCTAACTGTACTCTTGCTGTAGCACCAATTCTCTGAGAGGAATGACTACCGTCCAAAAACAGTCTGACCACTGTTGAGACATTTGACCCAAATCTTTGTTCTATAAAAAAAAGAAGTGGATAAAAGGAGACACTGGGAAGTTTCCTTTTTAGTACAACGAACGTGCAACTATGTTACGATTCCTTTTCATACGGAAACTGCTAATCCACAACCATCTCTTGTTTTATTCAAACACCGAGTGGTTCAGAGAAAGCAAGATGAGGCCAAGTTCGGATGCACGGGGTTTTCAGCAGGTGAAGTCATCACTACAAGTCACTGCAGCTTTTATTTTAAGCCAGAAGGTGCGGGCGTTAGGTTTCTTCCAAGGATGCCTGGCAACATCTGCGAGTTACATTTTCAACAGCAGCTATCGAAAGGTTCCGAGTGAGCCGGAGAGCCCTGGCTGCGGGATCCCCCGGGATTAGGGCAGGCGGAGGGCGAAGCGGATTGCTCGGCGGCCCGCGGGCTGAGCCGCGGCAGCACCATATGGGCGGGAAGGCTGGAAGCCCCCCCGCGTTTGGATCCAGCCTCAGATCCCCCTTGCGCTTTGCTAGTCTCGGGCCGGTGCACCCCCAGGGACACGCGCTCACTCACCGCACTAGGACGCCGGCGTAGTCCCGAGCGCTCTCCATGCTGTGCCGTGCCGAGCGCCGCGCCAATAACCACCAGCCTGGGAACCGCCCCGTTCCGCCGCTACTTATCTCGGCAGATGGCTCCGCCCCCGCCCGAGATAACCCCGCCCACTCCTAGGAAGTCACGCCCACTCCCTTCTCCCCCTCCCCCATGCTCAGCCGCGCCCACTCCTAGTGCCTGCCTGGCGGGGGTGAGGGCCTGCTGGGGTTTGCATGAGGGATGGGGCCGCAGTGAGAGTCAGAGGGGGGAGGGGTAATGGGGGAGCTGAGGAGAAGGCTTAAGGTAGGGGGCAGTGTCAGAGTGAGTATTGGGGTAGAGGAGGGAAGATGAGCGGGAAAGGTGGAGAAGGGAGCAGAGGAAGAAGTGGGTGGGGTTGACTGGAGGTTCAGGGACCAAACAGGGCCATCCAGAGGGGAGGCAAATGGGGAAATTTGCCCCGGACCCCACAGGGGCCCCCACAAGAATATAATATTATATAGTTTTGCAACTTTTTTTTATGGAAGGGGACCCTGAAATTGCTGAATGCTCTGGGCAGCCCTGGGACCAAATCAAAACACTTATTGGCAGGCTGCCCAGTGCTTCTATATCATGATGCCAACTTTTCCCGACCTAGCACTAAAAATTTCCCAAATCGGGTGAAAAATTCCCAGATAAAGTTTTTTACAGTGCTTCTGTATCCTGGGAAATTTCCTCAACTCTGGAAATTTGTGAGTAAAATGTTTCAACTTGGGAAATTGGGAATTTTCATTCAAACATTTTACTCAAAAAATCCCAGATTTGGGGAAATTTCCCAGGATATAGAAGCACTGGCTGCAGCCCCCTGGCTGTTGCGAGAGTGCAAACAACACGGGCAGTTTCTCAGAGCAGGTGGCTGGATGCACCAGGAATCCCTGTTACTTATCTTCATAATAATTAATGAATAAATGGGGCTTGATTCCCTCTGCCTATGTATCCTTGGTGACCATTTCTGATTCCCTGGTAACCAATGTGATGGTCTCTTTACTGTCACTTTATTTTCCCTGCTTTGGTTTTGCACAATTTTTCCTCACTACTTTTTAATAGAAAGCTTTATTTTGGTTTTGTTAGTGTTTGTCTTTGTATATTTGTGCTTACATACATTCTGATGGGATTATAGAGGTTTTCTGGTGGGTATAGGTTGAGATGGCCATAATCTGATCAATAGAGCAGTGATGTGACTACTATGGCATGACTCCCCTGCAGCTGGTGTGTTCATTTACCTCTGTGCAAAGTGGGTATAAAACGAATAGCACATTAAAATGGTGGTGTTTGCCCAGGTGTAAACTGAGTATAAACACTTCCAAGACACTGTAGAATCAGGACCCAAGTCAGTTAAGGCAGCTGTTACCCTCTACAGAGCTAAAAGCAAATCTGCCTAAAAAGCTTTCTCTTTTATTTTTGCTAAAGATACACAAAAGTGGTTATAGATGGGTCAGGTATCATGAATTAGGGAGAGGGAATATAGAGCATGTGAAAAAGGAGCAGGAGAAGGATGGTAAAAAGTGGTAGATTGACAACACTGGAAAATAAAGTCCTCTTTTTCTAGCAGATCAGACATATCAGAGATACCAGTGAACTTGTTAACTGGTGAAATCACAGGGCAAAAGTGTATCTTAAAAGAATTATGTTTTAACCCTTTTCGACCATGTGTTGTAACGTGATTTCTTCTTGCCTGTGTGAATAGGAAAAGCATAAAATAACTATGTTAAGGAACCATGTCTTAGCCTAGCTACCTATCTGTGATAAAATAGTTCCCTAACATGATTTCTTTAAGCCACACAGGCAAGAATAAAACATTATAATATATTGGGGCCAGCACCATTTTCCTCAGATAAGTTTAGTCAGTTATTTTGGTAGCGTAAATGGCGCATTAGTGGCTGATATGTAGGGAAAATTGAACAGGCAATTTCAAAAGAAAAAAGTTCCTTTCAAATATGCTTTTGCCTGATGATTTCACCTATGAAAGACTTGCATAAAAACTTCTCTATACATGAGGTAGGCCCATTGTTGGTGCAACAAATCACAAGGATCGTTGTAGAAATCGAAGTGGCAATCACCCTGTGAAAGCAGGCTGCCTTGAATAGATATCTGTTAGTTGGGCACTAGTTTGGGGTTAAGACATTCACACTGGCTGGGTGCTGTTATGTTGGGGTTGGGCGTGACAATACATGATCTGTTACACAGGTGTGTATTATCAATGTGGCCAATGTGACAGAGATTGCTGAGGGTTTAATAAATCGAGGTGCCTGAACTGTGCAGGATTATTGATAGAACATATGTGCTCGTTCTGTGTTCACATCACCTCCTCAGTAAGATGAATTATGGTAACAGAAAGGAGAGCTACTCAATGGTGATACAAGCCTTAGTTTATCATTGTGGCAAATTTTTGAACATTTGTATGGCGTGGCCAGGAAAAGCACATGAATGTCTGAAGCATCAAGCAAAGATTAGATGTTCAATATACAGTGCAGTGAGGAGGCAGGAGCACCTGAAACACCTTATGAACAATTTGGCTCTTGCATTGGAGGCTGTTTCTTATTTTAGCACAGTGTGCAATTGGTTCTTGCCAGGGCCAGCTCTAGGTTATTTGCCACGCCAAGGAAAAAATTTTTGGCTGCCCCCGGTCCCAGGCCTGGGCTCCTCGCCACACCCCATGCTGCCCCAGCCCTGGGCTCTCCACACCCCATCCCCCCACACCTCCTGCCACCCCAGCTCTGGGCTCTCCCCCTCCCCGACCTGTACCCTCCTTCCGCTGCAGCCCTGGGTCACTGGTAACTTGCTCCAAGGGCAGGTCATTCAGCAGGAATTTTAGAACACAGACAGGATTGGTTCCCATATGGTTACAGAACTGCAGTAAAGTGGAACAATTTTCTGCTTGTGTGATTGGAGGATATCTGGATGCATATTATAAGACTCTCCTACATAAATGAGGAAAAGTTGAGGTGTTTTTATTATTCTTTTGTTCCACTCTTTCTTTCTATGGGGAATTTGCCAATGCAGTATTACTGTCTTCCTTTTAAACAAACAAACAAACAAAGGCAATGGCTTTTGAAAATAGCAGTTCCAGTCCTAATAACCACTAGGAAGCATTTCTTGATCAATTTTATCCTACTTTTTCTACAGCAAGTTACAGTGGATCAGTATATTTGATTTGGGAGAAATGAAGTAACAGCTGCCCAAACTGAGCTTGAGCACTCCTGAGTTTTGAGGTGTTCAAATCTGGAAGGCAAGTGCTGGGCGGGAGGGGGCTGTGGCTCCATGGGGGAGCACGGCAGCATATATGCAGCAGTGTGTCTGGTGCTGCGTGTAGCCAGACACGCTGGTCTGAGTGGCACAGTAAGGGGGCTGGGGGGTTGGAGAAGGGCTAGTGGGTTCCTGGGGGGCAGTCAAGGGATAGGGTGCAGGGGGGGTTGGATGGGGCGGAGTTTCAGGGGGGCAGTCAGGGGCAGGGAGAAGGGGGGTTAGATGGGTCAAGGATTTGGGGGGGCAGTCAGGGGACAGGCAGCGGTTGCATAGGCATGGGAGTCCCAGGGGTTTGTCAGGAGACAGGTAGGGGGTGGCATCCTAGGGGGGAAGTTGGGGGGGTCTCAGGAGGAGGAAGTTGGGGACAAGGAGAAGGGAGGCTTAGATAGGGGGTGAGGTCTCAAGGGGCAGTTAGAGGCAGGGGTCCTGGGAGGGGGCATCAGGGAACAAGGACCAGCAGCACTTACAGGGGGGCAGTTAGGGGCAGGGGTCCCTGAAGGGAGTGATCAGGGAATAAGGAGCCGGGGGGTGGATGGGTTGGGGTTTCTGTGGAGGGCAGTTGGAGGGAATCGATGGTGGCAGGGTAGCTACCCTCCCTCCCTATGGAGTGTCCAATTTTTTGAATGTTAAAATATGGTATCCCTACCCTTCACAGTGCAGCTCTGCATTCACAGCAAGCTGCAGCATGAGGTCTCAGCTACCTCCCTCCCTCCCCCTTCCTTTCCTGTCGGCAGTGGCCAAGGGAATGCTGGGAAATGTAGTTCTTTCCCTGCTCCAGGGCTGGCTCTATAGGCAGGGAGCTAACCAAGGAACTACAGCTCTGAGGGTCCCCTGTTGGTTCTCCGCTCGCATGCTGGATCCGTGCCCCACTGCAAATGGCTTCCCCAAGCACTGTTTGCTTTGCGGGTGTCTAGAGCTGCCCCTGGTTCTTGCTATGTTGGTAATCGTTGCTCATCTGTTAAATAATGTAGTAATTAAATTATCCCATTCATTTAATTTGTATGGCAAGGGATTTTGTGGTGTCTATATCCAAGGATGCATTGACATGACAATAATTATTATCAACTGCAGCAATAAAGTTCCTTTAAATAGTCTAAAAATGGTGAACTTTATACACTTGCTGTTTGTATGCATTTCTTTTTCTCATGGTTTATTAATTATTTGTATTAGCTATAGAAAGTGAGTTTATAGAGGAGTGATTTGTTATATTGATATGAAAGAGCAGTCTGACTGATGTAGTGATTATACACCTTTTTTTCAGAATCTGCTTTATTATACAAACACAAAGTGAAGACCAGCTACAACATTGTCAGTGTAACAGATTTATAAAAAACAAGTGTCATAAGTATTTCATTTCAAAGAATCATAGAATCATAGAAGATTAGGGTTGGAAGAGACCTCAGGAGGTCATTAGTCCAACCCCCTGCTCAAAGCAGCACCAACCCCAACTAAATCATCCCAGCCAGGGCTTTGTCAATTCGGGCCTTAAAAACCTCCAAGGATGGAGATTCCACCACCTCCCTAGGTAACCCATTCCAGAGCTTCACCACCCTCCTAGTGAAATAATTTTTCCTAATATCCAACCTACACCCCCCCCACTGCAACTTGAGACCATTGCTCCTTGTTCTGTCATCTGTCACCACTTTGCACAGCCTAACTCCATCCTATTTATCTTTTTCCCTTTTCATGTGAAGAGGTGGGATGGCTTAGAGCAGATGTAGGGAGCTGGAGAGTAGCGTGCAGTCATATAATAAGTACTATTGTTTTGAGTGACAGTGTTGTATTGAGCAGATGGTATCTGTACAGGGACAAGTTGCAGAACAGATGTGTTGTCATTTCTTTTTGCTTGAGGGAAGCCTAATTCGAATTGTTATATGGTTACCTGTGGATTACTGAGAGCATTTTTGTATGTTGACATATGCCATGTTGCAGATGTGATAGGGGGATGAATGAGTATGCCAAATATTTAATATAGGCAAATTTGTCTGGAATATTTACATAGAAACTAGAAAGGAAACTGTTTTGAATCCCACATACTTAAACAATACTTTACAATACCTGGCAGCGTAATTTCTGTCAACCTTTGGACATGTGAGTGGTATTGGGATTCCTCCTTGCCTCACCCAAGTATGATCTTTCAGAGCTGTGTGTGCCTCTGCAAATATCTTGGAACAAATTCTGCCCTGATTTAAGCCCGTGCAATTCTGCTGAAATCCATTTCATATTCTTACGTGTAAACTGGAAATTAATTTAAAAGTACCATTTTGATGGACCAGAGAGACCAGCCCTTAGCTCTGGTGAAGTATCTGTCCTATAGTGAAGTTCTCTAAAAAAAATTACTTCATGAGAAGAGGCCATGTGATGTTTAAAATGTATTAAAAAATCATCCAGACATTATTGAGGGGCACAGATTACATATATGAAAAAATAATGTGCATTTTTAGTACACTGGGATTGTTCCAACACAGGTTCAAATTTATATCAGTCATTGTTAAGTGAGGTATTAAATACAAAAGCTGAAATCCTGGCTTTGTTTACATCTTCTGCAACCCTGTTGAAGTTAATGGGTGGCATGGGATGTTCATTGGCAGGAGCTGACCCTGAATGCTGAAAGCTGATTTGTTAAATCTAGGGCTGAATTATGTCATTAGTAATTACAAGCAGAATTTTGGCTATGGGCTTTATTATTGTAGGTAACGCATCATATAATTAACTTCTGTTTATTATGAGTGGAGCCAAGTCTGATGTACTTAGTCTGAGCTGAAACAATGCCTTGTTTGAAATAGCAAAAGTTGTGAATTAATTTTTTTAAAAGCACAGATTGAGTGTATTTGCGTTTTCTAAAAAGGCTGATTGTAAATCACTTTTTTACTCATAATTTTGTTTTTGACTATAACAATATATTTGGAAGTACTCCAAACAGCAAGGAAACAAAGAATTCTTTCACGAGATGGAAATAAGATTCCAACAGCCCCCTTTTTTTTTTAGTTTAACAAACATCCGCTTTTTCCTTACAGGTCTCTTTTTACATTTTAGCTTATATCATGTTTGTAGCTATGTTTCTTGATCACTTCTGTGGGTGATGCTCCTATAATAGTAATTGATTTACGGGTTCTGGACCATATACTAAGTGCTATTGGTTTCTTTCCTTAGCTAGAAGGGCTTTGTGTAGGAGGACATAGGGGCTTGGGTCTAGGCCCTTCTCCAGTTATTCATGTGGGGAAATGCACTGAGGTATTTTAGTTAATATTTAGATTTATAAATGTCCATTTTCTTTAACAGGTCTCTTGCACACATTTTTAAACATCTCTTTCTCTTCTTTTACACTCCCCCTCCCAAGCTTTTAGCTGCAGGTCTTTATTGTTTCTAGAGATCATGCTATTTATCAGTCTTGGTTTAAGTTTCTGAGCCATATATCAAAGCCTATTGGTTTTGCTCCTTAGTTATGATGGGATCAAGTGCCATAAAGGTTCCCAAAAGGGAAAGGGTTTAGGTCATAACATCACACCCATATCAGGCACATTGTCATTTTTGGTGACATCACAGCAGATTACATCACATCCAGTGACACATGCTTATCTTACTTCTGGATCAATCTCTTATCTTATCTATCACTCTAATTTTAACTGAAGCTAGGGGCATAGCACTATTGTCACAGATCTAATAAGTGAGACCTCGTAGAAAGACCAACAAAATAATGAAACATTAGTTGTAATATTTATCCATGTTCCCCTTAAGAATTTCCTGTGTACCTGCATTATAGCAATAACCTAGGAACCAAAAGGCTGATAGTTTGAGACTGTAATATTATTTTTTTTGTTGGCTTCCGTGAGGTTCTGTAGAGCACTGCTATTATATGCACCTGTTCCCACCCCATAGCTGGTGAGAGTCCTCTCCCAGAGCCACTCAGCTTCTGTTGGCCTGAAGCCTGCAGTTTTAATGTCCCATGATTTACTTACACTCTGACTATTGTTATTTGACCTTTGGGCATTTAAATTGCATTTATATGACATATTGAGACAAATTGAACCATTGTAACATTTCACTGAATTCATATGAAGACCAGGAATGAATTTTGCCATAAGTCCTAGTCAAAATAAAGCTGTTGAGAAGGTGAGAACTGTAACTTGTTTAACAGAGTCTCTGCATCTTTGAGATTCTGAGGAAGCTAGGGTGGAGGTTGACAAAATATGTCATGTTTTTGGATCACACTCACAAAAGCATTGTGTGGGTTCAGTTATATCCATGCCAAGTCTAGTTTTTACAGAATCCGTCCCACAGTGATGGTCTGGGAAATTGGATACCTGGATCGTAGTTATTACTTATCCCCATCAGCTTAATAATTCATTGTGGTGGTGTATGATTGTCTCCAGTAAATACATTTAATATAAAAGGTCCTTTTACTCTAGATGATGGATATTACCCCAGAGCTGGGGTCAGTTCTGTCCAGTGGGAGCTCCAAGAGTTTTGGGTAGGTCTGATTGTCTATGGAGGGCATGGAGATGGGGATAGCTCTTTTGGATGACATCATCACCAGGTAAAGTGTCAGAAATAGAAACTGGTCTGCCCTGCTTCAGGAGATGAGTAACTACATCTGGTTGCCTCTGTGGCAATGACAGAAAATGTCTGAAGTGCTTTATCCACACAGGTATGTGTCCCACTGGCCCTATGCCAATGGGTTCACAGGACTGTACTGTGCCTTTTGCATGCTCAGCATCCTCACTGGTCATAGATGTCATGTCCCCTCTAGGGACAGTCATCAGTGGTCCCACCTTCCTTCCACAATATTGCTAATCTAGCCTCCTCAAGGGCTGATTCATCAGAAATTTTGTGAAAGGAGCTTTGGAATTGTTGGCTTTCATTTGGCCTTCTTGTGGGGTTTTTAGGCAGGAGCACATGATCTGGCCTCCATAAATAACTTTTGGCACCTTAGAGACTAACAAATTTATTCAAATAAATTTGTTAGTCCCTAAGGTGCCACAAGTACTCTTGTTCATTTTTGCGGATACAGACTAACACGGCTGCTACTCTGAAACCTAGCATTCACACATTTGGGCTCCATCACCATACAAACAACATAGCACAGGAAATGTAAAGAAAGAGACCATAACCTGGACTCTTAAGAAAGGAGGCGTAAAGTTTTTTTTTAATCCAGACAATGTTATTGAGCTATTTTAATGCAACAGCTAACTTATAGAAGCCTAATATAGCTGTAGTAGATTGCAGAATATATAGCCTCTTCCTCGCATACCAGTTTATTATAACGCTATATGGACATTTCTCATATGGACAATAATTGTACATTTCTGTGGATCCTGTTAATTATAGTAGGGGCAGTTTTGGTGATGTTTAGTGTGCTGTTCAGTGTCTGTTATAGAGTTTCTGGGCCCACTTGAGTTGGTGAACAAACTAAAGACAGATGGCAAAGGATTAACTCTGCTAACTCTTCTTTATTAGTATGCAATCATCCCAGATTTTTTTCTTCTCTTAGGGCTCAATCCAAAGCCTATTAGGTCAAGAGAAACACCTGTTGACTTCAGTGGACTTTGAATTAGGCCCTATGTCTAATTATAGATTTTTCCTCAGCTAATGCCTGGTCTAGACACAGTTTTTTGTTTTTTTTGACCAGTTTAACAATTTCAGTTAGGAATGTAATTTGTTTTAATAGTTACATTGGTACAACTCATTGGGTGGACACAGGTAGACCATTGTAAAGGTCCCTACATTTTTTGATAATAATATCTGTATAAGCACCTTTATACTGATATAATTGACCAAACTAGGAGTAGGAATGTAAATATCGGTAAAAAAAGTTAACCAGTTAAACAACTAAAATTATATTGTTTAACTGATCAACTGTTAACTGAGGTCGCTCTGGCTGGCCTGGCACGGCGGGGACTGGGGCTGTGGTTGCTCTGGCCGGCGTGGCACGGCTGAGGCTGCTCCAGTGTGGCTGGGGCTGGGGTCCCTCTGACTGCTGGCCCAACGTGGCTGGGGCTGCTTCAGCCGGCCTGGCATGGTCGGGCTGGGGTCCCTCTGGCTGGTGCAGGGCCGCTGGGGTTAACGGTTAAGGTTGGTTAACCATAAGCCTAATGCTTACTGGTTAATTGGTTAACCTTTTACATCCCTAATTAGGAGGCAGTGATCAATCCAGTGGGGATAGATTTATTGTGTTCTAGTCTAGGTGCGATAAATCTACCCGTGAGCGCTCTTCCATCGACTCCACTGCCGCGAGAGGCACAGTCAGACTCGATGGGAGCAGGTCTGGCTTTAGGCCTATTCCACGAATTCCCCCGAATCAGGCCCCGCGCCTAAGAGGGCCCCATGCCCAGTGAAAATCCCTTCCCTGGCTCGAGGTGCCTTTTTAATTTTTATTCACCTGGCGGTGCTCCGGGTCTTCGGCGGCACATCAGCGGCGGGTCCTTCAGTGCCGCCAAAGACCCGGAGCGAGCGAAGGACCTGCCACCAAAGTGCCGCCAAAGACTCGGAGCACCGCCCGGTGAGTACAAGCCCCATGTGTTTTTTTACATGTGCTTTTTTTTTGTTTTTTGATTTTTTTTAAAAAGTCATCCCTGCCGGGGCCCCGTTGAAACTGTTCAAATTGGGCCCCACACTTCCTAAAGCCAGCCCTGGACGGGAGAGTGGCAGCAGTCGACTCACCACAGTGAGGACACCGCAGTGAGTAGATCTAAGTACGTTGACTTCAGCTATGTTATTATGTAGCTGAAGTTGCGTAACTTAGTTCGATCCCCCTCCTTCCAGTGTAGACCAGGCTTATGTTTCAGACCAACATAGTTAAAGTGGCACAAAAACTGTGTGTGGACAAGCCTTTAGTTTCTCTACAACTCAGGACATGCCTTTACTGCAGAATTACGTTGTGTCAAAAGCCCTTAGTTCGAGTGTGGTAGTGCTTTTAAGTTACAATGCCTAGCCTATCAGGGGATATACACTACAGCTCTTGTTAGCAGATTTATTCCTGGCCTACACCTAAAACTTAGGTTGACCTAGTTATGTTGCTCAGGGCTATGAAACATTTCATGCCCTGAGCATGGCAATTACGTAAACCTATCCCCTCATGCAGACACAGCTAGGTTGATGGGAAGTTTCTTCCATAAGGCTAGTTACTGCCCCCAGGAGAGGTGGATTAACTACATCAACAGAAAACCCCTTCCATTGACCAGGGCTGCCGGGGGGAGGGGGGGAGGCAAGTGGGGCAGTTTGTCCCAGGTCCCACAGGGGCCCCACGAGCCCTGGCCCGGCGACGGTCCGGGTCTTTGGTGGCATTTCAGCAGCGGAAGGCCCTTCAGTGCAGCTGAAGATGCGGAGTGACTGAAGACCCCCGCTGCCGAAATGTCGCCGAAGACCCAGACCACTGCCAGGTGAGTACAAGTACTGCAGCTCCCCTGCTTTGCCCCAGGTCCCCTGAATCCTCTGGGCGGCCCTGCCATTGACATTGGAAGTGTCTAGACTATGGTGCTACAGTGGCATCGCTGCAACACCGTAGTTGTGCTGCTGTATCAGCTGTAGTGTAGACATAGCCTTAGTCAGCTGCTACCACAGCCACTCTGTGCTGATAATAGTCACTCAGAAGCTACTCTCACTGAGCTGGGCTAACTCAAGAGGAGTTAAGATGAGAGTAGATAACTTGAGTTAACTCTGCAGTGAAGACATACCCTCCATCACACAGCACATATACACCTAACAGAATCATGGCTTCTGCTGCATTAAGAATATGGAAGGCAGACTAGTGTACTCCATAATATGTAATAATATGGATTCATTATACTGGCAACATTTCAAGACTCAGAAAAATAGAACTGGTAGCCTGAGTAAACACGTATTGCAGTTTTTGTGTACTTCATCTTAAACTGTAGGTACAAAAATCACACAGTTGTTTTGGGTTACACTTTAATTGCCAAAAAGATAGATATATAGATTAGATGGAAGGAGTTAATGCTCAGTATATCTATAGTTGTCAGACAGTTCAGCTAATCTAGATGTTTAGAGCACCAGCCTTGATCCATGTAGGGAGAACTAGGACATCAGACTGCCAGGGTTGAAATGGTTACAAAATGAGCAAAATGGGTTGTGAAGGACCTGGGGCTGATCTGTAATAATTTATGACTACTGTATGAGATCGGGTTATTAGGATAGTTACTATATAGCTATATTTGGTTATTGGAGTCTTTAATGTATGCATATAGAACAGGAGTACTTGTGGCATCTTAGAGACTAACAAATTTATTTCAGCATAAGCTTTCGTGGGCTACAGCTCACTTTTTCGGATGCATAGAATATGCATATGTTGGTTTAGTTTAATAGCAGGGCTGTTATAAAACAAGCTGGGAGATAACACAATGGCTCTACATAAGCAACCTCCTGGTAAACACAATGAGTGTCATTAACAGATTATGTCTGAGCTATTAGCTGTAAAGATGCTACTTCCAGGCTCTAGCCAAAGTTACAAGCTATGTTCCCTGGTCCTGGTAGCCAATAGATTTAAACAGTCATCAAAGACCTTTAAATAGTTAAAAAGAAACTCTCTAGAGAGGAGGGGGGAATTGTAAGGGAGCTATTCATGGGGAACAGACACAGAGATCAACTCTGCTGGAAGGTCAGAAGCAGTTAGGCCTTCTCAGGCTTCCCAGGGGATAATAAGAAAGACATCGCTAAAATAGATGTGTTTATCCCTTTGATTGATTTAAAACCCTTTTTCTCTTATGTTTCACTTTCCTTCTACTGTTAAGATTAAGCAGTACTTGGGTTTAGAAAGTCACCTGTCTAGTCACATCACCTGTATTAATCACTGGTCACAAGCTCCCAGAGAGAAGATGTGCAGGTGCCGAATCCAGCAGGCCTGCTGGGTAAGCACAGTTAAATCACAGGGTGCTGTAGTCCAGGGTGCCATCTAAGAATGGGAGAATCATGGGATTCCATCCTGAAAAAGACGAGGGCACAGGTGCCATCACCTGAGGGGATCCACTCAGAGAGAGACCAGGGTGGGGCCAAACACTACAACGCACAAGCCTGAGAAGGAAATAATTACAGAGATACCAACCCCCAATAATATATTGTAACTATTTCAAAATTATCCACTTGATATCATTGGATCACACTAGTTTCTTTTTACAGCAGTAAACAACATAACCATAAACAAATTTCCATTCCAGGTATGGATCAAAGTCAGTCTCTGCGACATGGATGCTGGTCCTAACATACTGTCAAGTGCTTTTTACCAGGTATTAGGCAGCTCACCTCACTGCTGCACAAGGTCAATCTGGCTGGAGATGTGAGGCTTGTCTACACAAACAGTCCATGGCAAGCGAGGGTGTAAATCTACCCTGCACTCACTTGCAATGCACTGCTATGTGGACCCTACTGGTGTGCACTACCAGTTCCTTAATGTGCTTTGATCTAGTTCCACTTCAAAGTGAGGTGGATCAAAGCACACTGAGGAATTGTCTGAGAAATGCTGTGTAATGCCCATATAATGATACAAAGATTTAAAGACAAAAGAGGATTACTGCTTTATTTTCAATAAGCAGACTTTTAACTCATTCCCACCCAACATTTTTTTGTCGCAGTGGCCCAGAGAGGGTGCTGTAAGCTAATGCTTACTAGAGAATTGGCAGAAACCACTGTCCAAATTCAGTGTGTGGAAGACACAAAGGGTGCTGCTGGCTGAAATTAATTCATGTATTTTCTACAATCTGTGTTTTAACCGTATATGATATTAACACGTGTGACTCAAGCCAGGAAAACATAGTTCCCAGGATACCTCCAATCCTGGCTTCCAAGGATTAAACTAAATATACTTGGCTGTCAGTAGATGGCTGTGTGTTAAATCTGGGTGAACACAGAGTTGGAACACTTTCAAACAATCTTCTTGTAAGCCAATAGGGGGAAAATAGAGGGCCACTACTTGGCAGTAATATGTATAAGAGTGGAGAAGAAAACAAAATACAATCTCCTGCATGAAAGAAACTATGGCAATGATGATTCTATCTTGCCAGGAAAAATCTAGTTATTTTAAGAATAGTCACTGCAGACCTGATAGAAACTCTAGTGGATTTTAAAATCATACATCGTTCATCTTATTTGTGTCAAGCATTAGTTGTTTAGAGCTTCATTCATCCTGTTTATATAAAGGCTGTTTCCTGTGGAATGAAATCAGTGAGTGCCTGCAATGTTTAGTGAGGACAAAGGGAGTAGCAGGAGTTTAGGGCCTGCTCTAACTGCCATTGAAATTAATTGAACTCTTTCCATTGATTTCAGTGGTAATGAGCTTGGATCCTTATTAGCGCCTCACAGTATCAGGCCCAACGTCACTACTGTTGTTGTTCAGCAGGCTGCAGATCAGATGGGCATTAGAAACTAATCCAACTGCAGTCAGGAGATCATGAATACGTTACAATATACTATTGTTTGAAACTGTCTGCCTAAATGTCAAGACTGAGTTCACCTAGTACAGTGTTAAATACAGCAACTGCTAAATCTCCAGCACTTTTAACTGCACCCCCTGTTGCTATTTTTTGGGTGCTATAAGTGTATGCCACCCCATACAAGACTCTGCCCCACAGAGATTACGGTTTAAATAGGTAGACAATGTAAAACATACTGGATGAACCAGAGGAAGATGCTGTTCCTGAGTATTTTTTTATGTGGATGTGATGGTCTTCTGTAAGTGGGTAACAGTATCTTTTATTGATATGGGCATCTGTGGGAGAAGCAAGTTTAGATAGGTTTAGAGAAAGGAGAGGGGAACGTCCCTGGCACACTGGGATAGGAAGAGAATTCAAGATGTAGAGGCTGGCATAAGATACTGTTTAGAATTAGATACTGCTGCAGGGAAAGGCTCTAGCAGAGGGGAAAGACTCTTCCAGCTCCCCACCACTGGAGCCCTTCCCTGCTGCAAGGAAACACTAGAGCTGGAGCATTTCCTCTCCATGGGGAAAGGATCTGGCAGGGGGAGGCAGTGAGGAAAGGCTCTGCTTTAACATTTCCCAGCTGCAGGGAAAGACTCTGGCACCTCCCTTCTGCTGGAGCCCTTCCCCACCACAGGGAACATAAGAGTGGCCATACTGGGTCAGACCAATGGTCCATCTAACCAGGGCCGGTGCAAGGATGTTTTGCGCCCTAGGCGAATCTTCCACCTTGTGCCCTCCCCTCCCCCTTGCGCTCCCGCCCTGAGGAACACCCCTTCCCCCTGCGGCAGCTCCCCATCTCCACTTAGGTGCTGCAAGCCTGGGAGGTGGGAGAAGTGAAGCAATGATGGGCGTGCTTGGGGAGGAGGCGGGGCAGGGGTGAGGAGTTCCCCTGCATGCCCCCCTGTCATAAACAGATAGCTAAGGGTTAATGTCTCTTTCACCTGAAGCACCTGACCAGAGGACCAATCAGGAAACCGGATTTTTTCAACTTTGGGTGGAGGGAATTGTGTGTCTGAGGTCTTTGTTTTCTGGCTGCCTGCTTTCTCTGAGCTTTGGAGAAGTAGTTCTGTTTTCTAATCTTTTGTTTCTAAGTGTAAGGACAAAGAGATCAGATAGTAAGTTATATGGTTTCTTTTCTTTGGTATTTGCATGAATATAAGTGCTGGAGTGCTTTGATTTGTATTCTTTTTGAATAAGGCTGTTTATTCAATATTCTTTTAAGCAATTGACCCTGTATTCGTCATCTTAATACAGAGAGACCATTTGTATTTTTTCTTTCTTTTTTATATAAAGCTTTCTTTTAAGACCTGTTGGAGTTTTTCTTTACTTCAGGGAAATTGAGTCTGTACTCACCAGGGAATTGGTGGGAGGAAGATTTGGATTCACAGAGCTTGTGTCTGTGTATCTCTCCAGGAGCACCTGGGGGGGTGGGAAGGGAAAAAGGATTATTTCCCTTTGTTGTGAGACTCAAGGGATTTGGGTCTTGGGGTCCCCAGGGAAGGTTTTTCAGGGGGACCAGAGTGCCCCAAAATACTCTAATTTTTTGGGTGGTGGCAGCAAGTACCAGGTCCAAGCTGGTAACTAAGCTTGGAGGTTTTCATGCTAACCCCCATATTTTGGACGCTAAGGTCCAAATCTGGGACTAAGGTTATAACACCCCCCCTTACTTGCTGCAGGCGGCTATCCCTGCGCTCCCCTGCCCCAGCTCCCTCCGCCTAAATGCTGGCGGCAACCGGGGTGGCCGAAGATCTGGCCGCCAAGGTCGCTGCCGAAGAAAATGGCGCCCCCCAAATCCTAGCACCCTAGGCAACCACCTAAGTCACCTGAATGGTTGCACCGGCCCTGCATCTAACCCCAGTATCCTGTCTTCCAACATTGGCTGGTGCTAGAGGCTTCAGCGGGAATGAGCAGAACAGCACAATTTATTGAGTGATCCATCCTGTCATCCAGTCCCAGCTTGTGTCAGTCAGAGGCATAGAGACACCCAGCACGTGGGGTTGCATCCCTGACCATCTTGGCTAATAGCTGTTGATGGACCTATCATCTATGAACGTATCTAATCCCTTTTTTAATCCAGGTATAATTTTGACCTTCATAACATCCCCTGGCAATGAGTTCCACAGGTTGACTGCGCATTGTGTAAAGAAATACTTAAAATCCCAGCAGCGAGGAGGAAAGACTCTGCCAGGTCCCCATTGCTAGAGCCCTTCCCCGCAGCAGGGAAACACTCCAGCAGTGGGGAAAGGCTCTAGTAGGAGTGAGCCTCTCCCTGCTGCCTCCCCTTTGCCACAGCCTTTCACTGACATGCGTAGCTACATAGCAGTGTGGACGCAGCCTGCTTTTCATAGCAGCATGTAGCTATACATACACTACATACCACAACCAGTGGTGTCTACTGTAGATCTAGCCTAAATCCACATAGATTTACATCTACTGAACTAAATGTTGTTCGAATGCTCTTTTTAAACCGCAGGGCGATGAAAATGATCCAACTTTGTTGCACCTGCTGCTGAGGTGCTCACTGCTAAATTGCACACTCAGGCCCAGTGAAGCTTGTCTGAAGCTGATGCCTATATGTTGGCACCACTGCAATTCTGCTTATTCTTGCAGCAAGGGTTGATACATTTCTCCCCCTTTTAAAGTAAAAGCTATAGGCCACTGGGCTCATTGAGGAATAATTAAAGACAGAGCTCTGTTATGAGACAATTCAAGTTATGACCTCAGTTGCATCTGTGCAAACCTTCTGAAGGATAATGGGGTTGCAGAGGCATAACTGAACGTATACTAGGAAGACAATGGAGTTACACACACATCACAAAAGATGTAATTTGGCCTGTAGAATCTCTACTACTGGTGGTGATGTATGAGAAGGACATTTGACTGTCAGAGGCAAGGATCCATTTGTGGAGCTGGCCGTTAGTTAAAACCATTTTTACCTGCAAACTGAGCAAATGGAATATAGAATTAGTGAGACACAATGAATATTGAAACCTTGCCGTAATATTTTTCAGAGAGTCACTTTTCAGGGAAAAATGCACTTTACAGGCAGTTTCTGTATTTTCATAAAAGTGAACCTAGATTCTTGTATGATTAGGATGTACTTCATTTAATCATTTCTCTCACATATAAAGTTTTACTCTATATTAAGTTATTATCCTAAAAGGATTAGCCGATAGGCCACCCTATTATGAAATGCAAAACTGAATACAGCAATGATTTGATTACAACACCTCTGCTGAACATGTGTTGGCAGATGGGACATTTCCTAATGTGAGAAGAAAAAACTTGTACAAAAGAAAAATATATTTACAAATTGAATATGCAACACATACTTAATTTGCTTTTATATATATATTTTAACCCAAAAAATCAGACAGTTTCACCACTCCTTGGAGTAGTTCTAATATTCACATTGGTCAATTCAGTAAGTTTTGTGACCATTAGCTTTTATTTATTAAAAAAACAAACATCATTTAAATTAAAAATTACAGTTATATATGGTATAGTACAAAACAAAAGATATCATCTGATATATAGAGCATAACATTAGAAAAGAAAAAATAATACATGGACATTTCTGAATTTTTTATAAACATATTTTCAAAGCAAAATCCATTTTCCTATTTTAAACAGTGGCCCCAATTCAATCCTGGCATAAGTAGGGGGAGCTCGGGATGAAACCAATGGAAATTGCACTGCTTACATCAGGCATTAATTTGGCCCTTGATTTGCAGTTCCTGCTTGTGTTTTTAATACACTAACCATTTCTTCCTATGATTTAAAAATAGCCATAACTACAAAGTGAAAAGATGAGCGCTGTTATATTTATGAACACGTCTTTAGTCAAAACTAAGAACAGTAAGAGCAATCCAGATATGGCTATAGTCTATAAAACATCTTTTTCGAAGTGAGAATGTTACAATAGAACAGCTAAGATTATGTTAAAATATGGATGTGTTTATAGTGGTGAATATGTTATCCGGCCTTTATATGATTAATTTTTTTTGTTGGCTTCCATGATTCACTCATATTCTCCCCCTTACGAGCTTATGAATAGATTAAGCAGTACAGGACTACAGTGCAGCTCAAATAATCTGCAGCAAAGTGTGGTAATTTCCAAAATATTTGTAATTAGAGTGCATTTGCACTTCTTGTAATTATTCTGTCCAGGCAAAGTGGGTGCAAAATACTGCCTAATCTAGTAGCATTTTTCATCCACTTTGCACAAGTGTCCATGATTACACTAGTTGCAAGACAGGAGAAACTCCAGCAACAGGGCCCAGATCCACAAAAATATTTAAGCTTCTAGCTTCCATTAAATGTCCTTGGGGATCTGGGCCTACGTTGCCAAACTATCATAAAAATATTAGAAAATAATTTCATTGTTGTATTTATTAAACATATGACAAAGGAACTTGTTAACACATCAACTGTCTGAAGCTTTGGGAATGATTCTGAAAAGTGTTGAGCATCTGAAACAAGCATTTAGGAGCACTCAGCACCTCCCAAGAGCCTCCCCATTATTTGTACTGGACAGAGGAAATGTAAGTATTTATGTACAATACTGTCTGCTAGCTAAAAATCAATAGCTGTTAAGCTTATTTCTTATTTTTATGGCTTTGGAGAGTTAGGGTTAAATTCACTGCCGGGGGCTAAACTCCATTGACATCAATGGTGTTGGGCCCACTTATACCAGGGGTGAGTTTGGACCATGGTTTCTAAACTGAGGCACTCCTGCATAATCTGTTGATGCTGCTTAACAAGGAAGTAACATGAGCAACACTAGGCTCTACAGAACAGCTGTATTATAGGAGAACAATGTGTTACTTATTCTAATGGACAAACAAAAGGGGTCAAATTTGATATTTCTACCACCAGTTTGTTCTTGACAGCATTCAAATCATACCTGAATTAATTTAAAAATTAGCACGCAAGTGTTCATATTATGTCTTCCAAATTAATGATTTATAAGTGACCATTGATACTACAGTACTTAGAAAGACCACTGTCTCATTTAATGTAGCAACAACAGACGTCACACCTTCACCCTCTCCCTCTCTCACACACACTGCATATATACAGATATATAATATGTGGAAAAAAGGAAGGGATATATCCAGGATACATTTTGTTACATTTGACAGAGATGGATGGTACCTCTTCACTACATTGCTTAAAAGTAAAAGGGACATGTGATCTTCTGATTGAATTTTAGTTCTTTGAAAAATGATTTTAAACTGTTCAAAGTGTCCTGACTTCAGGAAGTAATTAAAGGAGATGCAGAGTTCCAGAAATGGGATTTCTGACATGCCAGAGCAGTGTCAGTATTTCAGGCAGTAGGGAATATATTAGCACTATCAATGGCTAAATGATGGGGAGCACAGGGATATACTTATCTTAAATCTTTAATATTATTTTAAAAGCATATAAGATTAAGATGCACAGAACTAATATACCACCACATTGTTGGAAATTCTAGAGATGGAGGGCTAGAGGCCAATACACAATATTGATGACTTCCCCTCCTCCCCACCTTTTTACGATCAGAGGATAACTGATGTGTCCTGAATTCTGTAATAGTAAAAGATGTTGATGTATGAGTGAAACAGATTTTTTTAGATCTCTGGGTCAGTGCTCGCTACAGAATCGATCCTTGAAATTATGCTTTGTTTTATTCTCTGTCAAACCCTGCTCACTTTCCGATGCACATTTTTGTGTTAAACAAACAAGAGATAGATAAACACTCAGGGTAAAATGTTCAAAAGTGCCCATGTCAATTAGGTGCCTAAGTCCTATTGAAAGTCCCTGGGACTAGACTCCTGAGTCATTAAGGCACTTTTGAAAATTTTACCCTCAGTGATTGGGGGTTTATTAACACCTCTGATTATTTAGAAGAGACAATGGTACGGTTATGGATTTTGTCTGCATTGTTGGAAGCACCTGGGCTCAAGTGCTACTCAGAGAGGGGTTCACAATTCAATGTTTTCCCTCACTCAAATAAGAACACATCAGTGATCCAGATGCTGTGATATCTTGTCTATGATGGTGGACAATACTTGAGGTTTTAGAGGAGGAAAGTGTAAACTCTTCACCCTAAATTCACTCTGTGAAGTTCGATGCTTTTTTATTCTGACTTTCTTAGCATTCAGCATGGTCATCATCTTGTACCTTGAAGCATGAGGATCTGTCTACAGCCCTTATAAATTTTTGTCCTAGCCTGTGTGCTATCTCCTTTCCAATAACTAATCCCTTTCTTTGAATTTTTGTACGATATTTGGCTGCCAGTAAAGCCATTCACACACAAACAACCCACACCACACCCGTAACCACTTAACCGTGTGTATGTCTAGATTTCCAAGTTTTTGCATGTAGAGTTCATAAAGCAGAGAAATACAGACCCTGTCTCTCAATTTCTGTCTACCATATGTTTAATGCAGATTATAATCCTTTTCTCACTGAAAAATAGATTGTTACAAAAACATTTAAAAATAAGTTCAAAAAGACGGTTACTCACCTTTGTAACTGTTGTTCTTCGAGATGTGTTACTCACATCCATTCCAGTTAGGTGTGCGCGCCGCGCGTGCACGTTCGTCGGAAACTTTTTACCCTAGCAACTCCAGTGGGCTGGCAGGTCGCCCCCTAGAGTGGCGCCGCCATGGCACCTGATATATACCCCTGTCGGCCCACCCGCTCCTCAGTTCCTTCTTGCCGGCTACTCCGACAGTGGGGAAGGAGGGCGGGTGTGGAATGGATGTGAGCAACACATCTCGAAGAACAACAGTTACAAAGGTGAGTAACCGTCTTTTCTTCTTCCCCTAGGTGGTGGGGTCGGAGTGAGAAGTAGCGGCATGGAGCACTGCAGATCCGAAGGCCGCGTCCTCTCTGGACTGCTGGACCAGGGCGTAGTGGGAAGCAAAGGTGTGGACCGATGACCAGGTCGCTGCCCGACAGATTTCCTGGATGGGCACACGGGCGAGGAAAGCCAGCGACGACGCCTGCGCCCTGGTAGAGTGCGCAGTCACACGGCCCGTAGGAACGTGAGCCAAGTCATAGCAGGTCCTGATACAGGACGTTACCCACGAGGATAACCTCTGCGAGGAAATGGGAAGCCCCTTAATGCGGTCCGCTACTGCTACGAAAAGCTGGGGGGATTTGCGGAACGGTTTGGTCCTCTCCACATAAAATGTGAGAGCCCGACGGACATCTAGCGAGTGGAGTTGTTGCTCCCTGCGTGAAGAATGAGGTTTCGGGAAAAAAACTGGGAGGAAGATCTCCTGGTTGACGTGAAAGGCTGAGACCACCTTGGGGAGAAAGGCAGGGTGCGGTCTCAGCTGCACCTTATCTTTATGGAAGACTGTATACGGGGGATCTACCGTGAGAGCCCGGAGTTCCGACACCCGTCTAGTTGAGGTAATAGCTACTAAAAAGGCAGTCTTCCAAGAAAGATAGAGCAGGGAGCAAGTAGCTAACGGCTCAAAGGGGGGCCCCATGAGCCGAGACAACACCAGGTTAAGATCCCAGGTAGGGGCAGGGGGTCGGACGTTAGGGTATAGACGTTCCAGCCCCTTAAGGAATCTAGACACTGTCGGGTGAGAGAAAACGGAGCGGCCATCCCCACCCGGGTGAAAGGTGGAGATAGCTGCCAGGTGGCCCCGCAGGGACGATATCGCCAGGCCCTGTTGCTTAAGGGACCAAATATAGTCCAAAATATTGGCCACCGAAACTTCCGTCGGGAGGAGACCCTTCTCCATGCACCAACAGGAGAAACGCTTCCACTTGGCCGAGTACGTCGCTCTAGTGGAAGGCTTCCTGCTGCCCAAGAGTACCTCACGTACCGGGATGGAGCAGCGCAACTCGGAACTGGTCAGCCACGCAGGAGCCATGCTGCTAGGTGCAGCGACTGGAGGTCCGGGTGACAGAGAGTTCTGTGGTCCTGGGTGATCAGGTCCAGGTGAAGGGGCAGGGGAACTGGGTCGGCTATGGCCAGGTCCAGCAACATGGGGTACCAATGTTGCCTGGGCCATGCCGGGGCTACCATGATCACGCGGGCCCTGTCCCTGCGCACCTTAAGAAGGACCTTGTGGACCAGCGGGAACGGGGGGAACGCGTAGAACAAGTGGGTCGTCCATGGAATAAGGAAGGCGTCCGCTATAGACCTGGGTTCCCGGCCCTGAAAGGAGCAGAACGCCTGGCATTTCCTGTTCCCCCTGGACGCGAAGAGGTCCACGCGGGGACAACCCCACATCTGGAAAATCGAGAGGGCGACGTCCGGGTGGAGGGACCACTCGTGCGCGAGGAAGGATCTGCTCAGGCGGTCCGCCAGCGTGTTCCGTACTCCGGGGAGGAAGGAAGCCGTGAGGTGAATGGAGTGGGCTATACAAAAGTCCCAGAGTTGCATCGCCTCGTGACATAGGGGAGAGGATCTGGTGCCACCCTGCTTGTTGATATAGTACATGGTTGTCGTGTTGTCGGTAAATACCGCGACACAACGACCCCGAAGCTGGTGACAGAATGTTTGACAAGCAAGGCGGACCGCTCTCAACTCCCGCATGTTGATATGTAGCTTCACCTCCTGTGGGGACCACAGGCCCTGTGTCCTCAGGGTTCCCAGGTGGGCCCCCCAGCCGAGATCTGAGGCATCCGTTGTTAGGGTCACCGAGGGCTGGGGTGGGTGGAATGGGAGCCCCGCACACACGACGGACTGGTCTAGCCACCAACTGAGAGAATCCAACACCCCTTGGGGGATTGTGATCAGCATGTCTAGTGACTGCCTTGCTGGCTGGTAATGTGCGATGAGCCAAGACTGGAGGGGCCTCATGCGGAGCCGTGCATACCCGGTCACAAACGTGCAGGCTGCCATATGGCCTAACAGAGTTAGGCATGTCCGTATCGATGTCAGGGGGGCTGCCAGCAAGTGCTGAACGATCGCCGACAACGACTGGAACCTGGGCAACGGCAGAAGGGCCCTGGCCACGGTGGAGTCCAGGACGGCCCCAATGAACTCCACCCTCTGCGAGGGGAGCAGGGTGGACTTGTCCATGTTGATTATGAGGCCCAAGGTAGCAAACAGGCCGGTGATCCTGTGGACGTGGCTGCGGACCTGCAGCTCCGACGTGCCCCGAATTAACCAATCGTCGAGGTAAGGGAACACGTGAATGCGACTGTGCCGAAGATGTGCCACAACGACAGCCATGCATTTTGTGAATACCCTCGGAGCCGTAGAAAGGCCAAATGGGAGGACCGCAAATTGGTAGTGATGGCGGTCGACCACGAACCGAAGGAAACGTCTGTGGTGTGGCCATTTGGCAATATGAAAATAAGCGTCCTGCATGTCGAGGGTGGCATACCAGTCTCCAGGATCCAGGGATGGGATAATGGTCCACAGGGATACCATGCGGAACTTCAACTTTACTAGATATTTGTTGAGCTCTCGCAGGTCGAGGATAGGCCTGAGGTCTCCCTTGGCCTTGGGGATCAGAAAGTAGTGGGAATAAAACCCCTTGCCTCTCTCGTTCTCCGGAACCGCCTCTATAGCTCCTTTGTCGAGGAGCGTCTGTACCTCCTGGCGGAGGAATTGCTCGTGAGAGGGGTCCCTGAAGAGGGACGAGGGTGGGGGGCGGGAGGGAGGAAAAGATACAAACTGCAGACGGTATCCTGTCTGCACCGTGCGTAAGACCGAGCGGTCGCATGTTATCCGGGACCACGTCTGGAGGAAAAACGAAAGGCGGTTGGAAAACAGGGGGAAGGATCCATGGGGGATACTGGTACTACGCCCTCGGGCGCACCTTCAAAACGAAGGTTTGGGTCCAGGTGGGGCTTTAGAGGAGCTTTGGTTTTGCCCCCCTTGATTGCCCGATGGCCTGCGCCTGCCATTTCTGCCGCGGCGCCTATTAAGGTCCTGCCGCTGGCGGAACTGGGGGTACGGCCGACGCTGCTGCTGTTGCTGCGGCTGGAAGGGTCTGCGTTGCGTCCCAGGCGTGTGCATCCCAAGGGAGCGCATAATGACCTGATTGTCCTTAAGACTTGTCAGTCTGGGGTCTGTCTTCTCCGAGAACAGGCTCTGGCCTTCAAACGGGAGGTCCTGGATGGTGTATTGGAGCTCCGGTGGAAGGCCAGAAACCTGAAGCCAGGAGATGCAGCGCATCGTCACCCCCGAGGCGAGGGTACGGGCAGCCGAGTCTGCAGCGTCCAAGGAGGCCTGCAAAGAGATTCGTGCAACCTTCTTGCCCTCGTCAAGAATCGCCGCAAATTCTTGACGCGCCTCTTGTGGCAGCAGCTCTTTGAACCTATCCGCTGCCACCCAAGAGTTAAAGGCGTAGCGGCTAAGAAGGGCTTGCTGATTGGAAACCCTGAGCTGAAGGGCCCCAGCCGAATAAACCTTGCGGCCGAGGAGGTCCATACACCTGGCCTCCTTGGATTTGGGGGCTGGGGCTTCCTGCCCATGACGCTCCCTCTCGTTCACCGACTGTACCACCAGGGAGCATGGTGTCGGGTGAATATGGAGGTACTCATAGCCCTTGGAGGGGGCCATGTACTTCCTTTCTACGCCCCGTGCAGTAGGGGGGATGGAGGCCGGCGATTGCCAGATTGTATTGGCGTTGGCCTGGATCATCCGAATGAAGGGCAGGGCGACCCTGGTGGGAGCATCGGAGGAGAGGATGCTGACGATGGGGTCCTCGATCTCAGAGACCTCCTCAGCTTGCAGGCTCAAATTCTGTGCTACGCGCCTGAGGAGGTCCTGATGTGCCCTGAGATCTAGCGGAGGAGGGCTATTAGAGGAAGTGCCAGCCACCGCCTCATCGGGAGAAGACGATGAGGAGACCCCCGGTAAGAGAGTGTCCAGCGGGGGGTCCACCTCAGCCCTCGCCTCTGGCTCAGGAGGGAGATCAGGGTCTTGTTGCTTTGACCCGTCCTCCCCGTCCGGGGAGGGAGTGGGGCGAGACAACGACGCCTCCGGCGCCCTGTGCTCTGCTGTTGCAGGCCTAGGAGGAAGCTGTTGGGGGCCCTGGGCTTGATGGTACGCCCAGGGTGTCCAGAACCCCCCTTGCTGCGGACCCTGGTCCTGTTGCGGAGGGTCTTGAAAAGGGCCGCTTGTCTGTCAGTGCCCAGCGCATATACACTGTCAGCCTGCGACGACACCAACGGCTGTCTGGAAGGCCATGGAGGGGCCGACCGCGGCTGGTAAGAGTCTCCGCATCCTGGCGCCGAAGATGTTCTTGGTGCCGGGGACCGGTACCGGGAGTCATACCGGTGCCGGGATCGGGACCGGGGTCTGTCTTGGACTCGGTGCCGGGATCGGGACCAGTACCGGCCGCTGACTCGGTGCCGGGATCGGGACCGGGACCTGCCACCGACGCGGTGTCGGGAGGTCGACCGGGACCGGGACCTGCCACCAGCTTGGTGCCGGGAGGTCGACCGGTGCGCTGATCGATGGCGGGACTGGCTCCTAGAGTCCCGGTGCCAGTATCGGTGGCTGGAACCAGACCGTGACCGTCTGGAGGCCGATCGGTGCCGCGAGTATGACCGGTACCGCCGAGGGGAGCGGTGCTGGGACTGCGAGCGGCGGCGGGATCTTGAGCAACCATGGTGTCGGGACCTCGACAGCGAGCGTGAGTCCCGAGACGGTGCTCTCATCATAGGTTTGCCCCTGGACGCTACCCGCACTGGAGGTACCTTGGGTGGAGGCTGAGTTGACTCAGTCAGGGCAATGAGGTCCCGTGCCGAGGCGAAGGTCTCCGGTGTCGATGGGACCAATAGCTCAACCCCAGATCTTAATGGGGGAGCTCGGCGGGACCGGACTCGACGGACCCTCCGGGCCTGGAGTCGACGGTGCCGGTAGCGCCGCGGCAGATGTCGGTGCCGGGCGCTCCACTCGAGTCTGCCTGGATGGAGTTGCAGACTTCGAGGGTCTTGCTTCTGCACCCGGTGCCGGGGAAGGTCGGTGCTGGGGAGTCTTTCCGGTGCCGGCGCGATCCGGTGCCAGCGCCCAGATGACAGCCTGCGAAGCTGCCGGGTCGAGTGCCGCTTCCATGAGGAGAGTCCTAAGTCTCTGGTCTCTCTCCTTCTTTGTTCTAGGCTTAAAAGCCTTACAAATGCGGCACTTGTCCGATCTGTGCGATTCCCCCAGGCACTTTAGACACGCGTCGTGAGGGTCGCTGGTCGGCATCGGCTTCTTACAGGCTGCACATTGCTTGAAGCCCGGCGAACCAGGCATGAGCCCGGTGCCGGGTGCCGGGAAGGGCTACGGCCCAAACCGGCTAACAAATATCTACAATATTATTTACACTATTAACTATATAACTAACTACACTTAACTACTAATTACAACTATCAACCGTAGAACAAGGAGAGCTAGGGATGTGGAGGACAGTTATGCTGCGCTCCACAGTTCCAACGACTGACACGGCGGTAAGAAGGAACTGAGGAGCGGGTGGGCCGGCAGGGGTATATATCAGGTGCCATGGCGGCGCCACTCTAGGGGGCGACCTGCCGGCCCACTGGAGTTGCTAGGGTAAAAAGTTTCCGACGAACGTGCACGCACAGCGTGCACACCTAACTGGAATGGATGTGAGCAATCACTCAAAGAAGAACTGAGAGTTACCAACTGGGTTTATATTACCCCATTAAGTGTTATATACAACACTGACAGAGTGCAGAAAAATAAGTGAACAATATTTTTGTAACGGCTGCTGATATATGTTTCTGTTAATGATGGTCTTGATCCTATCAACTATCAGTTGCCTCTCCTAAGAAGTGGACAGTCAACTGGGCACTGCACACTCTAAATCTAAAGTCATTGTTGAGCAATAAGAGACACTCCCTATGTAGCACCATGAATGTTTTACCTCAGTAGTATTTCTAGGGCTAAATGCTCTGTTGTAAACAGGTGCAATTCCTTGACTGCAGTGGACTGGGATGGGATGATTTTAAGGGCTATATTATTGAAAACATGAGCATTTATTTGCTTTTCTGCCCCACCTCCTTATAAGAACAACGGCAATAGACAATTTAAAATATAGGGTGTAGTGCATTAGAGTCTTGACATTACTGGCACATGCAAACTGTGGTGTTTGTAACATGTTACAGACCAAAACCTGGGGAGGTGTAAAAGCTGTGCATTAGGGCATTCACTGAAGTATGCCATGTGACAGAAATACATAGTGCCACATGTTGTAGACAAAGATGGAGTTCCTTTCTATGTTACGTAGTATTTGGTGAACAGTATATCACATTTCCCTATGCTGTGTGATCATGTAATGGAAGACTTTACTTTATCTGTAGTTTACTGTTATTTCCATAGTTTGTTCATACCAGAATGCACTTATACATGAGTTCTACGTTATTATTTCAGATTATTATACCAAAACAGTAGATTTAAAATGTTCTAAACCATTGTGCAGGTGACAGACTGAAAAGTAAAGGAATAGGATACCGAGCACCAGTCCCTTGAATAAAAGATACCATCTATTCAGAGCATGTACACACTTGTGGTATAAATAAAGATATCTTCACTCATTTTGGTCATCCAGTTACACACGCGTGGTCTAACGATATTCATAACTGCAGACATTTGACACATGCTAGCTTCCTTTATGTTTCCACAGATAGAACTGAGTGTTCTATGCACATGCCATATACTGTTTTAAAATGCCCATAATTTTGTTTTTTTCAAACCCAAATTATTTCTATATGGCAAAGGCACTAGTTTTCATTTCAGATTAAATTCTATAAAGACTAGAGATTTAAAACAGTTGTTTTTGAGTTGTCCAAGCACAAAACAAGCATTTTTGAAATTTTTTCCGACAGTTGAAAAACACTTAGGCCTGATTCATGCAGGCAAACTCATGATTTCAATAAGGCTCTGCAAAGGTGCAGGATCTGCCTGCATAGATCCAATTGCAGCCACATTCTGACAACTTGAAAAAAAGCTGAATACATTTACATAATATTCTGGGTGGAAATGAAACAAGCATCTTCAACCCCTAAAAGTACATTTTAAAGTAAAACAAATGACTGTCCTGTAATTAAGATGATTAGATTATGTGTTTGTAAAACAAAGTATTTTTCATCCTGAATACAGTAGGGACACAAGAGTATGAGGCCACAAAAAGTATCCTTTGGTGTATCAGAGATGCCCGTGGCTTCTCCTTACTCTCTTCTGCAATCTCCACCAACATTCACTAGGATACTAACATGGAAAAAATGCCAGCACAGGTTATGACATTCAGGATAGGAAAAACTTGTTCTCAACATTTATAATTTATCTTTGTTCATATTTAAATACTGCCTCTGCTTTCGGAAACTAGCCTCCAAAATAATCTAAAGCCTGAAACATGTTTTAAAAATAACTCAAAGCACATGAAATGGATTGTAACCTTTCACATCTTACTGTGTTAAGAATACTAATTTTATAACTGCTGGTTAAAGAGTAGTTACCAACCTTATTTTATTTGAGGAAAAAAGAACCCTAATTACACATGTAAAGATTTGTCCCCCATATTATACACACAGTATTAATTTAAACCAGTGGTTCTCAAACTTTTGCACTGGTGACTCCTTTCACATAGCAAGCCTCTGAGTGCGACCCCCCCCCTTATAAATTAAAAACACTTTTATATATATTTCACACCATTATAAATGCTGGAGGCAATGTGCGGTTTGAGGTGGAGGCTCACAGCTCTCGACCCCCCATGTAATAACCTAAACTCCCTGAGGGGTCCTGCCCCCAGTTTGAGAACTCCTGATTTAAACCTTAGAATGGAAAGTCTACAGCAAGGAATATGCCTACAAAAGAGAGCTTTAGCTAGCAATCAAGGAAAGATGGAAGGGAAGGTCAAAATCTAGTACAGGATTTATCTCTAAGAACTGTCGGCTAATTAATAATTCTAAGTAAGATGTGGAATCACCGTGGCCAATGGCACTGCAAACTCTGGGCCTTTTGAAGCTACTGATCATCTGTAACTCCACTAACATCAGTAGGAGTCTGAGGCGCTCAGCAACTCTCAGACCCTTTCTATTTATTTTTAAAAAATAATGTTTTATCCATGACAGTAACAGGTGAATCTGAGACTGGATTTCTGGACATTCCCCTTCCACCCCCCTCACTGAGGCCCCAATTCAGCAAAGCATGTAAGTGTGCTCAAATGCCATGAAAATCAGTGGGCAGGATTCTTTCATCCATTAAGTGCACCATGTGCAGAGTGAATTTAAAGCAGCCAGAGAGTCTTCTTGCATAGAAGGAATCTCTACTGAGGTAAAGCTGGTAGAGGTGGTACAGACACATCCTAAACCAGCTGTCTCTCTGGCATAAGGAAAAGAAGGGGGCTTGTTGGGATAGGCTGGTGGACCGAGAGGGGGAATGGTGGAACTGAACTCCACTACACCTGATTCTCTGCAGGTGTAAGCTCCATTTATAGAGCTTACATCAATCAGTGGCAGAAGCTAGAGCAGCAGGGATCCCACTCTGTCTTCTACCATGGCTAAGTGGCCAGAGATCAGGGAATCACAGCCAGCTTCCTGCATCTGTCATTGTCCTCTGTCTGAGGTGTGCTTTGATGGAGAGGAGAATCAGGGCCAATGAGACTTAAGCATGTGCTTAAATGCTTTGCTAAATCAGGGCCCTATATTTCAGCCATTCTCTCCACAGCCAGCATTTTGCATTTCTCATTTTAAAAAATACAGTATACAAGTTATACTTGTAATTAAAAACATTTTTCACAGAAAAAAATTAAAAGGTATGAACAACAGCTAATATTTTTAGCCATGTGTTCTTTAGTTGTGCATGCAAAATGGATAATTGTGCACTCAATTTCCAGTTTCTCATGGCAGTTTACATGCATATTTACATAGTCTGCATGTGCAATTTAGGAACTGATTTTGAAAATTTAGACCTATATGTATTTTGGGGGCCTTTTTGGTTTTTTGTATTATTAAAAAATAATTGTAGATTGGAATTCTCAAAATCAATAGAAAAACTAGAGGTAAATCCCCATGTTTAATCTCAGATTCTTTTCTGGACACTAACATTTAGGAAGTTCAGTATCGTTAGATGATATAATTTCTTTTAAAAAAATAGAAAGTATCAACTTGATTTAAGAAAAAGTGCCAAACCCAAAACTAGACTTGCACGGAATTTTTGTGCTTTTAGATTTAGTCATTTACTTTACAGGGTTTCCATATATTCTGAAGGTGACTACAATTGTATGTGCAAAATGAATACTTTATGTTTACAATTATCTTTTTGCAAGCACAACTAAGGTGCCCGTTTTTACAATTTACCCATAATGACCAAATCCTGCAGTTTCTTCTTGGGCAAAACTTCCACTCACGTCAATAGTTCCTTGACATAGGGCCCTATTTTCCAGAACTAACTACCATGTATAGTATTTACTGTTGTGAATAGTCCCCATAGACATCAGTACTCATGGTAGTAAGCACTCTGCCCACTAGTCACAGCTACTCTATGGTAGTAAATATTTGTAGGTTTGAGCTCTCAGTAAGGGTTCAGTAAGGACTGTAAGATTTGGCCGCAATTGGTTAACATTCTCTATAATCTAGAGTTGGTTGGACAATCTGAAGAAAAAAAAAATCATGAAATATTTTCCATTTTTTAGCAGCTCTGTTATTAACTATACAGGTAATTCCCACTGCATCCATAAAGATAATATATATTCTTCCTATAAA
Organism: Gopherus evgoodei; assembly: GCF_007399415.2. NCBI lineage: Eukaryota > Metazoa > Chordata > Testudines > Testudinidae > Gopherus > Gopherus evgoodei. Next base: position 203,941,990 of record NC_044323.1, read on the forward strand.
CAAATACCTAAAATCACCTTCTTCTGTTCACTTTGTAAATCACTGTAAATCTCCAAAATATACATATATATGGCCATGATATAGTTAGAAAAGAGAAATGGAGTAATAACACTTTTTATTGCATTCTCAAGTACTGTTGAATATGGGTATGGTAGGCACACATTTTAACTAATTATCATCTACTATAATCCTAAAGCTCATTTACCTGAGATCTGTGTTTTGTAAAAATAAAGTTTTCTTTTTAGTTGCATATGTTACAAAAGACTCAGTTTCAGCCTGAACAGATGTGAAACTTTGAATCTGGCAACAAGCGCTACAGGTGATCATATAAAAAAGGTACTGCTGAAATAGATGCATATTAAAAAGAAGCCACAAATCTTAGAGGTTTTAAAAATCTCCCTCCCCGCACCCCCCAGTGTTGGGAAGCCACATTGTAATAAAACTGTTTAAAACATTTGACACAGAAAACCTGCACAGAAAGCATGCTGTTAAAATCATGTACCCTCTAAGACACCCATCTTGGAAGAAGTTAAGTAGCTTAGAAGGACAAACTCCATGTTACTTGTAAATGTATTTAATGTCACTCAGTTCTCATCATCCCGTGTGTAGTGAATAGTCTGTATTTCCTGAGCTAAGAACATGGCCATCTCTTTAGTGCCGGCAGCAATCACTCGGCATGACATGAGATCTAGAGGTCCCCCTAAGAACAAGAGGATAAAGAAGAACCATGTTTAGATACAGAAGTGATGTATGGCATATTATATTATACCCTTGTTGTAGATAGAGAGATTCAAACATACTGAAACAATGCCACAGCCACATTTAGAGGGGGAAATACCTTGTTCAGAAATTCAAATTCAGAGACGTCTTGCAAAGCAAAGTGTTCCAGAAACCATAAACTTATCAAACACCAAAGTACACAGCTCAAGCAATGAATGTTTTATTTGTTCAGAACACAGAAAATAAACACAATATATTCCATTTTACTCTCTTAAACAAAACACCAGATGTTTTGTTTGCAAAACTAGAGGTAGTAAGGAATAAAATAGGAACCAACATCACCCGTTTTCAGGGTTAAACATACCCTACAACTGGCAACTGTTCTTTAACACATCAAATCTTTCCATAGTCATGCACAGTTTGATTACCACTGGGCTTGACTACTAAAGAGCACTCTACTTGGGAGATGTATGCTTTAGAAATTAATAAAATAATAATCCTTAACATTTTGGGTCTTTACATCTTTAAAGTGCTGTACAAATATAAATATTCAGATGCACACTCTTGTGTCTCCCTGACAGCCCTTTCTTCTCAAGAAGGCTTCATCTTTGCTGAAATCTGTTTAGGAGTCTCAGCATATCCAGTAATCTCTTCTGGGCCAGCTGTCTACTTCAAATGTAACACTTTAAAGGGCTTATTCAAAGACACAGACATTCATCCTCAGCATCTCTGATCCGGGAAAGCCCTAGACTAGAAATGCAAAATTGTGATGAAATTAGCCAGCCAGAGCCTAGGGCAGAGTGGGCCAGACCCGAGATGTTTCACTGGATTATCACTATAAGCAAAGGATCTGTATGGGGGTGTGAGGGAAAGAGAAAAGAATACACAGACTGCGTCTATAAAAGCATCCCATAAATAGTCACCCAGGGACAATGTTAAAAAAAGTCACTCAAAATCGCGGGAAAACTGGAAAGGACAACAGGGAATGGGAAGAACTATCTGAGGACTCCTTCCATCGGGGAGGAGGGGGGAGTTAAAATGTCCATGGAAGCAATATCCTGATATAGGAAAAGAGAGTTTGTTAGCTGCATATCTATTAGAATGTCTCTCTAATGACTCACTTACTGACTGTTGCATTGCTAGTGCCTTTGGATCAGACAGCTTATCTCACCCTATTGCTTGCCAGGTGCTGTAATTATAACAGCAGCAGGGGAAATTAAAGCTCTCCCCAGTTCAAAGCAAGTAGAAGCATCATCATGCTCCACCCTAAAATAACCTTGGACTGAGTCAAACTCAAAGTTTACTCATAGAAAACTATGCAGCCAAGAGGCAAAGGGAAAGGAGAATCAGCAAGGCACTACAATCACACATGGATTACTGTTATAGACACTCTAGCACCAAAGGGCTCTCTCTCATTCCACTGCCCACATAGACTGCCAAGGTTCTCAGCAAATCAATGGCAGAAAATGCAAGGAGGAAGAAAACTGGAGTGTTGGTGGCAGAAAATACAGGGAGACTAAGGAGCAAAGTATTTCTGTAAACCCATCCTTCTTTAAGGGAGGCAAAGAATTTCTCTCTGCTCTCCTCTACCATAGAGACAGCAAAGTCACACCTTGCAGAATTTTTCTAGATTGTAAATCCCTACATACACCCATATGTCTCCACCCAATCCCAGAACACAGCCCCTCCTACTGCATGGAATTACATCACAGTTGTGCAGAATACCCTCAGAGGCAATCAAGAACAAGAAGCTAAGATCAGGGCTAGAAACACAGGGTCCCCTTTCCAAGTATTCTGCCTATTCACACCAGTAGTAATTATAGTAGACTGACACAACCACAATCAGCCCCCACTCAGAGACTCTTTCCCCTGCCATTCCTGGATGGTAAAGAAAAGGGAACACTGGGAAGGAATCCAGGCAACAGGCTGTTAACATCTCCTTTTGAAGGGACTCTACCAACCACTCCCAAACATACAATAGTCCAACCAGAATTTAAAAACTATCCTGCAATTCCAGAGAACTTGGAAGTCACTGCTCAGCATCTAAGCTTCCTTTTCCAAGCAGACTGAGAAACAGCTGGCAAAAAGGGATCTCCAACTCCACTTGTTATCTGTTAGAATCATGGATCCCTCTAACTGAGGCACGAGGGCAGGGAGTATAATACTGAGACCGCATTTGTTGCTCGGTGGATTAACTTCTCTGGTCCATGCCCATTCTACTGGACTTGTCTGAGACATTTGATACTACTGATAAACACACCTGTCTTGCCTTCAAGAGCTGAAGGAATGAACAGAAATGCTTTGAATTGGCTTAGCTCCCTCCTCTCAGAACAAAGCCAGAGGATCACTAGGGGTAACTGTTCCTCTACCTCCTAATTCCTCACCTATAAGCCCAAACTCAGTTCCTCTCCCATACTATTCAGCATCTATGAGTAAACACTGGGAGCACTGGCAAGATAACACAGACTGAAATGCAGGCAACACCCAACTCCATAGTTCCCTTACACCAAGCGTACAGAGCACTATCTACCAGCATTCTGAATACCTAACTGAAATTACCTTCTGGATGAAGATCAGATAGCAAAAACTGAACCCAGGGAAAGCTTGGGTGATGCTGCTAGGAAGACAGAACTGCTCTGTAGAACTAGTTTTCTCTATAACCATCCCTACTTTCAAGAATATCCACTCATGTTTTTATGTTGGTCCTCGGCCTTGCAGAGCTGATAGTGCTGGTAGGAAAAACCCACCACCCTCTACCTCCAGCTGGCCAGAAAATCACACCCCATCCTATCAGCCTCAGACAGTATTCATCCTCCACTTGCAGAACTAAATGCAAAACCTAATTATTCATCTTAGTTTTCCCTCAGTTTCTTCTCACATACAGACACAAAACCCTTTCCCTTCTCACCCATATACAAATCAAGCCTTTTCTCCTACCAGTGGGGAAGGAAGACACAGATTATTTCTGTTTCGAATACTTTGGAGATATTCAGATAGTATTGCAGTGAGGACCGTGTAAGTACACAGATAGATTAGACAGAGATGGGGAAGTAAAAAAAGAAGAATGCAGCCCAAACTAGAAAGCTAAACATCTGAACATTTATCTGCCTCACTCCTCAGAGACTATGCAAGGTGATTGAAAAAAATTGTGTGACAATTATTTAGATTGTCTCAGTGCCTATTATGTGCTTTCCAAACGTGAAGAGACAGTCCCTGCTCCAAAACAGCATACTTTACTCACCTGAAGTATCTATCACAATACCACCTGCCTCTCTAATAATGACAGTAGCTGCTGCCAAGTCCCAGCAATGTAAACCAAACTGGTAATATGCATCTGCAGCCCCCGATGCTAGATGGCACAGAGCCAAGGTAGAACTTCCGATTACACGGATCCTAGAAGCAGAGAGGTATAAAAGAATGAAAGGGGGAAAACTGCTTTTATTTCAACCCAGGTATTTATTAACAGGGTACAATATGCATCACATTTGATTTAAGTAGAATAACACTCTGCTTGGAATTTTAGAAAGTTGAGAATGTTTATGATTTTTAACATCATAAAAAATTTTCTTAAAATCCTTACCCATGTACTTTGGCTTTGAGTAAGCTCTCCATGTTACCGAGGAACAATTTCAAAGTCTCAGGGTCACGTTTTGGACCAATTTCTGTTAAGATCAAGGCCTTCGACTTATCTGCAATGTAGATAGTTGTTTCTATTAACTCAACAACCTTTCAAAGTAATTTCTTCACATTAAATATGAAGAGGCTTTTCACAGCAAAACCATTTCTCATGCACACAAAAATTGTTCCTCTTTTCATATTCTTTCTCAGGATGAGAAACTGCTTTTGTCTAAATGACTGTAACAAGACTAAATTGCTCATACAGTTGGATTATCTAAAAATACTTGTTTGGGAAAAGAAGGGAAGGAAGAACAAGAACAAAACTGCAGTTTCTATGAGTTTCCTTTGTTCCCATGGAATTTTTCCTTCATTGACCAGTCAAGCCTTTGGTGACCTCACAAACTTTTAGCAGTCAGCTACAAATAATTGACATAGGATTTATGCATTCCACTGTAAATGAATTGTAATTTAAAGCAGAATGCTTCCTGAACAGGGAACTTTGATCTCTTGGATTATACCATTCATTTTAATTAGATAAAGCTAGGTGTATGATAAGTAAAGATCAGTTAAAAATATTCACCAAAAACTCCATTTATCTTGCAAAAACTACCCCCTTTTACATTTGGACATTGGAAAGACTACAAAAGTCACAAACCTGCAAGTATCAATATATTTACCAGCTATTCCATATAAAAAAAGTCAGTAGGTCTAATTCTGAACTAATTTTTGTGGCATTAGTTTTTCCTTTTGTATTGTGTTCAATTCAGTAACTTCTGATTTACAGCAATATAGGGGCCTAATCAAAGCCAAGGACAATTAAAGCCAAAGGAAAGATTCACATAGAATTCAACGGGTATTAGATCAGGCCTTAAGTGAGGTCACATTCAGGCCTACAATATATGTAATATTTTAAGAAGTATACACAGTATTCCTTCCAAATGATTTAAGTAGGGACAGTGGACCAAATGCTGTGGTGCTACTGAGTGCTATTTTCATAGACAAATTAATGTGGCCTGAGACATCTTGTAATTAAATTGACATGCCAGGTACTGGCCACCTACGAATGTAAAAGGGCATTATGGATTCAAGCAAGCTGATTAGCAATGGGTGAGTAATATACATGTACTTGGAATAAAACAGTCACCGGATATCACAAATATAACTGCAGAAACACAGACTTCATATTTTAAAATGTTACATTAAAGTATAGAAGCACAGTTCTACTTTAAAACTACTGGGACACAATGCAGGGCATGCACTGCTTTGCCGTAACTGGAAATTTCTGGAGGTTGAAAGTAATCTGCCTTTGGTCTTCTGCATAATACATTCAATGTTTACAATTATGACACACTGAATGCATGACTTACTACAGACATTATTATTAACACTATACATTCATGCAAAGTATACCTTGGTCATAACAAAAATAACTATTCTATGGAACTGTGAAAATGATTATAAACATATTCCTGATGAATAAACAAACATTTCCTAATACTAAGTAAAAGTTATGCTAATTTAAGAATTGGATTTAAAGACTGAAATGCTTTAAGGAGGTTTTGGGCTTAAGGAGGAATTGAATTTAGGGAAGAGACCATCTAGTGAAAAGACACAAGGTGGCTTCAGGAATTCAAACTACAGGAGACTGCTGACCAGAAGACAAGTTCTCCACCCTGCTGAGGGGAAGAGAAACAAGGAGGGTTGGTAGGAGAGAGATGACAGTGACCTGGGTAAATGTGAGAGGAAAAGAGACAAGGGACCAACATTTTTGGCTATTGAAGGGGGCAGAGTGGAGACCAAAAAAAACACCTCACGCCATTTATGGTATCAACACACTTAAGGCCAGGCCTGGCTTTAAACTGTGACAACGTTTGTCAAAGGGAATTTTATATCTTTGGGATGTTCCTTCATTATGATTATTTAAATCTGTGAGTGGTGGATATCCCAGACCACAGCTCTGTTTTCTTACTGTGATATAACCTTTGCAAAATTCTGTCATCACCACAATGTGATTCTCTTTAGTTCTGAATTGTTAAATGCTGAACATATCTAGCATTAATCTAATTTTATACTGTACATCAACATTTTCTATACAAAATACATTTCCTGAAACAAAAGCATGAGGTAACACAGAAGCCTAAAAGCCACAAATTCCAGAAGCCAGAATGAGGAGAAACATCTTGTACTCCAGAGGTGATTCATTCTATTGAAGTCAAAATCCTTATTGGACAAGAACAACCATAAATGGGCTACATTTAAACACCATACAAATAAATAAAAATATTCTCCATCTTCCCTGTTCAAAACACCCCACACAAATGGGTACATCTCAAAAGAGAAAAAATTATAAAGCATCTAAACAATATGGGATCTGACCCTCCCCTTATGTTCTGGACTCCCACATTAGCAGAAAGTACACAGGGAATGGGGAGAAAGCAGTGCTGTATCCCACAGCCCTTGCTCAGCTGAAGGCCCAGGACCATTTAGACATAAAAGTGAATGGGGCCAGTTTATGAAGGATGCAGGACAGCTGGGAGATGCCCTGATTCCGTAAGCCTCCCAGGCATACTCTGCTAAGGGGATTCTTGTGGAACATGGGCTGTATTTTAAAACTTCCCTCCCCGGACAGAACACCTTTGGAAGGGTGGCTAGGGTAGGACCATGGACACCTATTTGGGGTAAATGTCCTCCCTCAGGCACAGCTGCTCCTGTGGGGGAGAAACGTACCACTTGTACACTCTTTCTCCAGATAAATAAACGTGGCCCACTAAAGACTGGTCCAAGCCACAAAGCCTGGATCTGGATGCAAATTTTTCCAACTATCAGGGAAGTTCTCATCATCCAGGGTAGGTCTGGATTCATATCTAATCTGTACATTAAATTGCTTTAATTTATAATGATTTCAGTCTGCACCAAACCAATTTTCTATTGTAATTTTTATCATTTCTGGGGTACAAAGATACAGCTCTGTGACATCTGCTTGCTTCTGTTTGCTAATTATGCTGCCTTATCTTCTGCGTTGGATTTGTTAAAAGAAAGCTTCTTGTCATTATGTGCATTTGATTGAACTTAACTATTATAACTAGGCAAATGCAGAATCACTTTATTAGGTTTATAATAATAAATCCCAATACAGTACAGACTAAGTGTTCTAAGTAATTGTATGATGAAACAGACCTCTCACACGCATCACAGAATGTATGCATCCATTAATTCCATTTACTACTGGCATACATGTGCTTACAAACAAGATGCAGTATATGGCACCATTAAGTCATCTGAAAATAAGTGAATGACAGATGCCATAATAATGTGGGCCTAATTCATCATTCAAGCTGTTCTTTGTATCCCAGAGTTACACTAGTACACAGAAGGCATGGTATAGTGGTGAATTTCATCCTATTTCTTTATCTTAAAGGTGTGGTTTTGCATCAATACTGATCAATTCGTGTGGAAATTGCAAAATATTTTAGGACCATTTAATACTAATTCACATAAAGCTGTATATTTTAAACAGAAATTCGAGAACATCCTTATGTTTCCAGGAAAGACACAGTTGTAATGCAGGAAAGATAATTTCATTCAGGATAATAATTTCCATTTAGGATTAGCATCAACTCTGAAATTCAACATATTTCTTTTAGAGTTCTAACAAAAATCTGGACCAACCTGTCTCTTTTGATACCTGAAGCCTTTTTTCATTACAAAATGCCCCTTGACCTCTTCTACCAGTGTATAATCGTTCTTCAGTGCAATGGTAAATTACACCAAATTCAAGCTTTAAGATTTTGAAAAGGAAAGAAATGAATGCAACTCAAATTACTCATTACAGGTATAAACAACTACTAATGGCAGAAAGATCAAAATTGTTTTAATTAGCTAGATAACCAAAGATTATGCCGCTGCTAATAAATAATGTTACTGTTACATTGAAGTTTTAGATACACAACATATAAAATTCAGTTTAGAAAGAGAGATATTAATTCCATCTATTCACAGCTCATTTTTATGCACCCTATTAGAATGGAACAAAAAGTTACTCTGAAATTCAATTCAAGGAGTTATTGAGAATACGTAAATCCCCCAGGGCCAGATTCTGAACACTTCACTCCCATTGGTGAGCAGTCACTCACATGAATAGGCTCATTGACTTCACTGGGGCTATTAATATTGCCAACCTCAAGCATCTCAAATTCATGGCTCAGGCCTCCAAAACACGTGAGATTTGTAAGCCAATCAGGCAATTTAAAAAAAAAAATAATTATATATAGTTTGCATGTCATAATACATTTCACTTGCCTTCTATCTTTTGAGCCCTTGAGGTGCACTCAAGTCATCTTTGAGTTTTTCTCTGCAATCATGAAGGCTAGAAGCTAACTGGTCTTTTAAATGAATACGGAGATTCTCGTGAAATCACCTGACTCCAGGAGTTGGGGCTTGAAGAAAACCACCAAATATCATGAGACTCATGATAAAATTATGAGACTTGGCAACACTATTTGTGCAAGCTCCTGCTTACAAATGGGAATAAGGGGTTCACAACTGGAGCTTTAATAAGCCAGGCCCAAAGTACCTAATATTTTGCACAACTACAGTACCTGTCATCAGAAGATCTTAAAATACTTTACAGACATTAATGAATCAATCCTTACATCATTACTATGAGATAAAATATTATCTACATTTTACTCATAGGGAAACAGACACATAGATGTGAAGTGACTTGCCCAAGGTCACAGAATAAGTTTGTAGAAGAGCCAATAATAGGACTCAGATCTTCTAGACTCCCAGTCCCTTGCTGCAACCATGACCGATACTACATGAGTGAACACCTCTCACCCAACAGTCCTCAAAGATAGCTCAGAGGGAATGGATTTTCCTTAATATTCATCCTTAGGTCCCATCTAAACCAACCTGGAGTCAGACTCTTCTTGATTCAGGGTCCCTATGTATGGAACTCCAGATCTGAAGATATCCACAAAAATCTCTCTTTGGCAGTATTCAGAGCTTGATGCTAGATCTTTTTATTCACCTATGCCCATTTTGGCTCCTTTATTAATTTTTTTTTTTTTTTTTTACTTTTGCTTGTTTTTTTACTACAATGGATGGTAAAATTTAATAGTTTATTTTTGTTTTAGCAGCATCTAAAGCATGATGGGTGCTATAGAAAATAAACAAACACTAAAAAAAGCTGTTTTGTAATTATATGCAATATTTGAAAACATTTGGGAAGGAATAATCTTTAGAATGGCACTAAAGTGTGTCTTTACAGTTTCTATATTTTTAAAGACAAGCTGCAGTCAATTTAGATACACATATAGCACTATACTGTCCAAACCAAAGGGAGTTGCTAGTCCTCATCACATCTGAGAATTAAGCCATCGCTGAATTTGCTTGATGCTGCATTCCTTGCACACATAAAATTCCTGTTGGCTTCAATGGGAGCTAACGGCATGTCAATGCATGTAAATGCAAAGGCCCAAGAGGCACATTTTACAATACTGTGAATAACTACTTAAAAATAGCTACTTTTATTTTATAAATCAAACGGTAAAACTACAGTAGCTGTACAAACCCCTTCAAAATGAATTGAGAGAACAAGGAAATTTTAAAATAACAGTTTCCCAAGCCCCAAGGCTAGGTTCTTTGTTTCTCTATGGACAGGCTCTTATGAAGGTACGTGGAATAATACTAAATTTACTGCACCTCAAAAGCACACAAAGGCAGATTAAGGGAATCCAAACCATAACTTTGCACGTATCACAAAAAGTAATCCTACTATATACTGTACATCAAAAAAACTGTCCGAGAGTCATGGAGATTGCTAACAGCTTTAAAGCAATAGGAATCAGCATAATAACAAGAGAACAGTAGAAGATAAATATAGATATGCTTGGTCACAATTTAAACATAACTTATTACTGACTGATTTTGTTAACTCTTGCATCAGTAGTCACTTTTTAATAATATATAAATCCAATTAACATGGGACTACCTGCAGGAGTAACGGTTTGCAGGATTAGGGTGTTACATTGGTGTGGTGTGACCAAACAAATTTCAATAGCATGGAAAGAGCCTTTGTATTAATTTTTTAGTTCCCACATGGCTCTGAGGTTTATCTCAGGTTACCAACTCACAGAACACATTCTATACCTCTTGGTTAACAGCAAATCCAATGCTAACTGCCACTGTTGGAAACCTGTGAAGAATAAGAAAGAAAGTACTATTCATGAATAATCTCTTTGAACATGCAAATTCCACAACTCCCAGCAGCAACTGAACCCACAGAGCGCACTGTAATTTTACTCAACTAAAAACTTCATCTATATTATACCTTCCCTCTGTTTCCACCCAAGACTCTCCCTTGTACTTTGTCAATTCTTTTTTTTTTAAATTGAAACTAACATTTCAAAAAGTTAAAAAAGAAATTTATGAAAACATAAATAGGCTGTGTATATTAAACATATATTTCAAATTTTAATGATTTTTCCCCTTAGTGTAACTAAATAACCTGATCTTAAAATAATATTGTAATAAATAATTTATACGTTTCATCCAATGATCTCAGAGCACTTTGCAGACAGTAATTAATTAGGGAGAAACTTTGTACCTGAGGTCAACAATAAATGAAACCTATTATACTACCTTCTCTCTTGCCAAAGTAATAACTACATATTTCACTTGCTCCTTTTGACATAGGTATTAATTGTTCCAAAATTTAAGCATGAACTGACAAATTAATAATGTCTTAAAACTTGTAGAAAACTTGTAGAGTAACAGCAGAAAGTATTGCTGGAAGGCACAATTTCACTGTATTACCTGAAACATCAACCCCCAGAAGCTGGCCCCAATCAGCCACAGTGTAAGCACATATTATTCCATTGAAGTCAATGCACCAAGGCAGAATTAGGCCCATCATTTTAAAAATCTTTGCCTATTAGACCAACCATACAGAATTATTTTAAATTTAGTGGGACTGTCCAGGTGAAGTAAACAACCATTGTTTTTTTAAAAAAATCAAATATTTAAATTTTGAATTAAAGTTGTAGTTTTGTAGGTGCACCACGCGTGGGCAAGCGGGCTCAGCAAGGCAGTATCCAAGTGTGGAGGGGCTTAGCTTGGTGGGGGGCTTAGGAGTGAGTTGAGAGGGGTGATCTGTGTCGGAATCTGGGTGCAGGCAGCAGAATGTGGGATCCAGGTGCGGGGGGGATCTGGATGCACAGAGGCTTGTTGGGGGGTTCAAGGTACAACGGTAATAGGACTCTGCAGGGGGGGCCCAGGTGAAGGTGCTTGGGGCTCAGTGGGGGGGGGTCTGGTTGTTGGGGGGACAGAGCTTGGCAGGGGGGCTTGGGTGTGGGAGGCTCAGTGGGGGGGTGTCCAGATGCTGGGGAAGTGGGGCTCAGTGGGTAGGGATCCAGGTGCAGCTGGTTGGGGCTGGTGGGGTGGGTATCTGGGTGTGGATGGCTCGTCAGGGTGGTCCAGGGGGAGTGGAGCTCAGTGTGTGTGTGTGGGGGGGTTCTGAGTGTGGGGGGGTGAGCTTTGGTGGAAGAGTCTGAATATGAGGGGGTCTGAATGCATGAGGGTTGGGCAGATGAGGGAGAAGCTCCCTGTACAGATCTCTCTCCCCCTGAAGCTGAGGAGTGATGGGTGCAGGAAGCGTGGCGCGGTGGGGGGCGGGGGGGGGGCAGTTTGCAGAGCTTCCTGCAGCTGGGGGAGAAATCTGGAGGTGGGTGTGACCCGGCCCTGGATGCCATGCAGTGGAAGAGGAAGTATTGTCCTCCCTAGCCCAGCCAGGACTAGCAGCTGAGCCTGGTGCAGGGTAGGAGCCACCAGTTGGGTCTTTCCCAGTCCCACCCCTTGCCCCACAGTGATTTACCTCTCTGCCAGCAGCTCTGGGCACCCGAAACATACAGCCTGGGACCACCTTCCCTTTGCTTCCCCGTCAGAAAGTCATTTTTCTGTGGGGAAGGAAAGAAATCTCCGGGCGATATAAATTCTGCACATGCAGTGGTGCAGAATTCCCACAGGAGTATCAAATACTATATCAGATATAAAAAGATACTGGAATAGATCCTGCAGGTCTTGTTCAGGCAAACCCCCTCAGTTTGTAAATATAATGCTGTAGGTAAGTGTAAATTGAGCAAACTTAACACAGTGAAATATATTTCAGTAATGGGGGGAGAGAAGGATTGATGAGTAACTGAGGAGTTACTATATTTTAACAATTCTCCATGTTACTGAATTTACCTGTGCACAAAATTGCAGGTTCCATCAATGGGATCAATAATCCAGGTAGGACTGTCAGTGAGGACACATTTTGACCCAGCGGCAGTGGACTCTTCTCCAATAAACCTATATTTGACATGAAGTAAAGTACACTCAGAAAACTCAACTCCTCTTTCTTGGCTTTTGGAGACTATTGTTACATTCATGTATTTTTAAAGTTTAGTTACCAAAACCAAAACAAAACAAAAAGCCCACCACCACCCCCCACCAACTCACAGAAACTTTGTAAAGAATTCTAAAAAGATAGCTCAGAAAATTGTTTTATACAGTATATTAAAAAAAAATTCCATTTTAGTTCCCCCTCCCTATAGGTTAATGATACATACTTCAAAATCATGTAATGCATATAGAGATGGATCTGAAATGAAACCACAGCTTTGGAAGAAATTTAGATCTGGATTGCAATTTTGCAGCTCAGGCCCACTTCTAGGAGGAAGTAGTTCAGGCTGCCAAATGTACCCCCCATTCTTTGCAGGTGAATGAACCTGGAAAAAATACAGCCCCACTCCCACCACAATTTTTAATAGCAGAGTAGATCAGGAAGTAAAAAGTTCACAAAGCTGAACTTTCCTCTTTGCAAGACCCAGAGTAATTCAAGAGAATTAAAAAAAAATTACAAAATTTACAGGAGCACATTGAATTCCATGCTGAGCTGCTGATTTTCTGTCCTGTCATAATTTATTTCAATAGGTTTTCTGTTTTCCTTTTCCTAGGAATTGTACATCCTGTTCTGGCATCTGTCCTGCCTTCCTTAGTTATCTTTTCCATTCCCTAGATCAGCGGTTCTCAACCACGGGTACATGTATCCCTGGGGTATGCAAAGGTCTTCCAGGGGGTACATCAAATCATCTAGATATGTGCAGGTCTCTGCGTGGATATAAATTTATATCCATGGATGCGGATATCCGCAGATGTAAATCGGTATCCGCAGAACTGCAGGGCTCTCTCAGGAACCGCAGTGGCGAAAGGAACAGATCATGGGGCTGCTGCTCCCAGAAGCCAGCGTCCTGCGACGACAGCTCTCCCGGCGCAGCTGTACCACCCCCAATCCTGTCCTCCGTCATGGCTGTACAGACCCCAGACAGGAGATGCAGTCACGCAGACAGCTGTGTGGAAGGGACAGGGGCGAGGCTGGAGGCGGTACAGCCGCATGGGACAGGGCATGTTCAGCTCTTGCAGTTGGGCTCCCTGGGGATTGGAATGGTGTGATGGCAGAGGCATTCTGCCTTGTGGAGAGAAAGGGAGGGAACAGATTCATGGTACTCGAGAGTAAACCATGTTAAAGAGAGACAATGACTGTCTCTGACGTGAGTCCCTTCTAGTCTTCTTTGGCTGGGAAGATGGTGGTTGCAACTCAGGCCCTTGTGGGTGGGCTAGAAAGAGGGTTAGAGCAGTGAAGTGAGTGATGGCAGGGAGAGAAAGGACCCTTGGGGCTTTGACAGAGTGGGACATCGGGAGAAGAGAGCATGGTGAGGGGGAAAAGGAATGCAAAGAAACATATTTGCTGTATAAGACCAGTTATATGTAGTATTTACTGTCAAAACTTTCGTAATGTAGGAAAGTTCCTTTGTAACCAAAAGTTTATTGGCACCATTGATTTTACACAGTAAAAATAAATGTACAGGAACAGAGCCTGATCTCGTGCCCATCTGAGTCAATGGCAAAGCTCAGTCTTGTTGACGTCACTGGTGCAAGGTCAGACTCATATAGTCTGATCCTGTACCCAGGGAAATAAATGATAACAATCCCATTAACTTCCATGGGAGCAGGATCAAGCCCATAGTGCATAACATAGGGCTTGTCTACACTATTGTGCGGGGGTCAATCTAAGATATGCAACTTCAGTTACATGAATAGCGTAGCTGAAGCTGACATACTTAGATATACTTACTGTGGTGTCTTCACTGCAGTAAATCGACAGCTGGCGCTCTCTCGTCGACTCTGCTTATGCTTCTCATTCTGGTAGAGTACCGGAGTCGACGGGAGAGCTCTCAGAGGATTGGTAGTTGCCCGCCAATCCAGTGGGTAGTGTAGACAAGCCCATAGCACTGAAAGATACTGCTTTGTGGTAAGAATAATGTGGTAAGAATAATGTCATTAATGGAGAACTATGTGATGAGTGCTTCATTCTGTGAAGAGTCCATACCATGTTACTACGTAAAGATACATTAGAAAAATAAAGTTAAAAAAATCAGTCACCTAGAAAATACTCATTAAAATCCACGAAAGTACTGCAATAAAATACTGAAATTCTTTATTTTTAAAGAATCAGTAAAGCAAAAATGAAAACAGAGGCACAGATTAATGGGCTGACTCTCACCACTAACCAAGTAGGGAGTTGGACATCCAGTGTAATATATTTTTAACAAACTTTTCCATTATTTTTCCTGTTACCTCTGTGAAATCTTCTTGCTACTAGCTGATGCACTGAATGCATCATTCTGCCACATCACAAATACCTCTGATTGCAGTGACAACTCTGGAAAAGTTTGTCACTACTAGAATTTCCTTTTTAAATCAAGTAGTACCTGAACCAAAATAATTTAAGAAAAGGGGAATAAAAAAAATCTTAAAATCTTAGTTGGATGTTCATGAGAGCCAGATTACTGGCGAGACAGAGCACATAAACCTGTACTGAAGTCAAACTTAATTTTTTTCTTTGTACCTATCTACTGTATCTTGTATGTAGAAAGATATTCAGACAGAAGACTATATTCTGTAAACTGAAATATGCATTTGGGTCAATACGAACCCTGGCCAAAACATAACAACAGAAACTGAACTGTCTTAAAGAAAGCTTAGTTCACTTAGTTACCTTATGAAATCAGAAGCTAGGAAAAATGCATGGGCAAATTCAAAATGGAAGTTGACTGTAAAGGGTTAATAATCTCTCATCATGTTGGAGAATTCCATTTCTGGGTCTACGTCAGGGTTTCTCAAACAGGGATCGCCGCTTCTGTAGGGAAAGGCCCCTGGCGGGCTGGGCCGGTGTGTTTACATGCCCCGTCCGCAGGTCTGGCCGATTGCGGCTCCCACTGGCCGCGGATTGCTGCTCCAGGCCAATGGGAGTTGCTGGAAGCGGTGGCCAGTATGTCCCTCGGCCCGTGTCACTTCCAGCAGCTCCCATTGGCCCGGAGCAGTGATCCATGGCCAGTGGGAGCCACGATTGGCTGGGCCTGCGGACGGGGCAGGTAACACACCAGCCCAGCCCACCAGGGGCTTTCCCTGCAGAAGCAGCGACCCCTGTTTGAGAAACCCTGGTCTACGTTGACCTTGCACCTGCTGTTCCTATTCTAAAAAGCATGAATGTGTGTAACACTTTCTGCTCATGTTACATGAGCCTTGTATGCTACACTTTCTCTGGCAGATCATTAAGGAAAACTCACATATTACAGAACAAACAACAGCACAGAAAGCAGTACTTTAGATGGATTATTACTCAAATAATATATTTGTAAATCCCAGCACTGCCTAAGGATTGCAACCAAATATTACACTTAAATTGTGTAGTACTGCCAGAGTTTTGGATCACATAACAGATAGTTAGAAAGATGTACTTAATCTATAATTTTTTCAGTAATTTTTGCATTAAGTATGCTCTTTACACCAACATAACCAATGGGGTCAGGTTTTTCAAATATGTTCCATTTTAGCTGAATTCTTTGGAATCTGACACAAAGTCAACCCTATGTAAATGGCTAGTGCAAGACCTATGTGTGACGTTCTATACCTTGGGGTAGCACCCTATAACCCCCCATATTCCTCATCTGTATATAATTGTGATATTGCATATAAAGCATGCCTTGTAAGGCATCAGGGGAAAGATTACGATCTGCTGAAAGTCATTTCTCTATCCATATTTGTGTATCATTAATGCATGTGAAGTTATGAGAATTGTGTTGTATGGTTGTCACTAAAACATGCTGTAAGTTGGGGAATCAGCCAGATATTAGCTCCCCAGAGGCAACAGCAAGGAAAGTAGCCAATGCCCAATCCATCAATAGCCATTGTCCAGCAAGGGAGCTACAATGCAACGACTCACCTGCATGAGGCCACAGCAGAGGAATTGCTCAACTTTACTGGGAGAGACTCAGCAATGCCCCCAGACATGCCTGGACTTGTGTTTTCCAAGCACATGGAGTGAGGGTACGAAACAGGGAGAGTGGACACATAGTGGGCCTTTTTCCTGCCCCCACCTACGCTGCAAGCAACTAAGACACTGAGAAGAAGACAAGACTCCAACAGAGGAGATTGGCCCAGGTTTAAGGAACAAACATGTATATTAAGGACTGCAATATCCAGTGGGGTGAGAAAAACTGCTTAATCGAGATATTGCCCAGTCTAATAGGGTTGAGAGTTTAGACTGCATGCTTATATTTTATTTTATTTTATTTTGATAACTGACTTTTTTCCTATCACTTAATATCACTTAAAATCTTTTATAGTCAATACATTTGTTTAACTGTTTATCTTTACCAGTGAGCTGGTATGAAGTGTTGGGAAAAATCTGCTCAGGCTTGACAAAGGCTGATGTATGTCCACTTTCCATTGTTGAAGTGGTGAACCAATTAATAAATTAGATGGTATATTCTTGAATATACAGTACTGGGAGCTGGGGAGTGGGAGGGATTTGGCTGGTGTCTTTCTCTGTGTGATTCATGAGTACCTCTGCAATATTCATGCAATCTAGATGGGTGTGGGGCTCCACATGCTGTTGTGCTGAGTGATCACAGCGCCTGGAGGGGTTTGCTGCTGGTCACTAGTAAGGCATTGTGAGAGACAGCTCAGGCTGGAGAGAGTTAAGGGGGCACAGCAGTCCCATGGTCCCAGGCTGCACCCCGGGGGGATCCCCTCACACTATGTACCACTTAAAGTACACATTATGTAGATTTAAGTGGCACACAGGCCTTGTATTGGCTCTATGCAGAGGGCTGAATTTTACCTTCATAGGTTAAAGTCAAATGTGGAAATCAACTGTAAAGTATATATTTTGTGTGCATCAAGCCAATCTTAAGACATGTTTTATAAAGCTTATTTCCAATGTGAATATGCTAAAATTTATCATTTTATGGCTTCTGTTTATAAGGGGTTACTCTCAGATGGCCCTAATAGCTCAAGGGGAATCACATATCTGAATTCATGTTTAAGACCTACAGTTAAATCTTGTGCAGTAATTTGTAGAACATTTATTTTTCTATAGGCTAGGAGAGCTAAATGTGAATTAATGCTATACTCAGTCCAGATCTGTGAACACACACATACACATGAGTAAAACAAAATTATTCACATGAATGTTTGCAGGACTGGGGCCTTAGTGATAACTGAATGCAGCTTGATTCTAATGCCCATTTGATGAAATATTCTTAGCATTATATTACAGCAGAAAAAAAAGATACAGAGTTGTCAACAAATTAAGCTTTCCGACTGATAGTATAGTTTAGAGACCCTTACTGGGGACAAAAGTGTTATAGTACCATTTAATTAAATCCAAAAAGGTTGCAAAATATTAAAAACCTCAGATGATTCAAGTTAATCCAGAGCAATAATACTGTGTGGCCAATAATGAAAAATACAGTGTGCCTTCTCAAAGTAATTGTCAACATAAAAGTGAATCTGGAACAGAATTTTTTAAAAGAAAGGAAGCTTAATTTTTTTTCCAATCTGCTTAAATTCAAGACATTTATTAATTCTTAACAATGGAGACCAGAACAGAGTGATATCTAAATGGTATTAACACTGAATTCAGTTATTAGGAGGCGAATTACTATGTACAGATGTCATCTGACATCTAGGGACTGAATTTTATAAATTCCCTTTTAATAATGGTCACATACATGGCCTGTGCAGGGGACAGGGTCTTGGGCAGCTCTCTCTCTAGAGATACTTACCTGTGGGAGGGAAACTTCTCTTTCAGAGCAGAAATAATCACATTTTCCACAAAATTATCAGTTTCTGTCACAAGATCTGCTGCAGATGTTTTTGTAGACACATGTTTTTCCTCTGTAAGAGCTTTCTTAATAATCTGAAAGAGGAGTACACAAATCAGATTTATTTCTGATATTCCTTCCCTACACACTAACAAAATATATTACATATGAGGTTCTCTGTGGTCTCTAAAATCTATTGACACATCAGTATGCTACCAGGCAAGAGAAGGGATCCAGTTCTGGGACTCAAAATCCATCTTGTTTGTTCAGGGGCAGAGAATACTGAGGCAATGAGGGTAGGACACACCTTGCATCTCTCTATAACAACCCCTCTAATTAGTTTAGGAAAGTCATTGACAAGCTCTGGAAGGAAATGCAGCCACAAGTATAGACACTAAGGATAGCAGCAGATGGACACATTAAGGATTGGAAAAATTAGGGGAGAGACCCAGAGGAAAAAGGAGGATCCTCAGGGCTTAGGAGTTTTCCTTCCCCTTCCATCGGAAATACAATGTTAAAAAAAATAAACTACAGGGACAAAACTCCCACCTCTCACATTTTAAGAAGTGACAAAAAAATGTAAACCATACTAGTTTGGCTCTCAAAAGAAGCCTCTTATATCAGATTTGGGCCAAGATTTTCAAACATAGGTGTCTAGTGTTAGGGTCCTAAGTCCACATAGGTGGCCAGATTTTAAAAAATGCTCAGCACCCTGTGAAATTGGTGGTAGTTGCTGGGTGCTCAACACCTTTCAAAAACTGGCCACTTATTTAAGTGCGTAAAGATGGACTTAGGAGTCTAACTCTGGGCTCTGGGTTTTTCTTTTTTAAATCTTGGTGTTATGTTTTTGAAAAACTTGAAAGCCATACTAAACTAAAGTAAATATGATGCAGATACACAAATGGGAAAATGATGAATGACAAACTTCTTCCTACTTTCACCTCTCTTTGTTTCTTACTTCATAATGCAAGATATTATGAAACGAGGCATGACGACAATGTTTCTCTTGGAGGAACAACTAGCTTACTTTTATAACCAAAGACAATTATGAGGTACCTAAGAAAGGACATCAAAACAGTCAGTGATAGAAAAGACAAATTAATGTAATTGCTGGATTTATATATAACTATACAAAATAAAAAGCAACATCAAACCAATATTCCAAACAACCTCCTCCTGAGGCAAATATTTTTTTTTAAATCCTTCAATTAAAACTCTGGCATTAATTAATTTTAAACCTACCTAAAGAAAAGCCATTTATGTTCAAATGGCAGTTTGTTCTACAGTACTGTGAATGGGACTAGAAACCAGGAAATTCCAAATTCCTATTACATTTCTACCACTTGTTTATCATGGGCAAAAATATTACATTTGAAGGGTTTCACTCTCTTAACTGTTACAGTGTCCGTCCTTACATAATCTGGACCATGACTTGCTGTGGGGCCGTATGAAAGTCCCACGACCTCTGTGTCTTAGTTTCATCAGCTGTAAAATTAAAGTTATACTTATTTCCCTAGCTCACAAAGGAGTTTAAAGATTAATTAATATTTTTACCTTTGAAGTTGGTACACAAAAGGTTCTGTATTATTACATGGCAAAATGTTTACTGCAGAAAACTCCTTTATTTCCTTACGTACTGCCCTGTTTTCCTGGTGGTTTTGAACCTCTTTAGCTAACTTAGTGCCTTGTGTGTGCACGATATCAAGGCCCCAACCTTTTAAGAACTTTACACATGAGTAATTGTGCACATGCAATGATTCCAAATTCAATGGGCTCACTCACACGTGTAAAGTTACCATTATGAGTAACTATTTTCAGGATTAGGGCCTAAATTACTACTCTCATGGTGTCCCCCAAAAGTCATATGGTAGCCAAGTGAATTAAGAGTTCTCATTTGTATGATGTTATCAAATATTTATTTATTTTTCTTAACACAGGGCTAGACTGAGCAAGGAGAAGTAGTACATAAACTGGTCTGCCCCAGGAGGTGTTCTGACTTAAAGACACAGCTCTGAGTCTCAGTTCCTTTCCTGATTTCTTCTTGCTCCTGGGATGTGCTAACAGCAAATTACTACCCCATCTGTACAGGCTCAAATGACTCTGGCCAGGGGTTGGGTGTGTGTGCATGGGGGTGTGGCCTTGGTTCTGCCAGTTTTCTGCCTATCCCCCATTCCTCTTATATGGACACCAGATCCAAGGTCTGTGTAAGCTGCATAAATTGCTAAGGAGGGGGGTTCTTACTCCATCTCACCCACTTGCACCTGAAATCCAAGTCAGAAACTAGGGGTAGGTCTACACTATGGGGTTAAGTTGACTTAAGTTATGCAACTAAAGCTACATGAATAACGTAGCTGGAGTCAACGTAGCCTAGGTTGACTTATTGCAGTGTCTACACCGTGTTGCGTTGATGGGAGAAACTCTTGCATCATCTTACCTTATGCTTCTCGTTCCAGTGGAGTACTGGAGTCGACGGGAGAGTGATCTGCGGTCATTTTAGCAGGTTTTCACTAGATCTGCTAAATCGACCCCCAGTGGATCAATCGCCGCAGCCTTGATGCATGGTAAGCGTAGACATACCCTAGCTCACCATACTTAAATTTTTTGCATTATAAACAGAACAGCATTTGTTCTTCATAAAATTAAATTTATCCAGTATCTCATATTGGGCCAAATTCTTTATGCTGAATAGTAAATACCTTGCACCAGTTCACTGACGTCAGTGGGACTACTTGTGGAGTAAAATACTTCAAACCTGGGTAAAAGTATTAGAATCTGGCCAAATAGTGAAAAAAATACAGAGTATGTGCAACAGAATCTCATTAGGTTTGACTCTTTACAGAACACTTGATATAAATACATTTTAAATGGCCAAATATAATCACCTAAAGCATTTGGCTAGTCTTCCAAATTGGATGTGGAGTCACGTAAAAGTCCTTCAAGATGATAAGAGCTAGACAGATAAGTGAAATCTATTCAGGGACCACAAAATGTGTATATGAAATAAAAATAGCTTACCCCCCACCTCAGTATTGTGTAATGAAACTGGCAACCAAGCTGAGCAATTATATGTTGGCTATAAAAGTATTACACTAATCATCCTCATTAGATTACAGTTTGTCCATATTGTAACTATTTAATTTTATATGGAAGGACAGATAATACCTAGTTGATGATCTAACAGCCCAGTAATTTATAAAAGTATATATCGATGCTTCATTGCACCACTAAGAGGTAGATTGCGCCTGGCCCCTGTGTGATTGCACAAAGGGCAGAGAGAAGTGAAGATGCCAGGAGCCCATGCTTAAGAGTGTGACATAATCATGGTGTTAGTGTAGGGGACGACAAAGACTATTCCCATCTAGCATCTCTGGGGGTTCAAGCCACCCTAAAGGGAATGGAGAGGAGGCGGGGCCATTGCTCCATCTCCCCCCATACCACACAGAAGAGCAGTAGGCTGTGGAGGGGGGATCATGCTATAATCTCCTAAGAGATGGTACACGGTATGCACTTGCCTGGCACACCTGAGCTTCAGGAAGGATTGTGCCCTCTCAGCAGCATTGCTCTGGAATGCCCCTCAAAATGGGCTGTGCCTTAATGGCACAATCAAACCCTAAATACTGAATGCTTGGACGAGTATAATCCTCCAAAATAAAATTATTCTTTAAAATCAGCCTGCCTGTGTTTCACTACAAGATACCCTAAAAATATCACACAAAGACGAAACACATAAGGTGAAATCCTGGCCCTACTGAAGTCAAAGGGAGTTTTGCCACTGACTTCACTAGGGCTAGGATTTCACACCTAATTCTGTCGGGCAGCCTTCTCCTTGTACAGTTTAAAAACATATGGAAAGATTAACATGCTAGACGTATACATTGCCTAATTTTTCTCTCAGGACCTCACGTCTGGGGCTGGTCTACACTACAAAGTTAGGTCAGCTTAACTACATTGCTCAGAGTTGTGAAAACTTTCACAGTCTATGCAATGTAATAAAGCCAACCTAAGCCCCAGTGTAGATACTGTTAGGTCAAGCTAGTAACCTCATGGAGAGATGGATTATCTACAATGACAGAGGAACCCATCCATCGCTATAGTAAGTGTCCACACTACTGTGGCGCAGCTGCAGCAATGCAGCTGTGCCACAGTGGTGCTTCTAATGTCAACATACCCCTGGTTTTACACTGGTGTAACTCCACTGACTTCACTGAAGTTTCTCCCAATTTACACAGCATAAATGAGAGTAGATCAGACCCGTTATTGTCCAGTACTGTTGTAATATCAAACATATGAGATGAGGCCAGCCATATCTGTGTCATTATTAATTAGCTGCTTCCGAGCCTGTGGGGGTGGGACTAAGGAGGGCCACACCCATGTGACAGTTTAATGGACATCTGGGTCTTATGAAAGGACTCAGAGAGATCCATATGCTTACCGTGCATCAAGGCTGCGGCGATTGATCCACTGGTGGTCGATTTAGCAGATCTAGTTGGAGCCACTGTGAGTGGGAAGGTTACTGTGGAAGGCCCTAAACGTTAGTCTGCAGGAGGCCAAATACTCTAGGGGCCCCAGTGCTCCATACCAGAGCAGGGAAGGACACAAGGAACAGAGCCCAGGTGGGTCTGAGAATAGTACTCCGGGGGAATCAGACTGGGGTCTGAATGCTCCATCCCAGAGCCACAAAGACTCGCACAGCTAGCCCACAAAAGCGTTAGGAACAGGGCCCAGAGAGTTGGCTAAAGAGAAGCCCCTGAAGGGCAGAAGAACCTTTTTGTTTGTTGGGACTTATTCAGTTGGACTTTCCTTACCCTGGAAGGGGTAAGTTTTGTTTGTTATTTGGTTGGAGGGCTAAACCACCTCTCCTGAACAAACTGGTGTCTGGCAAGCCATGAAAATCTACACTGGGGAGGGAAAATGAGGCAGGGGACTTCCTGCTCTGCCATGCTTGGCCAGCAGGGAATGCTACAGTGCAGCTACAACCCCACAACAGGTCCTAATCCCACTTACTTACCTTATGCAAAAAGTCACTCTGAAGTTGGTAGGTTTACTTACATGAATAAAGCAAGCAGGATTTGGTAAAAGAGTACTCAACAGAAGAAAGATGTGAGAAAGTCCATGGTAAATCCACAGGTATAGTGAATGGGGAGGGATTTCAATTCAGGCCAGTTATGCACAGAAAATGGCCCAAGTTAAATACTGAATCCATGCTGCCATGGCCCTCCTGAGTAACTGGATCCAAACTGCACAGCACAGATCCACATATGTAATATGCGTAAACAGAGCTAAACAATGGGTTCAAGCATGAGATCCACGACTTGGAGCAGGTACTTTCCAGATCAGACAGCATCACTATGACACATATTCATTCATGTAACTATTTCTTTATCAGCCTTCTGACTTTTGGAGACACTATTCCGAAAGTATTAAAAAAATTCCCATTGGTGGATATGTTTGCGGGCTCCTCTGCTATACATGGATGAACATCTTTGAGAAGAAGAATACCATGTCCTTTTAAAAAACAATTCCATAGAAACTGATGAATTTCCTCTTTCAATTCTCATTCTTAAGGTTTTCACCAAACCAAACAAACAAAAAAAACCCCAAAACAAACAGGAAGCCCCAGAAGATGTAGTTCTGATTAACTTCTACCAGAAATCCATAATCTGGATTTCAGTACTCCCCTCCAAGAGATGCCTTTAGTAGGACAAATACCCCTGCCAAAATGTCCACCAACTTCTCACAGTTGCTTTGGCTGACTCCCGAAATAGGGGTGAAAGCATGACCTGGAGAAGTTCTTCCATTGGGCAGTGATCCATGTTTACAACTCTGGCTGCCAGAAGCATGTGGACCCAAATGGCTCTGCTGGATGCTTTGGCGGGCTCAAACCACTTCTGGTCAAGTCCCAAGGGATGAAGGGATGAACAGACATTCTCTCACAATACACCAGGGATCGGCAACCTTTGGCACGTGGACCACCAGGGTGGGAAGCAGCGGCCAGCACATCCCTCGGCCCGTGCCACTTCCCGCAGCCCCCATTGGCCTGGGACGGCGAACCATGGGCAGTGGGAGCCGCAGTCGGCTGAACCTGCAGACACAGCAGGTAAACAAATTGGCCTGGGCTGCCACAGTGCTTACACTGGTGAGCCCCGTGCCAAAGGTTGCCGATCCCTGCAATATACTATGAATCAAGCCCTAAAGCAACCATGGCTACCAAAGGTGCTAAGAACCCTGAGTTATGCCCAAGAAACAGCAAGGTCTGACTTGGGTCTTCATACTGAAGAGTGTACCTGCTGGCACGTACATGAGATTCAAACTGCAATGGAGTGTGCATGCTCAAGCATGAGCTTAGAAAGAATAAGTCTGCAAGTGTGGATCCCACAGACCTGGGTTTACTATCCAGTGTAGAGATACCCCACCTCTCAGGTTGAGACAGATATTGACCTAAGGCCACTAAAAAAGATTTGTTGCTATACTCCCTCTCCTCCATGGAGATGGTGATACTGGCAAAGAGTTCTTTTGTTAAGATATCCTAAATCACTTTCCTGTGCAAAGTAAGTTAGAATAGCAAAAGGACTTTTTGGCTGGTATAATTACATCTACATTATAGCTTTTCCGGGCATAGCTGTTTTGGTTAGGGGTGTGATTTTTTTCACACTTCTAACTGGCATAGCTATGCTGCCAAACTTTTAAATGTTGATAATTCTTTATTTACACCACTGTAAATCTGCAGTGACTCTTATCTGCCCCATTGCGATAAGACTGGCAAAGCAAGAAGATAATAGCAGGCAAGAAATCAGTCATTCAGCTAAATATCCTTGACACACTTTCTCACAGAGAAACCCTACCTGTTATAAAATGGAAATATAACATATTTTGGATATATGCATCATGATATGAGGTATCCTCAATTCCTCATAATCCAGCATTATCACTATATATGCTTTTTTCTTTTTAAGAAAGAAAATACATTAAAACACGTTTGCTTTGGCAAAGCATTCTAATCTTATTTTTAAATATAAAAAATGCTCCCAGTCACAAAATATGCCTGCTTCTGGAGGGTGTATTGGAGCCTTTTCCTTCATACTGCTAATTAGAGAATTAAAAAAAAAAAACAAAAAACCCAAACTATAGACCATTATTTTAGATACATTCTGAAATTATTTTGAAATGTGAAAAAAAAAACATTCCCATGGTGGAATTTCCCTTAAACACCCTGCTAAGACGGTATATCACCAGTGCAGTCTCATTTTTCCTCAAGAACACTATATGATGATGCCATTTATCTAAAAGATCATTATTGGTGGCTTGAGTATTTGCAGTTCACGCTGCTAAAGCCTGCAACAAACAAACAAAATGATAGACTAAAGGTCTCATTGCTACGTTTGCTAAAAATATCACCTATGCTCAGTTTATATGAAAGCAAAATCCCTCACTGATATTCAACACTCAACCCATTATGTGCAGCATGCAATGGCAGGTCTCTACCTCAACAAAAACATTTAGAGCCAATATGCTTTACAAAAAGCTTTTCCAGCTACTTAGTGTAATTGTTTAAAACGTTCCTGCAGGTATTTAAAATATATACAATACAGTGTGTCATTTATAAGTCGGCGAAGAATCTGGATAAATGTAAGGCAGCTTTGTCACTGCAATTGACCTGACCCAGTTGGCTCTCTTACCTCCTCTTACACTAATCCCCTCCCCTTCAGAGATTTTTCCTGCACCTCTCCCCCACCGCCTGTTCCTTCGCCCGCCCTCGTTAACACCGCAGGCACCAACAGGTTAGAGTGCTGAGTGCACAGAAGTGTAGCCTGCAGCAAACAGTTCCGACCACTCCAGCAGCATTATTAACCCTTGCAAGCAAGATTTCCTCAACCCGGAAAGGGGCATTTATTTGGGGGACCGTAGCAGGGAGAGAAAACTGAAAACTCTCTACGGACTGCAGCACACGTCGTGACTGACACACTGAGCAGATGCTGTTGCAAGCGCGGACCCTCCATTCCCTGGCAGGAGGAAGTGACTGACGGGTCAGAGGCAGGGACAAGCCGGAGGGAGGGGAAAGGAATGGCTCTAGCTCGCTCCTGCACATGCTATCCCCACGCTGTGACTGGGGAAAGGGAGAAGACCGAGGCAAGTACAAAAGTATCAGTGTGGGCTCTTGCTGCTGCTAACCTGCCCAGCCCGCCGCGCCAGCTGCACCGCCATCTCCATGCACTCCTTCCAGGGGTCCCCTCCGGCCGCAGCCCCCGGCCCCTCCTCTTCGCAGGGCTTCATCGCAGCTCCTCCTGCCACCTCTTCTCCTGCGCACCCCGCGCGGCAGGCAGGTCCCTGTCAGCCTCACTGCCAGGGAGCACAAGTGGGGGGCCGTGTTCCAGCTGCCCCCGAACCAAGCAGATCTGCTCGGAAACTTCTCCGGCTTCTGCCCTGCCGCTGCTGTAGCTGGGGGGAGGCGAGCGGGGAAGTTCCAGCTGCTGCTTCCAGCTGCGGGGTGTCTGTCGTGGTGCTGCTGCTGCTGCCTTCCCCCTCGCCCCTCCACCCCCTTACCCCGCCTTTCCTGTTTCTCTCCTCCTCTCTCTTCTCTTCCTTCTCTCCCCAGTGCACAGGGGAGGGACTGCCCCTATCACTCCCTCCCCCAGTACCGCCTCTCTGCAATGAATGGCAGCCTGTGCCTGCCGACACAGCCTGCGGCAGGGAGGTAGGCAAGAGGGACAAGCCCCTGACGCTGGTACTGGGCAGAGCAAGGCGCGGGCTGCAGCCTAAAGCCTGCAGGCTGCTAATTTGAGCTATAGGGGCTGCTGGGGAGGTAAGCAGCTCAACAGAGATGACTCAGTAATGTGAAGAACAGGATGTGGCGGAGAGCAAGTCGTGGTGGTTACTTGCTTTGATCTGTCTCCTGGCCCATAAACCTTGCGAGCTGCACGTAATCGCTCCCCTTTGTGCAGGTTGAAGACAGGCTCGAACAGCAACACTCGCTCTTCCCGTTGCGGGGATGGGCATGCCAAGGATTAATATCCACTGAACGCAGTAGTGTATAACCAGGGCCGTCCTTAGGATTTATGGTGCCCTAGGCAGGATTATTAAACTGGTGCCCCTGTGCCTGTCTTGCTCTTAGCAACACAAACATAAGCTTACACTATTGGAAAACTTGCCACATGCATGTTATTAAAACCAGTTTAACGTAGTTAAGCACACTGTAATGCTGATGGTCTAGCACTGAAGAAGTAGCACTATAGAAAAAATTCTGATTTGACAGAATGATGCAAATAATATAATTTTTTTAATTTGTCAACATAGTATTGGAAATTTCTATGAAGAGATATTGAAACAAGGATTAGTTTTTAATTAAAAGCAATCTTTCTGACTCTTTTGGCCAGTAAGAATGTCATCGTATGACAAAGACAAAGTGATGTCTTGTTTGATTGCAAGAATAGCAAGACCAGTCAAGTGTTCCTGACTCCTTGTAGAGCGAAGATAGTTTTTAATGAGCTTTAGTTTTGAGAAACTCCGTTCTCCTGATGTGACTGTTACAGGAATTGTCAGTAGAATACGAGTGGCAACGTACACATTAGGATATATGTCAACAAGTTTGCTGGTATGAATAAACTGTACAATGTCTATCATCGGTTTTGCATGTGGCAACTTTGATGAGAGTGTACTCAGTTCTTCGTACAGTTCAAGTCCATTTAAATCAAAACGATCACCGTGCTTCAGGAGGCTCTCTAGGTTAGGGGTCCCCAACGCGGTGTCTGCAGGTGCCATGGCGCCCACAGGGGCCTCTCAGTGCACCTGCGTACTGGCTCACCAGACGAAATAGGTTGGGGATCACTGCTCTAGGTTCTTGCACTTTGTCATTAGTTGCTCTTGTTTTCCTATTTCGTTGAATTTAGTCCCGCTCAGCCCGCTACCAGCTGAGTGAATGGAACCCCAGGCCAACAGCAGGTTGAGTGGCTCAGCCAGAGTATCAGCTGCGGGCCTGCTCAGCCCACTGCCAGTCTGGGGTTCCTTGGGGGTCCCCAGGCCAGCAGTGGGTGCTGAGTGGGGCCAGCAGCCGGGACCCCAGGTGGCAATGGGGCAGCAGCCGGAACCCCAGAGCAGCAGCGAGCTGAGCCGCTCAGCCTGCAGCTGTGTGCCATCAAAAATCAGCTCGCATGCCACCTTTGGCACATGTGCCGTAGGTTGCCGACCCTTGCTCTATACACTAATAAGAAGATGAGCATATTACAGTTGTTGGAGGGCTCTATTTAGCAGTAACAGGGCTATAGGAAAGTCAGTCAACATTTTTTGTTTCTCTGATGAAAACTGGCCCACTCCTTTCCCCATACCAAACTTGTGACAAATAATTGTCAACAACTTAATTTTCTGTTTTTGGCTAAGATATTGATTTTTTTTTTAAAAATATTGAAATTGAATTCAGGATTGTTAGCAAGCATTTTTGGTGAACAAATTTGTTAAATGACAATCTAAATGGCAACACAGTACTGCTTTCATGCTTGGCTCACCCACTAGCCTGCTGGTCCAACAGCTGCAGTAGAGAAGGAGATAGGTGGAAAGCTGCAGGACCCCAAAATCCACCTCTTGGGGTGCAGAGTGGCAACAGCAGCAGCAAACCCTCAGGTCCAATCACACGCCAATGGTCACTGCCGCCAGCCTAGTGGACCATGGTGAAGTTAGCACAGCATCTGATCTCAGGAACAGGGCACCCATGGAGCCACAGCAGCTCATCCTGCCCTGTTCAGCTCCATCCGGGGGAGAGACACGCTCCCTAGCTAGGGTGACCAGATCCAGATGTCCTGACTTTATAGGGCCAGTCCTGATATTTGGGGCTTTGTCTTATATAGGCACCAATTACCCCCACCTAGGGTGACCAGACAGCAAGTGTGAAAAATCAGGACTGAGAGTGGGGGGAATAGGAGCCTATATAAGAAAAAGACCCAAAAATTGGGACTGTCCCTATAAAAGCGGGACATCTGCTCACCCTACCCCAACCCCCTGTCCTGATTTTTCGCACATGCTGTCTGGTTATCCCCAGCCCAGACTCGTGTGACCATTCCAATCCTGGTTGCCTATCAGGAGCGGCTCCAGGCCCCAGCACCCCAAGCGCGTGCTTGGGGCGGCAAGCCGCAGGGAGCGCTCTGCCGGTCGCCACGAGGGCGGCAGGGAGGTTGCCTTGCCTGTGGAGGGTCCGCTGGTCCCACAGCTTCGGTGGACCTCCGGCGGGCGTGCCTGCGGAGGGCCCGCTGGTCCCGTGGCATCAGACCTCCCGCAGCCGAAGCCGTGGGACCAGCGGACGCTCCGCAGGAATGCCGCTGAAGGCAACCTGCCTGCCGTGCTTGGGGCGGCAAAATCCCTAGAGCCGCCCCTGTTGCCTATGGAGGAAGTGAGTTACTTTCACTTTCATTCCTCCTCAGCAGGCAGCTAGCCTCCCCTCCTCCCCCAGCACCTCACCCAACCCAGCTCTGACAGAGGAGGGTGGGGAGAAAGGGGTGCTCCGTGGGGGGAAGGGATAAAGGGAGGTGCTCCGTGGGGTAGGGGGGAGAAGAATGAACGTTATGGGGGACAAAAAAGGATACTGCCAGAACCACCAAGCCTGCCTCACCTCAGGCCGGGGGAAAGAGTCACACTCACAGTGAGTTCCTTCTCCCACCCCTTCCCAGAGACCCCAGCAGCCAGTCCCCTCCCTCAGACTGTGCTGCATTCGTCTCTCTCTAGGACCCGGCAGCCCTGCTCTCACATTCTCCACTGCTTCCCGTCTGTCTGGCAGAGCGGTGCCCCCAGACCTTGTGGTGCCCTAGGCGGCTCCCTGTTCTGCCTATGGCTAAGGACGGCCCTGTGTGTAACCTTGATGATCTGAACCCCTCGTTGATCTCCAGCTCCCTGTTAATTGAAATGAGGTCTCATGTCTATTAATTATAGCAGTCTCCTTTAAGTCCTGCTCTTACCCTTTAATTTGCCCCACCCCCGTTGGTCTCTGGGCATACTGCAATATCTATCTGTTTTCCCAGGCTCTTGAGAGGGTATGAGTTCCTGACTCACCTCCTGACAGGTGAGTTAAGAGTTTGCTATATTGTAAGATAAAATTATTGTTTTTAAATGTTAACCCGCTAAGAACATTGCTGGTGGACATATTGTAGACCTTCTTAATATATAAATACATGTCTTTCATAATAAATCCTCAGCAAATATGTTAGATTCAGTCATATATTTAGTATACAACTCTTATTAGATATACAGTTTGCTTTAGTGGGATTCTACTATATTTTACATGCAAAGCTATTTAAAGCAACCTTCCTGTGGTTTTACCAGGTGCCCAGATATTTGCTGCCCTAGACAAAGTGGAGAATGTATGTAATTTAGACAATCAAAACTCCCTAAATATTTTGCTGCACTAGGCAGCTGTCTGTTCTGCCTATATGGTTTGACTGTTGTGAAAGAGAGACCCTTTCACATTAAGGATTATATACTGTAACACTTGCTCAAAAATCAGAGATAAAGGACAGATACTGAGTAGTAGACAGCCATTATTTTAGTTGTTTAGAAAATGCTCAGGTTTTAGGCTGTAATATAATATTAACTACTCTAGAGAAGAAAAGGGAATTATTCCAGAAAATTAGGAGATGTACAACATAGTCCACTGGAACTTCTCAGTGACAAGAGGAACAGAACTCAAAACCTACCGGTCCAATAACTCAGGCCTCTACCACATAAACTAAAAGAAAATCTCTGTTAGCTAAAAACATGAGAGGGCCTATGACTCACAGATGAGTAGTTCAGATACCATTTAGTAGAGGACAGTGGCACACACTAATACACACTCATAAACTAGCCAGTTCATTACAATATTTACATTGTCAAGCAAGAAGTTCAAATAAAATATTCTGGATTTTTTTGCTTTAGACATCAAAATAAGGCCTTTCCAATGACTTCTTTGGGAGGACTTGTCGGGGATGCTAACCCAGATGACAAAGTTCGTTGTCTGACTGCGAGAGAGACAGGCAACACCAGCAAGGTCCGATCAAAAGCTCTTTATTGACAAGTGCACGCATCAACAGAGAGCAGCTTCTCTCCAGAGAGAACCAGTTTCTACTTTACATCTTAGTACAAGCCTATATAGACAGTTCCGTCGCGTCATAAATTATTCACTTGAGCAACCCACCCCCTTCTTCTAACAACTAGAAACTAAACACCTTTAGTATACATGCATGCCTAAAGTTAGAAATGTAGGGGAGTTAAAAACAAACAAAGAACAAAACCAGGGAGTGAAAACAAGGAGGCTGGGAAGCTAGGGTTCTTATCAGTTCTTCGAAGGATCTGCTCCTAACACAGCACATCTGGTACTATGCCAGGAATGCAGCCTCTCCCTTATCTCACTTTTTCCCAGTGCTTGTGAGACAAGCTGCTTCTCAGTGTTTTTACACTCAGGGATTACCCAAAAACCTCTGTTAGCCTGACTTAGGTCAGGTTGGCATACCTGGTTTTGTCTGTTATATCTTTATTCAGGCCTAACAGACTCAGTAGCGCCAGGAATTAGTAATGAGACATAGATCCTTTGCCTTTAGTTATCAGTTCAGTCTAGCTGATTGTGAACAAAAGTTAGTACCATAAAATATCTGTTCAGCAGCTAAAATGAAAAGAGTTGGTAGTTCCAGACCCCATCCTAGAAGAAAGGTGTTGGTAATGTCATCAAAGATGGCCAAAGGGTTGAATGAGCACAGAGAAGGAATCATACTAAAATATTTTTTGGAAAAGGGTTGTGGACATTTTTATTGTCATTATGTACCTCTTTTGTGGTTAAAGGGCTTCATTTTCCAGGATTGTCAATTTGACGACCTTTCAGAAACACTGATTTAAATTGGAATAGAAATTACTACAGAAATGCCTGAATCGTGAGCAGGACTGGCTCCAGGCACCAGCCCAACAAGCAGCTGCTTGGGGTGGCCAACAGTGAGGGGCAGCACGTCCGGGTCTTTGGCGTCAATTCAGTGGTGGGTCCCTCACTCCCTCTCGGAATGAAGGACCATTCACCGAATTGCCGTGGAAGACTGAAGCGGTGGTCGTAGAGCTGCAGATCGCGATCACGGCTTTTTTTTTTGTTGTTGTTGTTGTTCTTTTTGCTGCTTGGGGTGGCAAAAACCCTGGAGCCATCCCTGGTCGTGAGCATATTTGCATTTAAAAAACTATTTGTAAATCACTAAATTTAGGCCTGGTCTATACTACAAAGTTAGGTCGGCTTAACTACATTGCTCAGGGCTCTGAAAAATTGCACGCCCTGGGCAATGTAATTAAGCTGACCTAAGCCCTGGTGTAGACACCACAAGGTCAATGGAAAAATTCTTCCATTGACCTAGCTACCACCTCTTGGAGAGGTGGATTTATTAAAGTGACGGAAGAAAATTCTGTCTCCGTAGTGTCTACACTACAGTGCTACAGTGGTGCAGCTGCAGCACTTCAGCTGCGCTGCTATAGTATTTCTGGTGTACGCATACCCTTAGTCTTCCTTTTATAATTGGTGCCAATTCAGATATTTATCGGAGGCAAGGGAAGGAATTCTGGTACCTGCTGCCCCTCCCATCAGGTCCCTATTCTGGTCCTCGCTCATCCCCCCACCCCTTCCTCCTTCTGGAAACCCATGTCTCCTTTGGCTGGGGAGTCTTGCTATCTCCTAGTGCATGAGCCGGTGCTGCCAGGAGTTGATCAGCAGAATCCCCAGTGCTCTGCCGTACCGGAACAGACTCCTCATGTGCTAGGCCACAACACCATGTGACTCAGCTTTCCCTCCACCTGGATGGAGGGGTGACCAGGCCTAATCTGAGTGGCATTGCAACCCCATGTGAAACTGAATGTCTGAAGTTAAACTCTTAAATCAGTATGTAGGTGGCTAAATAAGTGGCCTGATTTTCAAAAGTGCTGAGCACCCAGCAATTCCTTTTGCGTAAGTAATAAAGATGGATCTTTTGACTCCCAGTTGTGTCCACAGTCCTTTAGACCACATATGTTAGTTACAGATTTCTGGAACAGCATGATCTGTAAGTACAAGCCTTTGTCAAGTTTATTTAATCATCTTGAATTATCTGTTTTTCTTTCATTACTATCTCTACATGTTATATCAACATACCACCAGTCTCAGCAAGAGTGAATCTGCTGTAGCTGAATATGATTATTCCACCTCTAAACCCTGTCTATGTAGCCATTGCATTTTCATGCTGTTTCCACAGGCCACATCCCCATTTGTGCTGTCTGAGTCTGTTTTGCAGATCTTTTGCATGGAAACAGTTTTCTGTTGGAATTAAGTGTGGCATCATTCTGAGCAGGAGGATTCGGTAACAAGAAGTAGCATTTGAGGCTGGATTTGTAGCAAGTCGCTTTGTCTTTCTTCACTACACACTCACCCCTTGATCTTAGAAATGAAAATACTGACATTCATGATTTACAAATCTTTACACACAGTCTTTTAAATTCAAAGTGTCAGATCGTCAGTGGAAAGTGGACGTAGAGCTGTACTAAAACAGCAGCTGGAAACTCCTCTTGCATGAAGGAGCCTCTGGCTGGTATAGTGCTATGGTAACGTAAGGGGCAGGAAGAGTGTGGCTGAAGCACCTTTTTTTCTGATGATCTTGAACAGAATGGCCACTAAGAAGTATTATTGCAGTGGCAACATAAGTTTAAACAGTCCTAAGACTCCTTGGACTTATGCATGAACAAGCCACAAGTTGCCATCAGGTTTGGGGAGATGAAAAGGTGGCTTAAAGTCACTTTGCTCCTTGGCTTGGTTTCTGTGCTGAACATAGCTTGACCAGACCCAAGGTTCTGGCCCCAATTCTGTTTCTACACAAAGACAGACTGGATAAAAATACTTACCAGCAGTATTTAGTAAAGGCAGGTTACACAGTGGCAAATAATAAGCAAATCTACAAAGATAGGGGGCTTCATCTTAGAGGATACTTGAAACAGGATTAAGAAGGCTGCTTTTTTTACAGGTGATTTATGAAAGAAGATTTTTGTAGTTATTTGTAGACTGGCAACAGCAAAACAAGACATTGGATCTTTCCTTCTATAATTCAGCAGTTATCTGTTTATTACTCTTATACAAAGCAGAACATTTCCTTTCTTGCTGCTCAGATCTGCTACTGGCAATTCTTCAACAAAAAAACTTCAAAAACAGACTTCAACGAGAAACTGCAAAACCAGAATTAATTTGCAAACTGGACACCATCAAATTAGGCCTGAATAAAGACGGGGAGCGGATGGGTCACTGCAAAAAGTAATTTTCCCTCTGTTGATACTCACACCTTCTTGTCAACTGTTGGGAATAGGCTACTTTCATCTTAATTGAATTGGCCTCATTAGCACTGACCCCTCACTTGGTAAGGCAACTCCCATCTTTTCATGTGCTGTAATATATATTCTGCTTACTGTATTTTTCACTCCATGCATCTGATGAAGTGGATTTTAGCCCACAAAAACTTACGCCCAAATAAATTTATTAGTC
This sequence comes from Gopherus evgoodei, assembly GCF_007399415.2. Lineage (NCBI taxonomy): Eukaryota > Metazoa > Chordata > Testudines > Testudinidae > Gopherus > Gopherus evgoodei. Next base: position 203,977,024 of record NC_044323.1, read on the forward strand.
TCTAAGGTGCCACAAGGGCGCTTTGTTGTTTTTGTGAAAATCTAGTAAATTGATTCGGGAGTATCCTGAGAACAATTTTGGAAAATCCTGGACACTGGTTGATGGGAAAGGGGGAAAATGCTCTTCACAAGAATTTTTAGGAACTTTAGGGATAAGTCATCTCCAGAAGGGAGGGTTCGGTAGCATTCAGAGAAGGGGTAACTCCATCAGAGGTAGGGAAATTATACTACTCCCTTCAATATGGTGATAGAATTTTAACAAAAGGCTCTTCTAAGCCCTGGGGAATCCCTCCAGCACACTGAATTGCAAAGATTTTAGGTATGTAGTGTAGTTGTAGCTTTGTTGGTCCCAGGATATTAGAGAGACAAAGTGGGTGAGGTAATATCTTTTATGAAACCAACTTCTGTTTCTGTTTTGAGGTGGCTTGAAAGCTTCTCTCTCACACCAACAGAAGTTGGTCCAATAAAAGATATTACCTAACCCACATTGTCTCTGTAAATATTTTTAGTGGCAGAAGTATCAGTTGAATAAGCCATCATTTTTTGCAGATTCACACTGGCCATGCATCTGTTCAGATCATGCTGTACAATAAAAATGAAACAAAACAAAAAAACAAGCTAATCAGTTACTGTAAATAGTATTTTAAGAACCCCACAAATATTCTGTGGAAGTTGTAGTATTTCTTGTAATATCTACAAACAAATAGGAAAACTTCCTACCATTTTCCTCAGGAAATTTTCACTGGTTCTTTATTATTACTTTGCTGATTACACTGAGTTTATCCAAATGTGTCTTAAGGCCCAATCCTGCAAGGTGGAAGGCACCACCTACTATGCGGTGCTGAGTGCCCTCAACTTCCGTTTATTTTGGTGTGCACTGAAGGTGTGCTCCACCTTGCTGGATTAGGCCCTTAACCAATCTTTCATAATGTCTAAGATCTTTCATAACTTCTAATCTTTCATAACTCCTAAACACTGGCCAGTTCCTCTCACATAACTCTTATGGTCTACACACATTACTCTTATTTAAGCATGTCAACGCAAAGTAGTTTCATTTTGACTGGATCTGAAATACTGCTGTTTATCAGGTACTTCATTATTTGCCTGAATGCTCATCATCTTAGATTAGCAGCTCTTACAGGTCACTCTTCCTCCACAGTTGCGTAAGGGTCATGCAGCTTCTTTCTTTTAGAAAATGAACATCTTGTGAAGTGAAAACTTGTAATTCCTGACCTAAGTAGAAAACAGACTGTAATTGTAGATTTCTCTCTCTTCCAGGAAGTAAAGCCTTAATTGATATATTTGTCACTTAATTAGATGTGGTATTCTTTGTTTCCTGTTCTAGACAGTTGTGCAGTGTTAATCAATGCCAATGTTCTCTAAGTGCACTTCAGATGGCAATCATAGTCTATTCAGTTGTACAGTACAGAAAGGAGGGTCACCCAAAGGTGAAACTGCTATAACTGAAATTGATTTAATTACTCCTCAGCCAATAATTTGTCATGTCCCTATTTAACAGTAATTGTAAACTGCACAAATTTTACTTCATTGGTGTAGTTATCACACGGAGAATCCAACCTCCAACATCCCTTCAGAGATCAGCATGAAATACATGGAAATCGTCCAGTTAAAAAAAAATGAGACTTTCAAAGTTTGCTGTAACCTGTGGCATGCACAGAAACTTATTAGTATAAGCAAACATTTTCAACAGGCTATACTAGTTTTCGGTGCCCCTGGTTTTGGATGCCCAAGTTGAGATACCTTGGGCCTGATTTTCAGAGGTGTGTACCTGCAGCTCTCAGCGACTTCATTTGGGACACTCCAAAATTGAGCTATCCAAAATAAATAGCCACTTTTGAAAATTTTGACCTTAGTGTGTGTGATGGGACAAATGTCCTGCTATACCTGTCTAACTTCCAGCTTTTTGCAAGAGATCTAGGATTTGGGGGGATTTTTAGGCCCTCAGGACCAGTGCTAATTTAAGCACATTTGGACCCCTTTCACAGACAAAGCCCAAAATTCAGTTGTCACATTCCAGGATGCAGTCTAGACAAGTAAGAGATTGTGTCACCACCTTCCCCAGAACCTTCAGTGCCTCGCAATGTTTTGCTGTTATAGCTCCCACCCTGGGACACTCACAAACGGCCTAACAGCGTGTAGGCCACACCTTGGTATCTGTGTATAACTACATCCATGACCCAGCAGCTCTGATCTCAGCAGCCTGTCAGTCACACTCCGGCTTTCACCAGACTTGGTTACTACTTGTGGGGTGCCCTCTCCACAACTTCCAATCTCAAATTTCTCTCAAAATATACTTTCTGCAGTGTTCAGCCCTCTACTGGGCAGTTCAGATATTAGGGGTCCTTTGCCCCTGTAAAGGGTCAGTATACAACAGTTTGCTACTTTTACTGGCGCTATCCAAACAGTTCACTAAACACACTTTATTAGCTTTGATTTAAAATAAAATCAAGTTTATTTAATTACAAAGAGAGAGATTTTAAGAGAGTACAAGCTATTAAAGTCAGAAATGGTTACAAGAGAAATAATGATAAAATGCTTTCTAGTAGCTAAAACTTAACAAGCTAGACTTGGTGCAAGGTAATATCCTTACCGCAGGGTCCTAGCAACATTGCTGACCAAATTCTCAGGTCTCTAATTGCTCTGCCATGCCAGCTATGGGGATGTAGACTTGAACAAGGACATGTAGTTCAGTGGATAGAACTTTAGACTGGGAATACTGAGTTCTCCTCCTGACTTTGTCATTTACTTGCTATATGACATGGGTAAGTCACCCAATTCCCCTGTGCTTCAGTTTCCCATCTATAAAATCGGGATGGTACCTATCTCTGTAAAATGTTTGAGATCTCTGGGTCCAAAAAGCTCTATATAAGTGTTACATTATTATAAAGTCTCATTAATAAATTATTATGGAATTGGGGAGTAGAGATCGTGTCCAGAAATGGTTAGTATATTTGCAGAAGGAGTTAAGGAAGGACTGGAGATCTTCAGACTTTTCATTTGGTGAACCACCTGGGACAGATCCTTTCATAGACCATCTTCTCTCATACCCCTTATATGTCTAATTGTTCCTTCTGCATGTTGTTCAGTGGGCTCCTCTTCCTTCTCTCTTCCACTTTCAATGGGAGTTCCAGAGAAGTCCATCCTTTACCCCTTCCTCTTACCCTTCTGCAGAAGAACCTAAGTGGCTTACAAGCATAAGTCTTACCAAGTTGTTTAAATGCTCTTGAAAATACCACCCCCTTTGCCTCTACAGGCCGTTATCTTCTCACATGGCTTTAACTACTAGATTTATGAACAATTAATAAACAGAGACATTTCCAGATTTCAGGGAAATGTAGTGTCCTGCTCATACTCTCTATAATGGGATACCTTTTGTCTGACTTTTCCCTACTGCAGTGCTTCCCACCAAGGCTTTCCGTTGCCATTTAAAAAATGGGTATCCAGATAAAAATGAAGTAAAATATTTTTACATCAAATTTGCAAAATTTAATTACAATTATAAAAGGGCATATGGAAAATAACATGCCCTTTTTTAAGTGAACTGAGCCAGTGACTGGTGTCAAGAAGCATGTTCTTTGAAGACTGCACAGGGGTTCTTGCTTTATTCAGCATCAGTTTGTCATGGTAGTACAGTGATTCCCTGAGATGCCATGTAGTAACAGGGCAATCTCATGAGCCCTGAGAATGATTCCTGGAGGGTTGTGTGGCTGATCCTGAGGATGAGGTAAACAAGGGAGACCTCACAAAGAGAGGGTGAGTGGCAGCTATCAGGGGCCTTACTAAAAGATCACAGTTTGTGTGTGCATTTGCTTGTGTGCAATATTGCCAACCCCAAATATTCAGTGCGTGTATGTGCACTTGTGTGCAAGTCAACCGCAGTGTAGGCATGTGCTTTTGCATGCAATACTGTCCCAGATATTCACTATGTATGCATGTGCACATTTGTGTGCAGTATTGACAACCCTAAGCATTACATGTGCATGCATGTGTGCTCATGTGTCCATGTACTTGTGTGCAATATTGCCAACCCCATTCAACGTGTGCGCATGTGCACTTGTGTGCAGGTCAAACTCAAGCATTCAGTTGTCCACGTGCTTGCGTGAAATACTGTCGACCCCAAGTATTCAGTATCTATGTATATGCACATGTGCTTATGTAGAATATTGCCAACCACAAGCATTCAATGTATTTGTGCAAAATTGTCAGCCCCAAATATTCAAAAATCATGAGTCAGTTTAAAAAATAAATTATGACTTGCTAAAAAATAAAGAGACTTTTAAAAAGTAATACATTTTGGGTTGTTATTTGTCTTCTGGTTTTGGTGCCTTTAGAGTGAACTCGTTTCACATTTTTCTTCCCAGGCCTGAAAGCTAGACGCTCCCCTTTGAAAAAGATGGAGCACGTGATGTGATCAGTACAGGAGGACTCCGGCGGGACACAGCAAATATTGCAAGAAGACCAGCAATCTAATCAAAAGCCTTGGCCTGTACAGGCACATAGCACAGCGCACACAGACTGTGCCATAGAATCACTTAGATCAGCATTTTTCAAAGTTTGGGTTGCGACCCACTATTGGGTCGTGGCATGTCAGGCACTGGGTCGCTCTGGTCAGCACCACCGACCGGGAGGTTAAAAGTCCCATTGGCAGTGCTGATCAGCTAAGGGACGCTAGTACCTATCTGCTCCAACACTGCGCTGTGCCCTGGAAGCGGCTAGCAGAGGGTTCAGCTTCTATGCAGGGGGACCTCGGGGCTCCACACGCTGCCTCAGCCCCCCCCTCAACCCCGAGCACTGCCTCTGCATTCCGGCCAACGGGAGCTGGGGAGGGGCAGTGCCTGCAGGTGAGAGTTGTGCCGAGCTACTTGTGCGCCTCCGCCTAGGAGACGGACCTGATGCTGGCTGCTTCACACGCAGCGTGGTCCGTGGTGCCAAGGTAGGTGGGAAGCCTGCCTCTGCACCCCAGCTGTACCGCTGACTGGGAGCCGCTGGAGGTAAATCTGTGCCTCACCCCAATCCCCTGCCCCAGTCCTGAGCCCCCACAACCCAGAGCCCCCTCCTGGACCCCAAACCCCTCATCCCTGGCAACACCCCAAGCCCGCACCCCAGCCCCCCCTACACCCTGAACCCCTCATTCCCAGTCCCACCTAGTAGCCCTCACCTCTGCACCCCAACCCTCACCCCCAGCCCTGAGCCCCCCCAACCCAGAGCCCCCTCCTGGACCCCAAACCCCTCATCCCTGGCAACACCCCAAGCCCGCACCCCAGCCCCCCCTACACCCTGAACCCCTCATTCCCAGTCCCACCCAGTAGCCCTCACCTCTGCACCCCAACCCTCACCCCCAGCCCTGAGCCCCCCCAACCCAGAGCCCCCTCCTGGACCCCAAACCCCTCATCCCTGGCAACACCCCAAGCCCACACCCCAGCCCTCTCCTACACCCTGAACCCCTCATTCCCAGTCCCACCCAGTAGCCCTCACCTCTGCACCCCAGCCCTGAGCCCCCCCCAACCCCTCACCCCCAGCTCCGCTAGGTCGCGGCCATCAACAATTTTCTTCAACTAGGTCCCCAATCAAAACGTTTGAAAACCACCAGCTTAGACGGTTCGCTAGTCTGAGTTTCTGTTGGACCCGTAGGAGGAACTAGCCCCTCCTCTTTGCCCCGTCTCCATAGCACCCAATGAAGCGGCGTACTCGCGGATTAATTACATCACCCACTTTCTGAGGTCGCATCCCTCCGAGTAATTAGGTGCCCGACGACTGCCTGTCTCGAGCTGGGAAAGGCGGTCGTGAGGCTGGACTCGCCTCCGCCTCTAAATCCTCATTCAGTATTGAAACACTGGCGCCCCCAGTCCCTGCACGCCCCGGGTGATGCACACACGGAAGGAAAGCGGACAGGCAGCGAATTGGGCACCTAGCCAGGGGGCTTTCAGTGCCGCAGCCGCGAGGCCGTTGGAAAGAGAGGACGCGCGTTGTGCGCGGGGGGGAGGGATTGCTTTAGTCTCTGCTCCGTGCGCGTGCACGGGGGGGTGTGTGGTCTCTCCTGTGGGGCCCATGGAGCTGCCCACTGTCCACCAGTGTCTCCAAGTGAGTGAGCCGCGGAGGCTCGGGTGGCGGCTGCCTGCGAGGGGCAGATGGTTCCCGGCTCCAGCCCCTCAGCAACGGGCGGGGCGGGGCCATACTGGCCCGGTGGCGCTGGCGGAGGTGCTGCCCCCGCGTGGCCGCTGACGAGCTCCCGCTGCTCCGCCAGGCAGAACGTAGCAGCGCCACCAGCCGCGTGTCAGTTTGGCGGGAAACGGTCTCACGTGCCTCGACTGCCTGGGCCGGAAGGAGAAGAAGGAAGGGCCCGGGGGGGTTGCCCGCTTCCCGCGCTGGGCAGCGCTCTGTGGGTTGGCGCTTTCTCTGTCCTCCTCCCACCCCGCCTTGGTCTCACCTAATTCGTAACCCCCATTTGGGACTTTCGCACCGCGCCAGGAGTGAAAAACCCTCTTAAGCTAGGGAAATACGAGTGTAAACTGCGAACGTTGGCGGGGGACTTATTAGAGGCATGGGTATTACTTCATACCAGTTTTATCCGCCCCTTCCCCCAGTTAACCAGACTGCAAGCTGGTAGTGTTAGGCGCTTAGTTTGTAACTACTTTTAGGATAAAAGGAGATGAACTCATTAATTGTTCACAGTGACCACTTGGCGTTTAAATAGCGTAACCATTTATATTGTTTTCATTGCATTTATTTGGCTTTTGCATGTTTCCAACATCTTAAACTGCTCTTTTTCTTATTAGAAGATGAAGTGTAAGCTGCTGTTGTTTATAATAGCTGAACATAAACTTCATAAGATCTTCCAATCTAGTTACCATTTGGATTTACAATATCCTAATTCATGTAAAAAACCACCCCCATTTGAAGTGTACTTTTTTATTTTTAAAACTTTTCTGATGCTGCAAACACGGCATCCTTAACTTTACTTGCTTGGATATTCCAGATGACTTCAGTGTAATAGTAATCAAAATGATAAGAGTTTACAGAAATAAGCCTAATCATATTAGAATAGTTGGCTGGGGAACAGTACTGCAGAAAAGGATCTTGGGGTTACAGTGGATCACAGAATGAAAATGAGTCAACAGTGTGATGCTGTTGCAAAAAAGGCAAGTGACAGACTAACAGGAGTGCCATGTGTAAGTCATGGGAGGTGATTCTTCTCTAATGGGAGTGCCATGTGTAAGATGGCAGCTAATGATTCTGCTCTGCTTGACATTGATAAGGTCTTAGCCAGAGTACTATGTCCAGTTTGGGATACCACATTTAAAAAGTGTGAACAAATTGGAGGGAGTCCAGAGGGGAGAAAAAAAAAAGACTTGGAAAATACAAGAGTGAAAGAATTGGGCATATTTGGTTTAGAGAAGAGAAGACTGAGGACATGGACATGAGAGTCTTCAAATGTGTAAAATGGTACAATAAAGAGGATGGTGATCAATTGGTCTCCATGTCCAGGAAAAGAAGCAATCATTTTAGTTTATAGCAAGGGAGATTTGGGTTAGATATTGGAAAGTTTTTCCTCACTATAAAGATAGTTAAGCAGTGGAATAAGCTACGTAGGTGAAAATAATATATAAAGTTCTTTGCATCCTAAAGCTATTTATATACTAAGAGCTTCAATGGGACTAATCATGTATAAAGATAAGCACAAGTGTGTCTGCAGAATTGGGGCCTATGTTTCAAACTGTAGTCCAACACAACAGTTCTCAAACTTAATTGCATTGTGAGCCTCGTTCTGACAACAAAAATTACAACATGACCCCAAAAGGGGGGACCCAAACCTGAGCCTACCCCAGTCCTGCTGCCCCAAGCTGTGGGGGTACCCAGAGCTGCAGGCCAAGGACTTCCTCCCTGAGCAAGAGGCATGTAACCTTAGCCTGCCTTTCCAGGGCTGAAGCCTTAGGGCTTTGGCCCTGGGTGGTGGGGCTCAGGCTTTGGCTTTGGCCATAGCAAGTCTAACACCAGCCCTTGGGGTCCCGACCCACAGTTTGAGAACCTCTGGCAACAGCATGCATATATTCTCCCTCTCTGTGTATAGAGACATATTTTTCACTTGATGCACTGACAAAATAGAAGCATTTGGTACTGATTCACTATACTGTACAGAGGATATTATATCTTTTGTGTATATCCTAAGGAAAGTGTGTTGGGGTTCATTCTCCATAAAAAATATTAAGCCAATGGCTTTCTGAAGTACCTTGCTTTATGCATATGAGTGACCCAGGGTAAACATACTGGGGTTTATAAAAATGAATGTTAATCAGAAATGTTAGGAACCCACATTAATATAGCATTTGAAAATGTCATTTGGTAAAATGTTTTTCTCTTACTTTCCAGCTCAATAATGAAAACGAACAGCTACTTAAGAAGTTGAAAAGGCTGCATAGAAAAAATCAACAGCTAGAAAATTATTTGGCTCAGATCCAGGAGAAACTGCATCTGGATCAGTTAATGCGTGACTATGTCACAAGCAGAGAGTAAGAATTATTATTTCCCTGGATTAAAGTCTTGAAGTAGGGATGACATTGCCATGAAGAACTTGGGTACTTGTCCCCTGATGACATCTTTTAGAACAGGGGTTCTCAACCTTTGTCTTTCTGAGGCCACCCCAGCATGCTATAAAAACTCCACGGCACAGGTGTTTTTCTGCATATAAAAGCCAGGGCCAGTGTTAGGGGGTAGCAAGCAGAGCAGTTGCTGCGGGGCCCCATGCCACAGGGAGCCCTGCAAAGCTAAGTTGCTTGGGATTCAGCTTCAGCCCTGGATGGCTGGGCTTGGAACCCCAGACTTCAGCACTGTGCTGTGGGGCTTCGGCCTTCTGCCCTGGGCCCCAGCAAGTCTAATGCTGGTCCTGGTTTGGCAGACCCCCTGAAACCTGCTTGTGGCCCCCAAGAGGGCCCCAGACCCCTGGTTGAGAACCACTGTTTTAGATGAACCATTAAACACAATTTGTTCTGCTTATCGTTGTTGGCTGTCCGTTCAAGGAAAAATGGGGATGATAAAAGTCTTGGGGCACGGCTCAAAAAATGAGTAGAGGGCAAGCCTGGTGCTCTGGACAAAATTCACATTGTCAGTACAACAAGTTCTAATATCTATCTGTATGTATGTGGTTGCTGCATTTGCTTACTCAGTGTGCAACAAGTATCCAACTTAGTGTAAAGTGCTCTAGGATATTTTGATGGTAAATAAACTATCAGTGAGTGTAATGTGCAATACTTTTAAGTAATAATGTTACTTAAAAACATCTGGAAGTGAAGTTTTGACTTTTTTTTTTTTTTTTTTTTTTTTAAGTTTTGGTGCTTTGAAAAGTAGCTAGATAGCATTCAGTGTAGTTCTATGTGCAGTATTTTCAGGACTTACCATACAGAGTGAAAAACATGAGAAGTGTAAACTTGTATTTTGAGGTCAAAGGAAAAAAAAATCTTCATTTATCCTTCCTACTTTAAAATGTCCCATCAAAGTTCTGAAATCTGTTTGCATTGTTGAGTGGGAGAGAGACCATCCTTAAGCTGTTGCATTTATTTCAATTAAGTGTTCAGGTTCAAACAGAATCCGACTTATGGCACAAGGGAAGTGGCAGTCACAACAAGGAAATGAAAGTAGCAAGCGAAAGTGCCAGGTAAGTTCTTCTGGGGACTTGCTTATTTGCAAGGTTAATGAAGTATGTCTTTTCTTACTGGAATTAGCATACTTTAAGGGATTTATATGGTGATTCACTTCTCTTGGGTAGAATATGGAGTATATTATTCATGAGAAATGTCAATTCAAATTCCTTCATTATGCTATAGAAATGAAAATTCATTTTGTTTAAGTGTTGAGAAAGGGAATGCTTTGATAGTGCTTCAGACAACGAAAGTAGAGAAAAATATATAAGGCTTCAGTAGAAATTTTCTCCACAACACACTCACTTGGGAAAAATAGAGGGAAGTGGGGAAGCTTAGGGAAAAATGGAAAGAAGTAAGGAAGCTTGTGGAGAGGAGAAGGCTAAATGACATAATTTGAGGTTAGGAATCTAGAAGTATTAAAAAGTATTAAATCATGCAGTCATTCATTGGACAGTGCACTGTCCAATATAAAACCATAGCAGTTAAATCATCCTATTGCTTTAGTTTGTTGTTCTTTGAACAAGAAGTGATTTCTTTTACATTGGGGTTTGTGAATTATTTCTGAATGTAAACTCTCATAACTGGCTTTGATGTGAAGGGTACAGTTTTAGTTCAGTTCACAGAAGGAGCATTAAGGCTGTTATCATGCAATTTGTAGTGCATGCAGGGTCTGCTTAGCTTGCACGGAGACATATTAAGTTCACTGGGACTCCATATAGGTGTAGCAGTCCATTCATGCTCTATCTGTTGCAGGATTGGAGTCTTACATTTTACTTGATCAAATTAAAGATTCAAATACATATTTTGTAGGACAATAGTTATTGGGAAGTCACCAAGAATTTGCCTAAATGGTAGGAATTCTCCTACCTTTGCTAATATCAAATGTTCATAATTAAAAATCCCTTTCACTGAAGTCTGAATTATATACAGTAGTTCCATTGACAGGAAGGAAGAAGACAGAGCCAATATCTTGATAAATGGTTTGCTTTTTCAGCACTTAAAGTGAATCTGATTTTTACAGTGTTTCTAGCCCATCACTATTTTCTATAATAGTTCATGATTATCCTTATTAAGGAGATAATTGTAATGCATGTGTGACAGTGGTGGATTAATGATTTTGCTGCCCATAGGCCCTGAAATAATTGCTGCCCCGCCTGCCCCCATTCCAACCCTTTCCCCGCCCCCATTCCAACCCTTTCCCCAAAGTCCCCGCCCCAACTCTGCCCCCTCCCTACCCCTATTGGATCCCTGCTCCAGCCCCGCCTCTTCCCCCAGCGCGCTGTGTTCCCCCTCCCTCCCTGCCCCATGAAACAGCTGTTTTCGCAGCGCAAACGCTGGGAGGGAGGGGAGAGAAACGGGATGCGGTGGTGTGCTCGCGGAGGAGGCAGAAGTGAGCTGGAGTGGTGTGGGCGGGGAGGGGAGCTTCTCCGTGGGTGCTCAAATTTGCCGGCCTAGGCCTAGGCCTAGACCTTGTCGGCCTAGGCAATAATACACCGCTGATGTGTGGTAATGTTTGTCCTCCTGTCTTTTTATTGCACTATTAAAACTTGTTAGGTGAAATAGGATACAACACACTCATGCAGTCATATTTGACTTTATAGGCAAAATATAAAAAAATAAAATCTTATACACCATGAATATTTCTCACTCTCTCCTCTAACTCTAGCTATGAGGTGTTTCTGTGAAAGTTAATAAAATAAGTTCAATATGCCAAACATTCAGTATAAGCACCCTTTGTTTCATGAGACTGAGAAATAACTTTATCCATAAGAAACCTTCAGCGTTTGTATGTATAGCTTTATAGAGGTTTTATCATAGTGTCTGTTTCAGAAAGCACAGGATTCTTCACATAGTCACATAGTCTTCACATAGTTTGTTCTCAGTAAGAGCCCAGTCCAGTATCCACTGAAGTCAGTGACCTTTGAGTCAGGCTTGAATAGTCCAATCCTTAACCCATGAAGTCATTGGGTCTACTCATATGACTAAGTGTTGCAGGCATGAACCATACATTATTGTTCTTTGTTGATGTCTAGTGTACAGTTTTTTTTGTATATCTATTTTGGATTCATTTCATATGAATGTTGGTATTTGAATGGGCATATTTCTTATACACAAGAATACCAATAATTTGGGTTATTACCTAAGACTATGCTCTGTTTCAAGGAGTTAATGAACATATTAATGGTGTAATTGGATAAACATCCATGCATATTCACTAGTTCAGTGGTTTTCAAACTTTTTTTCTGGGGACCCAGTTGAAGAAAAGCCGGACAGCTGCTGGGGCACAGTGCAGTGTCGGAAAAGATAGGCACTAGCCTGCCTTAGCTGGGCGGCACCGCTAATGGGACTTTTAACATCCCGGTTGGCGGTGCTGTCCAGAGCAAGACAACCCAGTGCCTTACATGCCGAGTTGTGACCCATGGATTGAAAAACACTGCACTAGTTAATCCAGGGGTCGGCAACCTTTTGGAAGTGGTGTGCAGAGTCTTCATTTATTCACTCTAATTTAAGGTTTCGCGTGCCAGTAATATATTTTAACATTTGTAGAAGGTCTCGTTGTATAAGTCTATAATATATAACTAAACTATTGTATGTAAAGAAAATAAGGGTTTTAAAATGTTTGAGAAGATTCATTTAAAACGAAATTAAAATGCAGAGCCCCCCCGGACCAGTGGCCAGGACCCGGGCAGTGTGAGTACCACTGAAAATCAGCTCGCGTGCCGCCTTCGGCACCTGTGCGATAGGTTGCCTACCTCTGAGTTAATCTATGGACCTGATTTATGTAGACTCAGAGATATGAAATACAACTACAGTCCAAAGGGTTTCCGTATAACTGACAACTACCAAATGTGAGCAGGCTTTTTTTAAAGGATTCTGGTATGAAGGAATAAAATGGTAATTTGCATGCTATATTCAGCAATTCATACACTTTTTTCTGCTGTTAGAATACTTCAGATGTATAATAACCTGCAGAAACGTTATGACAGAGAAATCAAAATAAACCAGGAACAAAGTGAAACAATTAAAAATCTTACTGTAAGTAGTGACTGTTCAGTTTAGTTCAAATAATTTAATGTGACACTTAAGGATGAGTTTTGAGCTTTCCTAATATTTGTATAAATGGTCATGAATATTTCTCTGTTTTCCTTGTTGAGTTCACAGGTGAATGGTCTTATTTTGACTTTAAGAGTAAATTCTGTCACTGCTCTCTTTGGTCCATGACTTCAGTGTTGATTACCTTTAGGCTATTTTTGTAGATAGTTGTAAGAACTGGCTCAATCTAACTGGAGTTAGTGTTCATTGTGTTGGGATAAACAACATTTTTGCTATTGCCAGAAAAAAGAGTTGCATAATTGTTAGTTTAAAAACTTCATATTAAGATTTCATAGTTAAACAACAAAACAAATTTTAAAAATCCAGTTATGTAAATGTAGTCACTAGATAAAGAAAATTGTTGTATTTTAGTATTTAGTAAAAAAAAATGTGGGACATGCTGTATCTGACAATATTATGTAATATTTCAAACTAATATTTTCCCCAATACATTTAAATTCTATAAGTGCCTCTTCAGATTTATGTACTTTGATTAATCATTTTTCAAAGTAAAGTGTCATGGTTGTTGTATGGCTGATATCAGTAAGTTCAGATCAGGACCAGTGTAAAATGTTTCATTTTTTTGTGGGAGGAGGGTTGGTATTTCTTATTTGTTTGTATGTATTTATAACAGATTTTTGAAAAAAATTGGTGTTTGCAGGATTTGTCTCTTATCCTTCATGCTTTTGCTGGTAAATTCTGTTCTAAATTAGATACTGGGGTCTTTAAATTGGTGCTCAAGAGATATTTCTAATCACATAAATCTGAGAGTGATTTTTTTGTACACTTTTTTGCTTTAAATTTTCAATTTTTTTTAACATAGATTAAAATTCATGAGCTAGAGCATCAACTTCAAGGACAAGAACAAAGAATTGAGCAGCTGGAATGTAAAAAGGTCTCCCAGAAGGACAACACTGTTTCTGGAGTAATGACTCCAACAGCAGAGAGAGAAGTAACATTTTCTCACAGATGCATATGTAAAAAGCAGGGAGCCTGTTCTTGCAAATATTTAGGTAATAGATATGTACAGCAGTTTACAAAACAAACATTGAATCTCTGCTCTGATGCTTTTATACATGTCATTTCTCATCAAAAACGATGCGTTCCATCCTAAAACATAGGGCTCACTCAAGGCCACGTGCTTCATTTAGCCATTTTTCAAAGCTTAATTGCACTTAAGATACTACAATAAGGCCTATATGAAAATGGCCCCATCTGATCAGTAGATCTGTGTTGCGTGGATTTAGTCTCATATTTTTTATTTTAGTGACAAAAAACGTTTACTGCTTTTTTTTTTTTTTTTTTTTTTTGCTTAGACCTATAAAGCCAGTGTAGCTCTGGAAAGGAGCTGTAGTCTATATCTTGTATATCAACATTATTACTATGTTATAGTCAGCTGTACATGTACAAACCCATTGGAGTCAGTCTTCTTGCACAGGTTTGCAGCTTCATACTTTTGACTTCAGAATCTTAATTTTTGTTGATGATGTATGAGGGAGAACCTAGCCAGATCTAACCTTTCCCTCCTCCCCCCCCCCCCTTTTTTTTTTACAGCAAACTGGGTACCTTTGTTATGGAAGCTAAGAGACAAACCTAGACCCCACACAGTATAATTTTTATAAGGTTACTTTTCTAGAATAGAGCAGAATGGAACAGGATTTTATCTAACTAATGGAGGAACCCATCAGAGGAATAGTTTATATATAGAGTGCCCAGACTACTGTGACATCAAGGTTTTTATTTAAAGCCAAGAACTCACTGCAGTTCCAAAGTCCTCAAATCATATGTGAGAGTAGACTTTCTGATTGTTGGATAGAATGCTAGCAAAGCAAAAATCTCAGAATAGGCTTTTATAAAAATGTACGAAAAGCTATCCCACTGGCATATCCTATGATCTCGTAGTTGCTGGTAATGGGTAGGATCAGATTTTTAAAGGTAAATAATTTTTTTTCTAAAATACTGTTATGCAAATTACTGCTCATAACACACACATTGGATGTAGTATAATATGATGTATGAGAAGTTAATTGTAGTGATTAAAATATTAATTTTTAATTTGAATGTAGAGCTATTGCTGCTTGAGATTCAAAAGCTGAAGAAAAAAAACGAGAAGTTGTCTAGAGAAAAGAGAATGCAAAGAAATGAATTACCTGGATTAGACAAGGTACCTTGCTTTTAGGGTAAATTTCATAATAGACAAATTTATAAAACTAACTTCCTAGCATATATTAACCATAGAAGTACTTGCTGTTGTACAAATGGACTCCAATATGTGTTTGCTTGTTAGCATTTAAAACGTCTTTGATTTAATCTCCTCCATTCACACTTGTTCAGGAAGAGGAGTAATTGGAATTCAAGTGAACTTTTGTTTTTATCTGCTTGATTCTCTTGTGAACACGCTTTTGTCTTGGGCGACTTCTGTCTCTTGTCCTTCACCTTCATGATGAATTGAGAGATTATTTTCTCTGTGTTATGGACACACTGACTGAAGTGTAAATCGATTAACTTAGTTCTGCCCAACAGATAGATAATTGCATCAAGAACAAAAACAAATTTCTCAAACCTAAGCATCCACTGCTGCTCTGTAATATTTGTGAGTGGAGGATTATTCTCCCATGGAGTTAATTACTCCTAGGGCAGACTTTTCACTCTTCTTTGCTGGGCTGTTAAAATAGACATTTGGACCAAGGGGGAAGTGAGTTAGTGGGAAGTGTTGGTAATTCTTGAAATGAAATGGTAAGAGTTGGAGGGCCAATCTTACTGTTCATCTGAGTTATTTGACTATCCAGATGAAAGTTTTCTTCATTTTTAGCAGTAAATTTCCTTTCAGTTGGGTTTACCTTTATGCAAACACAAAAATCAAATGATTTCAGCTCGGTCCTTTTGATTTGAGGACAAACATTAATCCATTGGCTCTTGGACTGGGACATTTGTAGTACATACTGGCATCATTGGCATTCAAGTGATTTGGGAACTTCAGTCCAGTTAGGTGCTCTTATAATTTTACGCTCGGTGTGTAGAGAGTAATCCTAATTGTATAGTCCTGAGTGTTCGTTGAAGAATAAATTCAGATACTGATATCACTTTTCACTTGTTTTCAGTATTAACTTAGTGCTACCTCTTGAAGGATGTACTGCCTTGTCCTGTTGTCCTCATCAGCTCCAACAGGTTTTCATCTGGGTAGTACTTACAGATCCAGCAGGAAGTGGTGTTGGTGATTTATGGTGTGTGACTGTCTTCTAAGGATTGTTACTGAATCAATATGGCCTAGTCTGATGTTTTATTTAGGAGGTAGGATTACTACTGTGTGATTGAAAATCTCATATTTCAGATGAGAGATCTATCTGAGGACCTAATAATTTGTCACTAATGTTCTTATTACTGATATACTAGTAGCTGAAAGTCTGTGATATCACATGGGTGTGGCAGTCGGGCCACATAATCCACAGTCTATGCAGCCTTTCTCATACAACCAATACAACTGTTGCATGCAAATTAGCTATAGAGGAAGGGTGGTGATTGGTTGAGTTACCTCTGATATTGCAATGAACTAGGACTCATGGTTTGGCATAGATACATGCCTACTGTAGCTGCACACCACATAGGTGTAATTCATAAAATTAAAGTGGCTGAGAACTTAAAAATTGGACAGTAAAACAGTGAATCTGGTGATATTCTGAACAAAAAGAGCTCTCAGCCAAGCTTGTAGCTGTTTCTGTCTCCTCATGCTGACTCAATGGACATTGTAGGCTTCACAGTGACATACAGAGTAACAATTGTGGAATTGTATTATACAGATGACTACAAGATGTGTGTGGTAGGTTACAAAGCCAACATTGACTCCTTTCTCCAAAGCACTTAGTCAAAGTAAAAACAAGAGAAGAACACAGTAAAATCTGGAGACATCTTTATCATGTAGTCTCTTTTGAAAGTAGTAGATTCTGTGTCACCTTTCGAGCTAGAGTTCTGGGTCATTACATTCTGCCTACTATTGCTAAACTTCCTGTGTAAGTGATTTGGAAATGCTATTCTTTTTCTGTCCTAAACTCTGAAAGATTGCCTGTGCACGTCATTGCCTTCACTCCTCCATTACTGAAATCCGTATCCATACCTTAGTCTCCTCTCTCCTTGACTATTGCAGTTCCAGTCTTTATGGACTAACTTCTAACTCTCAGCTCTCCAGACTTCATGATATGTGGAATTCTACTGTCTGGCTTTTGCAAATACAGGGAAATGTAACTACATTTCCATTAGCAGACACCTCTTTTGGCTCCTGATTCACTTTGAGATCCCATTGACATCCCTTTGGTTTTTTAAATTTTCACTGATTTGTTTCCTGTGTCTTTGTGGACTTTGTTTTCTCTCTTGAATCCATCTTACTATCTCTGCCCACACCAGTGGGTTTGTGTGACTACCTATCCTTGCCATTTAGAACTACCTTTTTGTCTTTCTGCAACATTGACTCTTCTCTCCTTTGCTTCTCTCTTAATTTCTCTTGCTGCTATCATATTTTCTACTTTACTTTTGTTATTTGTCTGTAAAATATTTTGAAACTGTTTGTATGAAAGATGCTATATAAAAATTGTAAGCTGTTGTGCAGTATTGCAGTTAGCTGTTACATCTCAGTTCAGATGTGGTTGCAGCCTCTCTGGTGACCAAAGTGATTCCTATGTGTATAACTTGAAGAGTACTCTGAGGGTACGTCTACACAGCCCACAGCAGCGAGTGTCAGAGCCTGAGTTGATAAACTTGATGTTGCTGTGTAGACGTTCTGGCTCAGGCTCTGAAGCCTACCTCCCTCACCAGGCTTCAGAGCCTGAGCTCTGGCCCGAGCTGCAATGTTTATGCAGCTCTTTTTAGCATGTTAGTGGAAGTTTGAGTCTATCGACTTGGGCTATGAGACTCGCTGTGTCTGTACCCTGAGAAGTAGGCTGAAGCAGGGGAAAATTTTGACGTATGACCATAACCTTCCAATGTCTAATGGGAAATGTAACTAGAACAAAAAAAGATGAACACTGAATTTTCTTTTTTAGGAATTTTTCGACGAGATAGAAGATTTAAAGTATGCTCTGCAAGAATCAATGAAACTGAATAATCAGTATGAAAAGTGCTTGAAACACATAAGTTCAACATATGGATTTGCTTTTGCCGCACCTTTTGTAACTAGTAATAGTCATATAATTTAATAGAAATTAAACATTCCATTTAGATTTTTAATGTTGAATTCTTTTCCCAAAACACAGACCAACCTGGTTGCCAGGTTAGCACTTCATTTTCCACATAAAATCATGACTTCCTTGACTCTAACATGCAATTTTAGTGTTCTGTATCTTTTACATTGACCTTGTGCCTTTGCTATATAGTTTTTGAATAAACTATCCTTTTATAATTTTGTTTTAAAAATTCAGTGGTTCTGTTTCATTTGTTTAAAATGGATGTTGCAGGAGTAAATAATGTTGCACTTCTTATCTTTGTATTTAACTAATTGTCCAGCTTTGTTGTTTTATTATCATAGACTTCATGGGCTTAGTCGTCAGTTGTGGTAGAAGAAAGATCAGTGCAGCTGAGGAGGGGCATTGCAAAGGTGGTTGAAAGGTGTTGTGCGGTCAGATCATTTGGGTGCAGGGGAGCAGAAAACAACCCCCCCCCACTATCCAGGGTCGGAAGTGGTCCGGTAGCTCTATGCTACTTGAGCTTCAGTCCAAGCAGGCGAAATCTCTGAAGGATTAGTGACCTGGCTTTAGGGTTGCTTAGTGCTAGCACTTTGATATAAAGCTGCCCTAACACAGCCTAGGATCTGGCCTATTATTTGTAAATTCACTGAGGACCCAGTAACCCCAAATTCCTACTTTTGAGTTGGTCCCTTGAACATTTTACCCAGATGTTCCTACCTGCTATCTTATTCTATGTGTTTGTTTATTCTTTGCATGACAGTTTTTTCCTTATTAAATAAAACAGCAACTATCTGTCCATCAATTGGCTGGTTTCTCAAGAGTGTTTTACAGAGAGACTCTTGGACAGATTTGAGGGAGGAGAAGGTGGTGGCTTTACATATCAGTTTTGGGAGAGTGCCCCCCATGTAAAGGGCAACATGGAAGAAGGTGCAGAGATGTTGGGGTCAAATTCTTTTTCCCAAATTCATAGGATGTTCCATATGAATCTTTTACCATTGTAAAAATATACAGCAAGGAGGAATAAAATTGTCATCCCTGGCGGAATCCTGTGGTTTGCAAAGTCCGCTGAATAATGTAGAAATCTTTCTTATAATACATTGCCTCTGCCTGAGCTATTTAAGAAGGGTCAAGAAGGTGAAAACCTTGCTATTCCTTTTATCATGCTGTCTTAAAAATTTCAAAACTATCATCCCAGTCTCCTTTCTTTTAGAATGAGGATAAGCACAAGTCCTTTAACCTTTCCTTAATTAGATTCTTCATCAAAGGTCTAGTTCTAAACAACACAATCATCTACGCTGGGATATCTAGTGCCAATATGGTTAAATCATAATTCCACTCCATCCAGTGAGGTCGGTGTAACTGCGTGTTAACTGTGACCTTCAAATCATTCTAATGCTACCTGGCAGAAAACAGCTATCCTGTAACCAGGGCTGCAAACATGGTGTGGATTTACTGTGGATCAATATACTACACCCAGTCTTCCTCAAAATAGCTTTTACAGTCGAAAAAGAGAGCAGGTACAGCTGTGAACGAGCATTTCAGCTATGATTGAAAACAGCCAACCAGAATTCAGCTGCAGCTGGCCAATGACAGAACCTCCGGGTTGAAGAGTAAAACAGCCAATCCGAATCAGTGTTTCATTTGGCTAGTAAGAGGAGGTGTCATGTTGCGTTCCTGGCTGTTAGTGCCAATTATGCTCGGCTGGTCTCGCGATGTCCTTTCAGTAGCAGCAAACCCGTAACCCAGAATTGTGTGCACGGATCAGACAACTGCAGCAGCCCTAAAGTCTGTAGCACGGTTTCTAGACTAGCAGCAGCCAGGAGCAGAAGCAGTGGCGCAAGGGGCATTGCAGAGAGGATCCGCCACCCCGTCTGTTGGGGGTATTGTTTTCTGCTATTGCTGGGGTCCTTTCGGTGGCAGTTCCACCTGACTTTTGGTTGTATTTTCCTGGATTATTGTTTGACTGAGGACTCGGCTCTTTCACCCGCCGCCCCCGTAGCTCTTTGCGTGCAGATGCATTATAGAAAGTTGTTTTGTAAAAAGTCTTTTAATGAAGAGAGAGGCTCCCGGAATGCGGTTGAATAATGGTTATGAAACTAGTATTTGCCTTTTTTTCTGTTAAGGATGGCGTGGATTTGTGAATGTGAAGGGTCTTGAAGTTTTTTGCCTTCCATCTTTTACGTGCATTGGTGCAACTCAGGTAACTTACTAACATTTTCTATTAAGTCATATAATACTTTGGCAGCCCTTTGATAGTTTGTGGTTCCCCCATAACAATCTGTACAGCAGGAAGTAAAGATGGAACCCTGGTATTAGAGATAGGTACGATTTGCACGGTAAATCTTTGTGTGTATGTATCTGCCTAACAAATGTTTCTGTTTTACACTTGTCTTTTCAATATGGAACATAAAACAAGATCCTGTGGTTTTATAATGCTGACCTTGATTAAAATGCTAGGTAAGAATGATGTTGAAACAAAGGTAACCCAGCCTCATTTGTAGCTTCACAGCTCAGTGAGTTTGTAAAGTGGCCAATGGCTTTTTTTTTTCCTCTTGAAGCAGATTAGAGGTTTTTCTGGAATTGTAGTTTACTTTTCCAGTCATCTAAGTATACTTTATTGACTTCTTCACAGATCTTTAGTTTCAGTGGTTCTGACATGGCATGTCCTGAATAAGGCCAGCAATGATGCTCTCAGAACCTTTCAGGATGGGGTCCCCAGTGAGAAATGTAAGCAGTGCGAAGAAAGACCTGACAGGCTGAAAGAATGAGTCCCCCCCCCCACTCTATTGGGGAGGTTTTTTTGTTCCTCCTTCTGAAATATCTGGTACTGGTCTCTGTCAGACACAGGGTACCAGATTGGACAGACCATTGATTTGCTTAATGTTAAGTATCAGAGGGTAGCCGTGTTAGTCTGGATCTGTAAAAGCAGCAAAGAATCCTGTGGCACCTTATAGACTAACAGAGGTTTTGGAGCATGAGCTTTCGTGGGTGAATACCCACTTCTTCAGATGCATGTAATGGAAATATCCAGGGGCAGGTATATATATGTGTGCTAGCAAGCAAGCTAGAGATAACGAGGTCAGTTCAATCAGGGAGGATGAGGCCCTGTTCTAGCAGTTGAGGTGTGAAAACCAAGAGAGGAGAAACTGGTTCTGTAATTGGCAAGCCATTCACAGTCTTTGTTCAATCCTGAGCTGATGGTGTCATCTGCAAATTTGACACCATCAGCTCAGGATTGAACAAAGACTGTGAATGGCTTGCCAATTACAGAACCAGTTTCTCCTCTCTTGGTTTTCACACCTCAACTGCTAGAACAGGGCCTCATCCTCCCTGATTGAACTGACCTCGTTATCTCTAGCTTGCTTGCTAGCACACATATATATACCTGCCCCTGGATATTTCCATTACATGCATCTGAAGAAGTGGGTATTCACCCACGAAAGCTCATGCTCCAAAACCTCTGTTAGTCTATAAGGTGCCACAGGATTCTTTGCTGCTTTTGCTTAATGTTGTAATTCCTGTGGTTCCTAAATTTAATTTGGGTGTAGGATGTTGGATTGCTGTTACAGTTCTTGTATCATAACCAAAGAATATAACTCTGCATTTTCTTCATAATATGGCGGCTGTTCCACAGGACAACTTGCGAGAGGTAATGACCCTATTCATAGTGTGAAGAAAGAGAGAAAATCAAGTTTTACCAGAGGTGACAATAAAAAAGAACAAAGAGGCTATTTAGCATGTACTTGTGTATGCATGGAGCTGTCTCATATATGTGGAAGCTATTTTCTTGCTCATAATCTATCCGTATGTAGTTGAATGAACAGAAAATGTGCATTTGCAGATTACTTTATTGTGGCTGTTTGAGTGTTTTCTATTGTCTGATGAGTGAGCAGTTGCTGCATTTTGAGGTTTTTGCCTTTGCATTATTTCCTGCACTTCTCTAAAGCACATAGCAAAGATTGACCCATTACTGTTAACATATTAAATGACATTGAAAAAGTGTAGTTCTTGTCCCAGACTGATGCCTGTTTGCTGTCTTGAAAAGATAATGTTTCTAAATATTGGTAACATTGACAAATCCATGTTTAAAAAGAGGTAACTTTGTGATCAGGTGTAGGCTTTCTTGAGAAAGTAAGATGCTTGTGGCATGTTGCCAACGTTAATTTTTTTTAAGGCAGGGACTTATTGAGAGGCTGCCTGGCCCACTGGTTTTAGAGCATTCGTAGTAGGAAGAGCTGAATTCTGTCCTGATTCTGTCATTGACTTTCTACTGACTTTGGTCAAGTCACTGACCCTTTCAAAAAAATGGCTTACTTTTTAGTTGTCCAGCGTATGGTCTGGTGTTCAGAAGTACTGATTACTCAGAATTCCAATAAAATCCTGCCAAAACATCTGAAAAATGGCTACAGGCATGTCAGACCGAGCCATGAAGGATTCCAAAATTAGTGTATACATTTGAAATGCCTTTGTTTCTGCATTTGGGTAATGGTGCTGACCTGCCTTTTTTCAAAATATTTCGATATCTATAGATAAAGTTTAATGTAAGTGCTAAGTATTACCATTATTTGTTGTCTCCTAATACTTCAGAGCATAGGAAAGCAAATAATGAATGTCCAGTTCTCATCTTTAAAAGAAAGTGTGCTTGATTTTTTTTATAGCTTTCCCATTAATATTGATTCAAATTTCCATTAATAAGTATTTAGAGAAACACTGTCACTTGTGCTCCTGTCCCAGTTAATACAATCTAAGTGGCTGTCTCTTAAAAGCAGGTGCATCAGGCATGTTGTGCTGTCTCTTAAGTGAAATCCGGGGATAGGCTGCACCTGGAGGACTAGGTATTTTGCTCTAAGGTTAACCTAGCAGCCTTCCTCTCCCATGGGACTGCAGTCCCTTCTTTTGCTATTTCTTGCAGGCACTTGCCCCAGAAAGAGAGTATTTTTTTCTGCAAATGATTGTAGAGGAGGTGGTATTTTGAAAGTACTGGCATTTCTTCTTCTAAACAGAAGGAGAGAACTCCCCCCAGATATCCAGGAAAAGGTCCACTCTCAGGCCTTTTTGGATTTTCCTTTACTGTTGTTAGTCTTGCATGCTGCCAGATCTCTCTGTCAGGATGGAGAATCCATTTGTTTTGGACTAGGGTTAAGACAGTTTGAAAAAGTAATTTCTAGAAGGAAAGACTTTTTGTGTCACCGAGACTTTGAAATCTCCTGAATTCCCCTTTAAAAACACTGTCGCCCCCAGAGATCTGTTCCTCCTTACTGCAAACCTCTAGTAGATTTCCTTGAGGGTGTGGTAAATTCATTTAATCTGTTAGGCTTTCACACAGTGAAATTAATTGAAGTCGGCAAATCATATTGAATTTAGAATCCTGTTGAATTCTGGTGACTGTGCCAGAAAGCAGTCACGCTGGCCATAGTGTGTTCTGGGATGATTTGAATGTGAATATATTGGGCTGCTCTCCCTTCCCATCTCAGTGCCTCCTATACATCATTATTATCTTATTAGTAGTAATAGAATATGTTACGCTTCAGGGGTGAGCTGTACCTTTGACCCCCTCACTCAGTCTCTCCATAGACAATGCTTCCAAATGACAGGCCAAGGCCTATATTTCTGGAATCCCACAGTCCAGCCCTCTGCTAGACAGGGTCCCCTGGTCACAGCATCCCAATTCACTAACCATGTGTCCTCAGCAGGGCCATTTGGGTTTTGGCCCCTGCTGCAGACTTCCCTCTGGGAGCCTGTGGCCAGTATGAAAGTGAAGTGACAGAATAGCCTCTTCAAAACAAAGTACCCATTTGCATGATGAAATTCAAGGACACTCGCTGGACAAATTTCCTTTCCTTGTTTTTGGTTTTCAGGCCTATTCTAGCAAAGGTTAAATAAAATGAAATAAAATTCTGCTCTTGCTTACACGTATGCTAACTTGCTTCAGTCCACTGGGACCATTCTCTTCTTCTAGCCCACAAACTAGTTTCAGCATTGAGTGGCTCAGAGCAATATAAGTGCTCTCTTTGGGCCCCTGTAACTGGAAGTGCACAGTTGTCTGACTCAGATAGTAGAGTATGTGTTCTAGGCCTTTCTTTGGTTTGCTGTGCCCATGTGGCAGCTTAGCTACAGAATGGTGTTAGGGAAAAATGTCATGATCTAGGCTGCAACCCAGTTCCACAATGTGATTTTATAACTCTGTTGTCCTATTCACACTGTAAATAATAAAACCATATTAGAAATATAACGTACAACTGTGGGCTGGCGCAGTTTGAGGTTTGTGTAGAAGAGTGCTATGCCAAACTCAGTACTGGAGAGTAGCAAGCAAATAACTGGTTCACTTTATTTTATTAATTTTGATTTCTATAGAATCTTTAAGATCTCAATAATTTTATGAGGAGTTTAGCTTTGGAGCAGCTCTGTGGGGAGAGAGGAAGTATGTTACCGAGGCAAAGAGACTTTGGGCTTGGCTACACTCACACTTTACAGCGCTGCAACTGGGGTGTGAAAAAACACCCCCCTGAGCGCTGCAAGATACAGCGCTGTAAAGCGTCAGTGTAATCAGGGCAGCAGCGCTACACCCGTAAGGGATGTGGTTTACATGCAGCGCTGGGAGAGCTCTCTCCCAGTGCTGCTGCTCTGACTACACTCACACTTAGCGCTGCCGCGGCAGCGCTTTGAAATTCCAAATGTAGCCATACTCTCAAAGTGAAATTTTTCCTGAGGTCAGTTTTTCCTGTGGTAGAGCCAGAAACTGTGGCTCTCAGCCCTCTATAGTCTTAACTACACACCTGTTCTTCTTCAGAATCAATTTACAATTAGAAGATTAGGGGAAGGAGAGGCGTGGTTTGAGTAGCCTGAGCTTGTAATAAAGGAAATCTGAAAATCCATCCTGGTCTTTATCTGGGAAAACAACTTTGTCACTGTGATTCTTGTTTTTAGTTACAGGGCTCCAAGGCTTTCAAAATAATGGTAGTAATATAATAGGAATTGGGATGTGACTTTTCATCTTGTAAATGAGCTGTACTTGATTATGAATGACTGGAACACTGGGCTTGTAAATATCTTTTTATTTTATATTGCATCTGCAGGGATTCTGTACCAATGTGGAGACCATATGAACCTCTGATTGGACCACACCATTTCCTGTTGTATGAAGGAGGGTGCTTTGCCCTTGGGGAACAACTTCTGTAGGCTGACATGTCAGTGATGAGATCCGACTTGGGCACCATGAAGATCCTTCACTTGAAGAAGAGAGGCTGTTTTCTGCTGAAGCTTTTGTGTCTGGTTGTCTTGATGTTAATCTTTTGTGAATTCTTAGTTTATTATGTGGTGATATTTCAGTGTCATTGGCCAGAAGTTAAAATAGAAGCTCTCAGGAGTAGCAGACAGTCTTCAGCTTCTGTCTTGAAGGCCATGTTTTTATCTGATACCCACCTGCTTGGTGAAATCAAAGGGCATTGGCTAGACAAATTAAGAAGGTGAGAACTGAATTTAGGGAACATGGTGTAACCAATTTTTTAAAGCTTTTCTTAGCATCCATGTATAAGCAGTAGTAAATGTAGTGGCATTTTGGGCAAGCAGCCACTCCAACTTCTGAGTTGCTTATCTGAAATTCGGGGGAAGAGAATAATGGAGGGTTAGGGAATTAGACTGTGTCTAATCAGTGCAGTGTCTGGCAGACCCTGGTAGCTAGTATTGCTGTTGCATTGTGCTGCCATAAGCTTCTGAGTGCATTGTCTGGATCAGAGAATCCTTTTCAGTTTATAATAACTTATAAATTATACAGTGCTTTACAAAAATGAAGTAATTAATCTCCACAACAGCCCTGCTAGTCAGGAATAGTATCCCTGTCTGCAGGGTGGGGGAATTGATAGTAACTCGTCCAGTGTCGCACTGAGGCCTGGTCTACAGTGGGGGGGAGGTGTCGATGTACGATATGCAACTTCAGCTACGGGAGTACCGTAGCTGAAGTATCCTATTCCGACTTACCTCCCGTCCTCACGGCGCAGGATTGATGTCCATGGCTCCCCCATCGACTCCGCTACCGCCACTCGCTCCGGGTGGAGTTCCGGAGTCGATGGGGAGCGCGTTCGAGGATCAGTATATCATGTCTAGATGAGACGCGATATATCGATCCCCGATAAATCGATCGCTACCCGCCGATACAGTGGGTAGTCTGGACGTACCCTGAGCCAGTGGCAGAGCCAGGACTACAATCAGGCTCTCCCAACCCCATGCCTAATCCACTAAACCACATTGCTTCCCTCTGGTGATCCATAGAGAAGCAGAACTTTGAAGAAAAGTGTCCATTTTTCCATGGCAGGAGCTATGTAACTGAGTGGCATCAAACTCAATCTCTACTGAACACTCTTCTCTTCTAATAACCATAACTGTACTTAAAGGAAGAATTGGGGAGAGTGAGTTCAAGCCCTGATAATAGACTTGGGTGAATCAGATGGGAGTCCCCCTTGCTCCACCCTCCTGAGAGGGAGAAACAGTGAATGCTTTTAGATGTAGTGTCCCTTCCTATGTGAGCTTGCATTGTCCAATTGTCCATTGCAGAAACTATCAGAAGCCTGCATCCCAAGAAAGGGGAAAAAATTCATAGGCAGGAGTTGTAGACCAAGCTGGATGAGCACGCATCTTAGAGAGGTGATTTAAAAAAAAAGAGAGCATACAAAGAATGGAAGATGGGAGGAATCAGCAAGGAAAGTTATCTTATTGAGGTCAGAACATGTAGGGAAAAAGTGAGAGAGGCCAAAAGCCATGTAGAGTTGGACCATGCAAAGGGAATTAAAACCAATAGTAAAAGGTTCTATAGCCATATAAATAAGAAGAAAACAAAGAAAGAAGAAGTGGGACTTAAAGCTAAACACTGAGGATGGAGTGGAGGTTAAGGATAATCTAGGTATGGCTAAACAAATACATTGACCCAGTCTTTAATGAGGTGCTTAGGGATAATGGTAGGATGACAAATAAGGAGGTAGATTTTCCCACATCTGAGGTGGAAGTCGAACTCAAACAGCTTAATGGGACTAAATCAGAGGGCTCAGATAATCTTCATCCAAGAATATTAAAGGAACTGGCACATGAAATTGCAAGCCCATTAGCAAGAATTTTTAATGAATTTGTAAACTCAGGTTATACTGTATGACTGGAGAATTGCTAACACAGTTCCTATTCTTAAGAAAGGAAATAAAAGTGATCCGGGTAACTACAGGCCTGTTAGTTTGACATCTGTAGTATGCAAGGTCTTAGAAAATCTTTTGAAGGAGAAAGTAGTTAAGTACATTGAAGACAATGGTAATTGGGACAAAATACAACATGGTTTTACAAAAGGTAGCTCATGCCAAACCAACCTGATCGCCTTCTTTGAAGCCCGGTGTTAGTACTGTTATACAAGGCACTGGTGAGACCTCATTCTGGTCTCCCGTGTTTAAGAAGGATGAATTCAAACTGGAACAGGTACAGAGAAGGGCTACTAGGATGACCCGAGGAATGGAAAAAAGATGGTTACTCACTTTTGTAACTGTTGTTCTTCGAGATGTGTTGCTCATATCCATTCCAATTAGGTGTGCGCGTGCCGCATGCATGTTCGTCGGAAGATTTTCTACCCTAGCAACACCCAGTGGGTCAGCTGGGCAGCCCCTGGCGTGGTGCCGTTATGGCACCGAATATATACCCCTGCCGACCCATCCGCTCCTCCGTTCCTTCTTGCCGGCTACTCCGACAGTGGGGAAGGAGGGAGGGTTTTGGAATGGATATGAGCAACACATCTCGAAGAACAACAGTTACAAAGGTGAGTAACTGTCTTTTCTTCTTCAAGTGCTTGCTCATATCCATTCCAATGAGGTGAATCCAAAGCTTTACCTAGGCGGTGGGGTCGGAGTGAGAAACTGCAGAATGCAAAACTGCTAAGCCGAAGGCTGCATCATCTCTGGATTGTTGCACCAGGGCATAATGGGAAGTAAAGGTGTGTACTGAAGACCACGTAGCTGCTTGACATATCTCCTGAATAGGTACTCGAGCTAAGAAGGCGGCCGACGAGGCCTGGGCCCTGGTAGAATGTGCGGTAATGTGACCCGGAGAGGTATGAGCTAGTTTGTAGCAAGTACGGATGCACACAGTTACCCAGGACGAAATCCTCTGAGAAGAGACGGGCTGACCATTCATCCGGTCTGCCACTGCAACAAAGAGTTGGGGCATTCTGCGGAAGGGCCTCGTACAGTCAATATAGAAGGCGAGCGCCCTACGGATGTCGAGCGAATATAACTGCTGCTCCCTACGAGATGTATGAGGTTTGGGAAAGAAGACCGGTAGGAATATGTCCTGGTTGAGATGAAAGGCCGAGACTACTTTAGGGAGGAATGCCGGATGTGGGCGTAGCTGCACCTTGTCCTTGTGGAACACCGTTTATGGTGGGTCGACCATCAGAGCCCGAAGCTCAGAGACTCTCCTAGCCAATGTAATAGCTACAAGGAAGGCTGTTTTCCATGATAAATATAGGAGTGAGCAGGTTGCCAGTGGCTCGAACGGGGGGGATGTAAGTCTCGTCAGAACTAAATTGAGGTCCCAGGAAGGGGCAGGGCGTCATACTAGGGGGTATAGACGCTCCAGGCCTTTGAGGAACCTCGAGACCATAGGGTGGGAGAAGACAGAGTAAGTACCTTCTCCGGGGTGGAAAGTAGAAATAGCCGCCAAGTGCACTCGCAGAGATGAGATAGTGAGGCCTTGTTGTTTTAGGTACCAGAGGTAGTCCAAAATAGTAGGGATAGGAACTTCCGCAGGTGCAACATTCTGCGTGTGACACCAGCAAGAAAACCATTTCCACTTGGCTAAGTAAGTAGACGGCATAGAAGGTTTCCTGCTACCCAGGAGTATCTCTTGCACTGGGGCAGAGCAGCGTAATTCTGATTGGGTTAACCATGCAGGAGCCACGCTGTTCGATGAAGGGATTGCAGGTCTGGGTGGAGAAGCCTGCCGTGGTCCTGCGTTATCAGATCCTGATGAAGAGGTAGGGGGATTGGGTTGGCTATCGAGTGGTTCAGCAACGTGGTGTATCAGTGTTGTCAGGGACACGCAGGGGCGATCAGGATCAGTCGAGCCCTGTCCCTGCGAAGCTTTACGAGAACCCTGTGCACCATCGGGAAAGATGGAAAGGCGTAAAGCAGGTGGTTCGCCCAAGAGATTAGGAAGGCATCCGATATTGAGCCCGGGGCGAGACCCTGGAAGGAGCAAAACCTCTGACACTTCCTGTTGTTGCGGGAAGCGAATAGGTCTATGTGGGGAAAGCCCCACTTCTGGAAGATGGAATGTACAATGTCCAGGTGGAGTGACCACTAGTGGGAGAGAGAGGATCTGCTGAGATGGTCTGCCAGTGTTCTGGACCCCTGGGAGGAAGGTCGCTACAAGGTCTATAGAGTGGGCTATACAAAATTCCCACAGTTGGATCGCCTCCTGACAAAGAGGGGAGGATTGAGTCACTCCTTGTTTGTTTATGTAGTGCATTGCTGTTGTGTTGTCCGTGAGTGCTAGAACACAATGACCCTGCAGATGATGTTGGAACGTCTGGCATGCGAGGCGAACAGCTCTCAGCTCCCGGACGTTTATGTACAATGCTAGCTCTTGAGATGACCAGAGGCCTTGCGTGCGACGATGGCCTAGGTGTGCCCCCCAGCCGAGAGACAATGCGTCCATCTTTAGGGATACTGAGGGCTGTCTTGGTTGGAACGGCATCCCTGCATACACCAGGGAAGATGTTAGCCACCAGTTGAGGGAGCCTAAGATGCTCTGAGGAACGGTGACGATCATGTCTATGGCGTCCCTGCCCGGGTGGTAAACTGAGGTGAGCCAGGTTTGAAGGGGACGCAGGCGTAGTTTGGCGTGCTTGGTTACGAGAGTGCACGCGGCCATGTGACCGAGAAGGCTGAGGCAGGTGCGGGCTGAGGTCGTCGGAAAAGTTTGGAGGCTTTCTATGACCGAAACTAGTGCCCGAAACTGGGGTAGTGGAAGGCAGGCTGTTGCGAGTGTGGAGTCTAGAATGGCCCCGATGAATTCTATTCTTTGAGTGGGCACTAGAGTAGACTTGTCTAGATTGATCATCAGGCCCAACCGCTCGAATAGGTCCGTGATGATAGCAACATGCCTGGTGACTTGAACCTCGGAGGTCCCGCAAATAAGCCAGTCATCTAGGTAAGGAAAGGTGTGTATATGCCAACGACTGAGGAAGGCGGCCACTACAGCCATGCACTTTGTAAACGTGCGGGGCGGTAGAGAGGCCAAACGGGAGGACCGCAAATTGAAAATGTTGGTTACGCACCATAAACCGTAGGTACCGTCTGTGCGGAGGGTAAATGGCGATGTGAAAGTATGTGTCCTTCATGTCGAGAGCAGCGTACCAGTCTCCGGCATCCAAGGATGGGATGATGGTCCCCAGGGACACCATGCGGAACTTCAGCTTCTTCAGAAAGACGTTGAGACCGCGTAGGTCCAGTATGGGTCGGAGACCCCCTTTCGCCTTGGGGGATTAGGAAATATCGGAAGTAAAATCCCTTGCCCCTGAACTCCTCCGGCACCTCCTCTATAGCTTCGATGGAGAGGAGCATACGAACCTCTTGCCAGAGGAATTGCTCGTGAGAGGGGTCCCTGAAAAGGGACGGGGAGGGAGGGTGGGGGGGAGGGGGCGAAACAAATTGGAGGCGATGTCCAAATTCCACCGTGCGTAGGACCCAACGATCTGAGGTTGATTGGGCCCACGCAGGGAGGAAGGAGGAAAGGCGGTTGGAAAACTGAAGAGGATCCTGGGGAAGGACTGGTGCTCTGCTCTCGGGCGCACCTTCAAAAGTTTGGTTTTGGTCCCTCAGATGGTTTGGCGGGACTGTTATTCTGGCCCTTTTGGGAACCCGATTGCCGTCTGCTGTTCCCGCGACCACGCCTCCTGCTAAAGTCTTGTCGTGGCTTGGGCTGGGGGTAAGGGCATTGAGGCTGGGTACGGAAGGACCTCCGCTGGGTTTGCAGAGTATGCATCCCAAGGGAACGCATGATGATGCGATTGTCTTTGAGACTCTGGAGTCTAGGGTCTGTTTTCTGAGAGAAAAGGCCCTGTCCATCAAATGGAAGGTCCTGAATAGTGTGTTGCAGTTCAGGAGGTAGGCCTGATACCTGCAAACACGATATTCTCCGCATTGTAATCCCCGAGGCCATGATTCTGGCCGCCGAATCAGCAGCGTCGAGTGAGGCCTGCAGAGAAGTCCGTGCCACTTTCTTCCCTTCCTCCAGAAGGGCTTGGAATTCCGGGCAGGAGTCCTGTGGGACCAGTTCAGCGAACTTACCCACCGATTGCCAGGTATTATAATTATACCTGCTGAGCAGGGCCTGTTGGTTAGCCACCCGCAGTTGGAGGCCTCCGGCGGAGTAAACTTTACGCCCCAGTAGATCCATCCTTCTAGCCTCCCGTGATTTCGGGGCAGGGGCTTGCTGGCCATGGCGCGCGCTCTCATTCACAGATTGAACAACCAGAGAGCATGGAGGAGGATGGGTATATAAGTATTCATACCCTTTAGAGGGTACCATGTATTTCCTTTCCACGCCTCTGGCCGTGGGAGGGATAGACGCCGGGGATTGCCAAATGGTATCTGCTTCGGCCTGGATGGAATGGATGAATGGCAGAGCCACGCGAGTTGGGGCATCCGCTGACAGTATGTCTATGACCGAGTCTTCCACTTCGGGGACTTCCTCCACCTGAAGGTTGATATTTAAGGCGACTCGCCGGAGAAGGTCCTGGTGGGCTCGGAGGTCGATCGGGGGTGGGCCCAATGTAGAAGTACCGGCTACTGCCTCGTCTGGCGGAGAGGAGGACGACAGACCCGACATGGTTGGCTCATTTCGTGACTCCTGTTCTGGAGGAGCATCAGGGTCCGGGAACACCTGAGGATCTGGCGCAAGAGCCGAGTCGTCCGTACCCACTGGAGGAGGGCAGCTAACAGTGGCCTCTGGTGCCCGATGTTCCGACGGGGTGGAATTAGATGGAACTGTGGGTTCGCCTTGGGCCTGGTGATAAGCCCAAGGCGTCCAGAAGGACCACTGAGGCGCTTGTTCCGTGCCCTGAGGCTTCTGGAGGACCCGGCTCTGCGTTTCTGAATCTCCATATGTGGCGCTATCAGCGTGTGAAGACTCAGATGGGTGCCGTGATGGCCATGGCGGAGCAGAGTGCACGTGAGGAGGAGCCCTGTGCATGGGGTACCGTATGTCATGCCTCACAGGAGAGTGGTACCGGGAGTCGTACCGGTGCTGAGAGATTGACCGGGACCTGCGACTGTCGCTGTGCCAGGAGGTCGACCGGGATCATGAAGCTCTACGGTGGGAGTGACTGCGGCATGAACGGTGCCGGGAGCTGGACACCGTCTGGAGTATTGGTCCAGAGAGCAGGATCTTGTACGGTACTGCGAGTACGACCGGTGCAGAGAAGGAGATGGGTACTGGGACTATGAGCGGCGTCGAGATCGGGACCGGTGGCAAGATCGGGGGCGCTGGCGAGACCTCGATCTCGAGTGGTGCCTGCTTGTGGCGTCGATGGAAGGTGGCCTGACTAGGGCAGGCTTCCCTGCTGATGCAATAACCCGCACTTGTGGTGCTGGGGATTGGGGCAGGGTGGGCTCCGTTAGGGCAATGAGTTCCCTTGCTGTCGAAAAGGTCTCTGGCGTGGTTGGAACAATAAGCTCGACCTCGGCGTGTGCCGGGGAGCTGTCATGTACCGGACTCGACAGCTCTTGCCTGGCCGGAATCAACGGTGCCGAGATTGCCGGTGCCATGGCAGTTGTTGGTGCCGGGCGACTCGGTTTTGGCTGCTGCTCAGACTGCGGTGTAGATATTGGAGCCGCAGGAGCTTTCACCTTTTTGGCACGCGGGGAGAGGGAGCGGTGCTGGCCTGGTGCCGGGGCATCTTGGCGGTGCAGGCGCTCTCCGGTGCCGACGAGGCACTTCTCTCTGGCGCAGACTGTGCGGCACTCGGTGCCGAAGACGGAGGAGTGAGGGCCACCTCCATTAGGAGCTGCTTAAGACGAAAGTCCCGCTCCTTTTTTGTCTGTGGCTTGAAGGACTTGCAAATCCGGCACTTATCTGTAAGATGGGATTCCCCCAGGCACTTTAGGCAGGAGTCGTGGGGGTCTCCCATTGGCATCGGCCGCCGGCAGGCCGAGCATGGTTTGAAGCCCGGTGAACCAGGCATGGGCCTGGGCACTGGGAGAGGGGAAAGGGCTAATCCCCAACCCTCTGAACTATATACACTAACTAGGTTTACAAAAGGTTATTAAAAGTGTTAACTACAACTATAAAACTATATACACAATAGTACTAGAACGAGTGAATAGCTAGGGAAGTGGAGATCAGCTAAGCTGCGCTCCACTGTTCCAACGACCGATATGGGCGGTAAGAAGGAACTGAGGAGCGGACGGGTCGGCAGGGGTATATATTCAGTGCCATAGCGGCACCACGCCAGGGGGCGCCCAGCCGACCCACCAGGTATTGCTAGGGTAGAAAATCTTCCGACGAACGTGCACGCGGCACGCGCACACACCTAATTGGAATGGATATGAGCAAGCACTCGAAGAAGAACCTGTCTTATGAAAGGAGACTCAAAGAGCTCGGCTTGTTTAGTCTAAACAAAAGAAGGCTGAGGGGAGATGTGATTGCTCTCTCTAAATATATCAGAGGGATAAATACCAGGGTGGGAGAGGAATTATTTAAGCTCAGTATCAATGTGGATACAAGAACAAATGGATATAAACTGGCTATCAGGAAGTTTAGACTTGAAATTAGATGAAGGTTTCAAGTGAAGTTCTGGAACAGCCTTCCAAGGGGAGCAGTGGGGGCAAAAGACATCTGGCTTCAAGACTAAGTTTGATAAGTTTATGGAGGGGATGGTATGATGGGATAGCCTAATTTTGGCAATTAATTGATCTTTGACTATTAGCGGTAGATATGCCCAATGGCCTGTGATGGGATGGGATCTGAGTTACTACAGAGAATTCTTTCTTGGTGTCTGACTGGTGAATCTTGCCCACATGCTCAGGGTTTAGCCGATCACAATATTTGGGGTCGGGAAGGAATTTTCCTTCAGGGCAGATTGGCAGAGGCCCTGGGGGTTTTTCGCTTTCCTCTGCAGCGTGGGGCACGTGTCACTCGCTGGAGGATTCTCTGCACCTTGAAGTCTTTAAACCATGATTTGATTACTTCAGTGGCTCAGACATAGGTTAGGGCAGTGGTCCCCAACGTGGTGCCCACGGGCGCCGTGGTGCCCGCTGGGGCATTTGTGTGCCTGCCTCGTGCCCAGCAGGGGACCTGCCAGGGACAGAGAACTGAGGCTGCGGGCGCGGTGTTCTCTGTTCCCGGCAGGTGCAGGGCCTGCCTAGTGCCCAGCAGGGGAGACAAGCGGCAGCCCTGCGCCTGCCAGGGACAGAGAACTCTGGGGCTGCAGACGCTGGTGTTCTTGGTCCCTGGCAGGTGTGGGGTGTCATGGTATAATTCCCCAATCTGAACCTTAGAGTCCAGCATGAATTCCTCTAAGCTTAATTACCAGCTTAGCTCTGATAAGCTGCCACCAACCAGGAATTCCAGTGCCTGGTACACTCTGGTCCCCCCAAAATCTTGCCCGGGGACCCCCAAGACCCAGACCCTCTGGATCTTAACACAAGGAAAGTAAACCCTTTCCCTCACCGTTGCCTCTCCCAGGCTTCCCCTCCCTGGGTTACCCTGGAAGATTATTGTGATTCAAACTCCTTGAATCACAACACAGAGAAATCAGGTTTGTTTCCCCCCCTTTCTCTCCCCCTCCCAGGCATTCCCTCCCTGGGCTATCCTGGAGAGAGAGACAGATTCAAGCTCCGTGAATCTAAACAAAGGGATTCCCCTTTCCCTCCTCCCTTCTTTCTCCCTGTCTCCCACCACTTTCCCGGTAATTACAGATAAGTCCCTTGAGCCTCAACAAGGGGAAAAAATCAAACAGGTCTTAAAAAGCAAAACTTTTAATAGAAAGAAAAAAAGTAAAAGTTGTCTCTGTAATTTAGATGGTAAAAGTTACAGGGTCTTTCGGCTTATAGACACTAGAGAGAAGCCTCCACCCAGCAAAAATACAATTTAAAATGCCTCGAGCAAACTACACATTTGCAAATACAGAAAACAATTAAAAGACTATAACCGCCTTTCTACTTAATACTCACTATTCTGAATATATAAGAGACTGTAGCAGGGAGATTGGCAAGAAACCTGGTTGCACGTCTAGTCCCTTTCAGGACCCAGAGAGAACAAACCAAAACCCAAAAAACACAAACAAAGGCTTCCCTCCACCGAGATTTGAAAGTATCTTGTTTCCTGATTGGTCCTCTGGTCAGGTGTTTTTAGTTCCATGTTTGTTAACCCTTTACAGGTAAAAGAGGCATTAACCCTTAACTATCTGTTTATGACACAGGCTGCAGCTTAAGCCGGAAAGAAACCGTGGCCCTGCGCCTGCCGGGGACAGAGAACCCTGGGAATGCAGGTGCTCGTGTTCTCGGTCCCCGGAAGGTGCGGGGCCCACCTAGTGCCCAGCAGAGAAGAGAATCTGGGGCCCCGTGCCTGCTGGAGACAGAGTACTCCAGGGCTGCGGGCACCGGTGTTCTCTGTCCTCGCGGCTTTTCTCCAGCTTCTCTCTGGATTCATATATTAAATATTTTTTTTGTATTATTTAACGTACAAATACAAAATAAGGCTTGAAAAATTGTTGGCGCCCGCCACGCTCTTCTGAATGTGTCACAAAAAGATTGGGGACCACTGGGTTAGGGATTTGTTGCATGAGTGGGTGGGTGAGTGTAGATGTGTGGACTCACCCCTGCGGCACCTCCTGCTGGTCTCTCAGGGAATT
Organism: Gopherus evgoodei; assembly: GCF_007399415.2. Classification (NCBI taxonomy): domain Eukaryota; kingdom Metazoa; phylum Chordata; order Testudines; family Testudinidae; genus Gopherus; species Gopherus evgoodei. The sequence continues at coordinate 204,012,830 of NC_044323.1, forward strand.
AGTTCTTTTACCAGCCAGGAGTACCCTCTGCAGGCCGATGATCCACCTGTCCTCTGGCCCCCGTCTCCCTCCCTGGAGCCCGGTGCCCTTGTACCTGGGGTGTTGTCCCCTAGCAGTAACTCCTCAGTCTTAGGATCTCCCCTCCCTGGGGAACCCCCACCCACTATTCCCACCTCACCTCAGTATAAGGCTACTGCCAGTCATTATCTTGCCCCACACCCTGGGGCAGACTGCAGTATCAGCCTACTCATCACCAGCAAGGTTGGGTTTGGACCTGCTGCCTTGGCCTACCCCTGGGCTGCCCCCTGCAACTGCCAGTACCTGTTGGCCTTATGCTAGGCCGCAGCCTGGGGCTTTCCAGGCTGGAGCTCCCCAGCTCCTCAGCCTTTCCCCAGTCCTGCTTCACTCAGGTACCGTCTCTAGTTCCTTGTAGCCAGGCCCTTCTCCCTCTACAGGCAGAGGGAGACTGTTGTCTAACTCGGCTTCTCTGCCTTTATAGGGCCAGCTGAGTCTGTTTGGGGCATGGCCTCATCTGCAGCCACTTCCCCCAATCAGCCCAGCCTTTTAGAGCTGCTTTCTCCAGCCACAGCCCCCTCCCAGGGCTGGTTTAAGCCCTTTAGGGCAGGAGCAGGGTTGTGCAGGAGATCAGACTAGATGATCATAATGGTTCCTTCTGACCTTAAAGCCTATGACTCTAATTAGATGAACTGATAGACTTCCTTATTTATTTTACTTCAGCACTGGAAATTTCATGTGATATTAAGACATCTTATAACACTTTCAGTTCTGCACTCAACCTAGAGAAAAAGCTATTACTAATAGAACTACGAAATACAGGTAGTTATTACATATCAGTATAGGACAGGGATCACATGATATAGTAGTGTAAGTCTAGAATATTTCTGCCAAATTCACTGGTGTTAATGTTTATAATCCAGAGCAGAATCTGGCTTATTCTATGTCCCAGCAGAACCTTGCTCAGATCACTGCTGGATGAAATGTACTAAAGAAAGGCTCATCCGTAGGGGACTCAAAAGAGTGGCTTGATCTTGTATAGCAAAGTTGCTGGCTTACCTATGCACACTAGTGTCAGCTCTATCAACTACCATTTTGACACAATTCATTATAAGGTTTTAACGAAATGGAAATTTGTTACCCGTGTCTATCAAATAGCAGTATAGTAATTTACTCATTTTAAATTGGCTTATCTGGAGGTTTAATTTGTGTCACTGGTTAGATGATTTGTAATGATGTTTCAGTATCCAGTGTGGGGGTTTGTTCTGAGCAATCAAAACCTTTTGCTGCAGGAACAGATGCAGTCGGTCAAGTGTGTGTGATTAGTCAACTTACTTCCACTGAGCAGTTTTTACATACTTTGAAAATAATAACCCATTAACTTGTGATAAAAGGTTAGTATCAGCACTTCATGTCTGGTGTTCCCATGAGCTGGTGCTGATCATGGTTTTTGATGGTAAGGGGGAGCAGGGAGGTAGCCCAGGAGCTGGTGTTAAACCTGACGTTTAAAATCTAGCTGGGTTTCAGAGTAGCTCTTTCAGTCTTTGAGAGTCTGCTTCACTGTCCTGTCAGGCAAGACCTTGTTTAATCAGAGTAAAGGATCAGGCAGTTAAGAAAGTCTATTGATTTGATGCTTCGCTTTCTTAGGGAATGGCAAATGGAGAGAGCCTTCCAAACTGCCTTGTCGTTACTGGAGCCAGATATTGTTTTCATCCTAGGAGACGTCTTTGATGAAGGAAAGTGGAGCTCCTCCCAGGTAAAAGGTCCACATCTACTGGTTTTTAGTGTCAGAAAATGCTGAACTGCTTTAAAAGAAATGTGGTTTCCTGGAAATAAGTGGCATGCAGAGCAAGCCAGGCTTTATTTGATTTTCCTCTTCCACAATTGATGTATTGCAGATTTGTAGGCCGTGACTCTATAATTTCTAGTGTAGTGTGACATAGTCACTGCAAGGCAGTTGCACTCCGGTGTGAGTGGAGGGTATGTATGGGCACAAATAAGATCAGGCAGTAAGCATAGTCTTTTGCAATGAGTTGGTCTCCAGCTCCCTACAGTGCAAGGTTAAGGTAGGAGGTGAATGTGCATGTCTGGGGAGATACGAGTTAAATGGGGTCCTCCTCATGCTTATGAAGTACTGAGGCTGTGAAAAGGGGTTAGGAGTGGTGCTTCCTAACGATAATCTGGGGAGTAGTATGGAAAAGAGATAACATTTATAAATGTTTGTGGCCACCACTATGATGCTAGGTGTGAACACTGACAGGCTATTAGCATGAGTGGCCGACTGTCCAAACTTTAGAATGGCAAATGACTAACCCAGCCTTTTACTTTAAAAGGCATTATTGGCCTTCTGAAACCCAAAGAAGTGCATTGCCTACTGTATTAAAGCTGTTGGCAAATGAATTTTGCAAATATAAACAACGGAATCAGTCAGGCCTGTGCATTACTGGGTATTAGTGTTTGGGGCTCTGACCTTCCTGATAGCTGGTCAGAAAGTTGTATTTGTGTCCTGAATTCTAAAGCCAGTTCATTGTTGTTGCAATATTAATGACACTAATAGCTGTTTTAATATTGTCCATATTCCAGTCTTAGAGGATATACAATGGATGCTGCTCTCGTCTTGGCAGTGGTAGTTTCCAGTGGGTTGACTACAAACTGAAATTTGGTGATTCTCTCAGGACTTGATTTTTCCAATAGCTTCTTTCTCCTCTCCCCAACCTAAACACACACAACATGAAAATGTCAAGGTGATAGCCTACTGCTAAATCCTTTCATAGTTGTCTTCAACATCATTAGTTTTTACAATTTTCCTGCAGGCCTGGGCAGATGATGTCAGGCGGTTTCAGAAAATGTTCCGACATCCAGTTCGCACTGAGCTAATGGTGGTTGTTGGCAACCATGACATTGGCTTTCATTATGAGTAAGTATTTCAGAAAAATTCAGTGCACTGTCAGGTATGAAATGTCAGGATGTAAACAGTAACTCAGTTTTGCCAGCCTCAAGAGATCGAATAACATCAGATTGGCCCCAAAGTCAAATGTTGGTTTTTAGTCTGACTTTTGACTTTAACGCCTCTCTATTCCTCTGCCAGTATGTGTGAGACGTTCAGGTTGAAGAGTCAACCTTTAATACACGCTTCTCTCTGGCTGCTCAGATGGAGCTCCCGCTTCCTCTCCCTCAACCCCTAAGATAGGGCAACTGCCATCCATTTTCTATTACTGTCTTACTTTCTCTCCTGCTGGATGAGGGCTATACACTGGAACTGGAAAATGAACATCCAAGAACAACAAAATACTCTTCTTATGTATCAAGTCTTCCTATTAAGGATTTATGTGAGCTGAAAGATCTTTACATATACTAATGTCTTTACAGCATCTCCCACCTAGCTAATTACTGCAAAACGGCGTGCAGAGCTATCTGTATCTCAGTGCGGTAATGATAAAGACAGTCCTTATTTTTTTAAATAATTCACATTGAAAGCATTTCAAAAATAATTTTAAAATCAGACTTTGTTTGCATAACTTTGATCAGCTACATTAATAGATCAATTATCCAATAATTTACAGTAAGTTCACCTTGGATTTGTCTGCCCTGGACCTGGCAGCACCTGTTCTCTGACCCCCCGGAGGAGTGGCTGCTGTGTAGCTTTTTCCTGACTTCTTCCCTCCACCTACATCTCAAGCACTGACCTGGCAATGGGTTTGTGTGTAGTTGGAGAAAAGCTGCTGCTGGGTCCACAGCAGAGCAAGTACTGGGGTGGGGTTGGGTGTAATGCTGTTGGGCCTCAGACTCAACAGTAGCTTTTTCCTGACTCCTTCCCTCCACCTACATCTTTCTCTATGTCCTGCTGTCCCAGGACTCTCTCTTTGCTACCACTGAGATAGTGCCAATCCATACATGAAGGCAGGGCTCAATGGCAAGGGCAGATCTGTTTTTCTCAGTTCCAGAGGCTCTCACTTGAGCTCTGCCTGCGTGACCAGCCCTGAAAATTGTGTGAAAGGAGTGGCCGCTTGGGTCTTTGTGAGAGTACCTCCTACAGGTTCCAAAATCCCATGACTCACCATTAATTCACAGGATTTGGCAGTACTAACTGTTGGCTTCCATGTGAGTCAGGCTTTTTTTTTATTATTTAGGCTTTTGTCTTCAACCATCAGTTAAGATGGGCTGGGTTGCATTTTTAGAGCCAGACCTTGGGTGTAGCTCATGTGCACAGAGTGAGAGTTAGGAGTGCACTGTAAAGGTGGCTTCAAGGTCACATCATGGTCAGGCTGCTGCTATAACTCATGCTGTGCTGCAGTGACCCAAAAATGCAGCCAAGCTATTGTGGATATTCTGCCCCATTCCCTACTCTCAGCATCAGAGAGGGTAATTTTGCATCTGTTGTATTTCACATTGTGTTTGTATTGGGGGCAATACTCCCTGGCTTGGTTATGCTTGCTCTGGGGCTAGAATAGACTGAGAGAGGCTGTATCCATCCCATGGAGAATCTCAGTTTTAAGGTCTAATCTGGATCATGGAGCAGTACCTGTTAGGGAATTGACATTTAAATTCGTAACACAACTATATAAAATTACTTATAATGGCAAGTTTCTGAGCATCATACTGCTTTTGTCTTTTAAACACAGAATGACTACTTACAAGTTAAAACGGTTTGCAAAAGTTTTCAACTTCACCTCAGGAAAGCTAATAACCCGGAAGGGGGTAAAGTGAGTATAATTTTTGCCAACATTTTGAGCTTTTTCATTGTTTGTTTTTTTAAACTTTTATTTTCCTGAACCCATTGTAGTGTGTTCTCATGAATATTTGTTAAACATAAAACATTATTTACTCCCAAGAAACTTTTTTATAAATACTGTAAAGCTGTGGTCTCCAATCTTTTTATGCACAAGATCACTTTCTGAATTGAAGATCAACCCAGGATCTGCCCCGCCCCACTCACTCTATTTCCCCCTCCCTCCCTTGCTCTCTTTCCCCCACCTTCACTGGGCTGGGGCAGGAGGTTGGGATGCGGGAGGGGTTTGGAATGTGGGAGGGGGCTCCGGTCTGAAAGACATCAGAATTTTTTTTGTCAGATAAAGTGGAGGGAAATACATTGTACTCATCTACACTCTGACTTATATTCTGACCACGTATATTAATTCACAAGAATGTAGGAAATAAAGGCTACAAATGTATAACTTAATTTTTTAAACATTAAGCGAGTATTCTAATCAGGCTGGAAGTGCTATATCACCCATGAAAGAAAGTGTGCTTCATGCAGGTTTATGAGAAAATAGACCCCCAGCTTAACACAACCATGTATTACTCAAGTCTGTGACCCTAAACACACATTTCAGCTAACATTCTTAAAATAGTCATTAAACAGGGACTAACATCCTCTCCTTACTCCAGACTCTGTGTATAGTACTCAGTTGACCATCTGCTCGTTGAAATGAGTTTGCCTTATTAATACTGCTTGTTGTACTAGTGTTCTAGAACACATTTACCAAATAGCTATTTAGTGAAAAATGTTGGCAGCAATTTAAGATCTGCTTTTTGCCAGCAACCCTTCCATGATGGAATCTAGCTCACTTTTGTATATAAGCACATGACTGTTCCCTCCTCCTGCGTGCTGAGCTGTGAAATGTCCTTTCTCTGTGGGCTAGCAGGCTGGCCTAATATAAAAATAAGTGCCTATTTATGCTTGTGACAGGTAAGAGCCTAGTAGCAAGAAAAATTAAGTTTATTTAAAAGCTACAACGAAGATAGAGTTAGGTAAGTACAGTGAAAGCTTCTCTACCCTGCTTTGCCAGAGACGCATGGTTAAGTGAGAGATGCTTCTCTTTAGGTGTGAATCAAACTAAGGGCTTGCCTATGCAGTGCCAGAAGGCTGTGTTGTGCTGTAATTGCCCTGCATCTTGCACCCTCTACAGGGCATGTTAAGAGTGTTTTACAGATCACACCCCTCCGGTGCACTTTGCTGGTAACCTGTACACAAGGTCCAGGTTCATTTGTGGGGCCTTCCCTGGGCAGAGGCTGCCAAATGCAGTATAGCTTTGCTTTAACATTGCTCACAAGGTCTCTCTGGCTTCTGAGATACAAGTGCCAAAGTAACTTCTCACCTTCATATTTCAATGTTATGGATTATTGCACTGCTAGAGGATATAATTTTAAACAGTGCCTCACAAATTACGTGGATATCAGATTCATCACAGCATCTAAACTTTGCTATGCAACCCGACTGACTAGATTGGTGTCTAACAATGGATGATCATGGAAAGCTGTGGTAGCATACAGTATCAGTATTTGAGAGATACGGCTAGTGCAGCCATTCTCCAACTGTGGGTTGGGACCCCAAAGTGACCAGGGTTGCCAGGGCTGGCTTAGACTTCCTGGGGTCCAGGGTGGAAGCCTGAGCCCCACCACCCACGGCCGAAGCCAAAGTCTGAGGGCTTCAGCCCTGCATGGTGAGGCTCAGGTTGCAGGACCTCTGCCTGAGGGGCTGAAGCCCTTGAGCTTCAGCTTTGGCCCCTGTCCAGACCAGTGGGTCTTGGGCAGGCTCAGGCTTCGGTCCCTTCTCCTGGGGCTGTGAAGTAATTTTTGTTGGCGGAAGGGGGTCATGGTGCAATGAAGTTTGAGAACGCCGAGTGTCTAGTGTGTGGTCTGGGCACAGTTGTTATTGAATTTAGTTCATACACTGACTTTTTTCTGAATTATGAACTTGTTTGCTTTTTTTTTTTTTTTTTTTTTAAAGAAGGGCTTCATCTCTCACCACTAGTGCCTGGAGACCTAACAGTTGTCTTTTCCCCCATTCCCTCTCTGTTCTCCCCCAGCTTTGTCATGGTGAACAGTGTTGCCCTGGAAGGTGATGGGTGCACTGTCTGCAGCAGGGCAGAGGCAAAGCTCATGAAGCTTTCTCATAAACTGAATTGCTCCCAACAGGTAAGAGTCCAATAGTCCATTCACTGTAACTGCAGAGTTGGAGTTGCAGTTATAGTCAGGCTGGAAGTCAGATTCTTCTCCTTCGAAAAAATCGATCTCTCTAGTTTGTGTTTTGTTCTTCCTCTCATAGTGCTCTGGCCTTGTCTCCTTGATCATTCTTACCTCCATATTCACAGTGGATTTCAGTGTGCATGTTGCTGACTCCCCCTGCCCCAGTCTTTCTGCTAACTTCAGAAAGACTGGGGCACAGGTCTTCAATCTTGTCTGGTCTGTTATCTCTCCGTCAGCATGTAATATCATTTACGCTGGTCTCTGATCTTGTAAGGGAGCCTGCATAGTCTAATGGCTAGGAAGTCTGGAGACCTGGACTTTGTTCCTCACTTTGCCACTGACCTGCAAGTCACTTCATCTCAGTTTCCCCATCTGTAAAACTGTTAATGGTTATTCTCCTTTGTAAAGCACTTTGTGATCTAAGTATTATTCTTACATGGACAGGGCCTTTTTCTATCTACCTTTTGCCTGTCATGTCTCCTCCTAACCTGAGCTCTCATGCGGCTTTTCAAATGTACTCTTTTTAAACACTCCTCCATCTTGACCAAATTAATTTGTGAATTTACCTTAATTTCCTTCCACTACATCAATACAATTTTTCTTAAGTAAAAAGCGTATCAAACTACCCCATTTCCTCTTTCCCTTCTTAATGGAAACCTTTGCATCCTTGATGGTGAATTTTACATTCATCCCATATCTTCTGGATCTGCAGACTTGCATGTTGCTATTATCTGTCCAACGCTGTCTCTGAATAGTACTAATTTGATTCCCACAACTGCTGAAATCTTCAAGCATGCTTTCATATCCTCTTGCCTTCAGTGTAGCTATTCCAGTTCTCTATGGTTCAGCATGTTCTGTAAAGCGTTGCTGCCACCTTCTGATATATACAGAGAGTGCAATTGCATCCATGGCCTCCTCATAAAATTTCACTAGCAACTTGTTCATTAAAGTCCAGTTCTAATTGGCAGTCTTGATTTTTAAAACACTTCATGAACAGAAGCCTGAAGCGAGTTCACGTAGTTCCATCCTCTTCTCTATCCCTTCACAATCTGACCTCTGTGAGATGTGCTCTGAATCATCTGCCATTTGGAACAGACTTCCTACACAGCACCAGCTCTCTTCAAATCATCCCATCATACAGCTTTTCTCCCTTACCTATACCTCTTAATTTCTATCCTCTGATTTTACTCTGTAAGGTCTCATATGATTAGTTTCTCTGATAGACACTGTAAACAAGTACTTTGCAATAATCCTTATACAATACTAGTTGTTGTGTTGTTTTTTTTGAGGAAAATATCTTACATGGTCTTCAATTTTGCATTTCTGTCCTGACCCTCCAAGCATGTAATAAATACAGAACTAGTGCTGCACAGACACAATTATGTTTGTCAGGCTTGATTTTATTAGCAGGAACAGAATCATTCCAACAAAAGATGCAGCGGTGTGGAACAGCTTCCAGCTTCAGAACCAATCCTTTTACAGGTGTGTTGGGGATTAGGTGGGCAGGATTTCACCATTTCAGCATATTTATCAACATTTTATAAAAGGCTGCATTAGCTAACAACTGGCTCTTGCTTTGAATCCCTGTCAGCATTACCCTCTTTACAGAAGAAGTGACGCTGAATGTACCGGAGAAGATTCTGCTCTTCCAGAGGAAAAGAATACCCCGTTTAAAGAAAAGTATGATGTACTTTCTAGAGAGGCTTCACAAAAGGTTTGGTAATTTAACAACTTTATTTAATATCACAGTAACTTTACAGCGCTTCCTGAAATCCTTAATTATGTATATAATATTGGAAAAAGCAAATGCTAGCTGAGATAAGCTGAACACACAGCTTCTCCTGGTTTAGTGAGGCCTGGGGGAGACTGCTCATAGACCTGCTGGGCTGTACATGATAAGTCCAGGGACACTCAGTCTGCTGCAGAGCATTTATGCTCAGTGTAGCATTTTGTACTATAGGGGTAACCCATTTTTAGTAGGACTAATAGAAAAAGTCACTGATCTTGTCCAGCACTCGAAAAACATTACTTTCACTGACTTACTGATGATAAACAGAACATTCCCAATAAATTAAATGGGCAACTGAGATTTTTCCTACAGCAGAAATGTATGTGCTCAAGTCTGAGGGCAGATCACCTCCAGATCAGTGCTACTCTTCATTTAAGACCCAGGTTTTCTATTTGTGGTGCTAAAGACTTGATACTAAGTGTTGTTCAAATTCATAAACTACCACCCTGTTTTTGTGACAAAGGTCAGCTAGGGCGATTTACTATTAAAATATAAATGTTGTATTAGTGGAAGACATGAGGATTTCACAAAATACTCTGCAAAAATAGTAGCCCAAGTAGTAATATGGAAGGAGAGCCCGTTGGAAGCAAAACTAGATATTAAACTGTGTGATGACTAAACATAAATTCAAATTAACTTTTCATGTTTGTAATTTTGTACTGTTTCCACTATAGTTGTTATGGTGGTTTCATCCCCGTTTGATTCTGAGCGGCCATACCCACAGTGCATGTGAAGTGTTGCATAATGGGAAGATTCCAGAAATCAGTGTCCCATCATTTAGCTGGAGGAACAGAAACAACCCTAGTTTCATCATGGTAAATTTAAAGATTTTTATTTTTGTCAGGTAACTTTCATAAATATAAATCAACATGGCAATCAGCTATTTATTAAACTGCTGCTACCTGTTTGTTTTGTTTAAAAAGGCAGAACACCCACTCACTCTCCCTCAAAACCCAACATTTACTTAATACACTGCATCCACTTTATAAAGCACATGAGGAGAGCCACACAGGTTGTGTGGTACAAGGAAGTGCTATTAAAGGTGTAGTTTGTATATTTGTAAAAAGCATGTGTAACAGAGTTTCTTATAAAGAGGGTGCAGGGTAAACTATTGACTTGTTAAAAAAAAAAAAATCAGTACCATGCACTGAACAGTAGAAAGGCTAGTTTTGCTTGGCTGATTTATCTACTATGAAAATAAGACCATATCTATCTCAGATTTCTACATGGCTTTCTTGCCTGTCAGACTTACCCACTAACCACTTCAGAGAGGGCAAGTTTTCATTTGTCTTCTCATAATCTGCCTCATTAGTTTCAATTCACACGTTTTCTAATTTCACTTAGAATGTTGGTTAAGCTCCATCAGATAGTTCCAATGTACACTTTCTTGTTTAATATGTACCACATAGAGATGGAGAAAACAATCAGTTCTACAATAATTCAAGTTTTTGAAAAGTTCTGTTTTAAATAGCAAAACCTACAATCACTTTGTTTACTTTTCAGCATCTTGTGGCATGGGGAAAAGAAACTCAAATCTCATTACTCTTTGGTTTACACTCTTTAGTCCATAGACAACAACATAAGTCCCTTCTCAATCCATGTATTTTATTTAACAGTTGGCATGTTTCTTTTGCTAAGTGTAGTCCTGCTTTTACCAGCTGCTACCTATCCAATCAAGTGCTTGTGCCTATTCTATTTTCCTTAAAAGTGGTTGCTCTCAAACCATGCACATTACCTCTGCAGCATGTCTAGTCTCCAGTGCTATAGGGTGTGGACTGACTGCATGGCATTGGTACTATATTAGTCCAGGTTCTGCAACCTAATGTAGAACTTAAACATCACAGCTGTTTTTGATGGAGACTATACCTAACCTCTTAGCAACAGCATGATGGTCTATCTATCTTTTCTTTTTCAGGGCAGCATAACACCAACTGACTTCTCCCTCTACAAGTGTTTCCTTCCACTTGAGAGCAGAGTTACTACTATATACTGTATAGCAGGGGCTCTACTTGGGCTACTGATACTAGCTCATCTTCAACTTTTCAATCCACCTTTTTATTTTGCTCAGCACTTAATCAGAAAGCATAAAGCAGTATGAAGAGCCAGACATCTGCATTCAGTTACTGAAATACCAAAGCTGAGAACAGTCAAACATCAGACTATATTCATGCCAGCAAATGACCTAATTGGATTGTTAATCCGAAGGCAGGTCGCATTTACACATACCATAGAAATCCTACACAGTTGATATGACTACTATAGGATAAATAATTAACTAAAATGAACTGTTTTCATGCTGTACAAAAATACAGTATTCTACAATCAAATGAGTCCATTTCCTTGCTATAATTTTTTGTATCAAATATGTATACTAAAAGTTTGTAACTGTACATTATGTAAATTCTACAGCCTCTGCACTAGTATTTCCTACCCGGGAGGAGGCATAGTCTTTCAAGCTGGAACCATCACTGTATGTTTTATTGCTACGTGCCCTTCTAATGTGATACTTCTGTTTTTTAATGTCAGCAGGAGATAGATACATCAGTGGATTTCCTCAGCATTCCTAAGCTGTCACCCACAGGGAGAAAATCAGGAGAAATCCCTGCTGTGTTAATAGTTTTGGACTGTAATCCCCTGTCTTTCCACCCCTCCAGGGTCTACTTCAGCCCTTCCAAAAATTTGGGGTGGAATCTCTCAAGCTGCTCTTTTTAATAAAATGTGCTATGATAATCTTAACCTACAGGGCCCTATTGCACCCTATAGGTCAACGTGGAGAGGTTTTCCCCAACAAGGGAGGTCAGATACTGCTGCAGTAACATTTTCCCATCCGCTTCATGGTGGAGGACCCTGTACACATTATGCCCCTGTAGGATTCCAAAAGAATGTTAACAAAACTTGGTTATATTGATGCAGAGCCAGCTTTGAGCTGTAATATCAACTTTAATGGAGTTTTGGGGATTGCTTCGTAAGGGAAAGCTGTAGCAGCAGAGCTCCATTAGAGCCACAGCAATCCTTAGAGCTGGCGTAGTTGAGAGGCTGTCTGCCTCTGGGTGGCTAGATTGCAAAAATCTAGAAGCCAGAATCCCTGCTGCTTTATGTGGACAGGATAGACAAATGCAATTAAAAGAAAACCCATAAGGAAAGTCCACAGGAGGAACCAGTTTTCTTTTTGGTGCTCCTGCAGAACAGGTGGCTTTTAGCCTACAGGGGTGGTTTGTTTTGCCTACTTTTTCTTTTATTACTCATTCCCCCTTAAAAAGGTAAAGTTTTCATGTTTCTAAAATAATTTTGGAAGGGGAAGTGTGATAATCTATGCATAACCGGCAGTGGTAGATTTAGGGAATTATACCTATTACTAGCTAACCCCTGCCTTTCATTTTATAGGAAATATATAACTATCAAGACTATACATCCTACTAGCAGTTTCACTTGGAAGGATAATCTTACAAAGATACTGTCCTGTCTCTAAAATTATCCTATTTTAAAATAAAATTACTAAATTTATCTAAGTAAAAGAGGACTGGGTTTATAAAAATCTGATTCATATTGTGTTCCTGAAAACAACAATTCAGATCTTAATTTGTCCCTAAAATTTAAAACAAAGCCTGGAGCTAGTCCAAGGAGTGATTAAACAATCTATGAAGTAACATAGGCTAACACTTCTCTAGGTTTCTGTTATTGCAACTGTAATTTTAGACATTTGTACAGGTTATCTTGGACACAGGAAAAGTATATACTCACAGAGACATAAAACACCTATGTATAAAATATAAAGCAGTGTTATAGTTACTAAAAAGGACATGCCTTATTGCTACAGCAATTCTTGCTTTTTATATATTGTACTGTACCACAACTTGTTTTGAGAATGTCATTTGCATAAATTATTCAAGTTTGAGAAATATTCACACAGTTTGATTCTACAATATTTAAAATAAAACAATTTTCTAATGTCTCTTTATTAAAAGAGAAATAAAAATGTCATCTTGTAATTCTCTTAGGCCAGACACAAGGGTTTATACCTCTTTCCCCCCACCCCCCTTCTTGCTATTTACTTGCACAATGAAAGCTGCTGTTGGTACAAAGATTGACGAGCTCTATAGAATGGTGCTTTACAGATTCACAATCGGTCTGTGCAATTGTGACATACTATGAATGACCAAAGAATTACTAAACATATTTCTAAAGTTAAAGGAAAAAAAATCCTTGATTCCCATTAAAACAACACCAGGTTGCAATTTGGACACTTGAATGAATTCCAATGTTTTAAAGCTGAGATTTCAAAAGAGAAAGGCAGGTTGCTGCAACATCCGGTGACTGTAATACCTTACTTGAAAAGGTAAGTGGTTAATTTGCATAATTTATATTTTTTATACTAAAGAGCATTGTTTTTATATAAACCAGAAAAAAATCCCTAAACTCTACAGATAAAGTTCTTACCCCCAGTCACTGCTGCAGGTAAGGTTGACATCAAGCTGTACAGCGCAATCAAAAACATACTTACATCTTAGCTCATTTTACAGGTACAGCCATAATCAAGGCACAAAGATCTTCTACAAGTATTTTTCTTCAATAAAGTTGTACAAAATAATATTACATTTTACAGTCTGTACAATATAATAAACCAGCAGTAAAACAAAAAATATATATATAGGGAGAGGACTGTTGTCCAAGAATGATCTAAACTAAACGGATCATTTGTGGACAGCACAAATAACATAAGTGAGGGTGGTACATTTTCTGCCTAGATGCAACAGGCTGAAAAAGTAGCTGTAATTCAAATGCCTGAGGTGTGTGGAGGCACTTAGCCCCAAAACCCCAGAAAAATTGCTTATCTTCACCATGCCTCTCATTATCTACTCTACTTCCTGTGCCAGTAACGGCTTAAAAGAGGAGGTCACTTTATCAGCTGACCTGCAACTCAGTAATGCTAAAAACTGTGACTGTAATAAATATTGTGGTGCTGCTACATTGTGTGTATACTTCCTCAACAGTATTTAATAACCTGATACAAAGTGCATTATTCTTTTTTCAACCATCAAGTACTCTTAATATCATGTTAAAAAAGGGACCCACACAAGGATAGGTATGACGTTAGTGTCATCCAGCTGACATACTAGTTTGAACTAACATAACCTGCTGGAAAAAATTTAGCAGGTTGTGTTCAATTAGCAAAAATAAAACCCAAAAAACAAAACACACCCCTAAAGCAACAGAGGTAGCCAAAGGGCTTAGTGGAATGACAAAGAAGTGGCATATCAAAATAAAGCACACAAATAGTCCCAAAAAGCATAGCGGAAAAGAAACCCAAACTTGCTGCAAACCAGCTCAAAGGCGAAATAATTAAGGTAAACAACCTGAAAAGACTGACGTTTCTGTAGTATTTTCTTCCACCCTGTGTGGCATAGTATAGAGAGAGAGAGAGCGCGCAAGAGAGTAAGGAGCTAAGTATTTAAAACCACAGGCTCCACGGTGATCCCAATCACAAGAGTTCATACTGGCGAAGATGCATTCTCTGAATGATGTCTCGACAATCGTTGAACACTCTGCGGATGTTTTCTGTGTCCACTGCACATGTGAAATGTGGGTAGCAGTAATGCCTGCCATCTCCACTTGCTGTACTTATCCTCTGCAGAAAAGGAAGAGAACATATTGAAGACTGATTGCTCAGGGGTCTGTCAGCTCATTACATCCCAAACATGTGCCCAGTTGTAAAAGCTTAGCTGAAGAGCAAGAGCCCAGTTTTCAGCACTGCCAGTTTGACTATCCAAACGCAAATCCTGGATGTGCCTATGCCTTCCAAAGATATGTCCGTGTTTTCATATGATACACACTAAAGAAATGTATTAAGTAGGTAGGCATACAAACACAAGTAGCCCTTTAACAGGTCAGCTGCTGGCAATCTAGTGAAAAAGCCCCCATTTAAGTTGACTTTCAATTCTTAGATACTCATGTTGAGACGTTTATAACCCAGGCCACTTCAACTGCTTTAGGCAGTAGCAGATTAGATCACCATTTAGGAGCCTTGCCTGTGGATCTAGAGGCGTTCAGTGATTAGACACAGAAAACCCAAGGTTAGACAAAGAAAATGATATATAAGGGGTCTGTGAAGACAGACAGCAATGCCTGGGTATCTTTAAGCTATACCACCTTGCTCTTGCACTTCAGATGAAATTATATTATTTAAAAAGTGCTCCATTTCTTGCCCACAAGCCTAGGTAGCTTTATGTTCTCTGAAGCAGCAAATCATGGGATTCCAAGAGGATTAACAGCCTTACTGTTTTAACAGCCTTACTGACTGAGCATGTGAAAAATCTCATAGTTTATGAAGTTTTACGTTATACAGATCCTTTGACTTGGACATTTATGTTTAGACATGCTAGAAACTTTTCAGCATCTATGTATATGTAAGATAGAACCTTTCACTTCTAGGTCAATAGTTCAAATTATTATTGTTAAGCACCAACCCTATGATCAGCCCCGTATGAACACAGAGGAATCCTGGACTGGTTTTAAAGCTTACATGACTGAACTGGTCCTGTCTGATGTTAACAGAACTTGCTGCCAGCTAACAACTGCAGCCAATATTGGTTGGTTTTATAGTATGGGCCATCTACTAGGGGCTGGACTGTGATCATCATTGGTACTCTGGTTGACACTCAGCAAGAGAGACCAAGGAGTGAATGGGCATGAAAACTAAGCTACACTTCCCACCCCTAAAAGTTATGTCAAAAGGCTAGTGTGGGGAAATTTGCATTCCCTGTGACAACTAGCGAAGGGAGTGGCTCACAATCCATCCCACGACCACTGTCCTTAGAGACCAAAATACTCCCTTGTTTTGCACTAGGAAACAGACCCAGGAATGAGATCAGAGGGTAACTTTAAAGAATAATCATTTCAACTCATGGTATATTTTAATGTTACTATACGCAAAATAATCGTGCACTACCAGGAGACCTAATTAGTATTTCCAATTTATGAGTTGGGTAAACCAGGTAAAATATAAACGAAGTTTTAACAGAATATTAAGCACGGTATTATAAGGTTAAAATACCATTAAAATACCCAGTATAACTGCATGAAGGGTATCTTGTAAGAGCTGCTATGTTATATATTATAGGTACAAAACCTGTACTGTTAATAACCAAATATTGCATTCTATAATGCATCTATCCCAGGAATTATTTTTCTTTTTTTGGTGCCACCAAGTGGCAAAACTGTGAACTTTTGCTTTAAATCAGCAATGTAGCTTGTCTACAGGAATATACAGTTTGCATCAAGCTGGGGTGTGAACATTGCATGTGTGCATCATACATGTCATGTACAGCTTTATGGTAGTAACAAAGAACAGAACTCATCCCTCCTACTTCAAAAGCACGGGGCCCTGCTGTTTGAGCGACAGAGAATCTCCATTAGCTATTAGGAGTACAGTGCTTATCATATACAGCCAATTGCTGATTCCACCAAGCGAAGAACAAAGTAGCTAGTTCACCACAATGTTTTGGTGATGCCCAGTTACATTTGAGACTCTACAGCAGCATGTTAAAATATGTGTTTTCAAAATGTGGTATTTTTTGTGCCCTAGCAGTTAAGCAACTGTATAATTTTAGGAGATCATCCATCTACTGAATTTTCAACTCAAAACTTATTCTGAGGAGTCATATTAGACTTGTATTAAGAGAAGTGAGTGCCAACTCAAGGAAAAATACACACCTCTACAATAACATTTAGCAGAAGAACCATTACTATACTAGAATACAAGAAAAATATTGAAGTTGGATCCCTATAATTATGAACAGGTCAAGATTCAGAAGAATCTGTTGTGTTCTTAGTAAAGGAGCTAAATATACTATTCTTGGAATGCAGGTCAATGTATTCAGACAGTAGCTGCTTCAAGTCCAAGAAAAAATATTCAGATTTTCAAAATAAAAACCAGACTAAACCAGATTTGCCCCGCTGCTGTTTCTGTAGGGCTGACCCATTGTACTGAAGTAAAACATCAGCAGTTGCAGAATCCTGTATATAAAACATCAATATTTGTTTTGGGAGAATTGTAAAGAATAGATGAATGCTGGGTTCAACATTGTGAGGAGGAAGGATAGTCTTGTGATTAAGCACAGGACTAGGAGCCTGGAGAGTTTCCTATGAAACAGAGACCTCGTGAAATAGGAGACACTGCCATGAATTAGACATGTGACCTGACCTGGCAAGGAAAGAAACATTTTGCTAAGGCAAAGAGCTGTATTGCCAGTCTTGTCTTGGTGAGCCAAACAACTCTTCCTCCCATACCTAGCTAATGCTTTCATACATTGGAAACCAATGGCGTAGTTAGCACAGGTGCTGAATACCTGCAACTTGAAGTCACTGAAAATGAGAGAAAATGAAATGTCTACCTTCTGAAACTTATTAGCAATATTAGTCAGAGGTGTGTTTAAATATAAACACCTTTTCTTAACTAGTCTGTGTTAAACCTGTGTTTAATTAAGACAATCATCTGAAATAGAAATGGTGGCTGCAGTCCGGGTCAGCAGAGGGAGAGTTTTGAGAGTTGCAGCGTGCCAGGTACAGTTGCAGAGGGCTATAAGATGACACGACTTTCACAGGCTACCACAGCCCATTCCTAAAGCATCTTGTGCAGCAGTAGCAGGGGGCTGATGTGCCAAACCCATGAACATGACTATAGGCTACCAAAATTACAATAAAGAATGTGTAAGTAATAAAGGCAGATTTTCCAGGAAATGTAACAGAGCAGAACAAAAAAAAACCCAACAAACAGACCATAAAGAATTGAAAAGAAAAATGTAACAAAGGTAGTGAGATGAAAAACTTCTTCACTCTCTGAAGCATAAAATGTTCAAGGTTTCTCTTTCTAATTTGCTTCAGAACAGTATTTAAAATGTAAAATAAAATAACTACTTCAGTCTTACTCGCCTGCTGCCATTGGCAGTGGCACAGTGCAACGCCTTAGGAATATTTTTACTAGAAATACTTCCACTTGAGCTGGCTGACATTTTAAATATCCATATAGTGTTTGGATTCCCCCATTTTCTTTTACACTGAATAATGGAAAGAACAGATGTGTGAAAATTACCTGCCATAAACTCAAGGTGAGATTCTGCGCAGTGCTTCCATGGGGAGGGGAAGTTTAGGCTCACGTAAGCACCCTTGAAATCCTGGGTAGCTCCAGGTATCCCTGGGGGCCTGTCTAAATTATGGAAGCTACTCAGGCCTGCCAGGAATCTCTGCAGCACCATGTGCTCTGCTCCCACCCCAAAACACTCCTGCCTCAGGCACAACCATTAATCAAGACTTGTCAGGTGGACCTCAGAAGGCAGCCTTAAAGCTGTCTTCAGATGTGACTAAACAAGGGGAATCCTCCTCTGGCCAGAGAGGGGACATTTAGGCCCCCTTCATGCTGTTCTGGCTCTTTTATGCCAGGTACAGGGCCAAAGCTGGGAAGAGAATCTCACACTTCCGCTACCTGACTGCGGTGCTGAAGCTGATGTATGGGTTACACAACAGAGGGGACTGAAACCTTATGTAAGAGCAAAATCTGTGCTTGGCTGGGGGAACAAATATTTGATACAGGGCTCTTCAATTTAGCAGACAGAGGTCTAACACAGTCATGTGGCTGTGAGTTGAAGCTAGACAAATTCAGACTGGAGATAAGGGGCAAGTTTTCAACTGTGAAGGTGATTAACCATTGGAACAACTTACCCCCCACCCCAGTACCTCTAATTTACCCATAGCACCGCAAATTCCCCCTTTACACTTGATCCACCCTGGGTCGTGTGTTTTCCGAGAGCCAATGGACTGCCACCCCTCCCCCATACACCTCTGCCCTATACTCTTTCCCCAGCCTCCTGCTGCCCCCAATTCCTTCTCCAGCTTCCCTAGACCTCCTAACTCCTTCCTCCTCACTACACCCTATGTTCCCTGATCGCTCCACTTCAGCTTCAGGCCCCAAATCCCCCATTACTTTCTGCCATCCATGGGCCATGGGGAGGGGCTGTGTGTTTTTGGGCATGGTTTAGGCTCACCTCCCTTTCCTTTCCACCAGTTGCAAGTGGGGCATACTCCCAGCTCTTCACATCTGCCCAGATAGACCTCTCAGGGGGCATGAGGGCATCAGGTCTGGGAGTGACTCAGGGGGTCAGGCCATCAGGCGACTCTCAGGCCATCAAGATTTACAAATGGTTCCTGAGCCCCAAGATGTTACACTGATCCCCTCTGGCCTTGGAATCTATGAATCCCTCTCATCAGCTGAATATCTCAAGTTGCAGTGGGGGAGGTTTAGGTTGGATATTAGGAAAAATGTTTTCACTCAGAGAGTGGTGAAACACTGGAATGGGTTACCTAGGGAGGTGGTGGAATCTCCTTTCTTAGAGGTTTTTAAGGTCAGGCTTGACAAAGCCCTGGCGGGGATGATTTAGCTGGGGATTGGCCCTGCTTTGAGCAGGGGGTTGGACTAGATTACCTCCTGAGGTCCCTTCCAATCCTGATATTCTATGATTCTATGATTACTAAGGAAACAGAAGAACTGCAAGAGGGGCCTACTTGCCTGATACACGGGCTGGACATTAACACTCACTAGAAGTGATTCAGGAGAGAGAATGTGTAGGTGTTTGTTGTTTTATCCCCAGATCTGTAACTCTTGTGTGCTTTCCGAGTGAAAGTTACTGTTTTTTCTGAAACTCCTGTACCAGCCTGTGTTCCTTACTTTACCTGCCAGGTGTCCCCGAAGAGTTAAACTATAGTCCAGAGTGCTGCTGGAGGAGACTTTGGTGTGGGAGTATGCATATTTGACTGGAGAACCCAGAGAATTGGTTCAGGGGCCTAGAGCAGCTAAACTATGGGTCCCACATCCCAAGGAATAGGGCCCGGATGGGAGGGCTGCACCTGGGAGGTGGGTGCCTCAGAGGCCCAGAGTTACAAACAAGTCACTTGTCGCTGCGCAGACCCAGCTGGCTTGGAAGCATGTAGGATCCAAAGGTTTGGTCCAATTACAACAGATTGTTGACTGTCTACCGGGGGGATTCAGACAGGCCTATAACTAGGGCCCTATCAAATTCACGGTCCGTTTTGGTCAATTTCACAGTCATAGGATTTTAAAAATCATAAATTTCATTATTTCAGCTATTTAAATCTGAAACTTCACAGTATTGTAATTATGGGGTCCTGACTCAAAAAGGAGTTGTGGGGAGGTTACAGGGTTATTGTAGAGGGGGTTGCGGTACTGCTACCCTTACTTCTGCACTGCTATACTAGCGTTGCCTTCAGAGTTGGGCAGCTGGAGAGCGGCAGCTGCTGGCCGGGAGCCCAGCTCTGAAGGCAGAGCCACCAGCAGCAGCAGCAGCAGCCACTCTCCAGCCACCCCTTCAGAGTTAGGTGCCTGGCCAACAGCCACCGCTCTCTGGCTGCCCAGTTCTGAAATCAGCATAGAAGTAAGGGTGGCAATACCGTAACCCCCTAAAATAACCTTGTTACCCCCATCCTGAAACTCCCTTTTGGGTTAAGACCCCCAATTTGAGAAATGCTGGTCTCGCCTGTGAAATCTGTATAGTATAGGGTAAAAGCTCACAAAAGATCAGATTTCATGGTCCATGATGCGTTTTCATGGTTGTGAATTTGGCGGGGCCCTATCTATAACAAACCTGTCGCTAAGTGTAGGAGCTGACCTCAGTAATGGATTGTGAACACCATACAGGCCACACAGCCAGCACAGAGATGTGAATGAAATCTGCTATGCAACAAGAATAAGCTTTTATAGATAGATAAATCCTCAAAATAAATCACAGAAATTAGAAGTGGAAGTGGTCCATATTGCTGTGGCCATGTGCACAATGGCGAACGAAAGGAAAGAGAAAGGCAGTCTAGGACCACAGTAGACTAAGTACCAGACTGGGTTTCAGGAGACTATTTCTGGCTCTGCCGACGACTCTCTATGCATCACTTGGCATCTTGGTGCCTTAGTTTCACCATTTATAAAATGGGCTTCATCTTTTTTCAGTGCTGTGACATGTATGGCTGAAAAAAGCTATGAAAGAGGTAAGCATTTTTTCCCCACCCTATTATTGCAAAATGTGACCATATTGTCATGTGTGTTTAATGAGCATAACCTCCATGATATGACTATATACAGGTTTTTGAAATTACTCACTAAAAACTCATCCCGGATAAAGAACTTGGCTCTTGTGACTTTGGGATCTTCTCCAGCATCTGGTGTTGCTGTTTAATTAAAAATAAATTCTATCAGATAAATTAAATAAATGAGAACTATTTTGCATATTTAATAACAGATGGAATAAATATGAGATAGTTCTTTGCTATAGGAATTAAAAAACAATATACTTACATTACATTCACAATTGGTTCTTCCAAAACGAAAAAACACTTTAAACCAGCGTTTCTCAAACTGGGATCTGGTCCACAAGGACACTTCAGTTGGTCTGCGGGCCCCACTGATCAACCTCTCCCCCACCCTCCCAGTGCCTCCTGCATGCCGGGGAATGGGGGAAGGGGGTGGAATCATGTCCAGGGCCACCAGCCTGCTGATCAACTGCTCCCCGTCCCTTCCAGTGCCTCCTGCATGCTGTGGAACAGCTGTTACCCGGCATGCCGCTGGCGCTAGGAGGGAGGGGGAGAAGCAGAAACAAGGTGTGCTTGGGGGAAGGGGTGGAAAGAGGCACGGAAAAGGAGGGGCAGCAGTAGAGCGGGAGAGGAAGAGGTGAGGTGGGATCTTAGGGGAAGAGGTGGAGTGGGGGCAGGGCCTGGGACTGAGCGGGAGGCTTGGGGGTCCACAAATTTTTTTAAATCAAAATGGGGATCCTCAGGTTGCTAAAGTTTGAGAACCGCTGCTTTAACCCATCTTAAATAAACAAACTTCTATTTCACAGCTTGTTAAGGGCAACAGCTCCTTGGATAACTTGGGAACATTGCTTATGGCTTATTGCTTGGTCATACAAACCACTAGAACGGATTGTAGACTCTGCAAATGCTTACTCACATTGATCACTTTATTCACATGGATCAGTGTTTGGGATTAACTTGGTACCATATGCTGATTTGAAAAATGGCCTCAAGTGTGTAACACAATGAAGCTACTACACAGAGTAATTTGGCTTTACAAATAATAATAAGATGTTACCTTTCTTTTAAAGTAAATTTGTTCTCTTTTTTTAAAACAATGTAAATATTTTTCACACTAGCAACTATTTATAATTAGAAAATATTTCAATGTAAAGTACATTTTCTTAACAATGCCTAGCATTTAGTAACAGGAAAACACTGAAATGTGAAAATAGCAATTCAGTAGTTAAACATTCTGTTGCTTTCGTATCGGTTGCCAAAGTTTTGATGCTGAAGACCATTTATTATATAAGTCAGGCCCTACTTGAAATGCTGGCTGACTGTCAAATAATTGTGGCTGAGATGCGGACAAGACATAGAAAACGGTAGAAAAGTAATAATGGATCTTTATTAATTGTGGTAATTTGGAAAACCCAGAGAACACCTACTTGTTTAAGAAAAATTTGCTAGAACAATATGAACACTTAAATATTATGTTATGTCTGCTAATTTTTTTGATAACCACACATCTTGCTACAACTATATTAGAGTCGTTAACGTGTGGGTCTGACAGCGGGAGCCTGCCCGCCTGCCCTCGGGGATGACAGCCAGAGCGCTGCTGCCTGGGACTGACAGGCAGAGCCCTGCCACTGTCAGCATGGATAAATGGGGAAAAAAGTGTGTGTTGCAAATCTCAAAATGTAAGCAAAACTGGGAACTGTGCAAAGTAAGCTAATTAAAATAAAAACTGCACTGGAAGCTTGCTATTACGGGATCCGCAATATAGTAAATTAAGTAGTACATAAGGTGTTTTTTCATCCCCAAGTTAACAGGGTACTTAAGCATATGCTTAACTACGCATGTGAGGAGTCTCTATTGACTCAATGGAACTAATTATGTGCTTAAGTATCTTGCTGAATTGGGGCAATATTGGTCAATTTTTTAATGTTCTTGTTCAGTACAGGAAATTCATTCCTCTAGATCACGTCAACTCTATTTGTTTTGGGTACAGAATTCATTTTATCCTGAAATAAGCAATGAATTGAAGAAAGAAGCTTGCTTCATTCCATCCCATTCTATCATAATTTTGTATGTAACTAAGATATGTGATCAGATGCTTACAAATAAAATAGGGCAAAGACCTTTCCCAAGTTAAGTTTTCCCTTTGTGTGTGTAGATGGATGTGTCCTATCTTTTCAGAGTGGTGTATCATCATTTTGATTGAAAGAATCCGCATGCTTTGTAGTACTTGTGAGAACAAGGATTATGCCTGCTACTTTAATCCCTACAGTTACGAAATCTTACCATCATCAGGTACAGTGTAACGCACATATTCAGGAAAGTAATCTTCAATTTTTGATTTCCCTGCCAAGACCTTTTCAGCTAGCAT
Organism: Gopherus evgoodei; assembly: GCF_007399415.2. Taxonomy (NCBI): domain Eukaryota; kingdom Metazoa; phylum Chordata; order Testudines; family Testudinidae; genus Gopherus; species Gopherus evgoodei. Next base: position 204,036,058 of record NC_044323.1, read on the forward strand.
ATCCTGTTTGTTCAAGAACAAAATGATAGAAATGGTCCGTAACCACCTGTGAAGAACAAACGAGATGTTGATGCCAACTCTAACACATCCACTGGACAACCATTTCATAAAGGAATCTTTAATGGCCTATTCCTATTTTGTGTGATTTTGTTTGATAAAAAACCCCAACCTAGCTAAACTAATATTTCAGTTATCTTGAATTCACATCCGTACTGGTTGATATAGCGTTTCAAATATATTGTTTTATAGATTAACCCTCTGCTACCAAATCACTAGCCCTAGGCACCAGAGCGTTAACATTTTCTAAAAACGTCACAGTAAAAACTTAATACTAGCACTCCTTAACATGTAAAGATGTGCTTGGTTCTACTAAAGCAATAGAGAAATATTGGAGGTTACCTATCTGTCTTGCACATTTTTCATACAAATTGCTGTATCTGAACTGATCAACTGACCATCCAAACCAGAATCCTATATAGTACCTGATGAGTCGAGGAAGTAAACCCCATTCTGCCACAATGATGCACCAGACTATTATTGTGACACTATACCACTGGGATTTGTGCTAAAAATTCTTCCTGACCTAGTCTGAGGCCTGGTCTACACTACGCGTTTATACCGAATTTAGCAGCATTAAACTGATTTAACCCTGCACCCATCCACACAACGAAGCCCTTTATATCGATATAAAGGGCTCTTAAAACCGATTTCTGTACTCCTCCCCGACGAGGGAAGTAGCGCTGATATCGGTATTGTCATGTTGGATTAGAGCTAGTGTGGCCGCAATTCGATGGTATTGGCCTCCGGGCGGTATCCCATAGTGCACCATTGTGACCGCTTTGGAAAGCCATCTGAACTCGGCTGCACTGGCCAGGTAGACAGGAAAAGCCCCGTGAACTTTTGAATTTCATTTCCTGTTTGGCCAGTGTGGAGAGCTCACCAGCACAGGTGATCACGCAGAGCTCATCAGCACAGGTAACAATGCAGTCTCCTGAGAATCAAAAAAGAGCTCCAGCATGGAATGCACGGGAGGTACTGGATCTGATCACCGTATGGGGAGAGGATTCTGTGCTAAAAGAACTCCGTTCCAAAAGACAAAATGAAAAAACATTTGAAAAAATTTCCAAGGCCATGATGGAGAGAGGCCACACCAGGGACTCTGTACAGTGCCGTGTGAAAGTTAAGGAGCTCAGACAAGCCTACCAGAAAACCAAAGAAGCAAACGGAAGGTCCAGGGCAGGGCCTAAAACATGCCACTTCTAAGCTGAGCTGCCACCACTACCCTACCACTGTCCGTGGATTCTGAGGTGGGGGGAGTAATCTCAGCCATGGCTGAGGATTCTGCGGACAGGGAAGATGAGGCGGAGGAAGAGGACGACGAGCTTGCAGAGAGCACACAGCCCTCCGTTCTCCCCAACAGCCAGGAGCTTTTTCTCACCCTGACGGAATTACCCTCCCAGCCCTCCCAAGCCACTATCCCAGACAATGAAGCCATGCAAGCGACCTCTGGTGAGTGTACCTTTGTAAATATAAAACATGGTTTAAAAGCAAGCGTTTTTTAATGATTAATTTGCCTTGAGAATTTGGGATGCATTCGCGGCCAGTAAAGTTACTGGAAAAGTCTGTTAACATGTCTGGGGATGGAGCGGAAATCCTCCAGGGACATCTGGATGAAGCTCTCCTGGAGGTACTCCAAAAGACTTTGCAGAAAGTTTCTGGGCAGGGCAGCCTTATTCCATCTTTCATGGTAGGACACTTGACCACGCCATGCATGTAGCAAGAAATCTGGTATCATTGCATGACAAAGCCTAGCTGCGTATGGTCCCAGTGTTTGCTGGCATTCAAGCAACATCCGTTCTTTATCTCGCTGTGTTATCCTCAGGAGAATGATATCATTCATGGTAACCTGGTTGAAATACGGGAATTTAATTAAGGGGAGGGACAGAGATGGTTGGGCTGTTTGCCTGTTGCTTAAAAGAAATCCTTCCCTGCATTTAGCCAAGCCGGGTGTGGGGGTGGGGGGCGGGCGGTGTGTGATTGGTGCTCAGCTTTTTCATGTTTGGCTAGCTGGGATCTTCCCTGCTACCAGCCACGCAGTGGGGGGGAGGGTGGCTAGCAGCGATCTTCCATGATACCAGCCATGCGGTGGGGGGGAGGGGTAAAGCGATCAACCCAGAGAATTGGATGGGGGCGGTTCTGGTGCTGCTCATTAACAGGAAAGAAGCAGCAGTCAACGGGCTTTGCTTGCTATTTGGGAAAGGAGGGCGCTGGATATATGAATGCTGCAGAAGCTGAAAGACAATGGCTTACCATGGCCACATGCAAGCCGAATTCTGATGCCCGGACCTGCGTCTGTGATCTCTAACACCAGAGCCGCAGGCACTCAATATTAAGATGCAAAATGCGACCTTGTAGTGAGATCACATGTGCTATGTAAGGTGAATAGTGTTGTTCACCATGGAAGAGTATAAGCATTGTTCTGTAAAATGTATCTTTTTAAATACTGCTCTCCCTTTTTTCCCTCCCTCATGCAGCTGCAAATTTTTCAAGTCTCCCTCCTCCATCCCGAGGGCTATCTCAGATAAGGCGATGGAAAAAAAAGACGCAAGACGAAATGTTCTCGGAAATCATGGAAGTGACCCGCAATGAAAGAGCTCATCTGAATGAGTGGAAGGATGTGATATCAAAGCACAGGAAAGATGCCAGTGACCGTGAGGACAGGAGGGAGCAACGTGAAGATAGGAGGGATGAACGTGAGGAGAGGAGAGATGCTCAAGATGAGAGGTGGCGGCAGGAAGATCTGAGGTGATGGGATGCAACTCTGGGGCTGCTGGGTGATCAAACAGACATGCTGTGGCGTCTGGTGGAGCTTCAGGAATGGCAGCAGTATTACAGAGTGCCGCTGCAGCCCCTGTATAACCGCCCTCCCCCCTCACCATGTTCCTTGCCTCCTCACCCACCAGACAACTAAGAACGCCTGGGGGGAGGCTCTGTGCACCCGCCCATTCCACCCCAGTGGACAGCCCAACCAAAAGTCTGTCATTATTCTGAAATTTTTTTAGTGGCCTTTTCCTTCCTATCCTCCTCCCAAACCCCACCCGGGCTACCTTGTCAGTTCTCGCCCTCTTTTTATAATTAATTAATAAATAATACATGATTTTTAAATGAGAGTGACTATTTCCTTAGGAAGCAAGCAGTAATTGAAGGGGGAGGGTGAGTGGCTTACAGGGAATGAGTCAATCAAGGGGGCGAGGGGTTTCATCAAGGAGAAACAAACACAACAGTCACACTGTACCCTGGCCCATGATGAAACTGGTTTTCAAAGCTTCTTTGATGCGCACCGCTTCTTGGTGTGCTCTTCTAATCGCCCTGGTGTCTGGCTGTGCGTAATCAGCAGCCAGGTGATTTGCCTCAGCCTCCCACCCTGCCATAAAGGTCTCCCTCTTACTCTCACAGAGATTGTGGAGCACACAGCAAGCAGCAGTAACAATGGGGATACTGGTTTGGCTGAGGTCTGAGCGAGTCAGTAATGTGCGCCAGCGCGCCTTTAAACGTCCAAATGCATATTCTACCACCATTCTGCACTTGCTCAGCCTGTAGTTGAACAGCTCCTGACTACTGTCCAGGCTGCCTGTGTATGGCTTCATAAGCCATGGCATTAAGGGGTAGGCTGGGTCCCCCAGAATAACTACAGGCATTTCAACATCTGCAACTGTTAATTTCTGATCTGGGAAGTCATTCCCTTGCTGCAGCCGTTTAAACAGAGTAGTGTTCCTGAAGACGCGAGCATCATGAACGCTCCCCGGCCATCCCACATGGATGTTGGTGAAACGTCCCTTGTAATCCATCAGTGCTTGCAGCACCATGGAAAAGTACCCCTTGCGGTTTATGCACTGGGTGCCCTGGTGCTCCGGTGCCAAGATAGGGATATGGGTTCCATCTATCGCCCCCCCCCACAGTTAGGGAATTCCTTTGCAGCAAAGCCATCCACTATGACCTGCACATTTCCCAGAGTCACAACCTTTTGTAGCAGCAGCTTAATGATTACTTGCATCACAGCAGCCCTCACAGTAGATTTGCCGACTCCAAATTGATTCCCGACTGACCAGTAGCTGTCTGGCGTTGCAAGCTTCCAGAGGGCTATCGCCACTTGCTTCTCAGCTGTGAGGGCTGCTCTCATCTTGGTATTCTGGTGTTTCAGGGCAGGGGAAAGAAAGTCACAAAGTTCCATGAAAATGCCCTTACGCATGCGAAAGTTTCCCAGCCACTGGGAATCGTCCCACACCTGCAATACTGTGCGGTCCCATCAGTCTGTGCCTGTTTCCCGGGCCCAAAATCGGTGTTCAATGGCTAGAACCTGCCCCATTACCAGCATGATCTTCAAAGCGCAGGGGCCCGCCGGTTTGAGAGAATTCTGTGTCCTTGTCCTCAGCACTCTCGTCGTCACGCTGCCGTAGCCGCCTCCTCCTTGACTGCTTTTGCAGGTCCTGGTTAAGCATTGACTGCACGAGAATGCGCGAGGTGTTTACAACGTCCATGATTGCTGTCTCGAGCTAAGCAGGGTCCATGCTTGCTGTGCTATGGCGTCTGCCCAGTTCACCCAGGGAAAAAGGTGCAAAACGGTTGTCTGCTACTTGCATGGAGGAAGGGGTGAGGCTGTACCCAGAACCACCCGCAACAATGTTTTTTGCCCCATCAGGCACTGGGATCTCAACCCAGAATTCCAATAGGCGGGGGAGACTGCGGGAACTATGGGATAGCTATGGGATAGCTACCCACAGTGCAACGCTCTGGAAATCGACACTAGCCTCGGTACATGGACGCACATCGCCAAATTAATGTGCTTAGTGTGGCCGTGTGCACTCGACTTTATACAATGTGTTTTAAAAAACCGGTTTCTGTAAAATCGGAATAATCCCGTAGTGTAGACATACCCTGACAATCACCTCACGCCTGGGAGCATAAAGATAGATAGATCAAGTCTTATAACTTCTCATGATCTTACACTGTATTTCATTTTTACTTATTATCAATTAGAAATCTATTCAATTGCTAGCTAGTTACCATATCTATCATTTACAGAGACTACAACATTAGTATAATGTAAAAGAATGCTACAATTAGATTAGAGAGAGAAACTGTGGTAGCTGTTAAAATATCTAATTATATACTTATCATACAATACAACCTTGTAACTTCACACTTTAGTAAATGGCAAACTCCAAATTTCATACATTAATCTCCCTACAGATTTTGGAGCTGCTTGAAATGATGCCCTGCAAGATTTTGTGGTTGTATTAGGGATGGGAACAAGAAATGTGACATCATGCTGTCAGCTGGACCTATCATGAAGCCCCACGTCATGCGCTAACCTTGACCCAAACAGTGGCTAAAGTTCTTAAAGAGGACTACTTGCTTATAACTGGGTGCAGTCCCACTGGACTTGTTTTCAGGGGACGACTCTTAGGAGAGCCGCTGCCTGTATGCTCTTGTGGTATTGAGACTGATGCCATGAACGTGCATGAAGTTGGTTGTTGCTACTGCTACCATACTGCTGGATGAGAGGACATCCTCAATGTATCTGCTCCCACCTGAGGGGGAGATGGAGCTGAAATATGAGAACATCCTGATCTTCCCCACTCAAACATAGCGATGGCAGAAGTGGGTTTCACTCGCTTCCTTAGCTTAGCACTACAGAAATACAGAAGTGGTGGCAGCTCTTGAGACCTGGCTGCTGACCTTTCCAAAGTCCTTCTCACTCCCTGCCTGAATCTGTATGCTTCTGGTGGGCCATCTGGACTGTTGGCTTCTTGTTCAATTCTATGATCTTGTTAGAATACCGAGAAACTGACATAGTCTTGTCTCTGCAGCAGCAGCAATGTACTGTAAGTACAATAGCCCTGTTCCAGGGCCATAGCTGGTGTTGCGGAGGGGTTAGTGCAGTTGGTGGTGCTTCAAGATCAGTTACCAGGGAACATTCTGGTCCTGTCTTGACATTTTGTAAACAAAAAAAATCTAAATACATAGCAGTGGGGCCTGCTCACTAGTGAGGTATCACTGTATGCCCTGAAGTACATGTTCTCTGGCAACTTAAACTGGCAAACTTCTTTTCAGTCGGTAAGGAAAGATATTTTATTTGAAATTTCTATAAGTTGCTACAGAGATAACAAATAGAAAAAGTACTTGACTGAGCCTTTAAAATTATTAACTAATGTTTAAGTAATTAATACTTGAACAAAGGTTAGAAAAATGTATGTGCTAAATGCTAATTTCATTATTACTGACTACATTAATGCTCCAGAAAGAGATTTATTTTTACCTATTGTTCCAGATGCTTTTGAAGAGATCCAGCGATTCCCGTAGTCTGTTTGTGTTATTGTCTTCCCTTATTACCATGTTGTAGCTGCTACAGGCCACAACAAAGATTATAGCAGTGACATCTTGGTGGAACACACAAAAGAAAAAAAATAAAGAGAACAGAATGTTTCATTTACCTCAAACAAACTCAACGTTGTTATATTTTAATGCAGTCACACAAAGGCACCACACAACTCCGTCTGCAGTGTGTACTCTAACTTATGTTGGAAGAAGTTATATGTGATGTTGGGTTCCTGTATTAGTGTCACATGGTGATGTGCAGTTTTAATCTATGTTCAAATGAGACTGTTTTGCTGTAAACACCTCATTTGGTAAGAGAAACTTAAGAGAAGATGTAGTGAACTGATAAAATAATACAAAATTCACAGATGCTTTTGAAAAAAAGAGACAGGCTTATTTAAATTTAGTGTAAACCAAAATTCTAAGAGCAGAAACTCTCCCAGCAGAGAAGAGATTCAAGCTAAAAATGTGGTGCAGACTTACCATTAAAACATTGGATCCATTTTCTTCTTTCATCTCTCTGGCCACCTACATCAAACATGCTGTTAAAAAGCCATAGGATGTTATATCATTTGTGTGCACTAGGAAAATCACATGAAGCATGCAGGGTTAGGGTTCAGTCTGACAGATCTAAGGGCAAAAGCAAAGAAATATTGCCTGAAGGGGAAGAGTTCCTGAAATTGTGTTGCCATGTCATGCAGACATCATAATTCTATCTTCCCTGCCCTGTTGGGAGAATTCCTCTGAATTTCTACAGAAACACACTTTTCCTGCAGGATAAATAGATTTTTAAGCCTTTAGGACAGGGGTCTCAAACTCAATTTACCTTAGGGCCAGTGCAAGTCCTCAAATCCTCCCAGTGGGCCAATGTCACTCATGCTGCCCAGTACCCGCTCCCCAAAAAACTCCACCCCCAACCTGCCTAAGGTTCTGGGCAGAGATTGGGTTGGAGAGGAGGTCTGAGATAGGAGATTGGGGTGCAGGCTCTGGGAGGGAGTTTGGATGCAGAAGGGATGAGAGATTGGGCTCTGGGAGGGAGTTTGGGTGGGGGAGGGGGTCTGGGGTGCAGGCTCTGGAATGGAGTTTGGGGGCTGGGGTGTGTGTGGGGAGGGGATGCAGGCTCTGGGAGGGAGTTTGGGGGCTGTGGGTGCAGGCTCTGGGAGGGGTGTGGGGGTGTGGCGCTTATCTGGGGCTCTAAGACAAGGCAGGCCGGGGGACCTCTGTGCACTTCTTGCGCCAGGCACAGCCCCTGCAGCGTCCCATTGGCCACAGGGGCGCTCAGGGTAGGGCAGCACATGGAGGCACAGTCCTGCCCCTCGACCACAGGGAGGGGCCGGTAGCCACTGGAGCAAGCAGACAGATGCCGCTTAGCTCTGCTGTGCTGCTGGGGCCCCTGGGGGTGGTATGGCCAAGGGAGAGATCTGGCCCCAAACTGCTGGAGCCCCAGGGGCTACATTGGGGAGGCTCACGGGCCGCAGATGGCCTGCGGGCCAGGAGTTTGAGACCTCTGCTTTAGAACTATATGTGGCTGAGGTTTTGTGTGAGACCCTTTTATAGGTTTGCCATCAAAATGTTTGGACTCACTGTGCTCTAACAGGCACAAGTTTCAGAACATTTCCAACACTCAGTGGGGAAGTTAAAATTCAGAGGCATGATATTGATAAAATATTTTGGTTAAAAATAAAAACTACAAGCAGCCTGATGAGGCATATGAAAAAAAATGTGTGTATTTTAATAGGGAAACAATATAAAACAGTGCTGGGAAACCTGCGGCCCGCAGGGCACATGCGGCCCATTAGAGTAATCTGATTGCGGGCCGTGAGACATTTTGCTGATGTTGACCGTCCGCAGGCACGACCCCCCGCAGCTCCCAGTTGCCACGGTTCACCGTTCCCGGCCAAGGGGAGATGTGGGAAGTGGAGGCTTTGTGGCCCGCAATCTGATTACCCTAATGGGCCACATGCAGCCTGTGGGCTCCAGGTTGCCCACCACTGATATAAAACCTCAAAATTCATAGATTACAGCTCTTCAGAACAAGAAGAGACTTATTTCTTTGGGCCTAATTCTTCAAACCCTTGCTGATGCAAATATTCCCAATGAAGTCTGCATCGATGCCAAAGAAAGTAAAGAAAGTACTGTGTAAATTGACAAGATTACACAAACATTATGAAATGAAATAATAAGCAACATCCACCACAGATACACCTTAGGATAGAAAGACACGAGGGGACACTACTACAGTTTTCAGCTTTCTTTTCTTTTCGAGTAAAAGCCAATTACACTGTATCCTATAAAGATAAAGAGGTTGGAAGACCTACAATAGCTACAATATAAAAAATGTGAGGTAGGGACATCTGAATCAAGTGGTTCAAAGTGAGTACAATAACCATAAATTATTGCTAATACACTTACTGAAAATTTACTTTATCTACTTGAAATCTTGTTTCAAAAATCCCTGATGTCAAAACTCTGCATCTTAATAGATCCTAGAAATAAGAAAATAGACACAGATGAATGACATTTTTACACCCTTATTTTGATTTGAAAAGCATGGAATACTCCTTTAGATGAAAATCCTTGATGTTTATTTTAAATAAAGTAAAATCTGTCTTGTTTATAAGCATTTACCTGCAAATTCACACAATCAGTATACAAATAACATAACTAGATCTTGACTTTGTAGAAGCAGGGGGATGTCGGATGTTTTCGTCCACTAAACACATATTGAAGTCTGTTACTGATGATTGTCTAAAGATGCACATGTGAGATGGATAATGTATTTTAAATTATATAAAAATAAGTTTAAAATGTTAGGTTGCAAAGACAAGCACTCACAAGTTAGGGAATGCCAGATTTACAGTTGCTTATACAACCTTAATTCTGCCCCTCTTATGCCCTGAATGAGATGAGTCCTAGGGAAAAATAGTATGTGATCATGTAATTAAAGACTGTATCATAACTAACAAGGGGGCAGAATTAAGATCATATGCACAGCTGCAAACCTGGCATTTCCTGTCTTTCGAGTACTGCTTAACTTTAAAACAAATGATATTCTTAACATAGTTTTTAATGTAATTTCCTAGGGTTTTTTAAAGGAAAAATATTTTAAAATTCTACCATGTGCAAGAGAAGTTAACTCACCTTCCGCAGTAACTGAGGTTCTTTGAGATGGGGGTCCCTATGGATACTCCATTTCAGGTGACGGTGCATTCCAGCACCGTTGATCAGAGATTTTTGGTAGCAGTGCCTGGTCGGGCTGCGTGTGTGCAGCAGCTGTCTCGCGGCCCACATCCGTCAGTTCCTTCTCTACCGTAGAATCCTCACAACGAACTCCAAAGTAGAGGAGAGGAAGGTGGGTAGTGGAGCAATCACAAGAACCCACCATCTCGAAGAACCTCAATTACCGCACAAGATGAGTAACTTTCTCTTCTTCTTCGAGTGTTGTCCCTGTGGGTGCTCCACTTCAGGTGAATGTAAAGCAGTACCCATTATGGTTGGGGGGGCTTTGGAGTTATGTGAATGGTAGAAGTAGAGAGGACTGTGAGGTCTAGTGTGGCATCTGCCCTAAAGTCTTGAGTGATGGCAGCGTGGTTAGCAAAGGTATGCGCTGATGTTCATGTGGCAGTTTTGCAAATTTCCACATGGAATGCCATGCATGTTGCCATGGCCCTAGTAGAATGGATCTAATCCCAGTAGAGAATTGTATGTTGTGTGTTTGGTAACACAGGCAGATGCAATTGCATATTCAGTTGGAAAGGCATTGCTTGGATATAGCAGCACCTTCTGATCATTCTGTCATCGAAATGAACAATCTCAGGGATTTACGAAAAGGTTTTGTTCTGTTTAAGTAGAAGGCTATAGCCCTCCTAACATCCAGGAGTGCAATGAAGTGTCTTATAGGTTTTGTGCAGTTTAGGATAGAATGCAGGGAGATGAATAGGTTGGTTGATATGGAAGGCAGACGAAGACTATGTAGGGTGGATTGCCCAACAGTGCACTAATCTTGCTAACCCCTCTAGCGGATGTGATGGCCACTAAGAATGCCACCTTCACTGACGTGTGTTGTAAGGAGCAGGTGGCTAGTGGTTTGAATGAGGACTAGGTTCAGATCCCACATGGATGTGGGAGAGTGTACTTTGGGGTAAAGGTTCTGGAGGCCAGCTAAGAAGTGTTTCATGATTGGATGTGTAAATGTCGAGAACCCATCACTCTTGTCATGGAAGGTATTCATTGCAGAGAGATGGACTTTGATAGAGCTTAGGGATAGGTCTGAGTTCTTAAGCTCTAGAAAATAGTCTAACACCATGGGTAGGGGTGTAGTGCAGGGAGTGAGGTGTTTGTCAAGATTCCATGTGGAAAAGCGTTTCCATTTTTGTAGGTAGGTCTTCCACGTGGACTCATGTCTGTAGTTCATTAACACATGTTTGACTTGTTCTGAACAGGTTAACATGTATAAATGGAACCATGGAGCAGCCACACCTTCAGATGGAGCTTCTCCAGTTGTGGATGGATGATGTGGCTGTTGGCCTGTGACACGAGGTCTGGCTTCATTGGGAGGATCCGTGGAGGACAAACTGACATGTGCAGAAGGTAAGGGTACCAGGTCTGTCTGGGCCATGCTGGAGCAATCATGATGGTCCTGGCCTTGTCATCCCTGATTTTGCATAGGACTCTGTATATCAGAGGTATGGGAGGGAATGCGTATGTGAGTATCTTGTCCCAACTGATTAGGAAAGCATCCCCCAGAGATCAGGGACTGAGTCCCGCCTTGGACAGAACTGTGGGCATTTGTGGGAACTGTGGCAAATAGATCGACAGAGGGAAATCCCCATTGGTAGCAGATCTGTTGTAAGATCATATGATTCAATTCCCACTCGTGCTCCTGCGAAAGGTGTCTGCTTAGTGTGTCAGATGTGGTATTTAGACATCCCGGGAGACAGGAAGCTGAGATGTCAATGTAGTGTCTCATGGCCTCGGTGCAGAGGGAATGAGACCGAGCCACCCCTTGTCTGTTAATGTAAAACATGCACACTACGTTGTCTGTTATCACTCTTAGATTCATTTCTTATGAGAGACAGGAAATGAAGGCAGGCTTTCTCACCACTCTGAGTTCCAGTAACTTTCTGTGTAGGCATGTCTTGGATGGTGACCACCTGCCTTGTACTGTGTGGTGATTCTGGTGCGCCCCCCAGCCCAGTAGGGAGGCATCAGTTGTGATCATGATCAATGGTGGTGTTTGTTGGAAGGGAATACCCACACATAGGTTTTCTGGTTTGGTCCACTACTGCAGGGATTCTAGGACTTTGGGAGGTGGTGTAATGAGCTTGTTCAGGCTGTATTTGGTGGGTCTGTACACTGAACTCAGCCAGCCTTGGAGAAACTGCATATGTAGTCTGGCATGCTTTACCATGAATGTGGTGGCAGCCATGTGTCCTAATAGTTGTAAGCAGGTCCTCGCCTCAATCTATGGACATATGGAGACGTTGTCTACCAGGTGTTTCATAGCCTGATATCTGGTATGGGATAAAAAGCTTTGTCTGGAACTGAGTTAAGGTGTGCCCCGATGAAGTCTAACTGCTGCGTGGGTACTAATGTTGACTTTTGCACGTTGAGTTGAAGTCCCAGTTTTTGGAAGAGATGGGTGGTGAGTTGCGTGCTTGTTTCTGTCTCTATGAACGTGCGTCCTTTGAGGAGTCAATTGTCCAGATATGGGAAAATTATGATCCCTTGTTTGAACTGATATGCCGCAACTACTGCAAGGGTTTTGGAGACTCTCAGTGCGGTGGACAGTCCAAATGGGAGCACTCTGTATTGCAAATGATCGTGAATTGGAGGAATCATCTGTGAGCTGGGTGTATAGTGAAGTTAAAGTATGCATCTTGTAGGTTGAGGGTTGAAAACCAGTCCCCTTGCTCCAGTGCTGAGATTACTGTGCCTAAGGTGACCATCTTGAATTTTTGGGAGAGTGTGAATTTGTTGAGTTTTCTGAGGTCTAGTATCGGGCGCCACCCCGCACTTTTCTTCTGAGTCAGGAAATAGTGTGAATAAAACCCCTTCAGGCTGTATTGTGTTGGTACTGGTTCCATGGCACCCAGCTGGAGGAGACGATTTATCTCCAGCCTCAGAAGGTGCTTGTGAGAGGGGTCCCTGAAGAGGGACAGGGAGGGAGGTAGGGTAGTGGGGCAAGAAGTAAAGGGGATGGAATAGCCTGATTGAACTATTTCTAAGACTCAATGGTCTTGAGTGATGTGCTCCCACATCTGGTAAAAATGTAGTGGGCGGTGGCCAAACGGGCAGATAGGCGCTGGTGTCATGGAAGGTCATTCAAACCCTCGACCAAACCTTCAAAACTGAAGTTTGTTTCCAGTGGGTTGGGGTGCTGATTGCTGTGGTTGTGCCTGCTGGCACCGAGGTAGTCTGTTCCTTTGTCTGCCCGAGTCATATGGACTGGGTTGAGGGCAGGTATATGGATGATCCCTAGGGCTCAACTGCTAGGGCAGGTATCTCTTCCTCTCCTGAGGTGGAGTATATATGCCAAGTGTGTGTAAGATCGCATGTGAGTCCTTCACAGTATGTAGAACTTCATCTGTTTTGATGGAGAATAGTTTGTCCTTATTAAAAGGTAGCTCCTCTAACTTCAACTGCAGCTCCTTGGGTACGCCCGAGGACGAGGGCCAGGAAGCTCTACACATGATGATAGCCACAGCAGTGATATGGGCAGCTATATCGGCCATATCCAGGGCTGCTTGTAAGACAGTTCTCGAGACCAGCTGTCCTTCAACAAGTATGGTCTTGAGTTGTGTATTCTTGTCCTCAGGGAGGTCAGTGGTAAATTCAAAGAGTTTGTCATAATTATTGTGATCATATTTTGCCAGGAGAGTGCTGTAAGTGGCAATACAAAATTACAAGGTGGAAGAGGTGTATAGCTTGAGGCTCAGGCATTTGTGGTCTTTATCCTGGGGTATTGACCTGTGTTGTGTTTGTTTGTCCCTATAAGCTGCAGCTTCCACCATGAGAGAATTTGGTTGAGAGTAGGAAAAAAGAAAATCCATTCCTTAATACTTCCTGTCTGCACATAATACTTCCTGTCTGCTCTTTTGCACGTCGGGGCAGGGGGAGAGGCAGTGGCTGGTTTCTCCATACTGTTGCCATACTGTCTCTGCCAGCTCTAGGATCGCCTCACTTATGGGGATGGCGAATTTTGCAGTAGAGGATGGCTGTAGTATCTTCAGCAACTTGTGCTGGTTCTCCAGGCCCTCCTCTGGGGAATATCCTGGCTAATGCCTATTTTTTAAAACGATTCCTGGAATTGCTTGAAATCATCTGCCAGCGTTGGAAGGAGCGGCATGATGGCCTCGTTGGGGGGAAGAGGACAAGTTATATGGGCGCGACAAGTTCTTGGTGCCTGTTTCCTCCTATGGTTCTTTGGTCATCTCTTCTGGGGCCACCAATATTGTAGATAGCAGAGACACTGGTGGAGAGCATCATTCTCCCCTGGGTGGTGAAGAGGTTCGTGTGTAGTGGGCCTTGTATGTCGTCCATGGGTCCCATAGCAGCCACTGCATGGGAAAACCCATGGAAGGGCACATCCAAAACTGCCCAAACCATGGGTAAGGTGGTCGCATGTGACAGTTCTTTGGTTTTAGTGAGCCCCTCCATTCCCTTTCTATGAAGAATGAGGGAGTGGTCCTGCTCCTCATTCTCGCTGTTGGTGAACATCTACGGTGCTGTGGGAGACATGGGTTGAGTAATAATCGGTGAGCCATCAGTGCTGAGGAGAGGAGATTGTGGCACGGATGCCACAGTAATGTCCTTTTGGGTTAAGAACTGCTGTGGTGCCAGTGGTTGTGGTGGACTTTTGGTCATCCCTGTCAGATCTTGGTTGGAGCGACTGCTCCATAAGGATCATTATAAGGTGGAGATCCCAGTCACGATGGGCTTGCAGTTATTACAGTGAGTGCACTTAGATGGTATGTGTGCTTCACCAAGGCACCTCATGCACAGAGTGCCCGTCAGATCTTGGCATCACTTTGTGGCAGGAGCCCCATCTCTTGAAGCCAGGGGATCCTGGCATTTCTAAGGAAAGTTCATGTCCCTGAGGCAGACGCGAACAAAGGGAGAACTGAAATGAAATTTATTTTTTTTTTTTACACTACTAGCAACTATCTAATTATACTAGAATTGGGAATAAATCTAACAGGTATTTCTATCTATTTAACTACAGGAAGAGGAGAAGATATTGCACTGTTCCAAGCTCCATCTTCAGCCGAGGACGGTTGAGAAGGAACTGAGGGGTATGGGCCATGTGCACACTGACCAAGACTCCAACGGCCGCGAGACAGCTGCTGCGCACGTGCAGCCCAACCAGGCACTGCTACCGAAAATCTTCAATCAATGGTGCAAGGAGGCACTCACAGGGACAGCACTCAAAAAGAATTGTACAAACTTATCCTTATCATTGGGTTTGAACCCTGAACTTTCCAATACTGCAGCCCAGACTGCTATGACCTGAGGTACAGAATTAACTACAGTAGCTGGCAGCAGAAGATGGCTGTTTTCTCCGAGGTGGGAAGAAGCCTGGTCTATCTCTCCCTCTTTCTCTTCTTCCCGCCTAGGAGACGGGGTAAGTCCTGTACCATGTGCTGCCCTAGGAAGATGGCATGAGTTGCTGTGGCCAGGGACTGGTTGGAGCAAGCCTGTCCCAGTTCTCTCAGTCCCCATCACCCTATGAGTTAAGAGAGCTTCAAGCCCACTTGTAGTGCTACAAGCTGAAGAGGGGAGGGAAATGGGCAACTACGGCTGTGTACTGAGTCTGGGGAGGGGAGCCCAACCTGGTCTCTTTCTCTTCCCTCCTACAGCCAGCGCTACAGGTGCTCTGAGTAGTTATCAGTAAGGTTACGTTTTAGTTATGAGTATTTTTAGTAAAAAAAACAAAAATTCACGGCCCATGACCAGTCCATGACTTTTACTATATACCCTTAACTAAAACTTGGGCAGGGGGCTGCGGGTGCTTTGGGTGGGGCAGTCTGGGGGTGCCATGGGTGCTGGGGGAGGTGGCCAGGCAGCAGTCTGTGGTCCAGGGACCCCGATGGTGCTGGGGGCAGGGGGTTGGTAGGGGCTCCCTACCTGGCTCTGCATTTCCCTGCAGCTCCTAGGCCATGGAGGGGCCAGAAGGCTCTGCGTACTGCTCCCGCCACAAGCACTGGCTATGCAGCTCCCATTGGCCAGGACCACTGTGGGCAGGGCCTGCGGGCACAGGCAGCATGAGGACTCAGTTCCCTGGCCCCTCCTCCACCTAGGAGCTTCAGGGCTATGCCAGTGGGAGCTGGGGAGCTCCCCACCGTGAGGTAAGCACCCCCACCCCCGCACCCTCCAACCCCTCAGGCCAGGCCCTGAGCCAGCACCGGCCGCTGCAGAAGTCACAGAGGTCATGGAAAGATCTCTGTGACAGACTCGCAGCCTTAGTTATCAGACACTTCCCAGTAGCCCAGCTGCCAACATTTTCCTGAGGAATGTAAGTAATAGAAGAGAAATGATGATTTTTATAAATTCTCTCTCAGAAAAACTTGAATGGAATTTTAGGGGATAAAGACACTTGTCTTGCCCAAAGAAAGCCTCTCTCTCTTCCAAATCTCAAAGACCTTCTGCAAACAATGGATGTGTGAGAACTGCTCAAATAAAAAAAACCTCGGAACATAACTTTCTACTATATATACTAACAAGCGTTAGGCAACCTAAGCATAGGAGTCCCTACCAACTCCAGCTATAATAAAGCCATCAAGAATGACAGCATAGTGTGCAGAAAGGCTCCAGAGGAACAAATGGGCCTAAGGAGATGGTGAAACCAAAGAGTAAGGCTCCCTCTTTGCCTATGTCTCCCCAGTTGCACCAGTAAGCTTGAAGCAGAAGTCAGGTCATGATTCTAGGAATGAGTCTTTAAGTCTTATGAAGGCTAACCTGCTCTGAAGCCACCTTCCAGCTGCAAAGTCATCATCTTCTCAGACAGCTTTAGTAACCTGTTGTTTGCATATTCTATTTCTATTTTGTATTCATTCTTCAGTATGATTTTTGCCTTGTGAATACTGTTTACAAATACTATAGTTATAATCAGAGGGGTAGCCGTGTTAGTCTGGATCTGTAAAAGCAGCAAAGAATCCTGCATGCATCTGAGGAAGTGGGTATTCACCCACGAAAGCTCATGCTCCAAAACGTCTGTTAGTCTATAAGGTGCCACAGGATTCTTTGCTGCTTTTATAGTTATAATTAGGGCTATGTTTATTTCACAGAGGTCATGAAAGTCACAGAATCCATGATTTCCGGAGACCTACATGATATTCTCTGCTTCAGCTCTAGGGGCTGCAGGACTCTGGAACTAGCAGCCAATGTGGCCCTGGCAGGTTTCCAGTAACAGGCGACAACAGCGACAGGGGGCCCCCCTGCAAGGTTCCAGCGACAGGAAACAGACTCCTAAGCCCTCCTCAGAGTTTCAGGGCTTGTCTACATCAGAAAGTTGCAGCGCTGGTGAGGGAGTTACAGCGCTGCAACTTTGAAGGTGTACACATCTGCAGGGCATCACCAGCGCTGCAACTCCCTGTTTGCAGCGCTGGCCGTACTCCCGTTTTGTCTCGGGTGTAGAGGATCCAGCGCTGGTGATCCAGCGCTGGTAATCCAAAGTAAACACTTACCAGCGCTTTTCTTGACCTCCGTGGAAGGAGGAAGCCTCTGGTAATCAAGCTGGTCTCCTTCCCCAGCTTGCTCTCGCATTCCCGGAACCCCGAGCAAGCAGGTCTCCTTCCCTGCGGTTTGCAGGGGGGTTCGGGAACGCGAGAGCAAACCGGGAAAGGAGACCAGCTTTGCCGCGGTTTGCTCTCGCGTTCCCCGAGGAAGCAGGTCTCCTTCCCTGCAGTTTGTAGGGGGGTTCGGGAACGCGAGAGCAAACCGCGGCGAAGCTGGTCTCCTTTCCCGGTTTGCTCTCGCGTTCCCCGAACCCCCCCTTGAAGCCGCCCAACAGCGCTGCAGTGTGGCCACATCTAACACCACTTGCAGCGCTGGTTGCTGTAAGTGTGGCCACTCTGCAGCGCTGGCCCTATACAGCTGTACTAATACAGCTGTAACAACCGCGCTGCAAAATTTTAGATGTAGACATGGCCTCAGTAATGGGCAACAACCTCCTGCAGAGGGGAGGGGGGTGAGCAGCTGGGGGTATCCCGTTTTCTTTTTAGGAAATATGGTTACCCTGCAGCTTCCAGTTGCTGTGGGCAGAGGGGGAACCCCACAGCTCCCAGCCACCATAGTGGCAGGGGAAACCAGGGAGCCACAGTAGTTAAAGTCACAGATAGGTCACAGCTTCCATGAATTTTTATTTATTGCCCGTGATCTGTCCGTGACTTTTACTAAAAATAACCATGACAAAATCTTAGCCTTAGTTATAATTCCTTTGCACTGCCGCATATCTCTTGGAGAATCTGGATAGTCTTATGGTTAAGGCCCTCAACCACAGGCGACCTGGATTCCATTCCTCGCTCTGCCATAGACTTCCTGTATGACCTTTGGTAAGTCCATTAATCTCTCTGTGCCTCAGTTACCCAACTGTAAAATGAGACAATACTTTCTATCTCTCACCCCATATATGCCTATTTACACTGCGAGCTTTCCAAAGCAGTACACTCTTTTACTATGTGTATGTAAGACCTATCTCAATGAGGCCCCTCATATCAGTTGGGACTTGTAGGTGCTACCATAATACAAGTAATGAAAAAACACAAATACTTTAGCCTACATCACAGGAGTGCTAAATGGACATAGCATCAAGGCATCTGAGAGAGGAGTATGTGACTGACAGGCAAATTTTTGGTACCCCTGCTGGAAGGCCTCTGGGTGCCATAACAAAATATAATGAAACAATAAAAAAAAATAGAAAAAGGAGTGGCCTGCCTAACGTTACTTTCAGTAGCTACAGAGAAGGAATGTCACTCTGAAGACTGATCCTGAAATATAAAGTTTAAACATTTAAATGCACATACATGTTATTTAACCCCAAGTGCCCAGTCCCAATTGAACAAGCAACAAATTTGTTCTAGTTTCACAGTAATATAAATGATATAATAAATCCATATGATGCATCTGTGTCTCAGCATGAAACTAGAGGTCAACCTATAGTCCCACAAAGAAAGCTTAGATAAAAGGCATTGCCTATGGGAAATAGGTGTTGGTTGGAGGAAAAGGGGAAGAAAAATAGAAATCCTTCTCCTTCTAGCATGTTTATGGTCTAGTGCAGGGGTCTCAAATTGAATTTACCTTAGGGCCAGTGCCAGTCCTCAAATCCTCCCAGTGGGCCAATGTCACTCATGCTGCCCAGAACCCACTCCCCAAAAACTCTACCCCCCCAAAACTCCACTCTCACCTGCCTAAGGCTCTGGGATGGAGTTTGGGTGGGGGAGGAGGTCTGGGGTAGGGGATTGGGGTGCAGGCTCTGGGATGGAGTTTGGGAGCTTGGGGGTGTGCGGGGATCTGATGCAGGCTCTGGGAAGGAGTTTGGGGGCTGGAGGGGATGGGGTGCAGGCTCTGGAAGGGAGTTTGAGGGTGGGGGTGTGTGGGAAGGGGAAGGGGGTGTACAGGTTCTGGGGGGGAGTTTGAGGGTGAGAGGGGGTGTGTGGGAAGGGGACGGGAGTGCAGGCTCTGGGGAGTTTGAGGGCGGGAGAGGATGTGTGGGGTAGGGGTGCAGGCTCTGGGAAGGGGTTGGGGGTGCGGTGCTTACCTGGGGCTCCAAGGTGGGGCCTCCGCGCGCTTCTGCCCCCAGGCACCACCCCCGCAGCGTCCCATTTGCCGCAGGGGCGCTCAGGAGGGGGCAGCGCACAAAGGCACAGCCCCACCCTGCCCCACCTCTGGGTTGCAGGGAGGGGCTGGCAGCCACTGGAGTGAGCAGGCAGATGCTGCTCAGGTCCGCTGTGCTGCCGGGGCCCCTGGAGCAGGGGAGCGCCTGGGGGCAACAGGTGGTGCCAAGGTGGTGCCAAGGGAGAGATCCGGCCCCAAAACTGCTGGAGCCACACTGGGGAGGATTGCGGGCCATCTGGGAGTTTGAGACCCCTGACCTAGTGGATCTGCAGTGCAAACTCATTAGATATGCTTCCACCAGAGTTGCTTTCTCCTACACTCTAGTGTAGGTAGCTATCACAGAGCTCTGGTTCTGCCACATGCCGAAGGCACAGTCCCCAGTGCACTCCCTCTCTCCTGTTTGCTACCACTGCCGCACAGTAGAAATTAAACATTTCTTTTACATATGGAGGCCTGCCCAGGAAAGCTTGGGACGTCTCAGTTAGTGTCGAATGCTGTGGTTTGGGGGAGACAGAATGGGAAGTAGGGTGATCAGACAGCAAATGTAAAAAATCGGGATGGGGTAGGGGGTAGGAAACTATTTTAGAAAAAGACCCCAAAATCGGGACATCTGGTCACCCTAATGGGATGTAGGGAGGAAGAACAGATGGATCATAAGAGTCAACAACAGCACTGATTGTATTAATCTAGCTGGTTCCACTGGAAGGACTCTTAACATATTCTGAACTGCAATATTTCACTATCTCCGTAGAGTGCTGGCTGAAGTACTGTACCGGATTCAAGAATTATATGGTTTGCCATATTTCTGTGAAACATCAAAATCAACTGAGATTAAAGTAATGTTTATATAAGGAATTCATGTAAATGTATTTCTAGTTTCTTCCCCTAAAGGAAATTATATTACACCAAAAATTACTATCTTTCAAAAACAGGTACCCTAGTTCACACACTACCTCTTCAGTTTCACTTACCTGGTCTGTGGGTGTATAGTCAAGCATGCTGACGCTGTCAATTCTTTCCAGAAAGCTAGAATAAAAAACACGCACACATTTAGAAAATTGTGAACTCTACAATCTCTGTTATCTTTTCAATTTTAGATTCTAACACTTATAAAAAGATGGGTTCAAGGTTAAGGCCTACGTCCAACAATTTACTTTGATCAAGTATATATTTTCTGTACACAACACACCATTTACCTAGTCCATGTTGAAATATTATGCTTTATACTTACTGTCAGGCAATATCCACAAACAAGCCAAATGGGATCAAAGTAAATATGAATTTTGTAAAACTGCACTAAATAAAATCTTGTTTTAAATCCACACTTCCTCATATGAGATAATGCATCTATGCAACAAGAACATCGTCAAGTCGTTCAAACCTAAAATTTAGGATCTGGTTAAAAAAAATGGGGAGAGGAGTTTGTTTTGTTTTATAAACAAAACCTGTTTTAAAAATATTATTAATTTAATTTAAGGGGTTAGTATAACACAGGGGTAGGCAACCTATGGCACATGTGCCGAAGGCGGCACGCAAGCTGATTTTCAGTGGCACTTGCACTGCCTGGGTCCTGGCCACCAGTCCGGGAGGCTCTGCATTTTATTTTAATTTTAAATGACACTTCTTAAACACTTCAATAACCTTATTTACTTTACATACAACAATAGTTTAATTATATATTATAGACTTATAGAAAGAGGCCTTCTAAAAACGTTAAAAAGTATTACTGGCACACGAAACCTTAAATTAGAGTGAATAAATGAAGACTCGGCACACCACTTCTGAAAGGTTGCCGACCCTGGTATAACATAAGTAAGGAAATTTAAAAAAATTCAGTGTGCCCAGGATTAATTAAAATGTGGGTCTCTTCTCCAGGTTTTTTGGAATTTTTTGTTTGTTTTCTTGTTTGAGCCCAGATGGCTTGTTTTCAGGGATTGCCTGAATGACTTAGAATCTATCTTGAATTTCTGGATTGTTTTTGTACATCCTCTCTCAGTATATCCACCTCATGGTATAAAATTATTGTTACCGAGATTTCTCCCTGAATTAGCAAGTTTCTCCCCCATTTTTCTAATTTTTATGGGTATGCATGTGGAATTTTTTTAATTACAGTGGGGAATATGAAAACATGTTGAACTCTTGACTTTCAGAGTGACTCAAACAGATGGCTTCTCACACACTGCCTGGTTGCAAAAATATCCCTCCAAACCCTATTTGTACAGTACTTTGCCATGAAGACAAATTTAAAGAGAATGAAAGATACAGTGTGTGTGTGTGTATATATATATATATATATATATATAATGTATATATAATAAAAATTCCACTGCCATAACTGCAGATAACTGAGATACAATAATCAGGGAACTCCATGATCACGAGGTTATTTTTAAATGATATGTACATAAAAAATATTAAAAATAACAGCAGTATAGTTTATGCTTTAGCGAAACTAGCTACACGGAATCTGTACTGAAAAAAATACAGCATTGTATGGTGATCATCATCTTACTTTATCAAGCAACAATCATATAATTAGTATCTAATAAGTCAATATTTGTTACTACTAGAGTTTGGTATAATTTCACTGTCTTCACAGTACATTAACCTTTTAGTGTAATACTAGCAAATTTCCCATGGTTTATGTTTTTTATAACTGATCATTTGTACGGTTTTCTCAAATGTAAAAAAAAAACCCAAGACAAACACCCAATATTATTTTTTGTAGAGAGAAAAATAATTCTTGAATAACCTGCATATAAATTACCTACTTGGTTAATTACCACAATATTAGATTATAGCTTTGACAACCAAATAAATGCACTGCTTGTACAAGTAATGGATTTCAGAAATGAGAAGATATGGAGCTGACATCATCTTACTAAACACACAGGTTCCTCTTCCATTACAACATTAAATATATTAACTTGAACTCTTATTCTAAAATTGCTTTCCATAGAATATTAATTTCTATGTGCCCCCAAGTACTTCTATTAATTGCTTCTTGTCGGAATTTACATTTTGTAGGTGTACATCATAGAATACTAAAGATACAAGATGCAAAATTCAGATTTGATATGTTTAAAATGTGAGAATTCATTCCACTCTTATTAATCCTTATACAGTGATATCTGAATAATGAAAATGCAACAGAAAACCGGTAAAAGTTGATGATATAATCATTTTTTCCTCTTTGTACAGGTACACATATACAACCTACATAATATGTAAAGCTAAGTAAACAGAATTAATTTCTACTGTATTTTTGTATCTACGGTATTGACAAATCCTCTATTTGTGCGTATTCTTGACAAAAATATTGAATTTTTGTCAATCCTGCAGTAAATGTTTTACATAAATCTGCATTGAAATGAAACATGTAGGCTTTCATGTGTGTAATGAAACTATAACACATCGTACACAGTCCAATTAGATTTATAAATTCACAAACCCATTTTTTATTTATGAATAATTCTGATGTATAATTGGCATAATACAGTATTTAGTTTCTTCTGTACACTAGTACTTTGTAAGACCATTTTTTACATATCCTGACATGGAACAATCTGCAATTTAAGTGGGGGGGGGGCAAGATTGATGAAAAGGTCATCAAGCCTCTGTAAGTAAACTGGGTTAGTTCACTGTTGACTTAAAGCATGTTCAAATGGACTGGAGAAATAAAAAAATAATCACTTGACATTATTCTTTCTATTAATATGTCTATCTGTAGTTTTATAAATATCCTCAGTGAGTTTCCTAGGAAACCCAGCTGACAGTTTGACATGTTTAAATTTTATATCATACAAGCTGTGAATATAAAAGTGCCAGGTTTTAGACCTGCATAGATAGGAACTATCAATAGGTATTATTTCTTCTAAAAAAGCATGGTAATTTGAGCAACTGTAGTGGCCAGGCAAATATTTTTGAAAAAAGGATTAATAAATACTCAGGTAACAGTAGGTAGTCATACATCAAAATCCCTTTCTAACCAGGTGAATTATCAAAGGAAAACATTTAGCTAATTATTCCATATGGATAATCCTAAAACAAACAAAATAAAAGGAAATTCTTAGTCATAAGAATAAAATAAAAAATGAAAACCATACTATGTTTGTGCAAGTGTATTTTGACACTTATTAGAATTAAAAGACTACGATAAACTGCAAAGAGATGCAATAAACTGCATTTACTGTGTACCTTTGACTTATTCACTTTCACTCTACTCACTAATACATCTTCCAGGGTCTTGTCCTAACTTTCCAAACCCCTAGTTTCAAACAGCTGCAATTTAGAACAGGAAATCAACACCGAACCCAATGTTTTTTTCACTCCTCAAAATTATAATACTCTGAAGCCTGGGAAGAGCAATATTCAATTCTGCACCTGCAACAAGTTAAAGTCTGTTTTCCTGAGATCCTATAAAACTAGAAATGGGAATTTTATACCACTGAAAAAGAGCGTTTCCTCAGATATTCTTTGGTGATAGCTACTGAAAGAGAGAACTAATAATTCCATAGCCTTTGGAATTCCTGGGCCTCCAGATCTTCCGAACTGAATTGCCTCTATTTATTGAAGTCTACAGAAGTAAAGGAGGATCACAAATCTGTCATCAGTCCAAGTAATGCAGCTGGAGAGCAGTAACTGTTTATACTTTTGATAGGTCACTGAAGGCTTTGGAGACTCTTTGTTAAGAGAGAGAGGAGAGTCATCTAACTGCGGGACTCACATTCAGCCCTCTTATAGAGGGCAATTAATCCTGTATACATGCCACAGGCAGACATTTTAGGATTAGATTACCTATCTTAATTACCTATAGAACTGAAACTGAGTTCTCTTGGGTAGCTGCTATGAGAGAAGATTCTGGTGATGGTAAAACTTTATTATAAAATGTCTGTTTGATCAGAGAGTGTGGCTGTCCGTGCCCTTTACACCTGCTACTCTCTTAAAGACACAAGACTAGAGTGTGTTGGTTTGGGGAATACCCTAGTTTCCTTAATCCCACAAGTTCCCACTGATGGGCTTCAAGCAAACTTTCACTGCGCTCCACTTTGTTTCCCAATAATCAAAGTGGAGTTTGGCAAAATATTTGATTGGCGATGTACTACTAACAATTAAAAAAAACCACTTTATAGATGATTTGCTGATGGGTTTCCATGAACAGAGATGGCCTAATATTTAAACAGATAAGATTTTTTGTTTTGTGTTTAAGTGTTGCTAATACATAGTTTTAAAATTTTCCTTGTGCTCCTGGAGCATTCCAGTCCATCCTCAATAGGGTTGTGCAGTGGTTTCCCATGCAGGAAAGGGGATCAATAAAACAATGAACAGACTTTCAAACTGGGCAGAGGCAGTAAAACAGCATCTGTTTTTAATCCATTCTGGAGCCTGCAGCACTTATTGTAGCTAAAAAGGAATATAGTTTTACAGTTCCAATTGTTTAAGCAACCACAGAAGAAAATAACTCATAGAGACATAAATGTTACTAACTTTTGCATTTATTTATACAATATTTAAAACATAGTTATTGATAATTACACATTCGTGTTTCTACTGTATTGTCTAAGAGTTCTATTGGGAATAAACACATTTCTAGTACTTCATTTTTGTACTCTAGAAGTATAAAATATCTATTTCATTACATACCCGCACACACGCATGCACAAACCACATACCAAAGAGACTGAGAAGGTGGTTGCAACTGAGCACAATACCTTAGCGAAGAGAGAGAAAATCTGGACTTTTAAAAAGGCAAATGTCTTTTGGAAAGCTTTGAATGTATACAATGAATTTTAAGAGCAGATGAGACATCCTGTAGAGGGCAGCATTTACTAAACCACACACCCTTCTGTACCTGGGCAGACCCTCACTGCAGGAGTTTCATACTGCAACCTCCACAGGAAAAAAAAAGTGCAAAATGTATAGTAAACTAAACCAGATTTTAATACAGAATGCTTGGGTTTAATTTAATAGCCCTTAACTTATCAGAAGTGCACAATTTAAAATGGTCTATTATTCTCCCATTGTTATGCTGATGTAATAGACTCATTCTCCCACCCTGGCAACTAGCAAATGGACATAGCCTCCCTATAGGAAAACAGTGGGATTTGTCCAGAGGGACAGGCAATTTTCTAATCTCATTCATTAACCCTTTTCTTCAGAGCATCTTGCCAGCTCTCCTCTTTGGGGAATACTTTATTAAAGAGTTTTACATGACTGGAAAACAACAAGGGTAATCCTCCAATAAGAAGGCATTACAGGGCTCTGGAATTACTGTTGAGAAGGCTCTGACCCTCCCCATTTTGTATTTGTGCTTTATTTATAGTACACTGGACCTTTGTAGCTGCCACAGTGGTACAGTCTTATCCGATTGTAAGGCTGTACAGATCTGCATCAGAACCTTGAATTGGACCTGGTAGTGAACAGCAACACAGAATAGAGTTTAAGAACAGTGGTGTAGGTTGCAGATAGGTTCTCTTTATTTCATCCCACTTAGCATTGGGCTACTGAGCTATGTACCTACTTGTAGCTTCTTCACAAACTTTTTGTCTCACCTCAGAGACAGTGAGTTACAATAGTACAGCTTGAAGGTGATAAAGTGTATGGATTTCTGCTACCAAAATTATCAACCACATGGGATGCATGGGGAGTTATGCATCACTGTGCATGGGGGCTGGAACTAGGGGTGCTGGAGGTGCTGCTGCACCCCCTAGCTTGAAGTGGTTTCCATCATATACAGGGGTTTGCAGTTTGGTTCAATGGCTCTCAGCCCCCGCACTATATAGATTGTTCCAGCACCCCTGTCCATGTGCATCAAGGGAAGAACAGATTTCTTAAATGCCTCACAAAGAAATCCCTTGATGATGAAACCTCTCTCTACTCTGGTAGCTATGACACTGCACAGTCCTAACTAGCACATGAAAATGCGTCGTCTCTGTCATCTTATAAGTATCAATCCCCACCTCCTGAAGCAAGTAGGGCTGAATTAAAAGGGTAAAAAGTTAAACCAATCTCATAATGCTTTTCCACCATTCATGAACTAAACCTCGCAATATTCCTGTGAGGTACAGACATATTATTTAACATCTCTTTACAGAGAAGAAAGCAGATTCAGCAAGGTTAAAAGCAGTGGCATATTATTATTGAATGGGGCCCATATGTAACCTAATCCAAGGGCCCCACCCCACAACAAATCAAAGGGCAGATGGTATTTAGAAATAGGCTTGATGAAGATAAAGAAAAATACCTAAAACATGGGTAACTCCTATTACACAGGGTTTTGTTTTTTCTTATAAACATTACTAGGCATTCAGTTTAACCCTCTTATTACTTGCCAAATTGCCTTTTCCCAGCAACGTACTCCAAGCCATCTATGCAAAAAGGCCTCACAGCTTTTGGCCAAACCATTAACCTAAGCAAAGACATGAAAGCAATACATTCAAGCACAATCAATGTTTTAGATATGTTTTTAGTAACTTTGTTCCATTTAATAACAATGGTTTGGGTTTTTTTAACTTGAAAGAACACACACACACACACAGAGAGATCAAACAGTATAACTTCTCCATCCACTTGCCCTCTCTTGACTCCCTAAATCTGTTATGCAGCATTTCCTGTTGATGGCACTGTGAATTTTGGGAAAAGCCTTGTTTCCTCCTAATTTAGCTAACTAACCAGTTTTTAGCCTAACAGATGTTTTTGCTTTGTGAACCAATGACAGGTCTTTGGGGATCATCATTAACCCTCTTAACATAAACACTGCCTAAGATTTAAACATGGAAAACTGCCATTTACACAGGGATTAGGAGGCTCTGTCAGAATTGAGACTAAGATCTGTATCCCATTCCTCTACAGTACAGAACCACACTGAAAACCTTATTCATCTGCTGTCCTAACATGCACGATCCCAGAGAACAGGGAGGGAAAAGGGTGAAGAGCAAAAAGAGAAAGGAGAAAGAAAGATCATTTCTGCTAAACCAGGTGGTAACAAATTCATTCCTAAAGGTCAAAATGATGGAGCTGTTCAAAACACAAACTAAGATAGAAACAAAACTATTACCTGATGTTGTTCATACAGTACTCGATTCCCATTTAAATGACACCAGTGCAATTCTATTGATTTCAGTGAGGTTACTTGTGATTTACACTGGCAGAGAGGAGATTCAGGCCCATAATCTGGTATATCCATATGACAAACACAGACTTGATAACTATCATAACTATCTCCTGTGAAATACAAAGGCTACATACAGAACATTCTGCAATAATAATAGCCACTCTCAGTAAAGGGTCAAAAGATAATAAATCAAAATAGTAAGATCATGTTACATATCTAGAGTGCTTTGCAAACTTAAATTGATATATGATATACAGGGATCACTTCATCCACACTGTTGGAATGAAACAATTGTTTAACACCATACAGCAAGGCTGCCAAACAGCTTAGGTCAGGAAGTGAAGAATACCATAAGTGTACAGGGATTTAGATAGGCAGAATGTAATTACTCAATTAAAATTTGGCTGCAGTGTCTTTCATATGTCTGAACAAATAATCAAGACCTTGGTTCTATGTCCCACCCCTGCAGTTTGCTTCTTCCAAAAAGACCTTTTACACTTACGTTCTTGGAAGCCAAACTAAGGATGAAAGTCTTATTAACATTTGGCATTGTCAGATGCATCTGATTTATAAGCATCAATTACATAGCAGAAACACTCTTCAGCCCACTCTTGTTTGGGAATGCAAAAAGTTGCTGGAAGGAGGTGAAAAGTAAGGAAAACTTCTCTCTGTGGGATGTTACAAGCCCAGCTTACACTTTTCTTTTAAAAGCTTATGGTATCTTGGTACCTATGTCTGAGATAAGCAAACTGAAAACTTTTACTATCCTGTCAGGTAATTTTAAGGCAGGAGTTTTGCCCATATGGGAAAGGTAAAAAAGATTATTTTAAATTTCTGGAGAGTGGGAACAGAGAAAGTGTGAAATTAGTTCTCCCAGCGTGTAAGAAGAAATAGGAAACTTGAATGGCAGACTTAAACAGGCCATCGGAGAGGTGGCAGCGAACAACAATTCTATTCTCTGAGCTGCAACAGTGGCCATTTCCCTTCTGCACTGTGTAAGCATGGATCAGTGGCCCTTTCCTTGGCCCACCTCTAATGCTCTGCTCCCATAGTCTGTCTATTTTTATTCTCACTTGTTTTGTACAGAGGGATATTTGTGTGCACTCCAGCAGCAACCCTTTCCCATACAGGCATACTATATGGTTTAGCAACAAGGAGAACTTTTCCTGGGGATGTGGGTGAAGTCCACCCAAAAGGAGAATGCTCCTTTGGGCTCTCTAAGGACACTGAAACCACTCACTGGTACTCATTTACAAAGGTGAGAAAACATCCCCCCAAAGATGATCAAAGGCTCAAAACTTAAAGAAAGGGGAAATGTCTTGAACTGACATCCTTCATCCCAAAGTATTCTAAAGCATTTCACCAGACTACACAAAGGAATCACTTCACCCACCACTGAAGTACAGCCATCCCTCTTTGGGGAAGTAAAGGAGGAGCATATCAACCCTGCTCAACAGTTTATAATGTTGGCCAGAATTTAACTGAACACTTCCTCCCCTATCCCAGATCGCACAGACCATCTCCCTCCCACCCCCAATCACAACATCCCTTCGCAACTATAGCAATTACTTATCTGAAAAAGTAATATGAGGAAAACATTTCAAGCATTCTCAGCTGTCATTTAAGGTAGTTTAGCAGCTGGAAAGCAGGACAATGGCCAGCACCATGAGGCACCGCTCTAACAGTGGAGATGCAAACATTAGGAGTGACCGCTAACTGTCACAAAATGGTCTTTACATTTCCAAATAAACAGGTTGAAAAATATTCATTGTTCAGTAATTGTTTAATTTTGCCCATTTTAGAACAGGATATATTTAACCACTGCATGTATTTAAGCAGTCAGTCATGACATGCACAGCATTGCTGAGCAATTATTCCATACCCTAGGTAGTTAGTGTAAGGCAAGAAACCTGGCAATCAAGTAGCTTCCATTACCTGAGAAACACAAAGCCTGCAGTTTTGTGCCTACTGTAAGCAGAATACAGTGACCCTGCCCTATTTGCTCTTAACGGTTCTAATTCTTATTAAAATAACTAAAACCACAGTAAGACTATAAAATCTAGTATCAGAGAGGTAGCCGTGTTAGTCTGGATCTGTAAAAGCAGCAAAGAGTCCTGTGGCACCTTATAGACTAACAGATGTACTGGAGCATGAGCTTTCGTGGGGAATACCCACTTCATCGGTTGCATCCAACAAAGTGGGTATTCACCCATGAAAGCTCATGCTCCGGTACGGCTGTTAGTCTATAAGGTGCCACAGGACTCTTTGCTGCTTTTATAAAATCTAGTGCTCACTATTAGCATCACAATCGTACCTCACATGCTTCTTATCCTGGGCTGTGATACCACTACTAATAAATGGTACTAGGGTGGTAGAGGAACACACAGGACAGGTTTACACTACCACTGAAGGTTAATCTAACTTATGTCACTCAGGGATGTGAAAAAGACACCCCCCTGAGCAATGCAAGCTACAGCAACCTAAGCGCTGTCCACACTGGCGCTATGTCGGCGGGAGATG
Organism: Gopherus evgoodei; assembly: GCF_007399415.2. NCBI lineage: Eukaryota > Metazoa > Chordata > Testudines > Testudinidae > Gopherus > Gopherus evgoodei. Next base: position 204,065,903 of record NC_044323.1, read on the forward strand.
CTCTTCAACTCTCTCGGAGGTGGAGTAATTATGCCAACAGGAGAGCACTCTCCTTTTGCCAGATGCGCTACACTGGTGCAATTGTGCAGATGTAGTGCTTCTAGTGTAGACCTATCCTCGATGAGTGTTCCTCGTCTCCCCTCACCACTCTCTTTCTGCCCCTTCTCACTGACACCTCTGGAGGGAAAGTTAGCAATATTCTCCATGGCATCGGTTATTAAAACAGCAATATAATTATTTTAGGTGGGGAGTAGTTACATAACAGATTCCCACCTGCTTTCCTTTTTTTAAAAAAATTGACATTTTGTTTTTATTAGCTTTTAAAATCAATCACTTTTCCCCATCCCTAGTTATCAGCTCCTATTTTGCAGGCCAAAGCCACTAGTTTAGGGAAAGTTAGAGGAACATCAGCTAGTTTACACACTAAGGTGCACACCTAGTTTGGGATGACGGGTACCCCTCAGCTGGGAACAGGGTGTCCCCCACCCTGCAGGAGTAATGCTGCCAGTCCCACTGAGGCTTGTGGTAACTGTCTGTCTACTGGAGCCAATACAGAGTGGCAGGGAAGCTGTGAAAGAGAGGGGCCAGGACAACACGTAGCATTATGGTGCTGTAGCTGCAATGAGCTATTCATAAGTGAACCCCTGTGCCCACGTGGAGCTGCTTGTGCTCAACTCATTGCAGGATCGGGACCTACATTAGCAACTTTCAGCGCTCAGCAACTTGACAGGCTCAAGAATGTGTTTCATCGTGCTACCATGATAAAAGCTGCAGCTTTCAATATTACAAAGCACTACTGCAGTGCAGCAAAGCTCTTTTTGTTAGAACGTTTTAGAAGATGTTGCTCTGTTGGCAGGGGGATGTTGTGAGTTGCTTAGTTTCTATAAAATGTCACAAGTGCCATCGCTACAAGGATGGAGTTTTGCTGAACTGATCTCTGATGTAAGGCTATTAAAGCTGTTTTCTAACTCCACTGAAGCCAATTATAAGTACTCTCTCTGAAACACTCATTCTGTACTGTACAACGTCTGGAGCTCCAGCAAACAGCCTCAGGGAAGAAATTTTAACTTTCTATTCTGCCTTTCTTCTTAAAATGTTTTTATATCTACACCTTGTGGGAAAAAATTTAGATTTACGTGAAAAGTGTTGGGCAGTGCTGCATACAAATTTACAAGTATGGTATAAATGTCAAAAATCCAAAGCTGCACATTTAAATATTGAGACTTTTTTTTTTTTAAAGAGAAGGACAAGATTTAAAAAATCCTAACATCCACATAATTGTCCATGTCACTCCAACCTTGAAAACTACGACAACAAAATTCCTAACGATCTGCTTTTGCAGGGGAAGTTTGTACCATTTCATGGCTCTGTTTCTATGGAATATTCTGAGAGGTAGTGTATCTGGTACCTACACGAAGAGTGAAACCTAATCTATACTTAAAAGTTAGATCAGCATAGCTATGGTGCTCAGCGACGTGATTTTTTCACACTCCCGCGTGCCATAGCTATGCCAACCAAAACCTCATTGTAGATGCAGCTAGGTTGATGGAAGAATTGCCGTTGACTCATAGACTCTAGGACTGGAAGGGACCTCGAGAGGTCATCGAGTCCAGTCCCCTGCCCTCATGGCAGGACCAAATACTGTCTAAACCATCCCTAATAGACATTTATCTAACCTACTCTTAAATATCTCCAGCGATGGAGATTCTACAACTTCCCTAGGCAATCTATTCCAGTGTTTAACTACCCTGACAGTTAGGAACTTTTTCCTAATGTCCAACCTAAATCTCCCTTGCTGCAGTTTAAGCCCATTGCTTCTTGTTCTATCATTGGAGGCTAAGGTGAACAAGTTTTCTCCCTCCTCCTGATGACACCCTTTTAGATACCTGAAAACTGATATCAGGTCCCCTCTCAGTCTTCTCTTTTCCAAACTAAATAAACCCAATTCCTTCAGCCTTCCTTCATAGGTCATGTTCTCAAGACCTTTAATCATTCTTGTTGCTCTTCTCTGGACCCTCTCCAATTTCTCCACATCTTTCTTGAAATGCGGTGCCCTACCTATTGCTGCTGCCAACCTACCTATCAAAACGTGGGGATTCTGGAGAGCCACAGCAACGGAAAAATCCCTTCCATCACTGCAGAAAGTGCAGCCACGAGCACTACACCTTCAAAAGGTGCTGTAGCTGTGCCACTGTAGCACTCATTGTGTGGACATGGCCCGAGAATCACGGTTGTGATACTCTCTAAGGACCTGATTTTGATTTCATGGAAGTCAATACGAGCCTGATTCTGTTTACATGAAAGTGTCTTGACACTGGTCTGGCAGATAAAGGGCATTAAAGTGAGTGCAAATTTAATTTATGCCCCTTTAAAGCACCCTTATAATGCCAGAGTGGTGTAAAGGGGCCTTAGTGCAAATTAGAATCAGACCCTGAGACTTTTTCATTAATTTAAATGATAGTGGGATCAGGCCCTAATAGCCTAATTCTGCAACGTACTGAGCACCCCTAATCCCACTTAGAGGAGGGCATTCAACAACTTGCAGGAGGTGCTCAGCATTTGGCATTATCAGGCCTCATACTAGTAAAGAGAACATCATTTGGAGCCTCAACTTCCGTCTTATGTGTAGAAATATCATATGGAATTATTGTACCAATGACCTTCCTCAAGAAGGAATCATTAATCCACGAATCTGTTAGTACAATGTCCAAGCTAACAAAACTATAATTTGGTTTCAATAATGCAGTGCATTATAGTTCAGTGCAAACAGAGTAGTGGATTAGTTAGCAACTAAATAGTTTAATAATTAGAAATAGTAAAAAAAATTAACCAAGAGTGATTTTTCACTAATAGCTAGAGATTAATTTTCTAGTTTTGGTTTTCTGCTTTCAAACAAATGAGACTTTTCAACCCAAACATTGTCGCACCAAAATCTGCCAGTGTCTGTTTTAGTCTAAATAGGCAGACAGCATTTCCTACTATCATTGTTTAATCCTGTAATCCCTTTAGATTGTTAGTAATAATCTTAAATGGATTACAAATAATCCCATTCAAACATCATCCTGGATGTATCTCCTCAATGAATGTACATCTTGTGTTAGGGTTTCACACATCAGGCTACAGAGCATCCAAAGATCTTACTTTATTTTAAAAAAATAATAATTTTGCTTTGCGAAAGTGCACACTTGACAAAAGCTTAAAATTCTTCTAGAAGAGTACATTTTAAATCATGTGCTCACATGGTAATTGTTATGACTTTTTTGGCAACAGAGATCATTCTTTAATTAGGAAAGGGTAACTATTCTGATCAATATTTTCCACATTTGACAACAATATGTTCTGTTCTACAAGGCCTCAGTGTAATTATTTTTGTATTATTTGAATATAGTCATATTCAAAACAAACAAACAAAATAAACTGTTTAAAACAATGTATTTTAAAATTAGTTTCAGTATTTATTTTATTATTTATTATGAATGCAACCAGTACAAATCCTGGGGGGCGGGGGAGGGGGGAAAAGGAGAGAGAGAGAAGGAAAAGCTTCTGGACCTGCAACTACAAAGGAGGGTAGGAGGTGAGTATGATATGGAAGAAATAAATATATTTTCTCACTAGATTCAACTGAAGAAGTGCAGGAAAAGAAGCAGTGTGTGAGAGTAAGGAAGAGAACCACTGAAGCAGCAGTTTTCTCTTCTTTGGAGGTGTCTAGCAAAAAAGGGAATTAATTAATGAAACAATATCTATAACTGACTATTATTCAACAGAAATAATATGTACTAAATAATAAAATAAATATTGACATTTAAAAATCACGTTTTAATCTAATACAGGATTTGTGTCTTTCATCTGGACTGTCTGCCTTCATTACAAATATCACAGTCACTTGTGAGACTCATTAGCACAACATATACTGCAGACCAAAAAGAAAAAGAAAAAAAAAAAAGTATCAGAGGCCAGGAAAAAAGGGACATTCCCAACTGGTTTGGATGTATTCTTCTGTTTAATATCTTTTCTCCCTGAGAGTCGAGTATCAGGCCTGTCTCTCATTACAAGCACTGCAAATGCCCTCTGCCATCGCAGGACCTCAATACAGGTTGTGGTAGTTGCAAACACAGGCAACCGGTAGCAACTGGAAAGGACTTATAGTTGGAATACATTCAAAACAGTTTAAAGGAGTTTTAATACAGTATATTTTAAAAAATTGCTGCTGTGAGGCTGCGGTTCTTTAAAACTGGGAACATCATCATCATAATCCACAATACTATTTATTTTGCTAGAAGAATGCTGCAGATAAGAGATAATGATAAATAAATGAAGAAATAAATGTAGATTGCTTGTATAAAAAGCAATGAGATATTCCACTTATGTGAGACTTCTGAACTTTCCTCAGATTCTTCCCTCGCGACACCCACTCGCCCCCCTCCCCATCCAGAAATAACCAGTACATGGCTAAAGAATCTATGAGATGCCCACTAAAACCATGATTCTATAAAGCCTTGCTCATGAACTTAACTTTAAGCATGTAAGTAGCTACACTGGACTCAATAGGACTTTTGAACTCATTGGGGCTACTCACATGTTTAAAATTAAGCACATGGCTAAGTCATGGCTGAGACTGGGGCCTCAATGAATGTCTTTTATTGCAGATCTTGAATCTGCTATTTGCATGTTACAGCATAATTTCCAAAGCCTGAATAAAAAGTCTGGGACCACAGTGGGCCCAAGTCCAGCAACATGTGACACTACGCTGAGCACTTCAGTTACAGAAGACCTGTTTTATTCTGAGGCATGACCATGCCGGTGTGATAATTATCTTGTTATTAACGGTGACCTGTAAATAGATTTTTTTTTAAAAATCCAACTGCTTTGGATTTGGACACCCGGGTCCCCAAGGAATTGATGTAAGAGAGGTATTCGGCATCCCTAAGAAGTGTCTGTAACTGCCATTGCAGTTTGCCAACCACCAGCCTATGTGACTCCCCAACATGCAGTGAGTCAAATTAAATATACTAAACACTCTATAAGTACATTAAACATGAATATTTAAAAACCTCTCAAGAAAGTGGAACAAAACACAATCTGCCTCACACTCACAGGTCAGCTCCTGTTTCTATTGTTGTGGATATGACGCACCAGGCACAGTGCATACTGGAGAGTCATGTGGAGGGCACATTGTGCTTTGACAGCAAAACTCCACGCTGCTCAAGGGAACTGAATTACACAGTTAGATGACCCTCAGCTGAGAATGCCCTGCCTCAAGTCCCAACAAATGTATATATATCTAGAGCAGCAGTAGGCAACTTATGGCATGCATGCTGAAGGCAGCACACTAGCTGATTTTCAGTGGCACTCACACTGCCTGGGTCCTGGCCACCAGTCCGGGGGGCTCTGTATTTTAATTTAATTTTAAATGAAGCTTCTTAAGCACTTAAAAAACCTTATTTACTTTACATACAACAATAGTTTAGTTATATATTATAGACTTATAGCAAGAGACCTTCTAAAAAGGTTGAAATGTATTACTGGCACACAAAACCTTAAATCAGAGTGAATAAATGAAGACTCGGCACACCACTTCTGAAAGGTGCCGACCTCTGATCTAGAGGATATCAGAATAAATGCATCAGTTGATCTCAGCTGCCACACTCATGAGTAGGATAATAGCTTGTCTGTAAGGTCAACCGACCACAAATGGTATGATCTTTTATAAAGCAAGACCAACACACTGAATTACACCTAAACGCAGATGGAAAAACGAACGTAATGCTCAAAGCACAAGTGCAAAACACTAATGCCAACTGTGCTCTGCTGCCACACTAGTACTATTAGATAGATTCTGTAATGTATGTGGAATTTCTTATCAAATCTAATTCTTTCCTGGGGATCTCCCCCTCTAATTTTCTTCCTTTAAAGCAACTACCAAATCATAATAATTAGGCCTCTGATATGTACTGTTTAAGAACAATTCAAAACAATGAGTAAAGTCCATAGGAAATGAAGACGACTAAGGGAGCTTGTTCCGTTATAACTATTTATGACATACACAGCACAACACACACACTCCTAAGAGCTATATTATGTACCTTTTAAAACTAGTTTTTAAAAGCTATTGATGTAGTTTTTGAACTGGCAATTCCAAAGTTTATGCTCTCTCTCTGTGAATGGCAGGAGGAACTGCATTTGCAGAAGGTAAAGATGTCAGTTGGAGGACCAGTGGGTTGATTATAGGGGCTTTTCATGTACCATGCTCCAGAAAACAAACTTTTACATATAGATAATACCACTAGAAGTTTGGCAATGAGTGGGTTAAATCAGTACAATTAACCAGTATGAAAAAATGGAACATTTCTCACCAGTAATTTCCTTTCTGCTAGCAGTGTCTTGCACAATTCTTGATGTCTGGAGCCTAGGCTGCTCTCCTCACCTTGAAGCTCAGGGAGGTGAATCAGAGTTTTGGAGCCACATGGTCTGGCCACATTCCCTTAGCTCCTCCTTGCTTCCAGATGAGTTATTCAGCTATTATAAGCTGTGAAACTTGCACAACATCATTAATAACAAATATTCCAGAGATGATAAAATAACTATGCACATTAGACCAAGGAAGATGGTCATATGGTAACAATTCCACTTAATATCTGACCCTTGATTCAAGATCCATCCAGGTAGAATTGTGGCAAATGCTGCTAGGAGAAAATAAATTATTGATAAGAAATTTTCCATTCTGCTGCTCAATATCTCCCACAATTCTGACACCTAGGAAGAAGTGAGCAATGAACAAATGTAGATAAAAGAACAGAAAAATGAAAATGGTATCCCTCCCAATATTTGCTCAAAAAGCAAAATCATTTCCAGGCCATCATCTGCAGCAGAGGACAGGAAATCCATCTTGTAATGCTTGATAAAGGTGGTAGCATTTGACCAGCTGGCTGCCTCACAAGTTTTCATGTGGATCCATTAGCTCTTTCTGCCCACAAGGTCGCCAGGGATTGCACGAGGTGTGCCCTGATCACTTCTGGAACTAGAATTTCTGATGCCTTGCATGTTCTCACAATGTATAGTCTAATCCACATAGCAACAGAAGACTGGGAAGCTCTATCCTTAGCATTTTGAATTAAAGGATACAAACAGGGCAGCTGATCTCTTTGAGATAAATTTTCAGAGCCCTTCTGATAGCTAAGTTGCGCCATCTCTCTTCGGTGGGATGCTGTGGCCTTGGACAGAATGTAGAATCAACTCTCACGAAGCATGGAAAGAGGAGTATACCTACGAGATAAATGATTCCAGAGTTCTGAGCATCTCCTTATCTTCGTGGAACACACAGTCAGGTTCCTGCCTACAGAGGGCCGTCAGCTCTGAGACTTGCCTGTGGACATGTTGGCTATCAGAAAGCAAGTTTTGATGGACAAATAAAATATTGACACTGACATCAGTGATTTGAAGGCATTTTTTGTCACGGCTCTCAATACAAGGGGCAAGTCCCACTTGGGAAAAAGAGGTCTAATTGCTGGCTTGGCTAAATGGATCACCCTTAGGAATCTGGGTACTTGGGGGTTCTCTGCCAAGGAATCTGCAGATCCTGAAAATATTATGCTACTAAGGGCAGACACCTGAGTGCAATGATGTAGCACTGGAGACCTTTGTTGAAGCCTTCTTGGAGAAAATCCAAGATAGCCAGAATTTCTGGATTCTAGGGTTTGCTTTGTGTTCCTGGCATCACCTGCAAAACCTGGTCCAGATAAAGGAGTATTCGTTCAAGATCAATATTGTTCTACAAGAAAGAAGTGTTTTTATGACATTTGAGGACATGCCCAGTGATACTAGTGCTTCCTTTTCACTAGCCAAGCTGATAGATGCAGCTGATTCCTGTCCGGGTGAAACAGAGGACCTTGTGAGAAGATGTCCTGTCTCTTTGGGAGGTGTAATGACAGCCCAATTTCAGCTCTACCAGGTCCAAAAATCAGGGTCTCCTTGATCAATGTGTGGTTACCAATATTACTGTCACCAGTTTTCATTTTATTTTCTGGACCATCTTCTCTAATAATGGGGAGGTGGAAACTCAGAGGAGGCACTGTGGCCATCTGTGTGATAGGGCATCTGTCCCCATGGATCTAGGGTCCGCTTCTCTGGTGAAGTACTTTAGCGGGTTCGGGATCATGTGGTTTGCAAATAGGTCAGTTGAGGGCAGGCTGAACAATTGGATGATTAACTCGAAGATTTCCTGATTCAGGTAGCACTCGGAGTTATTCACCTTATGGCTGATAAATCGGTCTGCCTTCTTGTTCAGATCTCCCTTTAGATGAGCTGCCCTGATGGAGAGGAAAAACAGCTCCACCCACTGCATGATTTCCATTGCCTTGGCATATAACACTGGGCTTGTTGATCCTGCGCTGTTCACATATGCTATTCTGGTTATGCAGTCTGACTGAATCAGGACTTGGTTCCCTCTCTAGGCCAGAGGGAATCTTTATAGCACCAACTTGACTGCTCTTAATTCTAGGAGGTTTATGCTGTGGGTCCTTTCCACCAGGGTTCAGATGCTTTGAGCTTTTTGGGATCCTAAGTGTGCTTCCCAGCCCTCCAGACTGGCATCGGTTGTGAATATGAGGGGATCTGGAAGGCATATAGTCATGCCCTTGTGGACACTTACCTGGAGTGACCACCATTTTAAGGAGTTCATCATCTGTGCTGGAACCCTCACTTGATCCTTCACGAGTTCCAGGGAGAGGTCCCATACTATTAAGAAGAAGCCTTGAAGGAGCCTGATGTGTGATTGCTCCCATGGAATGATGCATGATATTCGGGGGGCTAGCAGTTGAAGGTTCAATGCAATAAAAGATGGTTACTCACCTTTGTAACTGTTGTTCTTTGAGATGTGCTGCTCATATCCATTCCAATTAGGTGTGCGCGCGCCGCGTGCACGTTCGTCGGAGACTTTTTACCCTAGCAACACTCGGTGGGCCAGCAGGTCGCCCCCTGGAGTGGCGCCGGTATGGCGCCTGATATATACCCCTGCTGGCCCGCCCGCTCCTCAGTTCCTTCTTGCCGGCTACTTCGACTGAGCGGAAGGAGGGCGGGTGTGGAATGGATATGAGCAACACATCTCGAAGAACAACAGTTACAAAGGTGAGTAACCGTCTTTTCTTCTTCGAGTGCTTGCTCATATCCATTCCAATTAGGTGATTCCCAAGCCTTACCTAGGCGGTGGGGTCGGAGCGAGACGTTGCAGACTGTAAAACCGCTGCGCCGAAAGCAGCATCGTCTCTAGCTTGCTGGACCAGTGCATAGTGTGATGCGAAGGTGTGCACAGAAGACCAGGTGGCCGCACGGCAGATTTCCTGTATGGGGACATGAGCCAAAAACGCGGCTGACGAAGCCTGAGCCCTGGCAGAATGGGCGGTAAGGGCCCCCCCGTTGGCACACAGGCCAAGTCGTAACATGTCCTGATGCAGGACGTGACCCAGGATGCGATACGCTGGGAGGAGATTGCCATGCCTCTCATGTGTTCCGCTACTGCCACAAACAATTGTGGTGAGCGTCGGAAGGGTTTAGTTCTCTCAATATAGAACGCGAGAGCCCTTCGGACATCCAAGGAATGGAGCTGTTGCTCTCTTCGGGATGAATGCAGTTTTGGGTAAAAGACTGGCAGGAAGACGTCTTGGTTAATATGGAAGGCGGAGACAACCTTAGGGAGGAACGCCGGGTGCGGTCGCAGCTGTACCTTGTCCTTATGGAACACCGTATACGGAGGGTCCATGGTTAAAGCCCGAAGCTCCGAGACTCGCCGAGCCGACGTGATAGTGACTAGGAAGGCCACTTTCCAGGACAGGTACAGCAGCGAGCATGTGGCTAAGGGTTCGAAGGGGGGCGCCATGAGCCTAGTCAAGACAAGGTTCAGGTCCCAAGTAGGGGTAGGCCGTTTGACCTGAGGGTATAGCCGCTCCAGGCCCTTGATGAAGCTTGACACCATAGGGTGGGAAAACACGGACTTGCCAGCCTCACCTGGATGAAAGGTGGATATAGCCACGAGATGGACGCGCAGAGAGGAGATCGCCAAGCCCTGCTGCCACACGTAGTCCAAAATGGTGGGGACTAGCACGGAGAGTGGGTCGTGGCCATGCTGGTTGCACCAGCAGCAGAACCGTTTCCATTTTGCTAGGTTGGTTGAACGTGTGGAAGGCTTTCCTGCTGCCCAACAACACTTGTTGTACTGCATCAGAACAGCGCAACTCGGACTGGCTTAACCAGCCAGGAGCCATGCCGACAGATGGAGGGACTGTAGATCCGGATGGCGCATCCTGCCAAAGTCCTGTGTGATCAGATCTGGCCAAAGAGGTAGGGCAATTGGATTCGCCAGGGATAGATCGAGCAGCATGGTGTACCAAGGCTGCCGCGGCCAAGCCGGAGCGATCAGGATGAGGCGGGCCTTGTCCCTCCGGACCTTGATCAGGACTCGGTGGACGAGAGGGAAGGGTGGAAAGGCGTAGCAAAGACGTCCCGTCCACGGAATGAGGAACGCGTCCGACAGGGAGCCCGGGGAGTGACCCTGTAGAGAGCAAAACACCTGGCACTTCCTGTTTGACCTGGAGGCGAACAGATTTATCTGGGGAAACCCCCACCTCCGGAAAATGACATAGAGGACGTCCAGACGGATGGACCATTCGTGGGACAGAAAGGATCTGCTCAGGTGATCCGCAAGGGTGTTTCACACTCCCGGGAGAAAGGAGGCCACTAGATGAATAGAGTGGGCTATGCAAAAGTCCCACAGACGTATTGCTTCCTGACACAGCGGGGAGGACCGGGTCCCGCCTTGCTTGTTGATGTAATACATGGCCGTTGTATTGTCCGTGAATACCGCGACACAACGGCCGTGCAAATGGCGTTGGAATGTCTGGCATGCTAGGCGAACTGCCCGCAGCTCCAACACATTGATGTGAAGAGTCAACTCTCTCTGTGACCATAGACCCTGTGTACGCAGGGTCCCCAGGTGTGCACCCCAGCCCAGCGATGACGCGTCCGTCGTCAATGACACTGAGGGCTGAGGGGCGTGAAACAGTAGGCCCGCACACACTTGGGAGGGCGTTGTCCACCAGCCTAGGGAACCGAGAACATTTGGTGGAATCGTTACGATTGTGTCTATGGCGTCCCTGCCCGGTCGATAGACCGACGCGAGCCAGGTCTGCAGCAGGCGCATGCGGAGTCTTGCATGCTTGGTGACGAAGGTGCATGCGGCCATGTGTCCCAGGAGAGCGAGGCACGTTCGAGCAGACGTGGTCGGGAAGGCCTGTAGGCTTGTGACCATGGACACTATGGCTTGGAATCGGTGCCGGGGGAGGCTGGCCGTCGCGAGGTTGGAGTCCAGCACTGCCCCGATGAACTCTATGCTCTGTGTGGGCACCAGAGTGGACTTGTCTGGGTTGATGGTCAAGCCTAGACTCGCAAACAGCTCCGTGATGATGGTGATGTGCCCGGTCACCTGCGCCTCCGACGTGCCTCGAATGAGCCAGTCGTCAAGGTAAGGGAAGACATGGATACGACGACGGCGCAGGGCAGCAGTGACAACCGCCATACACTTGATGAACACCCGAGGGGCTGAGGAGAGCCCAAAGGGGAGGACCGTGAACTGGTAGTGGTCCTGATTTACCACCAAGCGAAGATACCGCCTGTGCGGGGGAAAGATCGCAATGTGGAAGTATGCGTCCTTGATGTCGAGAGCGGCGTACCAATCTCCAGGATCCAGGGAGGGAATGATGGTTCCTAAGGTTACCATGTGGAACTTGAACTTTTTGATGAATTTGTTCAGGCCTCGCAGGTCCAGGATGGGTCGAAGGCCCCCTTTTGACTTGGGGATTAAGAAGTACCGGGAATAAAACCCCTTGCCCCTTAGCTCCCTTGGCACCTCCTCTATAGCTCCAATGAGCAGGAGCTTGTGAACCTCCTGGACGATAAGTTGCTCGTGAGAGGGGTCCCTGAAGAGGGACGAGGAGGGAGGATGGGAGGGGGGTGGAGAAACAAACTGAAGATGGTAACCAAACTGCACCATGCGCAGGACCCAACGATCTGAGGTTAGCTGGGACCATGATGGCAGGAAGTGGCGGAGGCGGTTGAGGAAATGAAGTGGATCCAGGGAAGGGATTGGTACGCTGCTCTCGGGCGCACCTTCAAAAGTTCGCCTTGGGTCCCTGTGGTGGCTTGTCGGATCCGGAAGTATTACCCCTTTGAGGACCTGGCTGATGTCTACAGTTCGGCCGACCTCGCCTCCGGTTGAAATCTTGTCTGGGGCGAGGCGGGGGGTAAGTGCGCTGATGGTAGGGGCGGAATGGCCTTCTCTGAGTCTCAGGCGTGTGCATTCCCAGTGAGCGCATGATGACCCGGTTATCCTTCAGGCTCTGTAGCCTGGGATCTGTCTTCTCAGAGAAAAGGCCCTGCCCATCGAATGGCAGGTCCTGAATCGCGTACTGTAGCTCCGGCCATAGTCCGGAAGACTGCAGCCACGATATACGGCGCATGGCTACGCCCGATGCCAGTGTTCTTGCTGCCGAATCTGCGGCATCTAAAGACACTTGTAGGGAGGTCCTGGCGACCCTCCTGCCCTCTTCCAGGAGAGATGAAAATTCCTGGCGTGAGTCCTGGGGAAGCAGCTCCGTAAATCTGCCGACAGTCTCCCAGGTGTTGTGGCTGTAACGGCTCAGGAGGGCTTGCTGTTCACCACACGGAGCTGAAGGCCTCCCACGGAATAAACCTTGCGGCCCAGCAAGTCCATGCGCCTGGCTTCCCTGGATTTTGGCGCAGGAGCTTGTTGGCCATGGCGTTCCCGCTCATTGACTGACTGTACCACCAGGGAGCAGGGAGTGGGGTGTACATAGAGGTACTCATACCCCTTGGATGGTACCATATATTTCCTTTCCACTCCGCGGGCAGTGGGTGGAATGGAGGCCGGAGACTGCCAGATGGTGTCCGCCTTCGCCTGGATCGACTCGATGAAGGGGAGGGCTACCCTGGTCGGTGCCTCCGCAGAAAGGTTGCTTACCACCGGGTCCTCCACTTCCGGGACTTCCTCGACAGGAAGGTTTATGTTCTGGGCAACTCGCCTCAGAAGGTCCTGGTGTGCCCGGAGATCAATCGGCGGGGGCCCTGATGAAGATGTGCCCGCTACCACCTCATCTGGGGACGAGGAAGAAGACACCCCAGGGAGGAGTGGTTCCTGAACGGAAGTCTCGTCCAGAGGGACCTCCACTTCCTGAGCATCCTGCTGCGCCAGGGGATCCATAGGGACTTCCTCCATACCTGGGGGAGGAGGGGCGGCTGACCGTGGCCTCTGGTGCACGATGCTCCGATTGGCCGGAGCGAGTGGGGCCCGAAGGTTCGCCCTGGGCTTGGTGGTATGCCCAGGGCGTCCAAAAGGACCATTGTGGTGGTCCCTGGTCCAGGTGGGCCTGCACATCCGAACCCCCGTAAGAGGCGCTGTCCATCCGGGAAGAAGCGGACGAGTGCCTTGAAGGCCATGGAGGAGCCGTTGATGACTGCGTCAGGCCTCTGCGCACCCCGACGTCGCTGCGCGGTGCCGGCGAGCGGTACCGGGAGTCATGGTGGTACCTCGATCTGGACCGGGACCTGCTACCAGCTCGGTGCCGGGAGGTCGACCAGTGCCGTACGCTGCCGTGCCGGGATCGGCTGCGGTAGGAACGTCGGTGCCGCGATCTAGACCGGTGCAGAGAGTAGTACGACGGCGACCGGGATCTTGAATGGTGCCGCGAGTACGACTGGTGCCGCAGGTAGCGGTCTCGGGACTGCAAGTGGCGTCTGGATCTCGAGCGGCGACGTTGAGAGTGGTCCCTCTATCTGGAACAGGATCGATGCCCAGTAGTGCGCGGCAAATGCGGCCGCACCATGGTGGGCTTGCCCATCGATTGGAGAACCCGCACCGGCGGTGCCAGGGGTTGGGGCAACTCAGGCTCTGTCATGGCGATGAGGTCGCGTGCAACGGAGAAGGTCTCCGGCATGGAGGGCATGACGAGCTCAACCGCTGTTCTCACTGGGGAGCTGAGATGCACCGGACTCAACGGTCCCTGAGGAGCCGGAGTCGACGGTGCGACGATGCTCGGTGCCGCGGCGGATGATGGTGCCGGGCAGTCAGGTTTGGAGGCACACTCAGACTGCGGTGCAGTTGTAGGCACCGCAGGAGCCCTGTGCTTCTTGCTCCTCGGGGAGTGGGAGCGGTGCCAGGCCGGTGCCGAGCTTCGGGAAGTTGAAGCCTTTGCCGGTGCCAGGTGGTCCGGAGCGGAGGCGACACTTGGCCCCGGTGCCGGAGTCGGTGCCGACGGTGGGGGAGTCAGCGCTGCCTCCATCAAGATCTGCTTCAGGCGACTGTCCCGCTCCTTCTTCGTTCGGGGCTTGAACGCCTTGCAGATCCGGCACTTGTCCACAAGGTGGGACTTGCCTAGGCACCTCAGGCAGGAGTCGTATGGATCTCCTGTGGGCATCGGCCGATGACAGGCCGCACAAGGCTTAAAGCCGGGTGAACCGGGCATGGGCCCCGGCACCGCGTGGAGGAAAAGGGGCGAACCCCCGATCCTCTGTATAACTATTTACAACTACACTTAACTAGCTTTATAACTACAACTATTACTATAATAACAGAACTATATACACTAAACTGTAGAAGAGTGAAACGCTAGGGAGGGGAGAACGGCTAGCCGTGCTCCACAGTTCCAACGACCGACACGGGCGGTAAGAAGGAACTGAGGAGCGGGCGGGCCAGCAGGGGTCTATATCAGGCGCCATACCGGCGCCACTCCAGGGGGCGACCTGCTGGCCCACTGAGTGTTGCTAGGGTAAAAAGTCTCCGACGAACATGCACGCAGCGCGCGCACACCTAATTGGAATGGATATGAGCAAGCACTCGAAGAAGAACGAGTTGTTCCAAAACAACATGAGGAGGTCTTGAATCTTCTGGAACCTCTATTGAGATAGACATATGCTTGCAATCCAAGTGTCTATGTCCATCTCCAAGTGGGGTATTTGGGTGGAGGGAACCAAGGAGCTTTTCTTGATGTTGATAATGAAGCCATGCGTCTGCATGAGATTCAAGGTCAGGGATGTAGCTCTGTGTGCCACTGCTGGAGATGGAACTCTGATTAAGATGTCATCCAGGAAGGGGAACAATTGGCTCTCCTGTGACCTGAGTCTGGCTATCATTACCACCAACATCTTTGTAAAGACCTAGGGGCACAGGATAAGACAAATGGGAGCATCCAATATTCATAATGCTTCCTATCATAAGCAAATCTTAGGAACATGTGATGGAATGGTCAGATTGGGATGCAGAGGTATATGCATCTGCTAGATCCACTGAAGTCAGTAAATCCCCCTGGGACAGCGATGCCACTACAAAGATTAGGCTCTCCATCTGGAACTTCACTTTCTTTATCCACTTGTTGAGCCTTTTGAGATCTAGGATGGCTTGGATTCTCCTTTATACTTCTGAACAATAAAGAAAATGGAGTATAACACTGAGAATCTTTCTTCGGAGGGAACATTTTCTATACTTTCATATCCAGGAGGTGCAAAATCTCATTCTGGATTAGATTGTGCTTTACAGAGTCATTCAAGATGGAGGAATGGATGAAAAATAGATGGGGTCATGTCAATGTGGATAATGCTTGCAAGATGTAATTCATTAATACAGGAAAATGGCAGTGAATCTTTCTGGAAGGCTCAGTGCATCATGTATGACCATTTCTGTTAATATGAAAGCATGACCCTGTTCATAACATAATTTATAACATAACGCACAATCGAAAATTGCTAAACAATTCTATGTGGAATGTCATAAGACTGCAACACTTTCATAGTCAATAATGTCACAGTACTATTTTAAAACTGTATTTGATTCAGGGAAATTAAGGCAACAGTGAATGTTACTGTAGGAAATAAAATACATGTCCAATCCACATAAACTTGCATGCAACCACTTATAGGAATCTGTGAATAGATATCCTATCCTGTCAATATAGTTCTCATATAAATCCAATTACTTGACCTAGCATCAACCCTTTTGACTGATAATTAGATTTGTATTGCTTTAGTTTTACTTGTGAATTTACATTTAAAGAGTCTAGACTGTACCACATGCAGTTGTGTTGCATGTTCTAACATTCACATATATTTACATTTGTGTCAGTGATCAGATTTGTTTAGGAGCTTCATTCAGATTTTCAAACAATTTATTGTAACATCTCAGTGTACATCTCTAAACTGAGCCATTCCAGGAAAATTCTGGAGGGAGGAAATTGACTAGAAATAAAGATCAAAATCAAAGTCACAGCACAAGCTACTGTTTACATAGTATACAGAAAATTCTAATTATTCAAGCTATATATTTTTTCCTTTTAAAAATTACCAGCTAAATTTAAACAGGAATTTTTGGGGCGTGGGGGTGGGGAGAAGAGCAGAGCAAACAACTGCCAAATGATTCTGAAAGCTCAATTCATAGACTAGTCTGCCATGGGTCATAAGTCAGCACCATAGAGTTTATAGGTACAGTGAGAGCTCTTGACAGATACAAAAAACAGATTTAGAATTGAAGTTGAAAATTATATAAAAATAGCTATACAGATACACACATTCTAGCTCTCTGTTGGAGTACATTTCCAAAAATAAAGTAGTCAAATGGATATCTTCCTAGAAAAGCTGATTACATAAGCATAATTGCACAAAACACAAGTACCTGCACTATCTCTCTGCAAAGTATAAATAGTTCAAAGTTACATTAGACAGTCTTATATTAAAATGCTATTGTTCTAAAGCTCGTGCACTTTCTTATAATCCCTTTTTGGAAAAAAAGGAAAAAAAAAAAGAAGTAAAAAACCCCAACCTTCAAGATTCAAAATACACTTTCTCCAGCGTTATATAACATGTAATTAGAGCTTGTAAAAATCTTTGCAAGATTTTTTCCTAGCAGTGAAAATTAGTTATTAAAAGAATAAAAGCCTTAAAAATTCAAACAGTTTGTGCTTAACGTACTAACAATGTGGTTTTCTCCACATTATAAATGGCATGGAAGCATTCTCAGACCAGCTGTGTTTTTCCTTTAATAGTTTCCACAATCAAATACACATTTCTACTTTTGCACCCAGTCTTCACTTTGTTGTTGTTTTGGTGACACCAAGTGACAAAGAATGCCACATTTTGCCAGTCATTAATTAAAGGAGGAACAGAGCAAGGCCATCTACAGAAACCCTGTGTATGGGTCAGCCTGGGTTGAAGAGAGGCTTGGGTTGAAATGCTGGTTATTAATTCACTTGGATCCAGAGGCAAGAAATTCCAGCACAGGAAGTTGGCAGGGCTGTGCTAAAGTCAAACATCCTGCCTACAGCTCAGAGGCAAGGTGAATCTCATCTTGTCTCTCCGCTTAGCTCCTTACACAAAGTCGTTACAGATTTGGGTAGGAAGGGTGAATATCCCCCTATGTTCATTCAAACAATGCATTGACAGTGGGTTTTTCTGCTTACACAAATTTCAAATGCTTTTTAGTAGGAGGAGGATGAATTAGCTATGTATGGTTAAAACTAGTTTCTGCAAACAACGACTTAACAGAGCAAGGTGTCTCTTGGAGAATCTTCCAAAGGAGGATTTTAGACCTCACAAATATTCTTAGATTTTTATTTTACTTTTTCTAACCTACCTCCCTGACTTGGAATTCCAATTTAATTTTCATTTAAAAATTTGAGCAGGAATTACCTAACACTAAGGAGCAAACCTTATTCCCTTTGTGCAGGGGTACAAGTCCTGAAAACACTGCAATTTGCCACAGTTCTGCTATATGTGCCATGTGCAGGGAGACTCTGTACTCCTTATTTCTGCATGGACGTCTTGTTTATATCAACTAGAGCTTTGCTCAAAGATCAAGAGTATATATGGACCACAATTTGTACTGACGTTGCTGATGCCAATCCAGATAAAGTTGCTCTATCAACTCCTCTTCTGCTTTTTGGTTATGCCGATATAATGTCTGTGGCACAGAACCCTTCCTACTTATGCTGTATAGCAACAAACACAGCCACCAGTATGAAAATGGAACAATACTCTTGGGTAAATGACTATACGTGTGTGAAACTCCAAGCAGCCTGCTTTTTCTATTTTATGTTATTTTTTCTCAAACAGGCCCCATCAGTTGACCTATGACTGATTGAGGCAGCATTTCTGTTTCTGTGGCAACCTCCAGAATCCACAGATTCCTCTCATCCCTTTCTTCTCTCTTCCATCCTATGTTTTTTAACACCAAGCTAATTAAACTACTTTAATCCACAGGCATTTTCTCTCTCAGGTAGCCTTCAAATTTTTTCTTTTGCATTATAAATAATAATGTAGGAAAAGCATGAATGGTCATTGAGCTCCCAGAAATTTATCGACGTTAGGTTATCATCATAAACTTGTGCATGAAAATGAAACAATAAGGGAAGAGAAGATTTTCCATTTCTAGCACCCTGTACAAAAGCTCTTCATCTTTTAGTTTGTGACTACCAATCACCACCCACCAGCCCTCCAACACAATACTGATTGTTATTCATTTTCCTTTCTTCATTAAAACATTTTTTTAATACACAGGCTTTATAATCTGTTCATAGGAGAGAAAGCAAACTGATGTTTCTTGGATCTAGTTACATTAGCAGACTTTTGGTGAGCCTGTGTAACCAAGAATGAGCGGCAATAAAATTGTCTAAAGCAACCATCCAGAAACTGGTTGCCTAATAGAAATGACCATTAACTAAAGAACAAACAAACTGTAATGTGGAAACCTTAAGAATAAGGTTAAAAATTATACTTTAAGAAAGTTGTTGCCTACTGGAGGTTTACTGCAGGTTTCACTGTATGTGCAACTCACAGGGATATGCTTCTAAGAAGACGTACCTGGATTTATTATTTGTTTAGCACCAGCAGTTAGCCAGGTGCTTTACAAACAGTCTCTGAACAGAAGACCTTAGGGAGACACAGAAGGGGGATGGGAGGAGACAAATAGCAGCATAAATGAACAGCAAAACATGGCAAATGTTTTGTTAGCTCCCTAGTTTGTTTCCTAATAAGCAGGAATGAGGTGGGAATTGGATAGCGATGTGGAGAAAAATCACCTGCTGAGTTGTGAACAGATCTAAGGGGGGAGAAGTAGGGCAAAGCAAAGTAGGGATTTAGCCATACAACTAACATGAACAGAAGTGGCACAGCTAAATCTTCATACACTGATTTGAAAATTCATCCTAGAGAGTCAATTAAATATATATTGAAAATATTTTCCATACATCCAGGAGACTTCTGGTTTGTTTTGCGTGAATCCCACAAGAGCAAAACAAATGGTATTGCCATCCTAATATTTGGCTACCTAGCTCTTATTCCATGAAGTAAAAGCTAATGGAACACATGAAACCTGATTAAATATTCTGCTAAAGTTAATGTGTGACTCACCTGTTTTTTGCTGTTACTAATATAATTACTTGTATTAGTGCATGAAGGCCCTAAGTTCAAAGCATCATTACATTAGGCACTGGACAAACCCATATTAAGAGACAGTGTGCTCTCCCTACCTCCGAAAGAACACACAATATCAGGAGACAAAACAGAAAAAGGGTGGGAGAAAAGAAATACTCTTCCTCCCATTTTTCAGACATAGAGTAATTAACTGACTTGCTTAAAGTTACACAGGAAGTCTGTAGCAGGGCCAGGATTTAAAGTGAAGTCTCCTGCATCCAACTGTAGTATTTTAGGCACATTCTTTCTTCCTCATGTGCATGTAACTCTCAGTGTTAATAGTAGGGGCTTCCCTTAACCACTGAATAAAGAACAGTCACCTAGGAATAAAGAGCAGTTCACCACTTGCACTAGAACCCTCCATCAATCAAAGTATTACAATGAGGCTTACCATTAAAATTTTACAAGTAAAAATTTGCATGTGTGAAACTGACAAACTACAGACATTATCAGAGAAACTGCTTTTGATATTTGTGTAAAGATATGTCAGTAGGAACGCACTGTGCATTTAGATGCACAAACTATGTAACGTGATCAAAGCACTACTATAAAGTTTTTGGTTTGGTTCACATCCTGACACAGCACAAAAAAGGTTATGTATCATAACACTACTTAAATTTTCATCAAGGAGGCTCGCAGACACAGCTAAATCAAGGATTACAAAGATATACAAACAATTTACTGGATTCTATAAAACGGTTAAATTTGTTATAATGGATGTCCATGCTAACAAAGAAATGTCTGCATTTTGTAGTGGATTGAGCTAAGTGATCCAAATAGCTTTCTTTCCCATTCTAGCTGTTGAGCAGGGTCTGTGTGCTGATGTTTGGTGGATATTTAATGGTGTATGGGCAGTCCTCCATGCTATATTATATTGCATATTTTAATTTATGAGGCAGGTGCCATGATAATAGAATTGGTGTCTACAGGGTTTTTTAAAGTAAATTTTCAGAAATAAGTTTATATGCATGTATGGTCTGGCACTGCTGAAAATGAAATCAAAGGCAAAATTCTCATTGTCTTCCATGAAGTTGAATCAGGTCCCCAGTTTGCAATTCTATAAAGCTTAGTGAGGTTTGTAAGCATTACTATACAAATCAAATTTATGGAAAAACAAAGAGGGCTTTCTCACCATATTAAACATTTAATAAAAGTATGGTAGTACATTTTAACTTATAAATATGATTGATGCTGCAAGAAGCACCAGGCAAATAGAAAGGAAGAAAAAAGAGTATCTGATATGAGATAAATAAAAAAGAAAGTACAGCTTTGCTAAGAAGGGACGGAGACTCAAATGGGGCATATGAGAGAATCTAGAAAGTGCCCAGAGAAAGATTTGTGCAAATAAATAAAATAATAAATAAATAAAGGAAAAACAACATAGGGAAAAGACATTGGATAAAAAAGAAAGAAGAAAATTTTAATGAAGCACCTGAAAAAAACAACTAGCAAAACCAGAAAAAAAAAAACCAGTAAAACAATTCAGACATTTTTGCATTTAAAAATTATAGAATACTGCAAAAATATTTTCCTTCTGCTAAATAAGAATTAGAATCTCAACTTTTAACTCTCACACAGCAGTTATTGCGCAAGTTTACAGAAAAAGAAATGTATAGATGTTATTTTCATAAAAACTTTTACTGATCCAAACATGCCATTTGAATTAATTTGCAGGTATATTAGAGTGCAATAATGCAACAAACTTTGATCTACTTATATTTAATTTACTAGGTAACTGTCCTATATACCAAATTTAACATAAGTGGTCATGTTGCTAACACGAGTGTTCTCCCCAGAACATTTATTTTCTTCATTTCTAATTAAAGTGCCAGCTGTTGATATTAAGGCTTTTTGCAGGCATGTTCTTTTGATTTACCGGAATACTACTGACCTGCACAAAGATGGGAGATTCACAATATTTCAGCAAGAGATACCTGGTCTAAGTTTTCCTATAGGACAACAGATTCACAGCAGCTATGACTCTTTTACCTGTGCATTTTTAAGCCACTCAGAAGCTAACTAGTACAAATCCTATCCCAATTCACATATCCTGATATATGGTATCCCTTTCATGTTATAAAAACAATTTTCAGTAAGTTTTTATACTTGTTGATTTGTTTCCATTCATCAGTGAAGCACGAAATGTGGTTGCTAAAATGTACTGTAACGAAGACTTGCCTTGTAAGCAGAATTCTTGTAACATTTGGGAATGAACATTTAGAAATAACTACCTTTTAATTAATTGATATAGATTTGTACAGCAGGTTTAGTAAGTGATTTTATAAAAATGAAAACACTGTTGCTCACTATCACTTAGTAAAGTCATGATCAGGGATCCTAGTTTTCTGTGATAAAAAAAAAAATTCTCTGATTAAAAAATACCCATAAGAAGCTGCATTTTCCCTTGATTAAAATGAAATGACGAACTTTAGTGTCTCTAGCCACAATGTATATAGGTATCAGCTGAACACAGAGTTTTATCGACACATTTACAATTTTTAAGCAAGTACGAAGCCTACCAGTGCCTTCAATCATTATAATAAAATAAACAGAATTGCAATTTGTATTTCTTACATACACCGAATACTTCTCTGTCTGTAGTCTATACTTTCAGAAAATTGTTTTTTTTAAATGTAGAAAAAATAAAGCCAAAAATGCTTTTATATTAACATTACTCACTTTCTGAGTCAGTCCTGCTTGTTGAAATAGAGTTGCAGCATTCCAGGCACATTTTCATCTTTCAAATGTTGACACTGAGTACAGAAAAGAACCCCAAGTTTGCGGAAACTTCTTTCCACATCAGCTGAATGTATAGTCAGTTGGAGGAGAACCACTGCGTGTTTTGGCAGATTGGGAATGCGATCTTCAACGGCCATCCAGAAGTAAATGGGATCCTCAACGTCTCCAAAATGCATTTGGCAATCCCTAAATACAATGGCCATTTCCATGTTGAATTCACCAGATAGCTTTAATTGCGGTTTCACAGTTTCATAACTCAAAGAGGCCCCATCAGTTGACCTATGACTGATTGAGGCAGCATTTCTGTTTCCGTGGCAACCTCCAGAACCCACAGATTACTCTCATCCCTTTCCTCTCTCCTCTGTCTTACGGTTCTTTAACACCAAGCTAATTGCTGGTTGTTTATTTTTTAGGTTGTATTGTCTCAGTTTATCAGCTGTGTTTTGAACAGTTGCAGATCCATTCTCATTATGAGCTGATGATGCAAGATGCTCCAGTTATGAAATTAAATCCAGGACAGTGTTGTATTCTTTGTGTATTTGGTGTCTGTGGGACTGTAAAACATCCAGTACTGCCACCAGGCATCCACAGCGCTCTGCTATGTATTTCAGATCAGTGTGCATGTCTTTTACCACTAACAGGCTGGCCGGTATCCGCAGAACAAATGTATCTCCATGTTATGTTTGTTCATGCTCCATGAATCCATGGTAGAACTGGTAGTACTGTACATGGTACTTTACACAATTGAACCATGAATGCCACCTGGTCACAAGTGGTTCGAGTGGAATTGTTGGCGAATCAACACTCTGTTAATTCAGGTATCTCAAGAACTCTGCATGACAAGCTGGAGCTTTCACTAAAAGTGACTTCACCATAGCAACAAAGTGATCCACTTGCTTAAAGGTATCTCACCAAGTTTTTTCAGCCAGCAATGATTATGTCAGCATGCCTAGAAGGATGTTCCTTGAGCACCTGAAATAAAATGTTGAAAACTGGTCTATTTTGGAAGTTGGTTGTTTCGTCGGTGATCACAACAATAGCGTTTCCTTTCAGGTCACTTCAGGTAACGGAGAAAGTGCTCAGAGCAGCAGCCGTGTTAGTCTGTATCCGCAAAAAGAACAGGAGTACTCGTGGCACCTTAGAGACTAACAAATTTATTTCAGCATGAGCTTTCGTGAGCTGAAATAAATTTGTTAGTCTCTAATGTGCCACAAGTACTCCTGTTCTTTTTGAGAAAGTGCTGTTTTTCCCTTTTCAAAATAAGTTGGTAAGTAATGGGAATACAACTGATCTGACTCTGGAATGGCAAGCCTCCCTTAACATGCTTGCTCAAAAAATCTCTGACAACAGGTAAATCCATTTTATGCAGAGGAATTGTCTGCTTTTATACACATTTGAACAAAATCTGAAGTGACACTTTGAGGCTGTTCTTTGGCAGTTGTAAAACTGGAATGATCCAGTCACAGTGCATTGTTTCTTTACTGTTGCTGATGGCTCTGCTGTTTCAGCCTCTTGTTTTCATTTCTTTTCATTCAGTTTATGTTTAGTGTTTTCCATGTATTCTACAACTGTCTGCCTTTGAACATAATCTACAGTTTCGCTGTGTATAGTGCAGAACAGCACATTATCATCAATGTGAAATTTGTCCTTGCCAAACTCAGTGACATAGGCTTTAGGAGTGATTTTTAAAGTTTTTGGCATCTTTTCATAACTTTAATTACTCACGGCTGGAGGCTAAAGTGAAATGTAAGATGTGTTAAAATATGAACCCCTAAATGCCACTGAGTAACCTCTATACACTGGAAGCAGTTTTCTGAAATACGTTTAGCTATGTAAATTTAAAGCACATTCAAAAATCAATCAGAAGAAGGGGAAGTTGTGTGCATTGAATAAGTGACACTGGTACTTTCAGTAAAATGTAGTCAATAGTTAATATTTTTTTATTTTTTCACAAAATGTACAAATTAAAGATTCTCTGTAAGTACATCAATTTTGTGTTTTTCTGCATTTGTCCATGGCAAATGGGTTTCTAGGCTCCCTGGTCCTGATTATATTTATTTCTATAAGAAATTCTGTTGTTCTAAGGTGGCTTAAAATGCTTAAAAATGTAAGTCGGAGACACTGTTACTTTTTTCAGTAATATTTTTTCAACTTTTAAAATTTATTTTAATTTTTCAAGTGACAGTATAGAGGTCTATATTTCCCCACGATGGTTGTGACAGGGAAGATTTTGATAGTTGTGGGAAATGGGAAAGGAATACTGGAACAGGAATTAAGCCGGTGGTGCATATGTGTGAGACAGAGCAGTGGGACTGGCAGAAAGCTGCTTGTATTCAGGTGACAGTTAGTTATTGTACCTCTTCAGAATTGAATTATGGGGGAAGACAGAAGGTCGTCAGTGGAATTCATGGTAATAGGTAGGGCCATACCAAATTTATGGTCCATTTTGGTTGATTTCATGGTCATAAGATTTTAAAAGTCATAAATTTAATGATTTCAGCTATTTCAATCTGAAATTTCACGGTGTTGTAATTGTTAGGGTCCTGACCCAAAAAACTCTCTGTGTGTGTGTATGCAGGGGGTGGGGTGGAGGCTGTCACAAGGTTATTGTAGGCAGGGTCGCGGTATTGCTACTCTTACTTCTGTGCTGCTGCTGCTGACGGCAGCACTGCCTTCAGAGCTGGGCAGCTGGAGAGCAGCGGCTGATGGTCGAGAGCCCAGCTCTAAAGGTAAACTTGCTGCCAGCAGTAGCACAGAAGTAAGGATGGCATGGTATGGTGTTGCTACCCTTACTTTTGCGCTGCTGCATGCAGGCTGGGCCAGCTGGCTCCCCAGTTCTGAAGGCAGCAACACAGAAGTAAAGATGGTATGATATGGTATTGCTACTCTTACTTCTGCACTGCTGCTGCCACAGCGCTGCCTTCAGAGCTGAGCACCCAGCCAACAGCTGCCACTCTCCAGCTGCACACCTCTGAAGGCAGCAAAGTAAGGGTGGCAATACCATGAACCTCCTAAAATAACCCTGCGACCCCCTGCAACTCCCTTTTGGATCAGGACCCCCAATTTAAGAAACACTGGTCTCCCTGTGAAATGTGTATAGTATAGGGTAAAAGCCCACAAGAGATTAGATTTCACAGTCCATGATGCGTTTTTCATGGCCATGAATTTGGTAGGGCCCTAGTAATAGGTAATGTTCAGTGGCAGACTGTGGATTCTGGTTTTAGCTGACATTTCCTTGATTTGGGATCTGCATAGGGAAGACTTTAATTAATGCAACCTTAATGTATAATTGATTAAATGGGGGGGGCAGGGAGAGGGAAAGAAAGTCTATACATATATCAAATCACACCAAATAATTTGTTGGCTGCAAATTTGTTATTTAAAACAAAATACTGAACGCTTAACGGAGTGGGGCAATCCCCCTTGTGGGTATATTAAAATAATTCAAAATTTTACAGTTTTAAAAGAAAAAACTAAAGGAAAATGGCTGTTTAATTTATGAACACATACACACAGTGTCTACACATATTTATATGCATATATTTAATGACATGCACGTAACAATTCTGACCACATTATCTTAGTGCTGTAACCCCTTGTTTTTGGTTTGTGTTTTGTTTTCCTTTTCTTATTCCTACCATAACATTTGTTGCTATCATGGGGCTTAATACAGGAAATAGGAGGTGAAATTCCATGGCCAAGAGGTCAAATGAGATCTTCATAAAAGTCCTTTCTGGCTTTAAAATCTAGGATACTGCAAAATGAATTGTGTCAGTAGTTCCCTGCACCTGTGTGGAGCTTCTAGAGGGCTCTGGACACACACAGGAGTTTGCCCATGTGATTGTCATTGCAGGATTGGGGATTTAGACTGTATGCCTTTTGGTGGGTACAGGGACTTACACACTGCAACTGGGGAAACATGGGCAGACTCTTGTGCATCTGCAGAGCCCCACTGAAGTTAAGAGTCTATCCATGTCAATCCAATTACCCAACTGGGGTCTGTGTTTGTATTGGTCTTTAAATGTGTTTTGTATAAATAATACAATAATATTTTATGGCCTGTTTAAACAACGATATTATTTTTATAATGGTTCATATGTTATAAAATGTGTGTTTTCATTGCCCCTCACTTAGAAAATGCATCCCTAAGTAAGGGAAGCACAGAAAATCACATCTGATGTCACTATAGTTATATGTACACTATGGCATCAATTACACTCAACAAAGATACAGACAAGAAATCAGGAATAAAAAATAATTTTTTTACTCCCAATAATAACTGCATCAATGGAATGGAACACTATAAACACTGTTCCTGTTTTATACTGAGCATGCTTTCAAAATATTTTTCTATGGAAGAGAGAGACGTTCCTAAAAAATATGGTTTATAAGTCATTGCATTTGTTTCAAGTGCGAGATTTTGGTTTTGGATACCTGAAACTTTTCTGATAACAACCTCTTTTGTTTACAGCTCATTGCTGGAATACTCCCTTTGATTCAGTCTGACCACATGTGACACTCAGCCAGTTTCTGTTCTGCAGTGGTGCTGCAGCTAAAAATAGCTGCAGCTTGCCTTGGCTCCACATCTAATTTACAAAAGCTCACAGAGAAGGCCCCTGTTAGTGGGTGAGCGACATACGATTGTACGGCATGTGCTGTTAGTTCACTAAGTGCCTGGAAATACCCCACTGAAATGAATGGGAGTTTGTATTGGACTTCCACATGAGCAGGATCAAGCTTAGTGCTATTTTTATTTCATTTATTTTCTTAATTTTAAAAAAAAATTCTTAATTAGGAACGTTATCACAGCTGCTAAACATAAAATTACATGCTATGTTGTAACTTTTGTAACTGAAGTTATAAATATTTACTAATAACTACACTCATTCAGAGGAGATTCTTGCCACTTTCTTTTGCTGTATGTTTTACAAAACAAAACACAAACTTTTAGATTTCTTGTTTAGGTTTCTTCAGTATGTAGTCTTAGGCCATGTCTACATCTAAAATTTTGCAGTGCTGGTTGTTACAGCTGTATTAGTACAGCTGTATAGGGCCAGCGCTGCAGAGTGGCCACACTTACAGCAACCAGCGCTGCAAGTGGTGTTAGATGTGGCCACACTGCAGCGCTGTTGGGCGGCTTCAAGGGGGGTTCGGGGAACGCGAGAGCAAACCGGGAAAGGAGACCAGCTTCGCCGCGGTTTGCTCTCGCGTTCCCCGAACCACCCTGCAAACCGCAGGGAAGGAGACCTGCTTGCTCGGGGTTCCGGGAACGAGAGAGCAAACCGGGAAAGGAGACCAGCTTCGCCGCGGTTTGCTCTCGCGTTCCCCGAACCACCCTGCAAACCGCAGGGAAGGAGACCTGCTTGCTCGGGGTTCCGGGAACGCGAGAGCAAACCGGGAAAGGAGACCAGCTTCGCCGCGGTTTGCTCTCGCGTTCTCCGAAGCACCCTGCAAACCGCAGGGAAGGAGACCTGCTTGCTCGGGGTTCCGGGAACACGAGAGCAAGCCGGGGAAGGAGACCAGCTTGATTACCAGAGGCTTCCTCTTTCCACGGAGGTCAAGAAAAGCGCTGGTAAGTGTCTACATTGGATTACCAGCGCTGGATCACCAGCGCTGGATCCTCTACACCCGAGACAAAACGGGAGTACGGCCAGCGCTGCAAACAGGGAGTTGCAGCGCTGGTGGTGCCCTGCAGATGTGTACACCTTCAAAGTTGCAGCGCTGTAACTCCCTCACCAGCGCTGCAACTTTCTGATGTAGACAAGCCCTAAGAGTCATTTGTAAGCCTCCCTTCATCAATCACTGCTTTTAGGGGTTTATAAGTTTATCATAAAAACTGCCTCAAACTGACATTTTACATACAGTTCTGAAACTGAAAAAAAAAACTGGTGCTTGAGTCATAAAATCTAACAAAATAAGTTACAATAGGAATGAACAGGAGTACCAGATCCCAAATCCCCAAACTATAACTAAGGCTTGTTTCTCTTTAATGGGCCAAAAACCAATTACCTTGGAGAAAATCTGGATTCAGGTTTGATTTGCAACTGCAGTCCCTCTTTAGTTAAGCCGCTGATCTCTGTGGTGTTGTGACTGTTTAGAACCACTATTCAGGGTGGTCACAAGCAAGGTTTGTTTTTTTTTTTAAATGGTGAATTTTAAGTAATGCACTGAGATACATGTTGGAAGAATGCTGTTTTGAAATGCACGTAAAGAGTATAAATAGGTCACCTGAAATAAAACTGCATTTGAAAATGTAATAAATAAATAAAAGGGGAAAAAAGGGCAGGCAAATAGCAAAGAGGTAAGAACCTGTGTAAACAGGAAACAAAGACATTCTTGCATTCACCCAGACCACAATGTCCTGGATCTCTGTAATCTCTACAACCTTGAGATGAAGGCTTTGATAGCATATGAGCAGACTGCTGTGTCCATGCAGATCCCCTCAACTGAAGTCAACAGTTCTCCACAAAGGCGCAGCAATTCATTTGCAATCATGAGTTATCAATTGCAGGATTAGGACCTAAACTGTAGCACAAGTAGAGACATTATTTATTACACTGGAGTGGCTCAAAAGGAACCATCACCCAACCAATGAAACTCATGCTATGCTATAGTTTATTAATCGAAAATCTCTAACAAGATCCTGGAATCAGTCTGTGCTGGCTTCAATAGATCTTCTTATGAATAGGGTTAAATAACAATGACAATTCATCTATATTTGTGTGTTTATATGAGAAGTCATTATGGACCATTAATTTTTAAAAGTCTGTAATTGCACTGATAATATTAATTATACAATACACAATGATGACTTCCATACACTTGACAGGCAGATTCTTTAGAATATACTAGAGAAAAAGAAATTATACAACAAAACCTGAGGACCTTAGACCCACAAAAAGAAAGATACTCTAAGGGCAGAATGAAAACATTAAAAATCAAGGCACAGAGTATGCACATGAGAGGAGAGTGCATTAACAGCCTGACTTAATGGAGGTGTTGGTCTAAATTTTACATTCAAACTGTGAAATTCCTTACTCTTAAGAGTTTAAGTAAAGTCTTGAATATTAAAGTTTGTCTTTTTGTAGATGGAATAGCTAAACAACTTTAAAATTCTGTTTATATTTTTAATTGATAAACATGTACTGAAAACTGTTGGGCTGCCTCCAAAACCACAAATCACTGTGATAGCTTTGAAATCAATGTTTATCACTGTTGTTTTTACAGCCTCCAGCTCACTACCTCTATATAGTGGACATAATGACAAGGTTTGAGGCACTGTGTATTGTAGCCTCATACTGTAGTTGCCAGATAGTGAAACAAAACTACAAAATAAGATGTTTTATGATTTAAACTTAAAAAGGGGAAGAATGGGGAGAAACGATCATTTCTACACACATCCCAGAGCATATGGATGTGGTACATGGTGCTGCTGTAATACAATTCAGAACTTCTTTCCAAAGTCTTACCTTTCAATTCAGAATGTTACCTAAGTGCTAAATAAAAAAAGCAGATGGCTAGAAATTACATAAGTTAACTACATGAATATTCAGCTGACTACTTCTTTCAGACTCCTGGCCAATGTGTTGTGATTGTGATGTTGGGGTGAAAAATGGTTAACCACAAGCAGGCAGGAATAAATATAATTTTCTAAAGTTATTCTTACTACACCTGTCCACACCACACATCTGAGTTCAAAACCCGCAAGAGTACAGGGGACAAACTGTAGGCCATGAAGAAATTAAGTATGGACAGACTACATTTAAGGTTCCAAATTTTTTTCTTCAGTTATGAAGAAAACAGAATGAATATTTTCTTCTTGCAATATAGCCAAACAGAAAATGTCTTTATTTTGTATACAGTAGCACAGAACATTCTTTCAGCTTATATTTTTAACACCATCTTTTAAAGATATGTACTACAAAATACATGGATACATTGCTTCTCGACTTAAGTAGTTAAAATCAAGTCGAGCAATCTCCAGCGGTCTAGGAGGTTTTGATCTATGTGACAACAGAGTGAATATCCTGGCTTACGCAGATGATCTGGTCCTGATTGCAGATGACCTGGAAAGTCTCCAACAAATGCTTGACGTCACTAGCCAGGCTGCCAATTGGATGGGATTCTGCTTCAATGCCAGTACATCTGCATCCCTGCATATCGATGGCAATAGAAGGGATTCGGTCCAGGTGACGTTTTTCTAGATCCAGGGTGAACCCTTGAGGATGGACAGGCATACCAACATCTCGACACGCCGACGGGTTTCTGTGTCCAGCAGACACCTGAGGATACCATCGCAGAGATCCTACAAGATGGTATCCTCTTGTAGTCTGCAAGATTAATTAACAGAGATCCTACAAGATGTGGCCAGGATCGCAGAGATCCTACAAGATGTGGCCAGGATCGACTCCTCCCTACTGGCACCATGGCAGAAGATCAACACCTTGAACACCTTCCTGATTCCTCGTATCTCATTCATCCTGAGGGAATCTGCCGTGGCAAAGGTACCTCTGAACAAGGCAGACAACACCATCCAGCAGTGGTGAAGAAGTGAATGTTTCTTCTCCAGAGGGCCAACAATGATTCCACAGGTAAAGAATACAGATCACACTATCATCACTCCGAGAGCTAGAACCATGCTGGAGAGGACCCTGAAGGATGCCATCAGCTGCCAATACATGGAAAACCTGAAATGGAAGCCGGACCAGGGCAAAGCGCTCGAGGTGACATGCAAGTGGGATGCCAGCAACCACTTTCTCCATGGGTGCAGCTTCACCTGATTTGCCAACTAGAGGTTCATCCACAGGGCCCGGCTCAACTTTGTCCCACTGAACAGAGCTGTCTGCCACAGGAATCGGGACAAGTGATGCAGGAAGTGTGGCTATGCCAACGAGTCGCTACCCCACGTCCTGTGTAGCTGCAAGCCCCATTCGAGAGCGTGGCAGCTGTGACACAACACCATCCAAGTTCGCCTGGCCAGAGCCATCTCACCACCTGTGGAGAAGGCTGCCATAAACTCTGCCATCCCCAGAACCGACAGTCAACTGCGACCGGAGTTCGTCATCACCAACGAGGACCGGAAGATCATCATTGTGGATGTCACAGTGCCATTTGAGAACAGGACCCTGGCCTTCCACGATGCCTGAGATCGAAAGGTAGAGAAATATGCCCCTCTAGCTGAAACCTTGAGAGCTAAGTGTTTCCAGGTCCAGACACATGCACTGATCATTGGAGCCTCAGGCGCATGGGACCCCAGTAACGAGCGAGTGCTGAGGGAATGTGGAATTGGTCAACACTATGCTTGGCTGATGCTGCAACTCATGGTGTTGGAGGCCATCAAGTGGTCAAGGGACATCTACATAGAACACATCACTGGACTTCGGCAATACCGGGAGGGATGAGCTGGAGTGCTGATAAGAAGTGCAGTCAGGGAAGTAAGTGAAATACTTTCCTCATGGATTGTATTTTCTAAATGGACAACCAACCTAATTCTCAATTACTGAAGGACAATCTCCACCCATTGATATATTTTGCTTTCCACAACCAAATTTCCGTACAACTTTTCATAAGTGATGTACCTGAGTATTTGGATCCCAATATCTAAGCTGTATTATTAAATCTATTCACCTAAATTTAGGTTATTGCTGATTATGCACTTCATGTATTATATGACTTTTAAAAACTAACTTGGTATTTGTGGATAATCTAAGCACTATATCCAGATATACAGACACTCTTTTCCCAACCTATGTATTTTATATATATATATATATATATAACATTAGCTTTATATATGTATATATATAACATATATGTATATATATAACATTAGCTTTAATAAAATTTTTACATCTGGTATTTTAAATGAACTTTACATATAATACTGAAGGTCTAATTTACATATAATACTGAGGGTCTAGTCTGCAAGATTAATTAACAGAATGTTCTATCCACAGTGCTATATAAAATAAGCTATATTCAGTGCCCTGCTATAGATCCTGGAAAATGTGTTGCATATAGTCAATACTCAATATAGAAAAACACCTTGACAAACTAACTTAGGCTTTTCCAGGACAAGTAAGAAACATTTAAAAGAATTCTTTTTTCTTTATTTTTCATCTCTTATCTTATCACTAAACATGATGGTGAAAATACAAATGTAAAAAAATTGGTTTAGTTTTGCATTGGTAAACAGCCATTAAGTGTTTTGTGTTTTAGCTGCGACTGGTAAAAAAAACCCCTACTGTCAAGGTGCTCACAACTGTGCTACCACTAACATAAGAGAATCAAAGGAAAGAACCAAAGATACCGAATATACTGATGAAATCAGGGCTTAAATAACTACATTTCTAGAATGCTGTACTACCGCCACACAAAGTAGTAGTAAAAGGTAGGGTTTTTTTTCAGTTTCCCCTATGAACAAAATTCTCTGCTGGCTATCTGCCATGGATATTCTCTGCTATCTCTACAACAACAACTATGGTTACCAGTTCTACAAGTTTCCATGTTTCTCTTATTATATACATTTCATACAATATTGTAATGTTTAAGCGGTTTGATAGCACATGCCACTGAGTAAGTATTTTACCAACTCTGTTTTTCACCTGTTATCAGCACAGTTACATACAAAATGCTTATCTAAAAAATACACGCAAGTCTTGCAAAGGCAACCTCAACAGAGGAGTTAAACAAACATCTTTAAACGTTGGTTAGAGAGGGGAGGTTTTTTTCACTCTTCTAACAGAGACAGCTATATGGTCAAACTTTTTAAGTATATGCCAGGCCTAAGACCTCAGTTCACCAAGTTGCTTAAGCATATGCTTAACTTTAAGCATGTAAGTACTGCCAACACAGAGCTTAAAGTATTTGCTTAAGTACCTGGCTGAACTGGAGCCTCCAGCTGCCGGTGAGGTCTGATCAAAGGTGCATTAAAGTGAGAGGTATTTAGATTGTGTTATAATATGATTCAGAGAAGCAGGGAGTGAAGTACTACAGCCTTAATAGTCATAGACTTACAGAAAGACATACTTCTAAGACTAAATTCAGCTCATCTGTACTAAATTTGCTAAAAGAACAGATGTCCTTCCCGCATTTGTTCTAAATTTAACAATCACATGCCAGAAATAAAAAATGGTATAAGCAGTCTCAAGTTGTTATAGGATAATCTTTTGAAACCAATATGCTCTGCAATCTAGGTGCATAGCTGCTGTTGGAAAGCACTTCTCTTTTCCATGACATCCCCATAAGCATCAGTATTGCTCATGGACTTAAGATGTGAAATGTATCATACAGCTTTCACACAAGTTTATACAGAATAAAATTATTCTATAACTGATTCCTTGAAGGAGAGGAAAATCTTTACCTCTCTCATGTTTTCCATGCAGACCATATTTGCACCAGCAGAGGTGGTCATAGTCCATCTGAAACAGTTATACACGCCAAAGGCTACATTTAAAAGGACCAGATTGGATATTGTACTTGTACCTGGGTCCCATGACTTCAGAAATGAATAGTTTGCTAATTAACAAAACTAGTTTGCTGAACCCAGCAATTTATTTATTACATATTGCTCACAGCTCCTTGCACAGAACTTGTATTTAGAACACTAATCATGCCATTCCTTTACTAGTAATGCACAAAAAATTGAATTAAGTATCGCTATAGTTGTGACAAAAACTTTACAAAAGCAACAAAATCTAAAGCAAATGACCAGGAACAACCAATTCAGACCTCCTCTATAGTGAGAAAATGCATGATGTTAGAAAAATGTGTTAACTAACACAGTGTTAAACACAATCTTGTCCTTTGTGTGGACAAGATAGTGATGTTTAAAAATATGTCAGCATGTCATGGTTATTGCCATGTTTAACTATGACCAACTAACACATTGTAAAACACAACTGCCCATGTCCACATTAAATTGTGTTTAACATTATATTAGTTAGCAACATGATGCATTTTCTCCACACAGACATGACAAGATTTTGTTCAGAGGATACATTCCTCGTCCCTAGCTTTTTTTTTTTCCCTTTCCCATATTAAATTTTTCCTTCTTGATTAGGAGTATTGATTGCAGAATGAACTTTAGAAACATTTAACACTGACCTACAAATCTTGCAATAACCTACGCCTGTTGGACCACTTAAGGACAAAGTAACAGAGTTAGGTATGTCACCAACACAGATGCAGACATAAATACGCTGACACATGAAGATCTCCTTTCTCTTCATGTGTCAGTATATTTATGCCTGCATCTGTAATTTTCACTCCATGCATTTGAAGAAATGGGGTTTTCTACCCACGAAAGCTTAGGCCCAGATAAATCTGTTAGTCTTTAAGGTGCCACCAGACTCCTCATTGTTTTCATATTTTCCTAGTTTGCTGAAGAGAATGTTGGACTATGTCAAAAACTTTACTAAATTCAAGATATATCACATCTACTGCTTCTTCCCATCAATAGGCTCAACCTTCTAATTCAATACATCCAGTACACTTTCTATGGTGTTTTTGCTTTTAGGATATCTGATTATTGTATCTAGGATGTGTCTATACAGCCTCATAACTTTCTGGAAAGCATCTGGTCCATTTCAATGCTCTTCCTGTAGGAACTCAGTTCCATTTCACTATTTCTTACATAAGACTCTTTCTAGCATGGAACCAAATGACTCATCACGACGGCTAGATCAAGGGAAGTATACATCCTACCTCAAAGGCAGTATCTAGAGACTATTCAATCCCTTACTTTTCTTGCACTATGTATCAGATGTCACATATACATCAGGGCCATCAAACAATTAAAAAATAATTATAATTAATCATGAGATTAAAGAAAATAGTCCTGATTAATTGCAGTTTTAAACAATAGTAGAATACCAATTTAAATTTACTATATTTTTTGATGTTTTTCTACATTTTACACTTAACATTATTATTTTTATTACAAATATTTGCACTGTAGAAAAGAAACAAAAGAAATAGTCTTTTTCAATTCACTCATACAAGTATTGTAGTGCAACTTACAAATGTAGATTTTTTTCATAGAATCACAGAAGATTACAGTTGGAAGAGACCTCAAGAGGTCATCTAGTCCCAACACGAACTAAATCATCCCAACCACGGCTTTGTCACACTGAGCCTTAAAAATCTCTATGGATGGAGATTCAACCACCTCCCTAGATAGCCTTTTCCAGTTCTTCACCACCCTCTTAGTGAAATAGTTTTTCCTAATATCCAATCCAGACCTCTCCCACTGCAACTTGAGACCATTGTTCCTTATTCTGTCATCTGCCACCACTGAGAACAGCTGAGCTCCATTCTCTTTGGATCTTCCCTTCAGGTAGCTGAAGGCTGCTCTCAAATTCCCCCTCATTCTTCTCTTCTGCAGACTAAATAAGCCCATTTCCCTCAGCCTCGCCTCATAAGTCATGTGCCCCAGCCCCCTAATCATTTTCTTTGCCCTCCGTTGGACTCTCACCAATTTGTCCATTCCCTTTCTGCAGTGGGGGGCCCAAAACTGGATGAAATACTCCAGATGTGGCCTCACCAGTGCTGAATAGAGGGGAATAATCACTTCGCTCTATCTGCTGGCAATGCTCCTACTAATGAGCCCAATATGCCGTTAGCCTTCTTGGCAACAAGAGCACACTGTTGACTCATAGCCAGTTTCTCACCCACTGTAATCCCCAAGTCCTTTTCTGCAGAACTGCCGTTTAGCCAGTCGGTCCCAAGCCTGTAGCAGTGCATGGGATTCTTCCATCCTAAGTGCAGGACTCTACAATTATCCTTGCTGAACCTCATCAGATTTCTTTTGGCCCAATCCTCCAATTTGTCAAAGTCGCTCTGGACCCTATCCCTACCCTCTAGCGTATCTACCTCTTCCCCCAGCTTAGTTTCATCTGCGAACTTGCTGAAGGTGCAATCCGCCCCATTATCCAGATCATTAATGAAGATGTTTAATAAAACCGGCCCCAGGACAGACCCCTGGGGCACTCTGCTTGATACTGGCTGCCAACTAGACATTGAGCCATTGATTACTACTCATTGAGCCTGAAAATCTAGCCAGGTTTCTATCCACCTTATAGTCCATTCACCCAATCCACACTTTTTTAACTTGCTGGCAAGAATACTGTGGGAGACCATATCAAAAGCTTTGCTAAAGTCAAGATATATCACGTTCACTGCTTTCCCCACATCCTCAGAGCCAGTTATCTCATCATAGAAGGCAGTCAGCTTGGTCAGGCTTGACTTGCCCTTGGTGAATCCTGGTGTTCCTGATCACCTTCCTCTCCTCCAAGTGCTTCAAAATGGATTTCTTGAGGACCTGCTCCATGATTTTTCCAAGGACTGAGGTGAGGTTGACCAGTCTGCAGTTCTCCGGATTTTCCTTCTTCCCTTTTTAAAACATGGGCACTATATTTGCCTTTTTCCAATCATCAGGGACCTCCCCTGATCGCCATAAGATAATGGCCAATGGCTCTGCAATCACATCAGCAAACTCCCTCAGCACCCTCAGACGCATTGTATCCAGCCCCATAAGCATGCATCCAGCTTTTCTAAATAGTCCTTAACCTGCTCTTTCACCACTCAGGGCTGCTCACCTCCTCCCCATACTGTGCTGCCCAGTACAGCAGTCTTGGAGTTGACCTTGTCTGTGAAGACCGAGGCAAAAAAAGAATTGAGTACTTCAGCTTTTTCAACATCATCTGTCACTAGGTTGTCTCCCCCATTCAGTATGGGTCCCACACTTTCCCCGACCTTCTTGTTGTTAACGTACCTGTAGAAACCCTCTTGTTATCCTTCACATCCCTTGCTAGCTGCAACTCCAGTTGTGCTTTGGCCTTCCTGATAACACCCTGGCATGCTCAATATCTTTATACTCCTCCCTAGTCATCTGTCTAAGTTTCCACATCTTGTAAGCTTTCTTTTTGTGTTTAAGCTCACTGAAGATTTCTCTTCTCTTTTAAACATAACTACACTCAATATCAAAAAAATGTAACATTTTAGAATCTGCAAGTCGAAGCATGAAGGGGCATATGAATGTTTAGCATATCTGGCACGTAAATATCTTGCTACGCTGGCTACAACAGTGCCATGTTAATGCTTGTTCTCACTTTCAGGTGACATTGTAAATAAGAAGCCGGCAGCATTATCTCTTGTAAATGTAAGCAAATTTGTTTGTCTTAGCAATTGTGTGAACAAGAAGTAGGACTGAGTGGACTTGTGTGAGGCAAACTGAAAAATACTATCTTTTTTACAGTGCAAATATTTGTAATAAAAAATAATATAAAGTGAGCACTGTACAATTTGTATTTTGTGTTGTAATTGAAATCAATATATTTGAAAATGTAGAAAAACATCCAAAAATATTTATAATAAATGTAAATTGGTATTTTATTATTGTTTAATGGTGTGATTAAAACTGCAATTAATTGTGACTTTTAAAAAAATGTTTGTTTTGTGTTAATCATATGCATTGTGATTAATTGACAGCCCTAAATTTATATACATCTCTACCATGATATAACGCGACCCGATATAACATGAATTCAGATATAACGTGGTAAAGCAGTGCTTAGGGGAGGGGGGCGGCTGGGCTGCGCACCCTGGCGGATCAAAGCAAGTTCGATATAATGCGGTTTCACCTATAACGCAGTAAGATTTTTTGGCTCCAAAGTACAGCCTTATAACGAGGTAGAGGTGTATGTATATAATCCCCGAAGTTGTCAGCACTGAACTCTGCCTGGCTGCTCCATGGGATAGGGATTTTGTCTGCAGGGATCATGAGGACAGGACAACAGTGACTGAAAGGGAGACCAGGCTTATTCCAAACTTCATCCACTGAGTTAGATTAGATTTCATCTGAGTCTCTGATTTGGGAGTGAAAAAGTCATTTTTCTCAATGTAGTGAGGCTAATGGATAGTTTTGCAACGAATATTTTGGTGTTATTAATTGAGAAAAGAAAGTAGAAAGGACAAAGTAAATAATAGCAATATTATTGAAAAATAAAACCATGTAATTGTCTAGCTCAAGACAAAGCTTCAGAGCTCCTAATCAGATGGAATGAGCCTCTTAACAGAGGCAGAACATTCTGAAACAGGAAACAGTGACCCCATCCATGCCACCATCTGGTGCACAGATCGCCCTGCAATTGTCAGCATAAGCTGCCTCTGTCCACTGACAGGAAGGGATCTAAAACACATGGAACAGACCAGTGGACATACCCTCACCACACACACTGATTTTTGTTATCTCACATCTGAAAGGAGACCTGCCTATTGAGTTCCTGACTCATCCCCCTTCCCCTCAGTTAAAGAATCTCTATATCCAAAATCTGGAAAGAATGAGGCATCTTTTTAAAAGGCTTTACTTCTAAAGCAATAACCAAAATTAGTGGGTTAAAAAACACTGGTGGTTGCAACATGGTGTTACTTACTTCCTGAGTGTTGTTTAACCTGTTTCCTCTTTGTGGGTCTGCCACCCTCCTAAATGAAGGTACTGACTGCTGATCAGAGATATGAGGAAACTGAAACAGTAGAAGTAGCTCCTGTGTTTCCTCAATCAGTTTACTAGGAAGTCATTTTCAGGAGGTGTTGGTAAGGAAGAAGTCTGGGGAACATTAACTTCGCATTAATACTACTACTTTTTGGCAGAGAAGAGAGAGTATCAAGCTCCTCATATTTCCAGTCCTAAACAACATTTTTTCTTTGACTGCTGATCTGCCACAGCTTCCTTAACTCAAGGAATTGTGGGGCAGCTGCTTACATACCACACAGATCACTATGCCTACCCTTGTTTGGTCTCTGAGAATGATCCCTGAGGATGAACACAGATAACTACAAAATTCAGACTGGCAACTAGAACAAAAACAAACAAAAAGGCAAAGATTTATAAACAGACAGGCAGATAGTAGGAAAGCCAAGAAGGGCTGACTGACAAACTGAAACAGAGAGATGTAGAAATTTTTATTTCCTCCTGCTCCCACATACACCCTAAATGGAGCACAGTAAGATGATGGTAGTAAGAGGTCTGCAGAATCTCTGTATAGTTTCACTGAATGAGTGCATGGATAAGCCAGCCTCAAAACTGGTGACTAATAGAAAAACATTTCTCATACTAATAACAACAAATAATATTGCTATTATTTTGCCACAATAGGACAACTTACGCTGTCAGAGCAGAAATTACCATGTTTAGAAACAAGAGAACATAGCGTAGCATGGGCCCAAATTGCTTATAATTGATCTTGAACAACAAAAGGTCATGCATTAATCTTAAAGCTGATTTTACTAAAATGACACTACAACATGGAATACTCTTAATAAACTTTACACCTCAAATTCTGCAAAATGTCTCTGAAATAATCCTTGATATCTTTATGCCTAGAGTATAAAATGGCAGATTTTTTAAAAAGACTTGTAATGTAAAAATAGTGACAGTTTATAAGTCACTGATGGCTAAATTCATTTGTTACTATGTCTGTTGAAAGTTAATACAGTTCAACGTTTCCCTCCCTTTCCTGGCCTCCAGCACTTGGCAAATGAAAGATTACTTTCAATGCAATATTCTACGTTCACTTTGATGCAGTCAGATCCTAATCATTTCAACTCTGTTTTTCCTTTACTGATATCAACCTTTTGGGGGACAGAGATAAATAAAGAGCCTTTACATTCCTCAAAAAATGAGCCTCCTAATGACATCAACCTCTTGATATTCTTGTGTTTGAAAATAAATGTTGCAGGTATATTGCTGCAAGACCATTCAATGGAGAAGATCATTTCTAAGGGCACAACATGCATCTCAGACTTTTAAAAACATTCAGAAGGGTGATATTGCTAGTAACCTCATTTTTGTAGAACATGATTTACTCCCTAATTATCTTTCTCCCTGGAAGGTTTTCATCAGCTGTAAAAAACAGGTTAAAAATTAGTAGGATCTGCCTATATCAAAGTCAAAGTAGAACAGTGCACTGAAATTAATCTTATACTTGTCAAGAAGTGTTGGAGTCTTAATGTGCAAGGATACAACACTTTTTGGATTTTCAGCAGATTTCATTAGGAGTTTCTGAAATGACTCCCTGTATTTAAAAGCATGGAGTCTTAGCTGAGTTAGTGAAAAATGAAAAGCTCTGCTCTGAAAGGAATGCTCCTTTTTCCCCTCAGGCCTGTCTACACTAGGAAGTTTTAATGACAGTTCTTCCAGAAGACTGCTACCAACAAAGTTATTCTGGTAGAATGCATTCATATTTGGCTGCTTTTGCCAGTACCGAGTGTCCTCACAGCACCAGGGGTGTATTAGCAAAAGACGTGTGGTACTGTGAATAGGCAACTTATTGTGTCCCCCACAATTATCTGGCACACTATCACTTAGGACATTTTTGTATGCATTGTGGAACTGCTTCTGTGTACTGGGGGATACCATCACTCATCTCAGAGACTTGTGGGCGTTCAGGGTCAAATTCCCACAAATTCCTCTGTCCCTTCTCATAATCACTCTTTTTTTGTGTGCTATATTTCCTTGGATGAACTGATTATAAAGCAGAGCCATCTGAGAACACATCTTATACTGTATCTACGGCTGTACCAAGATTTTGTTTTAAAATAGAGGGGGCTTTCCTCACGTTTTTTCTCATTTTGTGGTTCCTTTTGGAAACAGTACTCTGTCATATATGGACTAAATTTAGTACTTATCAGACATAACATCTACATGATATCTTTTTCCTTCATCACAAGGAACAAACAACAAACCACATGTCTGTGATAAAATGTAATTACCACAATAAGAATTATGCGGAACATAGACTTGCAGCATGATTTCTGCTTTAAGAGGAATGAAGGAGAAATACAATATGCTAATGAATAACACACTGAAATCATTGCAGAATATAATCCAAATACTCTAACGCTACTTTCAAGTCCAGGCAATGGTCTGCTCCCTAACATTGAATGCATTAGTCATTTACCTGAAAGCACATAGAGATTATAAATGGACAGTTTTAAATATAATGTATAAAATAAACGTTATGATAAAGACAAGCCCTTACAGATACATAATGCTTTCATCATGAATAACCCTACAGGGAGACTATGAACGACTCAGCATATGTAAATTGCATCCATAAAGAAATACTATAAAAATATACATTAATAAATACTTAAAACAATTTAGTAAGGAAATAACAGATGGAATGACCTATTCTTACATGTTCAACAAGGCACAGGGTCTGGTCTCACTATCCATAGAGGCTACTGACACAGTACCTTCCTATCTGCTTCAACCACAAATTAAAGCATGTAAAGTATCTTGATTAATAGTCAATTTGCAGAGAACAAAAAAACAAAGCAGGGGAAAGCAGAGGGTAAGGAAAGGAATAAAAAACTGGAAAATATACATATACAATACTATATTTATAGATATACGATTATAGGAATAATTGCACTTTTAATTTAAAACAAGAGCATACATGAAATTACCATGTGATGTGCAATGGGGTGGTGTTAAGGGCTATCTGGGAAAAGTCACTAACTACACTGGCTTTTGCACAATGCAATTTAAACTAATATTTCATTATCAAATTCTGGTCTCAGTTACACTGGAGTAATTTACGTCAACAGATTTACTCTGACCTTTCTCGAAACTGATGTGATGGCAGGATTTGGTTCATCATCTCTCTTTTATTTTTAATTTTTTAGGAGCTTTTAGTGAAAACTCAAGCTGCTTCTCTCTGGCTTCCCATCACCCTTCTTTATACATAATATATTTGCACATGCACATTTTTGGGGAACAAAAAGATATGAACTTTTGGAGAAAACAGGTTGCTACCTATGTTCACTATGTTCTTTTCAAATAGTCACAACTTTGCCATATCTGCAAGACACAGTATATCTGAGAACTATGCTAAGTCTGGAGTTTGAAGAAAAAGTTGTTTTGAGTTATCTAAATGCCAGTGATGTACCAGTAATTTTTTAACATGAGGGCTTGGGGAAAGAAAGTGAGACACACTTCCTTTCTTCTAAAAAACTGCACAAGTGTCCATATAGGTACAGAAGACAAAGGAGATTGTGGACAGGGAACATTTTTCTGCTTGTCTTTTTTCAGGGCGGTGTCTTTTTTCACCATTTGGAGAGCTTAGAGTAGTATGGGCTGCTGAGAACTTCCCTCAGTTATAAAGAGAAGTACAGAGCTTAGAAAATAAAATTCCCACTGACCAAGATGAATGGGAAGAGGACAAGCCAGAAATGGCAAAAATGAAATGTTTTGAACTATATAGAAAAAGGAAGAGAGAGATTTAGAGGCCACATGTATATCCTGCAGGAGGCAAAACAAAAACTGGGACTCTCTTGGAAAGGCAGAGTCAAGTTTTTCTCCTCATAGAAAGGGTTGGTCCTTCTTCCAAGTCTGTTAAAGCAGAGGAAAATCCATTGTCTGGAATGGTGACTGGGTATGATTGAAAAAAACCACAACGGTCTTTGTAGGTAGCTGCTGTGGGAACACTCCTTTTACTTATTGAAGGGACTCAAGGAGACAGGTTAAAAATATTGGCAGTGCTTTCAAACACACTCTTTCCATAGAAAGATACTGGCTGTGTGTCGGTGTTGTTGTTGCTGTCTTTTTAATTATCTTCTCAATTGTGTAATTTTTACAGTTTACTCCTTTAGCCTATGACAATTACACAACAGCAACTCTAGTTTGATTATGGTAATTGCCTCTTAGCAAGGCATACAAATTGTTCAGAATGCCTCAGCATGTATGTTTACTGATTTGTGAATATTGGCTTGGCCTGTGCTTTTTACAATGTTTGCCTATGAAGTGGCATATTTACTTTACAGTGAGTTGGGTTTATTGGGTTTTAAGACCTTAAATGGTGTAGTTCTTTGCTATTCTTCATTCCTTTTTCTTGAGCCACATCCTGGTAGGAATCTGCACTCTCACACCACTTGTCTGTTATTGTGTCTTCATTCATGAGCATATTAGGTTCTTGTTGTGGTGTGTCCAGGGGTATGGAACAACTGGTTTCCCTGAGTATCTATCGCTTTTGCTTAAAATGAGTTTTATTTATTATGTTCACTGTTGATTCATATTTATTGTTTTCACCATCCAATCCCCTTTTCCCCCGATCCCTACCTCGTTCTCAAAAATGGTTTTACTTTTTAAAGAGGATTTTAAAGAAAATTTTAATTGTACTTTAATCATCCTTTTAACATACTGGCCATCACTCTGAGTGCCTTGTCTGACGTGTGGAGGTTAGTTTTATAAAAGACATTACTACATTTCCATTAATAAGTTTAATAGATTCTTAACTTTTCCATTTCTGCAGTGTGAATTACTAATTATTATTTATCAAGCATCAGTAGCGTGCTCAACATTGTATATAAAACTGAAGGTAATTCAGCATCACTCAGTACTTTTTTCCTGAATCAGAACATCTGAGCTGGTCTGAAAGGCCATCACCTTCTTTGAATTCAAATTCCTCAAGAAGATCCACTGCTACCATGATTCCTACAAGAAACTGACTAGAAATGGCAGATAGAGAGGCAATGAGGGACAGTTGATAACCCAAGTTACAGAAAAACAAAAGAACAACACTGGATCATCAAGGACCTTAAACCTGCTCTACCATGCACTTCTCAGTGCAAACTGGGGCCTAGATATGATCAATTGCTACCTTTATTTTATCCTTGTATCTACTTTTGTCTATTCTGTGTCTATTTGTCTTTTAGATTGAATGTTCTTCAGGGCAGGGTCTTATATATTTGTACAAAGGTTAGTATGCTGGAGGTGCTAGCGAAGAAGAGAATTTCCTAAGGCCTTGGCTACACTAGAAAAGGTTTCCTGGTAGACCTATGCCAGCAATCCCTCCTAGTGAAGACGTGGGAGGATTAAACCAGCAAAAGAATTCTTTTGGAGGTATAAGTTCATCTATACTATGGCTTTTGCTTGCATGGCTATGTTGGTTAGGGGTGTGATTTTTTTTCACACTCCTAAATGACATAGCTGAGCTGGCAAAACGTTTAAATGTAGATAAAGCATAAGCAATTATTTCTGGGGCAATCATTTATATTTAATTTTTCTGACAAAAAGCTCGGAAGAAAGATAAACAATT
Source organism: Gopherus evgoodei (assembly GCF_007399415.2). Taxonomy (NCBI): domain Eukaryota; kingdom Metazoa; phylum Chordata; order Testudines; family Testudinidae; genus Gopherus; species Gopherus evgoodei. The sequence goes on from NC_044323.1 coordinate 204,110,263, forward strand.
CTCCAAAATTCACATTATCTGAAATTCAGAATGCCAATTTCCAAAATGAGTATTTTCTGAATTTCAAATATGTCCTCACAAGCTGTAAGTAAGGTTCTCAAGTTTTCCTAAACATACATACACATATGCACACACACACACAAACTGGAATGGGAATCTAGATATGTATTCACAATGTACCAGTTACCAGGATAAAATATTGAGTGTAAAGTGACACTTAATCATAAATTATTGTGATATAATTTTAAAAAATAATTAAAAAAAACTTTGATGATGAAGGGAAAGTAAAAACTAAACATTATTTTCAGAAAAGCCAGAGAAACGAAGTCCATTTTTCAGTTCAAAATTCAATTTGCAAATTTTAGAATCTAAACACAATCAAACACACAAAGTCTTCCCATGATTAATTGGGAATTTACTGGGATGTAAATCAGGCAATATTTTGGTTCTACAAATTGTAAGAATGGATTGTTGGACCAATTTATGGAAACACTGAAGCACTATATTAGTGAATTCTTTCTCTGTGGACACCTTTTTTGCTCTGACAATTAAACTAGAAGTTTCCTGACACATTTCATATCTATTTTCTTTTCCTACAACCTAATTTAGGTTAAAATTAATCTTTGCATAAAAAGTCCATATAAACAGTCATAATTAAATCAGAAAAGAGTATATGGAAGAAGAACAGTACTTATACAATAGAGAACAACTGAATGGGTTACTTTAAAGCTAAAATAAAGTTTTTTGGGGGGCAGCATTATTCTTGTATTAGGAGAGACAAATTTAGCTTAAATTTAATTAGGCACACTCTCCAACTGCTTAGACTCCTTTACTGACTTACCTTAAAACCAGAGTTGCAATTCAGCTGAAAAATAACAAGAACCCAGTCTGGTTTAGACCGAGGTGTAATATTTCTTTTTCAAGTACAGGAGCTTAGCCCTGACATTTTCCAAATACCACATAAAGCTTATTTAATTTTTGTATCTCTTAACTTCCACATTCCACCATATTTCTTTTTTCAAATCTGTCAATGCAGCATTAATTTAGAAAAACCACCACCACCAACCCAGACTTCTTGTAGATCCAAATATAAACAAAGCAGTGCACATATGTTAGGACAGAAAATAGCATGTATGAAGCGTCTGGTGAGTGTGCAGTCCCTTAAGAAATAAATCTCTTTGTTCTTTAAATTATTCAGTGGTGCACAATGATCAATTTGAAAACAAAAAGACTGACCATCTGTGAATGAAGTAGTACACTAAAAGTTTAAAGAAAGTCAAACTTGAAGTTTAAATAACTTGACAGTATCCCTTAAAATCTGCCACTAAATGTCCAATTTGCCCACAGTTTTTTATTTTGTAAACATTCACATTAAAATTATTATAATTAAACAGATATTCCATGGAATGTTAGACTTGAGATAGCAGAACATTGAATACATTTTCTATAGAGCAAGGCAAAAAAATCCACAAGAAAAATGTAAAATATATTTATGTTATGTAATGATAGCATACAAATGGGTTAAGCTATTTAGTCAACCAACTAATCTCTTCCACAGAGAAACACACACACACACACACACTCAACAATAAGTTTCAAAACAATGCATTTAATTAAGTTCCATATTTCAACAGAAAGTGGAAAAAGTTGAATAAATACACCTAACTAGCTCATAAAAGACTCTTACAATTCTGTAAAACATACAGTAAAGCTCATTTGGTCATATCTCATTCTATTGTTCCACTTGACTACAGAACAATATCGACAAACAGAAGTGGATACATTTCTGCTGGGTTGACAGAATGATCTACGTCTTTTTCTAATTCACTTGACAAATCTTGAACACACGATTCCAGTCAGCCTGTATTTTTATTGTTCCACTATTTTAAGATGCTGCTACAAAACCAGAGACTCACATTAAAGAATTCCGGAGCTAAACAATTTCCATGCTTATTGCAACTAACATGTAGATGTTAACCTTTCCTTGATCTGATAGTAGGAATATGCTGATAGTAGGAATATGCTGACAAAACATATGTAGTCATGAATTGTCTGTGTCCTATTAAGCCAAAGAACAGAACCTTGGGTAAATAAAAGGCGTCTTTCGGTTACTTTAGTAAATTATAAAAAAAATATTCTAAACAATTTCCTTAAATTATTTTGTTTAGAAAACATTTTTTCACTGAAATGGAGAGGGGCATTGCTTGTTTCTTTAAATATCTGTAATGAAAAAACTTCAAAAAGTAAATTTAAATTTTTAAATATTTACATATTTAACCTTTAACCAAATAAGCCTTCATTGGAACACTGTCATTTTTAAAAAGTCAACTATCACAACTTCTAGTAATTCTTAGTTAAGATTCTAAACACCAGCCTGAACTCTGCCCCTCTATTGTAGCCCACTCCCTTGCCTTACAAGAGACTTTCATCTAGTTGTAATATGAAATAAATTTAAGTTTTTTACTTTTGCACATGAATTACAAAAAGATGGCTTTTTATTATAACCCGCATCCATCCTTCAAGGCCTACAGCTTGAGGTTGAGGCAAAGCTTCTTAATGTCAGTAAGAGTCCTTTTATTAATTTCAGTAAACTTTGGATCAGGTCCCATATGAAGTGTAGGGGAGCTCAAGTCTGTACTGGGAGTGTGTTTAGGATGCTGGAGGTCTGCAATCTGCATGTGTTGAATGGATGTTGTAAAGGTTGATCTCGGGCTTGTACCTGAAAGGGGGGGGGGGGGGGAATCTCAGACCAACAGCAGAAGGGTAAACTGGGTAAGACAGGGTGATCAACAGAGACAGAGATGTAAGAAGCTCATACGTTGAGGGAAAGGAAAGACTTTTTGCCCTCTATTATACCAGGATGTTAAGTAAGGTTGGGCTGTCATATATTACACATATAGTACTACACTGCATATACAGTAACATTTTATTTTAAACATTTGGCTGTTTTTTATGGGTGAAAAGCTTTAAAAATAATTACGATATTGTAACTTTAAAGCATCTCTTGTGATTAACCTCACATTTTCAAAAAATATTCTCCACCAGGCAGAAAAGAGCCTTTTTTTCCCAGGTAGAATCAGAGTTGACTTTTGACTGAAATCATCTTTCAATGATGGAGTTACTACTGTGATTCCATAATTTTAAGAAAGATGACAAACTGTTATTAAAAACAACCTTAAAATAAGGTTAAGGATGCCGTTTTACATGTCACCCTTATCTTTAGGATTAGAAAAATTAACCCTCCTAATCCATACTTAACAACTATTTTCTTTAGTTAATAGCCTTAGATGAATCTCAGGACAATAAATCAGCTCTGACAATAATGAATCTGGATTAGTAACAGTATGAATAGCACAACAGCAATAATATTTAAACAAATCAAGAAATTCACTTCATGAGTACATGAATACATCTGAGAGAGGAAGTCCATGTTTAACCTGCTCTGCCAACTTTTTTGGAATAGAGGGATAGGGAAGTGGGTCCAAATGTTGTTACAAGTAGTAAGGTTAAAATTATACAAATACTCTCAACTGCTAAGAGAAAGCTTCACACTTTCTTTACAGCAACATATTTTAGCATTTTAAACTCATGAAAAAACTAGCAATTACTTTGCTCCTATGCATGAAACAAGTCTAAATTCAAATACACACATCTTTATTTTCATTTTTAAATGGGCACAATTAACTTGAAAATAACATTACCGTCTTAAAATTTTGAACCTATTATTATAAATAAGACTTCAACTATATAATTGAGATTAGAGAATATTTTATATTTTTCTACTTTTTCAGTTTACTTTGTGTCTAGTAAGTTTTACATTTTTGTTGCTAGTGCAAGCAGCAAGCAGCAGAAAGGTGTGCATACAGAAAGCAGAGGGAAAATATGGCTGGGAGTCAGTGGGTTTGGTGGGTTTGCTTTCAGGCTTCCCCCAAAAAACCCTTCTAAACATAAATAGGTGAGCAGTGAAAATATTTTTTCACATTAATTTTTAAAATATTGAAAAGCTGCTTTATTAGTTAAACTGAATTATTTCAAACCTAAGAAGTAAATGTTACTTTTTTTTAACTAGGTGGAGCAAATGCAAAATTAATATCTAACTAAAATTGATCCTGAACTTCTGCAGCGACATGAAGCAAAATCATCATCAGGAAAATACTACACACTTGATTTATAACTCCCTCATCAGCTGTCTTTCAAGAGACTGGTCTAGTTGTTGGTTAACAGCCAAAAATATACACCAATCCTTTTGTTCTAGAAACTGTGATAGTAAACCCCTTTGTACCAAAAGAATTATTAGCATGGATGAAGTTATTATTCTATATTCCTAATCCACCTCTATTTTCCCATCTTTAAACAGTGTTTTACTGGTGTCATAAGGTTTCTGTTTTGTTTTGAAAATACAGATAAGTGGAAAGAATTTGCTCATAAAGTGGTCAAACAAGGTTTATTTCTCCTTCACATACTGAATTTTTATAATTGGAAAAGTACCCTATCACCATGTGTCCAGCCGTGAAAAAAAACAAAAACAAACCTTTGTCATCATCACAGTGGTTTGCTTATGTAAAAACAAGAAGAGTTCCTTTCAGGGGAGAAAACTGTGTTATTCTAGTTTTTACATATCATTTACAGTAATTTAGTGAAACCAGGAGCCCAGCTTTTAACATAAAGTGTTGCTGCATTAATACATCAGAAACTGCTTTCAGATATAAAAAGTATTTTTGTGACCTATATTTAATAACTAGCTACCAAGTTAAGAGTGAATTGCTGTTTCTATTAACATTTTCCCCCTGGCTTATAATTCAACAGTTTAATTTACTGTATCATACACAGTCTTCATTTGGGTGAATTTTCCTCCTAAAATATGGTTTAAGCACCTTTTTAAAGATAAAAGCAAACCAAAATAAAGGTTTGTAATTGGCTCAGAACTTTTGATATCAGTAAGTTAATGAAAAGATAGTTTTAAAAACAGAAATGTTATGGACACTCAGACCATGTTCACATTATATTGCAGTTGAAAATATATAAATCACAACTATGTTCTAACGCACACTTCAAGTGTTCCAGCAGAGTTTCCTTAACCAGTATGCAGAGGGACTCTTCTCTCGTGTACCTCCAGTAATCACTCCTGCCAGCTTTCCCTCAATTCCCACACTCCACACAAAAGAGACATAATTTTGGCAGCTCTATTCCTGAGAGAACCTGTCTCATCAACAAGCATTCTGAAGCCTCCAGTCAGCTGAGTTCTTTGGCCATGTTGACACTAGAACACTAAAGTAGTGTTAAAGTAACTAGTTAACAATGAAAGCAGAACTGTATTTGACAATCATTTTCAAACATAGATTTTTGCAAACATGATTTTAGCATATTTTGATCTCCAGGATAGATGAGTTTCTGAAACCATGTTATTGAGTTCCTGTGATGGTTCTTGGGGTACCTAGGACTATAAGATACCTTGTTACCCAGTTCCCTCTTAGCAGGGTTCTATTCCAGTTTCTGTACTGTTAGCAACCTACATGGAGTCTAGGCACATAGATTGTTACAGTCATATTTAGAAGCCATATTTAAAATAGTTACAAATGGTATGTACTCAAGGCTCAATCTGTAAGACTCCCAAAAAACTCTGCAGCTCTCCATTAAACAAAAGAAGTACTTCTGGCCTTTGTTTCAAATGGTGGCCTTTACAACCAAATGCCATATTCTCCTTTAGGAACCTAAATAAAGTATTCTTTTCTCCTGTTTATGAAGCTTCTCTCATTAGGGGGTCTTTGTCACACATTGTCACATTCAGGATTTGACAGCTAAAATGTCTATAACTGGAAATTAGAAAAGAACATTTACTACCTTACAGAACTGTGTTTCTCTCTTCAAGTGACTGTCCACATGGATTCCACTTCTGGTGACCTGCAAGATGTGATCTCCTAGGTGAGAGGTGGGGTTGGAGCAAACTTAAGAGATTCGTATGAAAGATGAATCACTTGACTGAAACTCAAGTCTAAAACAACCTTTGTTATGAATTCAGGTTGATGCCTCAGCGTCACTTTATCCTTATGGACCACTGTGTAAGGTGGACCAGCAATAAGAGCCTGAATTTCCCCTACCCTTTTGGCTTCTGTTATTGCTAATAAAAAGACCATTTTCATAAATAGATGGTACTGTGGGCACATTGCTAGGGGCTCAAAAGGAAGGATCCATTAATACAGTGGTCCCCAAACTGTGGGGCACACCCATCTAGGGGGCCATGGAGGAACATTTGCGGGGGGGAGAGAAGGAGCACCACCCAGTTCCATTCTGCCCCCAGCTGCAGCCGTACTCCGCCCCCTGCTCTGCCCCCAGCCGCAACTCCACTCTGCCCCCTGCTCTGCCCCAACCCAGCTCTGCCATCATTCCCTCTCTGCCCTCAGGCCAGACCTGCCTCTAGCCCCAGCTCGCCACCCCCATTCCCAGTTCTTTCCCCAGCTCCATTTTCAACCCAAACTCCTCTGCTGAGCCAACTTTGCAGTAACGGAGAGGGGCACAGACAGAATTCATTACTGGTAAGGCGGGGGACAACAGAAGTTTGGGCACCACTGCATTAACTAAGCTAAGACTATATTAAGAGTCCTAGTCCAGGAGTGAGGGGGCTCCTGGACTAGGGGAAACACATGAATAAAGTCTTTGGGGAAACTAGCAACTGTAGGATGGGAAAACATGATGTGATCCTGTATCGGGGATGATGGTAAATTGTTATTGCTCCTAAGCACACCCTCAGAGAGCTGATTGATAGCCATGAGTTCTTTCTGGATAACCGGTCATCCAGAATAACAGAAATCAGAGTGTCTAGAGGAGACAGACTGGACTGTGCTGCCCAGAGTATCTCTTCCATTTCGCTGCATAAATCAGCCTAGGAGAGTCCTTTGCGCTTCACACTAACATATTCAGACCTTAGCTTCTTTCAGTGCTATTTTATCAGCCAGCATCCATACTGTGAGGGGCAATGATGCTGAGTCCTGATGTATAATCTGCCCTTCTCTCTTGGAGATTATGTCTGGAAAGACAGGTAATGTTATCATGGGCTGTGCTGACAGGTTCATTAGGTTGGAGTCCAGAACTGTCTGGGCCAAGCTGAGTCCATTACTACTGAGTCCTGTCAGCATTTCTTTAGGATCCTTGGTACTAATGGGATTGGTGGTAAGGTATAGGTTCTCTCTGGAGTGCACAAGACGAGGAAAGCACCTGACAGAGAACCTGGGCTCAGACTCCGACCTTGAGTAAAACGTCTGAAACTTTGCATTTTTGTCTGTGGTGAATAGATCTGCTTTTGAGTGACTCTACCTGTGGAAAATGCTCTGCAGGATGGAGTCTGATAATCTATTTGTAGTCAGCTGTGAATTGCCTGCTGATCTGGTAAACGAGGACATTCTGCAAACCTGGTAGATGCAGAGCTACTGTTGTGATCTGGTTATGAACAGACCAGTTCTGTAAGCAAACAGCATCTTGACAAAAGGCGGGGAGGAATATTCTCCTCCCTGTCTGTTGATCTAAAACTTTGCTGTTGTGTTGTCTTGTCATGACCTGGACTGTCAGTCCACTTAGAATGGGGAGAAATGCTATGCAGGCTAGCTGAATAGCTCTAAGCTCCAGGAGTCAAGTATCAGAGAGGGGTAGCTGTGTTAGTCTGGAAAAGCTGCAAAGAGTCCTGTGGCACCTTATAGACTAACAGACGTATTGGAGCATGAGCTTTTGTGGGTGAATACCCACTTCGTCGGATGCAGCTCCAGGATATTTGTACCAAGGTTAATGTCTTCCGTGGTCCGTAGGCCTTGAGTTTGAAGGTGATCTTCCTGGCTGAGTGCAGAACCATCAGTTATCAAGAAGCAGAGAAAATGATATCCCTTTGCTTACCTGGAGAATGTACCTGTACCCTTATGATATCCATGTCCATGTGATATCTGTTTGGAAGATATTCAGATTTCAGCTCCCTTTGCATGCAACATAGGTGAAATCTGGCATGCTATGTATCATTAGTGCAGCAGGCCACGTGACTAAGAATTCTGAGGCAGTGTCTTACAGATGTTCGAGGGTGAACCTGCAGCTGGTTGATGAGGTCTACCATGGTACTGAATCTGTCCTGTGCAAGATAAGCTCTTGCTGTTGTGGAATCTAGCACTGGCCCTATAAACTCTATTTTTTGGGTCAGCTCTAATGTTATCTCTGATCACTCGGAATCCCAGAGTAGAGAAAAATTGTAGGATCATATGAATGGAGATGTTCACCTGATGCAGTGATTGAATGAGCCAATCATCAAGGTACAGATATACCTACATCCTTTTCCTTTCCCAGGTGAGCCACTATGACTGTCAAGTACATGGCAAATACTCTTGGCACTGCTGAAAGACTGAAGGACAGGACTCTGTGCCGACAGTGGGAATTTCACACTAGCAATCTGTGTGGTGGACGGATTGATATGTGAACGTATGCCTCCAGTAGGTCAAGAACTGTAAACCAGTCTTGAGGATCTAAGGATGGGATTATAGAGGCCAGAGTTACCATTCAGAATATGAGGTAACAGATAAAAGGTGTTGAGATTTCTGAAATCCAGAACTGGGTGTCCCTCCTTCTATGGGATTAGAAAATAATATGAGTAAAACCCAACCCCTCTGAACACACTGGTCATATGAACAAGATTGAGATAAGCAGGTAGGAGATGCCTCTCCTCTGTGTTCTGAAGGGGAGGGAGAAAACGACTCCTCCTCCCCTAGCGGTGGGGCTACTCTAAGGCCATGTCTACATCTAAAATTTTGCAGCGCTGGTTGTTACAGCTGTATTAGTACAGCTGTATAGGGCCAGCGCTGCAGAGTGGCCACACTTACAGCAACCAGCGCTGCAAGTGGTGTTAGATGTGGCCACACTGCAGCGCTGTTGGGCGGCTTCAAGGGGGGGTTCGGGGAACGCGAGAGCAAACCGGGAAAGGAGACCAGCTTCGCCGCGGTTTGCTCTCGCGTTCCCCGAACCCCTCTGCAAACCGCAGGGAAGGAGACCAGCTTGCTCGGGGTTCGGGGAACGAGAGAGCAAACCGGGAAAGGAGACCAGCTTCGCCGCGGTTTGCTCTCGTGTTCCCGAACCCCCCTGCAAACCGCAGGGAAGGAGACCTGCTTGTTCGGGGTTCCGGAAACGAGAGAGCAAACCAGGAAAGGAGACCAGCTTCGCCGCGGTTTGCTCTCGCGTTCCCGGAGCCACCCAGCAAACCGCAGGGAAGGAGACCTGCTTGCTCGGGGAACGGGAGAGCAAACCGCGGCAAAGCTGGTCTCCTTTCCCGGTTTGCTCTCGCGTTCCCGAACCCCTCTGCAAACCGCAGGGAAGGAGACCTGCTTGCTCGGGGTTCGGGGAACGCGAGAGCAAACCGGGAAAGGAGACCAGCTTCGCCGCGGTTTGCTCTCACGTTCCCGAACCCCCTGCAAACCGCAGGGAAGGAGACCTGCTTGCTCGGGGAACGGGAGAGCAAACCGCGGCGAAGCTGGTCTCCTTTCCCGGTTTGCTCTCGCATTCCCGAACCCCCCTGCAAACCGCAGGGAAGGAGACCTGCTTGCTCGGGGTTCCGGGAACGCGAGAGCAAGCTGGGGAAGGAGACCAGCTTGATTACCAGAGGCTTCCTCCTTCCACGAGGTCAAGAAAAGCGCTGGTAAGTGTTTACATTGGATTACCAGCGCTGGATCACCAGCGCTGGATCCTCTACACCCGAGACAAAACGGGAGTACGGCCAGCGCTGCAAACAGGGAGTTGCAGCGCTGGTGATGCCCTGCAGATGTGTACACCTTCAAAGTTGCAGCGCTGTAACTCCCTCACCAGCGCTGCAACTTTCTGATGTAGACAAGCCCTAACAGGGGTCCTAAGGTGAGCAAAACTCTCTCTCTTTGCCGGCATTGAAAAGGTGCAAGGTACGACGCTAGCAGCTGTGAGCCACTCCAGGCAGCAGGACACTCAGTACTGTCAATAGTACAGTGAATGTTTCCCTCACAGTAGAAAGTAGATATGACTCAGGAAGAACTTGGTGCAAAGAAAATCGGTGCTGAGAGTGACTGCACCACAGTATTTGGTACCAGCATTGTGGGTACTGAGGTGATGGGCACTTGGTGAACTAATAATAGTATAAAGTGTTGGTACCAGGCAAAATACTGAGCTCCACTAGAGGCAGTACCAATGGTCAGTGCCCGATCTCTGTTAGGGTGTCAAAGGGACATGATATGGACTGTAACCTACCCTTTATTTGAGCAACTTGAGGCTATTTATGCTTCTTTCTACTCCATTCCTGGGAGGCTGACCTTGATTTGTGCTCCTTGATGGAGCAGTGCTCTTTCCAACCCCTTTCATATGAGTGGATGGCAGAGGATATAGCTGGTCTTAGAAGATGTTGCCTTCTTGGATGAATGACCCCAGGAGCTTAGGATACTGAGTTCTTTTTTAAAAAATAACAGGGATATGCTCTTTCCAAGGCTGAAAAAGCACCTCAAGTACCCATCATTCAGTGGAATAGCTGCCTCAAATGAGGGGCAAGTTTTGAAGCCTGGGGACTCACCTTTAGCCACAAGCACTAAAACCTGACACAGGGGAAATCCCTAACACTAAGAAGACTCTTTTTTAAGTAGCCACAACTAATTCTAAAACTATGCTAACCACAACTACACTACTTAATCAATACTAACTAATTATATATATACAAACAAAAAGAATTTCAACTGCACAGAGTGTAAGTGAAGTTGATACAGCCAAGGATACCGTTTCACAGCCACAGACAGTAAGAAGGAACTGAAGGATGGATGGGCCTTCCGGATTATATGCCCTTGGGCGGTGGTGGGGTCACGAGGATACGTAAGGTGCAGGCACAGCACTAATGGACACTGCTGGCTGAAAGTATCCAATCATGATGTGGAATGCATGTGGATAATCACTCAACTAAGAACTTTTCTTTAGTTATCCTATCTAGTACTGGGATAAATGCATGAATTCAGATGCTAGATTTAGGAGATGAGTGAGTCTCAGCTAAGCAAGCGGGCCATGCTTGGAGAAGCAGGATGGAGACACTTTCCCAGTGCAAAATAAGTGTATCAGCAGGCTGATCTCAGAAAAGAACAGTATTGAGAGAAGATGGGGCAGGTAACTGTAATCCAACAAACTTTGACAGAACACCCAACTCAGGAGACTGGTGAAACCCCGTTCTCAAAGATAGAGCAACTGCGAAGAAAAAATGGGGTATGTGTTTTTTCCATGTATATTAGCTCAAATATAAAAATAAATTTGCTTTGGCCAAGCTTGTGTTTGCTTTTCTGAACACTTGAAAAATCAAGCTTTATTAGCACAAATATTTGCAGAAAGCTGATTTTAGGCTTGCATACTTGAGTATACCAGAAGTGGCATATTTCATATAGGACAGAATCCTGGTTGACAAAGCAGGGGACGGGGTTCCTTAAATCTTCCCCAAGTCCCAGAATAGAGACAATTAAATGAGCCAGAATGCATCTTCCACAGCCAAGACCACTCACTTACACATAGTTATTTTGTAAGAATGCAATGAGACTAAATTAAATTTAAACACTGAAACCATCCAGTAAATCTTAATTTTCCTAGGAATGAGGCCTTGGTAAAAGTCGGTGTGACCCAAAAAGAAAAAAGTTTATTCTTTTTAATTGACTAATCCTGCTTATCTATTTCCTATTCTCTAAACTTCTTTGTTTCCCTGAGAGAGTCAAAGCCCCAATGGCATCTTAACCTCACTCAGCCAGGTAACACGAAAATAAGTGCTGAGTCAATCAGAACTAACCAACCTAGCCAAGTTTTGAATATAGAATAATTAATACATGTAACAAATGGTTTGAGATCAATCCAAAAAATTAAAATATCTCACAATCATTAGTAATTATGAATAATGAATAATCTTAAGAAAATTTTATACTGCTTGTGGATGTTACAGAAATATAAAAAGTTAAAATTTATGGAGTAAAATATTTGTCTTGAATTAGTCACTCAGCTCTCATATATAAAGTTTTACTAAGATAAAGCCATATTTCAAAATGTTTTTAGATTTTTCATTGGTGCTTGAGTACTTCAAAAGAGTGTGCACTGACAGCACTAAAGACCTTTGTTTACCCAGAGAACTGGTACAACTTGTGTAATATCAAATTAAGGTTTTGTCTACACTGCTAAATGAACGACAAAACTTTTGTCTTTCACAGGTGCTTTAAAAAACTCACCCATCCCCTAAAGAGAAAAGTTCTGCTACAGCAAGTGGCAGTGTAAACACCTCGTTGTCACTCCTGTCGACAATGGGAAACCCCGCTCATAGGGTGTGGAAGTATTTTGTTGGCAAAAGAACCGACAAACTGCGTTTGCACTGCCTGACTTTTAGTGATATGAGCTGTGTAGTGTAGACAAAGTCTAAGTCTTTCCACATTGCCTACCTCAACCCTATTTTTAAAAGGTGAAGAGAACAGTTCAGTCTCAGTGACTGCTAAAATCATTGGTTTCTCTGCTGGGATTGCTACGAATACTGCCAATTAGCACTGAATATGATGGGTGCGTGTAGGTGCAGGTTGGTTTGTGAACTGCACACTTGTTCACCACAAACAGCTTTTACATGCACATTACAAATAGCAACAATCAATCACTATCATTGTCTTAATTGTCTTCATGGTATGCTCCTAACAAATAAAAGGGAACTCAACGTCTCATGGTTTCCATAAATCCATTTACTTTAACACACGCCTAAACTTTTAGGGACACTTAGGGCTTGGCTACACTCACACTTTACAGCGCTGCAACTGGGGTATGAAAAAACACCCCCCTGAGCGCTGCAAGATACAGCGCTGTAAAGCGTCAGTGTAATCAGGGCAGCAGCGCTGGGAGCGCGGCTCCCAGCGCTGCATGCTACACCCGTAAGGGATGTGGTTTACATGCAGCGCTGGGAGAGCTCTCTCCCAGCGCTGCTGCTCTGACTACACTCACACTTCAAAGCGCTGCCGCGGCAGCGCTTTGAAATTCCAAATGTAGCCATACCCTTAATCAGTTCTACAAACTGTGATCTGACTTGGTTTTATCCCCCCTTTATAACTGGATTATCATTTATTTTGAGGAGTTCTGGATTCACAGAAGACTATACTTTACAAACCCCTTCCAGGCACATAGTTAAAGTTTGTCATCTACTGAGAGATGGCATAAGAATAAACAACCATGAAGAGACAATATAATTTATAAAATAGTTAAAATTGTGGTTGTAATCATTTTTCAAAAGTCTGTTTCATGTGACCAGCTATGGATTGAAATTTGTAATAACCAACATTATTGCCTACTAAACTGCCTATGCTCCAGGCAGGTTAGCATCTGTGCAGCATTAAATCATAGCCATGTGTTTCTCTCAAGGGATTTAAATTTCCAGAGTATTAGAGCAGTCGGTCTCAACCTTTCCGGATCACTGTACCCCTTTCAGGAGTCTGATTTACACCTCAGTTAAAACCTACTTGCTTACAAAATCAGACACAAAAATACAAAGGTGTCACTGCACACTGTTTCTGAAAAATTGATTACTTTCTCATTTTTACCATATCATTATAAAATAAATCAATTGGAATATAAATATTGTACTTACATTTCCGTGTATAGTATATAGAGTTGCATAAACAAGTCACAGTCTGTATAAAATTTTAGTTTGTACTGACTTTACGAGAGCTTTTTGTGTAGCCTGTTGTAAAACTAGCCAAACATCTAGAAGAGTTGATGTACCCCTTGAAAAACCTCCGCGTACCCCCCGAAGTACACATATCCCCTAGCTGAGAACTGCTGTATTAGAGTACCCAAAAATACACTTCAGTGTTCACTTAATCTCCAATACTATAATTCCCCAACCTTTCACTGTCAATAGGCTGGTTTTGTATATGACACTGTCAAAATCTAGATAAGAGAAGTGGAATTTAAAGGACAAATAAATGAATGAGGTTCTTCACTCTCAAAACCATATTTTAATCTCTTATGTGCAGTGCCTCTTACATTTGTGAAGAGTATAAAAATTAAGCAGATTTACTTATTTAAAAAGAGTTGATAAAATATTTCAGCCCAGAAAGAAAGAGAAAAATAGAAGCCAGAGTAAAGAATATGCTGCTGGCTCTGTGAAGTGCTTTTAACAAAACACTGAACTTGCTGTATTTTATTTAAAAAAACCACAAAACACCAGTCTTGTAGCTGTGAAATACTTTTTCTCAGTACAGGGTATAAATGTGTTGTATAACTTTGTAGTTAGGGATAGAAAAATTTATATCTTTGCTTAGGATATATCTAGAGCTGTCAGATCTCAAGCAAAATATCCTGCTTGGTCACAGTTTTTCCATTTCTCAAAAATTCCATGCTATGTATTAACATGACAGTCATTTAAACGAAGTTCAGGTAACAGAGGGAGTTATGGGAGAAAAACTAAAATGAATAGATGCTTAGGGATTGATATTCATTTACTTTAAGGCCGCTTTACACCAGTTTGGCAGTGCAAAGCAGCCTTACAGTGAACGGAAATGTAATTTATATAAATGAGCGTAAATGAGAATGAGGTCCCTGCTGTCTATGCTGTTTTCTATGGCCTCTGGTATCAGCAGGATAATGTTAATACTTCTAACAAAAAAAAACAACAACAACAACAACAACAAAAAAGAACTAAGCCAAGCTTTTAAAATGTATTTTAAAACTCGCTGAAGCTTCTGAATTGCAGCCAAATTAAAGTTTTTTAACTTGGATTTTATTTATAATTAATTTAATAACATTCAGCAATTTTTATAAAGACATCCCACCCATCTTGTAATCTAATAACTATCTTACTAAAGAAGCTTTTTTAAAAATGGAGAGAGGATTGGTGGCCTGCTGATCATACTCTGTCTGCATTGCCATCTAGAAGATCGGGGTTCAACTATTGCTCTGGGATGCTTGCTCAACAAGTGAGGACAAGATGAAAACATGGTGAATGTGGCTTGCTCAACCCCTGGGAGCTTGAGGATGACTGAGGTGGAAGAGTGCTATTGCCATTCAACATTACCCTTTTTTTGCCAAATAAAGAAAAGCTAATAGTGTGCTCCAAATGGAATTCCATTCAGTCCTCCTTAGACAGAAAGTTAGTACTTGCGTACAAAGCCTTTTCTCTATGCATAGAGGAAAATATGTGCATCTTTCCAGTAATATTTCAAACTTACTTTTAATACTATATTCTTCAGTTTAGAAGGAACAAGCTAACTCTACTGTTCTAAATTATGTTAGCTTCTGGAATGGAGGTGCATATTTTTACATGAAGTAGTTGCTATCATCACATAATACATAACATCTAAATATATACCAAACAAAAGCAATATTCATTGACTCCATCATTATTGTATCAATACTTCTATGTAATAGTGACAAGTGACTGTTTTGGGGAGCAGGTTAAAGCTAGAAATAATTTTCAATTTGTCCCCCAAGATAAGAGTATGTTAACCTATTTTTAAGCAGCAGTACAATCTTTCCCGAGAGAAAGATGTGTCTGTTAAGCACAGAACTAGGAAACCAGAATTCAGGAGTTCCAGTCTCCACTCTGACCCTGACTTCTTTTGCAGCCTCGGGGAAGTCACCTGACAACTTTCCTTCCATTTACTCAACCAAAAACCTACTTGCTTCCCATGGTACTTTAAGTATTAATTAGCATTTGTAAAGCCCTTTGAAGATGGAAAACATTATATAAATTCTAAGCACTATTTTCAGAATTGTAACGAATAAAGCGATCCCAAATTACCAGATTTAGTAATAGTTCTGTCTAGCACTATTTGGATCAGATAAACTAATACATAGTCCTCTCTCTTTAACTGAGACTGTTAAACTCTTGGTGATTACAGACGCCCTCAGATTTACCCAATTGTTCTGTTCTGGAAAGCCTTGCGTAAGTTGATTTTTGCATAAGTCAGAAACGTATACCCATATGTTATGCAAAAATTTCCGCAACTCGAAAATCCTATTTCTGGTTTATGGAACCTTTTCCGTAAGTGTGAATTTGCGTAAATCAGGTCTTAGTCTTGCGTAACCCAGGGAGCATCTGTATCTCAAAAAATAAATGATCAATTGGAAGAGATGGGGGACAGGGCATGCAGAAAAGGAAACCTTATTCTTTACATTCTTTTAGAAAAATGCAAAGTTTAATTTAACATTTTGGGATGTCGGAATTGACCTCAATCCTATTTTGTCACTTTCCTTTCCTTTCTGCACATAAATATTGGAGCATAAGGCTTTTCCCACATGCCAAAATTTCCATTTGAGGCTTCTTTACCTTCACATAAACATACTTCCATTAATATTACACAATGGAATAATTTACTTTTTTCATGCCGTTCCATTGCATCCTACCCCTTTTCCCAAACAGGGCTAGCAAAGGTATGTAGGTTTTGTCTGTATGCTGGACACTTCAATCAGCACAGATCAAATCTGTACCATAGAGAAAAAAAAGTCAACAGAAATCACAAATTTAGGGTCTTTTGCAGAGTTTGTTGTATCATTCAAAATCATCACTTTCAGTTAAATAAGGATATTTCCAGGCAATCTGGCTATGAACTGATTACACGAGGTAAACCAGGAATGCCATAATTGTGGCTAACTATGCCCACTGAGCTCCTTTCTACCCACACAATTCCACCACACTGTCATTTGTAAATGCGTCTATGTTTGCGTCTATGGGAGAAATGACCCAATGGCACTGAGCTGCCCGTTTATAGCAAAAGTGAGGGAATGAGTTTTCTTTGTGTTCTTGTCTCTCTGCCGGAGTCCAAACAGAGGGTGCAGAGAGAACAGAAAAGCAGGACTCTCAGTTTTGCAACAGACCTGTGATATTGCTTCTGACCATAATTATCAGTCAGGCTGATCTCCAGAGTCTGCTCTTCAAAAACCCTAAATCACGAAGTAACTCAAAAGGCACAATTTCTGGTAATAGCAATTCACATTAAAATATATATTTTTGGTCAAAGTCTAATTCAGAGTTGGGTTATTATTTCTAGTGAAGGTCAAGTTTTTAGCTTAAGCATATTGGTGAACTATTTCCTTTTTTATTAAAAGAGAGGGGTGTGCTGTGTGTCATAATCTGTTCGGGAATTTCATCTCCACATCCTCACACACAGACATTTCCACTGGAACTCTGTGTAAGTCATATCCTATCAAGTGAATCCTTTCAGGGATTGTTACTTGTGTTAACACATTTACTGATTGACTTGATGTAGCCCTTTGAGAAGATAAATGGGCTAGTTTTTTAGAAGAACTGTCAGCTATTGTTTGTATGTTGAATATACTGAAGAGACCCAACAGTAATGTAGGTTTACATCGTTTTTGATAAAAATCTCAAAATCTTTAATAAATGTGAAAAAAATTAGCAATCTCACTACTATGTGGCTTGAAGCTTAAAATGTTCAAATACGGAATAATCCAAAATAAAAATTCAGAAGTGTTTTCTCTTTAAATAATCTTAATTACTTACTGTAATTGAAATTGATCTAGGTAAGTACTTTTCAAAACAGACAGCTGTTACTTAAAATTATTTGACTCACTTTTTCTTTTACTTTGCCTTCCTCAGCAGTTAAATAGCACCAGCAAAACGTGTAGCTGTCTAGTAACTGAGCAACACAGTAAAACCATCAGTACTCTTGCTGTGATTGTTTTGTATATGTAAGAAATTAGAATGTTGTTTGGTGCACCACAGACTCCCAAATCTTGCAAATATAAATATCTGTTTCAGACTTATTATAATCCATTACATTCTTGGGTATTAATTACACAAAAATAAACACTTACTACTGTGCACAGTCAATCAGTTGGTATTCGTTTGACCTCTCGAAGCATGCCTTTACTCCTTCATCATCCCAGAGCTTTTTTGCATGTTCAAAGAATTCCTGAAAATTGGAAATGTGACAAATAAGAGATTTCTCAGGTTTTGTTTTAATTAAAAAGAAACACAATGGTTCCTCCCTCCTCAAATCTTCATGTTTTAAAATGGTTGCAACATGAAAAATTATACATTTAAAGAAGAAAAGGTGGAGAATTATTAGTGAGGTCAAAGTCTCAGAAAAACTAGTTTGGACTGTTGAGTACTTTCACATACAACCTATCAGTTGGTTTCAAGAATTTTATATGATCCAGCCTTTCACTACTTTTCCAAAAGAGCACCTATCTAGTTGGAAAGTAAGAATTAATAAACTGATACAGGCTAGCTTCCCTGTGTGGCCAGAAGAAATGTTAAAAGGGTTGAAACCAGGTTGGTGTATCTCAGTGGCAGAAGACAAATTTCCAAGTAAAAAAATCAGATTTGCTGATACGATGGAATTTGAATAGCAGAAATTAAAGATGAGTTGGAACTGACTCTTAAAATCGTAAGGAAACCTCAACACCAAGCAACTCAGCAGACAACTCCATAGGAACGCGAATATGGCAATGTTAAAGCACCAATATTTTTTTTTTTTGCTTTGATAGACAGTGTGTTGGTTGCTTTTAGCAGCCTAGCAAAGAAAGCCCTGAAAATTAGCATCTAGTTGCTACTCCTGACATTGGACCCTTTATTCCAGGGGTTCTTAACCCTTTCCAGACTACTGTACTCCTTTCAGGAATCTGATTTCTCTTTCATATCCCAAGTTTCGCCTCACTTAAAAACTTAGGCTTAAGCTTTCTGCCCTGGGCCCCATAGAGTCTAACACTGGCCCTGGCAGCCCCATTAAAACAGACTTGCCTACAGTTTGAGAACCGCTAGTACAGTGTATGGAACGGTATAAACAAGTCATTGTCTGTATGATATTTTATTTTGTTTAGTTTGCTAATGCTTTTTGTGTAGCCAGTTGTCAAACTAGGCAAATATCTAAATGTGTTGATGTAACTCCCGGAAGACCTCTGCATACCACTGGTTCAGAACCATTGCCTTATTCAAAAAACTCTGGCCTCAGATTCTGGGGAACCTAGGAAGTACTTTATATCCAGGACTATGCCATAATTAAGAAAACCACCCTGAAACCAAACTAACCCAACATACCTGTTCCTAAAAAGTATAGAGAGCAGCTATAAAAGACAAGCAATGCTCTCTCTGTGTTTGGAGGCACTTGAAGGAACCTTGGCTCCATTGTTTGGCAAAAAGGCAAAAAACACAATTAGGAAGGTCCCTCATGTAAATTCACTACAGACTGGACCTTTTGTAGAAGCTCATGCAGAAACCAGAGGAAAAAATGTTGATGTCTATGGTCTTCCCTCTGAGACAAAAATAAACCAGCAGTTTCCCATCATAGCAGAAGGTAGCTCTTTGCTGTCAGAAATTACATTCTCGGAAGAGATGTAAAACCAAGGCCATGTCTACATCTAAAATTTTGCAGCGCTGGTTGTTACAGCTGTATTAGTACAGCTGTATAGGGCCAGCGCTGCAGAGTGGCCACACTTACAGCAACCAGCGCTGCAAGTGGTGTTAGATGTGGCCACACTGCAGCGCTGTTGGGCGGCTTCAAGGGGGGTTCCGGGACCGAGAGAGCAAACCGGGAAAGGAAACCAGCTTCGCCGCGGTTTGCTCTCTCGGTCCCGGAGCCAGCCAGCAAACCGCGGGGAAGGAGACCTGCTTGCTCGGGGTTCCGGGACCGAGAGAGCAAACCGGGAACGCCGCGGTTTGCTCTCTCGGTCCCGGAGCCAGCCAGCAAACCGCGGGGAAGGAGACCTGCTTGCTCGGGGTTCCGGGACCGAGAGAGCAAACCGGGAACGCCGCGGTTTGCTCTCTCGGTCCCGGAGCCAGCCAGCAAACCGCGGGGAAGGAGACCTGCTTGCTCGGGGTTCCGGGACCGAGAGAGCAAACCGGGAACGCCGCGGTTTGCTCTCTCGGTCCCGGAGCCAGCCAGCAAACCGCGGGGAAGGAGACCTGCTTGCTCGGGGTTCCGGGACCGAGAGAGCAAACCGCGGCGAAGCTGGTTTCCTTTCCCGGTTTGCTCTCTCGGTCCCGGAACCCCGAGCAAGCAGGTCTCCTTCCCCGCGGTTTGCTGGCTGGCTCCGGGACCGAGAGAGCAAACCGCGGCGTTCCCGGTTTGCTCTCTCGGTCCCGGAACCCCGAGCAAGCAGGTCTCCTTCCCCGCGGTTTGCTGGCTGGCTCCGGGACCGAGAGAGCAAACCGGGAAAGGAAACCAGCTTGATTACCAGAGGCTTCCTCCTTCCACGGAGGTCAAGAAAAGCGCTGGTGAGTGTCTACATTGCATTACCAGCGCTGGATCACCAGCGCTGGATCCTCTACACCCGAGACAAAACGGGAGTACGGCCAGCGCTGCAAACAGGGAGTTGCAGCGCTGGTGATGCCCTGCAGATGTGGACACTCTCAAAGTTGCAGCGCTGTAACTCCCTCACCAGCGCTGCAACTTTCTGATGTAGACAAGCCCCAAGACTCTTATCTTTTATGTGAATTAAAGAGTCCATGGCACTTACCACGAGAATAGATGTGCCGGCCCTACTGAGCTGGACAAAACCCACTTTACAAAATTACATTTTGTCTACCTAAATTTCACACTGCAGTTTTGTTTGGAGATGGCATTATCTTTCACTTCCGGCCCTAAAAACCTATTGTGTACTGTTGCTGTATGCTGTTTAAAAGCTTTTGTATCCCACTCCAGAATGTGGTGTTAGAACAGGGGGGTCAGGACTCTCTAGTTCTATTACAAACCAAAACAAAAAAAATCAACCCCCCCACCCTGTTAAAAAAAGTAACAGTTAAGATTGCTAAATTACAAGGCATTTACCTATCACATCATTTATACAAACACAAGTCCTTGTAATTAAGAGCATCATAAATCTTACCCTTCCCAAATAATAAACAAATGTATTATTCTCATCCAGTGTGATGAAATAAGCATTTCATTATAACAAACGAACTTTAACTCTGGCCCATGGAATTTTAAAGCTTTGTTATTGTTGGGGTTTTTATTGGGGTTTTTGCTGTTGTAACTAAGTAAATTTTGGTATTTTCTTTTAAACAATAATGTGAAATGGGAAGCAACTAACGTATCAATTGGCAGTAGAAGTTTTTAGTAATGCACAAATTGCTGTTTATTGAGAATAATGTTGCATATCTAATTTAATAGGAAAAGTATGTAACATTGTCAGAAGAATAAATCTGGATATGATCAGGACAATCTAATTTTCCAAGCCAAAGCTACAGGGCAAGCTAATATGTAGCTTTATAATGGAAGCTGGTTGTAACCTCAACTCTGGAAAGGCTATTGCCTCTTCGTAATTCCTGGCTCAGCTACTAACTTGCTATGTGACTTTCAGCAAATTACTTGACTTGTATCTGGTTCAATTGCACTATGGAAAAATGTGTCCAAAAACACTATACACATCATAGGACAGTTATGAGGCTCAATGTTGGTCTGTAAATTACAGAAAGGGATGAAAAAGTATGTTTTCCAACCCTACTATATCCTTTAAAAAAGAACAATCTTTTCTGTGGTAGTAAAATTCATATCAGAAATTTTCTGTTATGCATTACATTAGTATTGAAATCACCCTCCAGTCTTAAACTCCACCTCCAAAAAACCACCACCCACAAGGTAATACAGCATGTCTAATCTTCAGTAAGTGACTGCCAGATGCTGACAAAACTTTCAGCTTAGAGTACAAATGCAGGAAAGATTTTGAGAAGAGATAGTACACCATAAAAGCAAACCATTATTTTTCAAATGTACTGTATGTAATGTAGATACAGTAAAATAAAGATAAATGACTTCCACTTTCCTGAAGGATTTCAAACCTTGCAGAAAGTGAAGTGTTAAACAATAAAACATAACACTCTATGCATTGTGTTAATTCACAACTACAGTTTCTCTTTCTGTTGTGACTATTACAAGGGCATCCAGATGGCTAACTGGATGCAAGAAATTATAATCAAATGAAAAGCAAACATTTCTCTCTCTCTCAAGTAATCTGTTCAGACTTCAAGAGAGAACTTGATGGTATAATAATCTCAATTCTTTTTAGATTTACTCACTTCACAAATTCTGGAGCCAGACCCATCTGGGTCAACCAGAACTACCCACTAACCTAAGCCTTACAATTCAAAAGAAGTTTTCCTTTGGTGGGTTTTTCCTTTTGATTTTTGTGTTGAAGAGGAAATGAAGTATTCAGTGACTTTGAAAGGGAAAATTCTGGTAACTGTGTAGGATATGAGAGTCTCTAAAAAATCCTAGTAATACTTTAAACATTAAAATTCTACCTTTTGAAGTTATGCTACAGCCACCATAAAGCCCTCCCCTCTTACAGCAGAAAGAGAAACCAAGCGAGAGAACAAAGAAAGAAAAAATTAAGAGGGTGGAGGAAGGAGAGAACTGAGAACATAAAACAGAGAATGCAGCTATAAAATATAAAAATCAAAGCATTAATAGAGAGATAGAAAGGAAAGATATAAGAAAGGAAATAAAAAATAAAATCAATAAAATAACCGGAGAGAGGAAAAGCAGCAGAGAATCCTGCGACACCTTATAGACTAACAGAGGTTTTGGAGCATGAGCTTTCGTGGATGAATACCCACTTCGCACCCCACGAAAGTTCATGCTCCAAAACCTCTGTTAGTCTATAAGGTGCCACAGGATTCTTTGCTGCTTTTACAGATCCAAACTAACACGGCTACCCCTCTGATACTTGACACCATGGAGAGAGGAAGAAACCAAAAAGGAAAATAAAAACCAGAAAATATGGCACAATCTTTAGATTAAAATATTTATTTAATAAATATTTAATCCTGTATTTTATTGGATTTCTCTGTTTAGATTGGCCTGTATTGGGATCCAAGAGTACTACCATTTAAGGGAAGGACATGAGGAAGCAGCATAGTGCCAGAAGAAAATTCAGCTGCGGTCCCCAGATTTAGGGTCCATCGCTTTAGTTCCTGGAGTATGATGAGCTGGAACCCCTCTCTTCCCTCATGGCATCTATCTTTGTAGGCAACCTGTGATAAGATATGGTCAGAGTAGGAGGTGGAGATGTTAGTATAAAACCACGCCCTTTTCCAAAGACTGGTATTGATTGAGAGACACTGGGTATCTCAAAAACCCACTGCTTACAGGCTTCTGCTACTTTACTTATGTTTTTACTTTACTTATGATTGCACCTCCACGTGGTAAACACTTCTGACGCCTGGGTGTTTATTTTTAAAATTTATATTTCACTTTCTATAGAAAAAATCTGCAGCTTTTGGTGTGGCAAACAGTGTTTTGATAGTGGGTAAAATAAAGTACTTTTAATTTGCACTAAAAAATTCATTTTCTCTTTTCTATTTTTGTTTTACATCTGTTTTTCATTAGATGCAAATTTAATTTTGCATTTCTTTCTCCACAAGTATAATTCTGCATATCTATTACCCCCATTTTGGATACAGACACTTTACACAAATCATTGTTGGTTTCTAAGACCACACAAATATGTTGGGCAGAAATTATATGCCTCAAATATTTTAGCCTGATTATTTTATTTTACAGCAGACTGTTTAAAATGATTCCCAGATTTCTTAGTCTAACACAAGTCCTATAATACAGAACAAATATACCTGCCTCTTTAAAATGGACTGAGCTACTGCAGAGGAGCATATTTGTCTGCAAATTGCCTCCTGCCTACATTTACAATCCTTTTTCCTTGATGACTAAACCGTTCCACAAAAATCCTACCCCATTTCAAGACTACCATCACCACCATTCACTTTCCTTGCTCACTTTTAACCCTGTCTTTTACCCTAATAAGCACCCTAATATATTATCTCTTTCTTAGCTGCTCAAGACACCAAGATGTGAACCAGATCCCACATCTCAAATTCACCTCCTACATCCTGAGAATTGTCTAGATCCAGCCTACTTCCTACCTTCATCCACTAAGACATTAGTTAGCATTTATTCGGCTTTCTGGAAAGATTTTAAAAAATGACTAGTGCTTTTAGCTGTCCCAGTTTTTAGATGTCTAACCTAAGGCATATCAGAGGGGCCTGATTTGCAAGGCTGGGGGCTCAGAACTTCCTGAAATCAGGCCCCTTAAGAAGTCTAAAGCTGGACATGGAAAAATTGAGGCACTCCCAAATCACTAGTGACTTTTTACAATCTTGGTCTAAAGAAATATAAAATTGAGCTTTGATATTTATTGTAGACACCGAAATCTACTACCATAGAGATAATTAGTACAACAGAACCTAAAGAGAAACTGGGAATAAGATACTATTAGGAATAGTCCAGATAATAATACAATATTCACAGTAGGGTCATAAAAAAGTAAAGCACAAACTTGCTTCTTCCCTAACTCTTCATTAGATAGATAAACAAATGCATAAATATTTACATTCCTATCATATCTTTCTTGACCTGGGATCTAAATTAGAGATCAGAGCCAGCTTGCAGGAGTAAGGGATGATGCTTCAGGTCTCATTAGCTACAGGTATTTAATTTCTTTAGATGTTTAAGTGGCTAGTGTAAATTCAGTTATGAAAAAGTCAAAGCCACATGAATGCTACACTTTTGATTTAATTACAATCAAGATGCAAAAGACAGTATCTTAAATATTCAGTAACAATACAGACCTGACTGAAAGAGTAAGGAAAAGAAAAAAACCACCCTTTCAATTTCCTTAGATACCCAAAATCAAGGACACACATTTTCAAACTCTCTATTCACTTACACATCATTTGTCTTTTTGTTGTAAATGTAAAGGTTCATGCATTACCTAAAAAGGTGCAGTAACACAAACACATGCTATAGTATTGTTTTGAGCTGGGTGAAATCTTGCTATGGGTTGAGTTAAAATCTCATTCAAACTGATGATACTTTTCATTCAAGATAGCTGTAAAAAACAGTTATGGGGCTATACCTGAAACAAAGCGTAATAGAGTCTGCCCAGAAACTGGTACCATTCCACTGGGTATTCTGATTAGGCGTGCCTGTGTGCAGGTGTGTGAGGGAGCACAGAGAAGAAGAGAGACAGAAAGAGAGAGAGAGAGGGGCAGAGGAAGAAAATAAGAAAGTCAAATAGGAGCCTGGAGCCACAGTGAGACCCTGAAAAAAGTGTGTGCGCGCTTTGGGTCTGGTATTGACTAAAGAGGCTTGGCAGCTATAAGCGAAGGGTGTGTCTACACTGAAAGCGCTACAACGATATGGCTGCAGCTACACCGCTGTAGTGTAGACACTTCCTACAGCAACAGAAGAGTTTTTTTCACTGCTGTAGTAAATCCGCTCCCTCAAAAAGTGGTAGCTAGGTCAATGGAAGAATTCTTCCATCGACATAGTTGGGTCTACTACAGGAGTTAGGTCAACCTAACTACATCGCACAAGGCATGAAATTTTTCACAACTCTGAGTGACGTACTAGGTTGACCTAAGACCAGGCTTACTTACAAGAAACTGCTTCTTTTATTCTTGGTTCCTCCTGTGTTCAGAGAAGCAGGACTTCATGCATTTCTTGTAAATAAACAAGATTGCATCAAAGAAAATAGACTCCATCAATTTCTGCTTCCAACTGGAACACATCCAGGGCCGTGAAATTTGGCTAGCTGCTCATATCAAAAAGGGGCAACAATAAAACACACAGTGACTTTAAGATACGTACAAGTGTATATCAAGTACATTCCACTTCCTGGCTACTGCCTATAATCAGCACTGAATTTTCAATTAAAAATTAAATTTTTTTTTAAAGGGATCTCAGTTAACAGTTTTCAGCACTTTCTCTGTAGGATGGAGAAGGTGTAGGGAGGTTCCTTCTTCACAAAACATATAATGACAGAAACTGTGAAGCAATATTCATAGCAAATCATTATTAAAATCACTATTTCAAATGTGCTTAAAGGAGTTTACAGCATGATCCTTCTTGAAATTTAAGTTTCCTTATTTAAGAAATAAACATTGCATGAGAAACCTACACTCACCCATACAGCACCTACAAAACCTGTAACGATGCCTTAAAAAAGGAATTGTTTGACTTTCCATGTAGGGAATAAAATTTTAAAGTACCTAAATTAGGCAAGAAATATAAGAGAAGACTAAAAAGCCAAATATCTTCATGGAAAAATCTTTATCTATGTTGGAAACGAAATTCTTTATTTGATGACTGCCTTACAAACTAAAAAAGGTCATATTAGATCAGTCATTTTGTTTGCTAATGAGACTCTAGGCACTTGCATTCCAGATGAAGCACACATTGTGGCTGTCAGATGCCATCTCTAACCCTCCTAGAAATTGGTAGGCAGAAGACAACACAGTATTTTCTCTTCTACGTATTTACTCTGTTAATGCACTGTAAAACTTGCATGACTCCTCAACAAGATAATAAGAAATCAGGTCATTTCCCCCTACCTCACACTAAAATTCATATTCCTAGTCTTCTGACCCTTGGATATCCAAGCTTATTTCTTAATTCAAATACAGCTTTAATCTATTTATCTGTTTGATTCGTATGACAACCATTTAAAGAATGTGAAACTAAAGTGACAAATGTCCTACAATGATATAAGTAGTACATATTTTTATGGTTTTATACTATGGTGTGAAAGTCAAAGTCTTGAATTTTATTCTTTGATGTGATTACTTTTTTGCTTTTGTTTTAAACCAAACTATGCAATTCACTTAAAAACAACTGTTTTGTTGTTTTTGAAAGACAGTACATAATATTTATATTTACAAATGCCTTGTTCTCTACATAACTAAATTCTAGAGCAAATAAGGCAAGAATTCTATAAACCACCTCATTTTATACATAGCCCCGATTCATTACCTGGGCACTGTCCATCCTGTGCACTGAATGAAGGAGGGTCCTGTGTAGGGTGACCAGATGGGATGAAGAAAATATCGGGACACACGGGGTGAGGGGGGTTCCATTCCAGGTTCTGGAGGAGAGTGGTTGTAACCCACACACCTCCTGGGCATGGTGCTCTGTCCCTCTCTAGTAGCACCGAGACCACTTAGGGATTAATGAGTCTGCTACAGCCTTAGCTAACAGGCATACGGCTTTTAGCTCATGCAGTAGAGGCTCACGCACTTAGCTCCAGAGGTCCCAGGTTCAATACCGCTCACTGATGACCAGGGTCTGTCAACATTACACATACTCTAGTGGTTCCAGACCCTTTGCTCTAGCATGTCTGACACCATGCCTGCTCCTCTTGCTGCTATCCTTCTCTGCTGCTGTTCTTCCGAAGCCTGTGCCTCTCCCTCTTCTATTGTGCCTAGCTTGTCCCTGTTCCCCATTATGTTCCTTGCTCCTCTACATGAGTCAAGCTGCTGCTTCTTTCTCCTCCATGCTACCTGGGCACCAGAGGTGGGGACACTGAAAGCACAGAAGAGACAGTCTCCCTATTCTCAATCCTTGCACCACACAACCCCTAGCAGCTAGGAGGAGCAATTACAGGGGAAGTCCAGCTTAGTTTCAGTTGTCCAGGCTTGGAGCATGCTTAATGCAGATGCAATCCTTTGAGAATTTAGCTGCCAAATCCTAAGAAACTTCTACTGTGCATGTTCAAATTGTGACTTTCAGAGGCTTATAAAGCAGCCAAATTTGGGTGGCTTTTCAGAGAGGCAGAAAAATGAAACTTCCTGAGTAAGTTCCTGCTCCAAAACATAAACATGTTAGAGCTTCTCAACTAAATGGTTGGAAGAATTTTTTTAACATGGGCAAAACAATGTATTTTCCCCTTATCTCATTCTCTGAAATGGCTGAATCATTTTTGTTTTTTTAAGTTTCAGCTGACACCTGGCACGGAAAAATTCAGTCCAAATACTGCATCTACAATAGAAACTCTCAGCAACTAAAATGATTAGGGGTTTGGAACGGGTCCCATATGAGGAGAGATTAAAGAGGCTAGGACTTTTCAGCTTGGAAAAGAGGACACTATGGGGGGACATGATAGAGGTATATAAAATCATGAGTGGTGTGGAGAAAGTGAATAAGGAAAAGTTATTTACTTGTTCTCATAATATTAGAACTTAGGGCCATGAAATGAAATTAACGGGCAGCAAGTTTAAAACAAATAAAAGGAAGTTCTTCTTCACACAGCGCACAGTCAACCTGTGGAACTCCTTGCCTGAGGAGGTTGTGAAGGGTAGGACTATAACATGGTTCAAAAGAGAACTAGATACATTCATGCACGTTAAGTCCATTAATGGCTATTAGCCAGGATTGTTAAGGAATGGTGTCCCTAGCCTCTGTTTGCCAGAGGATGGAGATGGATGGCAGAAGAGAGATCACTTGATCTTTACCTGTTAGGTTCACTCCCTCTGGGACACCTGGCATTGGTCACTGTTGGAAGACAGAATAGTGGGCTGGATGGACCTTTGGTCTGACCCAATATAGCCATTCCTTATGGTCTTATGTTAGGCAACTGCATTACAGGCTTTGCTGTCAGCTCTGCCTTAACAAAAAGTCATTTTCTATTTATACAGAAAAATGGGATTTGTCACACTGGATCAAGACCACTGGCTCATCTAGTCTGGTATTCTAATTCACACAATGGACAGTAACCAGTGCCTCAGAGGAACATACAAGAAACCCCACGATGGACAATTACAGACAACCTGCTCCAAAAGGAAGTTTCTTCAGAACCTGCAGCAGTTAGTGGTTGGCTTGTGCCCTGAAGCCTGATAGCTATAATTTTAAAAAACAACTATCAAAAGTAACTGCAGATGTTTTAGGAAGCTCATAAATGTTGAATCCTTTTCTCAGTGCTTGCTATCATTAATAACCTGTGGCAATGAGTACTACTCGTTATTATGCATAGTGTTCTCTTATCCGTTTTGAATTTGTCTTTCAGTTTCATTGTTTTGTATTAGGAGACAGAGCAAATAAGAACTCCTGATTTATCTTCTCTGTACCATTCATAATTGTGTCTGTAACTCCATTGTGTCTTCTCACTAGCATTCTCACTCAACTGAACAGTCCCTGACTTTTACAACTCCCCTCATAGGTTAGTCTTTCCATGGCTCTAATAATTTGTCTCCTATCTCTGAACCCAATCTATTTCGTCTATATCCTTTTTGAGACAAGATGACCAGAACCATACATTAGGGTTTGCAACTTTCTAATGGCACAAAACTGAAAACCCTTGCCCCGTCCCTTTCATGAGGCCCCACCCCTTCTCTGAGGCCATGCCTCTGCTCACTCCATCACCCCTCACTCTATTGTTCACTCTCCCCCACCACCATTCACTTTCAGCGGGCTGGGGCAGGGGATTGGGGTGCGGGAGTTCCGGCTGGGGATGTGGGCTCTGGGGTGGGACCGGGGATGAGGGGCTTGAGGTGCAGGAGTGGGCTCTGGGCTGGGGCAGGGAGTTGGGGTATGTGAGGGTGTGAGTCCTGCTAAGTGACAGCACAGAAGAATCCCATGCACCGCTATAGGCTGGGGACCGACTGGCTAAGCAGCAGTTCTGCAGAAAAGGACCTGGGATTACAGTGGATGAGAAGTTGCATACTGGGCTGCATTAGTAGAAGCATTGTCAGCAGATAGAGGGAAGAGATTATTCCCCTCTATTCAGCACTGGTGAGGCCACATCTGGAGTACTGCGTCCAGTTTGGGCCCCCCACTACAGAAAGGATGTGGACAACCTGGAGAGAGTCCACTGGAGGGCAACAAAAATGATCAGGAGGCTGAAGCACATGATTTACAAGGAGAGGCTGACAGAACTGCGCTTAGTTAGCCTGCAGAAGAGAAGAGTGAGGGGGGGATTTGATAGCAGCCTTCAATAAAGAGGATGTTTCGGCTGTTCTCAGTTGTGGCAAATGACAAAACAAGGTCTCAAGCTGCAGTGGGGGAGGTCTAGGTTGGATATTAGGAAAAACTATTTCACTAAGAGGGTAGTGAAGCACTGGAATGGGTTACCTAGGGAGGTGGTGGAATCTCCATCCTTAGAGGTTTTTAAGACCTGGCTGGAATGATTTAGTTGGTGTTGGTCCTGCTTTGAGCAGGAGGTTGGACTAGATGACCTCCTGAGGTCTCTTCCAACCCTAATCTTCTATGATTCTGACTCCAGCTGGGGGTGCAGGCTCTGGGGACAGAAATGAAGGTCTGGGAGATGGCTATGGGCTGGGGTTGGGGTGCAGGGAACAGAGCACTGTGTCTGGGAGTGCAGACTCTGGGGTGGTCTGGGGATGAGGAGTTTGGGGTGCAGGAGGGGGCTCTGGCTGGGGCCCTGGGGTTTGGAGTGCGGGACGGGGTGTGATCTCTGGCTGGGGGTGCTCTGGCTGGGGCTGGGATGGGGTTTAGGGTACAGGAGGGGGCGCTGGGCTTGGGCAGGGGGTTGGGGTGCAGGGGGTGAGGGCTTTGGCAGGGGATGTGGGCTCTGGGGTGAAGCCATGGATGAGGGTTTTGGGGTGCAGCAAGGGGAGTAAGGCTGGGGCAGGGGGTTGAGGTGAGTCTGGGTGCAGGAGCGGACTTTGGGCTGGGGTAAGGGGTTAGGATGCAGGTGGGGGTTCGGGATCCCGACGGCACTTATGGGCAACGAAGTGGCCACCAGGTCCATGCAACCCCTAGGCGCATGGGCGGCTCCATACGCAGCCCTTGCACCCGCATGCGCCATCCCCGAACTCCTATTGGTCACAGTTCCTGGCCAATGGGAACTGCAGAGCTGGCACTTGGGGCAGGGGCGGTGCGTGAATCCATTGCCGCCCATGCATCTAGGGGCTACTAGGACCTGGTGGCTGCTTCTCGGAGTTGCAGGGAGCCTGCTTTAGCCCGAGGCCGCTGACTGGACCTTTAAAGGTCTGGTCAGCAGTGCCAACCGGAGCTGCCAGTGTCCCTTTTCGACCAGGCATTCTGGTCGAAAACCACATGCCTGGCAACCCTACCAAACATAGCATCAATACTGGATATCTTTCTAAGAAGATATGCTAGACCTCAAACAGAAGTTATGGCCCTGAGGCAGAAATTACTGGGCCTGTGTTATGCAGGAGGTCAGATCAGATCTTCAAAATGGTCCTTTCTGGCTTTAAAAATCTGTGACATTATCATTTACATTTCTGCTGTAGCAAGTCACTCTTTGACAAAGACCTAAATTACCATAAAATGACTGTTATTAGAGAGAATATTCAAACGATGCTAAATCAGGTTGTTTTAATCCCACATTGTATTACAAAACAGGAAAAAACAAAAACACGGGATGGTACAAAGGGCGAGGAGGATCCAAAGGCTTCAAAATATCTGTGGCACAATATTCTGGGAACAAAAACCTCCTATGTTTTACTATAATCAATGACTGTGCTACAGTCTTCTCTAATGCCATATTTTTGCCATATTCCTTCAAAATGAATTATACAAAAATCCTCAGCATCAGTAGGTGCTATAAACAACAACCTGAAATCCCTTGATCTGGCATCAGTCGCTTTGAAATAACATATTTTTCAGGTACATCAGTGACTCACCATAAAATCTGACCCTTTCTGTGAAAAATATCATGCATCTGCACAAAAATTGGATGCTTTCTATAAAAAAACAACAAATTAAAATGCAACTGAGCTCATATTATGGAATACTAACATTCATAAATACTAATACTCACTTTCTGATATGCAGTACATAGGATTCTTGCCAGATTTAACACCCCTCTGGCAGAGTTCTGACACTTTTTAAAAAATCTCCACAAGTATGTAAAATTAGGAGATCAAGTACCACTGATGTTTATCTATCCTCTCACCATTTTTATTCCTCCCTCTCAAATGTTCATCACAGTAGTCCTGCCTGCATTACAAAACCAGCCGACTCAGTGGACCTGGCTACTACACAGTTAAAATGTGTAGGGTACATGGGATTAAACAGTGTTCTAACAAAATCATGACTGGGTTAACACTTTGGACATGGTCAAACAGCTAAATGGTAATAAATTATAGATGCTAGCAGGTAGTGTTGGCAGCTAGATACTAAGGAGATGGGTACAAAAGTGTTGGGGCAGATTATACAGAGTCCTTCTTTGAATCAAGAGGATAAACATATTGTGACAGACTAGAGATCTTTGTGTGAACTGGCTGTTATACCATCACAACCATTCTTAAAAAATAATCTATACTGTGTTGAATAGGTAATTCTAATACATACAAGCTGCACAGTTCAGTTACTTTATCATGGGGTATGTTTGGTTTGGATTTTTCAAGGTAACCTTTTCAAACGTTTCACCAGGTAAAACCACAAGAGAGAAGTCTGATCACTTATCTCTCAAACAAACAAGCATGGTCTCTTGATAATCAACCTTTTGTTTAGGAGACATGAGTGTCCCTTATGGCTCTACCAGTTCCATTTCTCAATCCTTTATGTATCAATCTGATCAACGAGGGAGCCTATTTTGCTGTTGGTAAACAAAATTCAGCTGCCCAACCTCCTAAGGCTAGCAAGATAGATAAAGAGGGTTACAATTTAAAAACAAAATTATGGGCATGACAGAAGATCCCTTTAATTTTTCCAATAGCACACTAATCAAAACCTTCATTAGCACCAAAGTAATAGCCTAAGAATAATTAAAGCCATTTAGGAATGGCCACTCTGCACCGAAGGGACCTGCTTAACGATTATGTTCGAAGCTTCCTTATCCACCTGCTCTAGTGTCATCTTAATTAGGCAGTAATCCTTGGGGAGAAGATAACCTCTACCCCCAGCAGGGTATTTTTCTGCTGTAACTTCTGGGTATGCAATAACCATGCAATTACCTTGCTAATTAGTAAAACATTTTAACAGGCAAATCAGCAGTTTGGTGCTAACAACAGAGTTGTCCTCCAGGACCTAACTAGGTGCCTGTCAAACAGAAATCAAAAGACACAACCTAATTCTTCTCCTCACACACCACACCCCTTTTCACTTTCTTTAGAAAGTAATAATCACAAAAAAATTTGATGAACCCTCACTAAACATAACTTAATCTATGTCTTAACATGGAGGGTTTGTAAACAGCGTTCCCCATTGAATACATTTATGTCAGTGAATCTTAGGGCTCTGAGAGACCAGAATCAACTAATCAACTCCTAAGAGAATCCTTCCATACCTGGAATTGAAAGGAAAATACCTAGCGAAACAAAGTGCATTATAAATGTGCTTAAATAACGGTTTAAAACTTAACCAAAAAGGAGAACTGTAAATACACAGAGTATTTTGTGAATTACGGAGCTGCTTGATAGTGGCTCCATGTTTAAGCTTGCAACCAGTGTGTGTGCCACTATAAGCTCTTTTTTCATCCTTTCCCCCACTCTCTTTCAATAAGCTCAATTGTGACTTTAAAAAAAAATGAAAATCACCAGAATTTCTTTAAGTAGATCACAGACTTCATTTGTAATGTTTGAACTATATATTAAGGCTTTATTTTTCAGTTCTACATCTGTAAAAATGGACTCTCAATTTTACAGAAAGTATCTAACAATTCTTTAAGTCCTACTAGTGCAAAAAAAATGATTGTATTTAAAGTCTTGAAGACTTCTACACAACTGAACATAGGCAAAGTCTTGCAAATAGGACAGTCTTCTAGGAGGGGGTAAAGGACAAAGCAGCAGTTAATAAAACAGCTACTTTAATGACCGGTTTCCCATCTCAAAAAATATTTAATGTCAAGATAATTGTCAGCTAAAATTTTAAATGAAAATAATGGTATTACAATGGTGTTTATTGTTTAAAGAACTCCTAAACTTCATATAGGAAGTACTTCATTATTTAGCTAGTGTAGTACTTTAGATACATTAGTTCTAAAGAGCAGCTCACTTTAGTCCTCTTTCCACTTCTCAAAAAATGCCTTGTTCTTCCTGAACTGGATGGCCTTGCCCAAGTCAGTAAGTTAGAAGCTTTATTCATATTGAAGAAATTAATCTCTCATTTCAAGCTTCCTTCTCTTCATTTTAATTCTATGCTTCATTTTATACTCCTGGAGGAATTCTGCGCCACTGCGCAATGCAGAATTTTGCGGAAATTAATGTTGGGTGTGCAGAATTTCCTCCCCCATCCTCCCCAAATGGTCTGCAGAGAGGCTGGCCGCCACTAGGTGCCGCTGGACCTGGCAGAGCCCAGCTTGCAAATATAAGACAAGGCTGGGGGGAGGGAACTGGAGCATTCCCAGAAGTTGCAGTTCCCAGCACGCCCTGAAGGAAGGAGGTGTCATCATGCAGGAACCTCCATGTAAGTCCGGGACCCAGCATCAGCTCTGGATTCCTGGGTTCCTGGAGGGTAGGGTCTGTGAGTGTCTGGGCTGGAGGAGCAGGGTGCAGCTGGCCTCTGGGGAGGAGTGAGTGTGACTGTCTCCACCGGGGAGGGCCATATGGAAGGCTCTGGGGATGTGAGTGAGTGTCTAGTGCCCTGGCTGGACTCTGGGGGGGAAGGGTCAGAGAAGCAGGAACTGGGTTATTGTAGCAATTTCTCTAATTCTCTACTCCTGGGGGAATTTTTGGGTGTGTTTGTATTGTTACAGACATACTTGCTGACAGGTATTTTGAAATAAATCACCAAAATAAATGAAACTGGTGAGATTATGCAGTGTTGTTTTGACAAATAAAATTACCAGAATTTTGCAGAATTTTAAAATATTGTGTGCAAAATTTTTAATTTTTTGGCACAGAATTCCCCAGGAGTAACTTTGAGTTTGTCATTATGCATTTTAGAAACCTGTATCACCCACTTGGGACGTTCAGGGTACAGAGAACTATGGAATTAAATAGGATGTCAAGTGTACTAGAGAGAAGAAAGGGCAAACTAAGTTCTCGCACATAAAGAAATATGTATGTAGGCTAACAGCAAAGGGGAAGAAAAGGAAGGCAAAAGAAAGGATTGAGAGGGACGACTCCTGAGGAAGTCCTAATGGAGGAAGAAGCTGTATAAAAAGGGAAGACTGAAGTGAGAGAAACAGCTAGGGAATCTCCTAAAGAGTACTACTGTGAGAGATGTTCTCTTCTCAGATGAGTTTGGTGGTTACAGGGAAGATACTACCTGTTGTATTTTTTTTACTTTGTACTGCAAGTCCTGGCTATATGCCTGGAAGCACTAGAAAAAGTAGCATTTTGGACACCCACAGTTCAAATGTTTTTGGGTCCAGCTCCTTAAAGCCTCACACAGCTATTCAAATGAACCTCTAAACTGACATGGACTGCAATACACTTGTTATTCAAGTTTATAGACTCAAATGAGCACAACTCAATTGTGTGCTGAAATATGATGTTTGTGCTGCAAACCATACCTTCTAAAAATAATAATTTCAGCTAAAATGAAAACATTCAGAGGTAAGAGCAACGAAAATCGGTTACTTTCCTGCTATTGAAAATGGCTAGTAAAATTAGTCATTGGATTCGTCATGTATTTTCTTTATTAGGATAATGGAAATTTTATGTTCCAGTGTCAAGTGCATCCACATTTCCACTTATTCACTTTAGAAGAATTTTTCACAGCTTTTATTTTCAAGTTAAGAGTTAAATAGCTTTTTCAGAGGATAATGTTTGGATTTAAGATATTTTCTAGTATATCATCTCATGTCAGAATGTTCCATTGGTTGTTAAATTAACATCCTCAACTTTTCCATTCTGCCTAATCCTGGAACAAGTATGCCACTATTCATAAGATAATACACTGGTTACAAACAGCTCACAATCTCTCTGCTTCAGGCCTCTGCCAATTCCTGATGCTGATTCAGCACAGTGGAACAGCTCAGTGATGCAAAAAATAGTTTGCAAATGCTTCCTTCACTTCTCATCCTGGTTTCTCCTAACAGGAGAGGGGGGAAGGGAGAGAACCATTTTAGTAGACTATGTTGAAACTGTGATCCTTAAAGATTCTTGCTATTGTATGATTTCTGAACGAATTATTGTGCCAAGGACAAAAAGGTTGTATATAGTCTACACCATCCTAGGATTTGGTCAATAACTATGTTTCTTCCTTTCCTAATGGATTATACTATTATAGTTCCTAATGGAAAAACTACATTTAAATTAACTTTTCTCCTGAACTGTAAATTAAGTAATACATATATTACTTCTATATATAAAATTCTGATTACATACTTCACCTTTTCTACACAATATTTAAAAAAATAGAAGTATTTTTAAAATCCTGAAAGACATCTGCACTATGGTATGTTAAATATAGTTAAATAGTTGCTAATGACACAGGATGTGGTAAAGCTGCAAGGGTTTGAATAACAAATAAGGTTTCATACCAATGACCAAACAGAAAAATTAAATACAGATTCAACCTCTGAACACAAAACCTAGTTGATGATAGTAGGTTATAACTATTATCTAAACATTGATGATACAGACTGTAGATGAGTGGTGAGCCTATAAACTGGAAATAGAACCTGTGCTGTAATGTGAAAAATCAGAGATGTTATCCACAATGGTGACATTTTTGCAATACTTAAGTAACAAAAATGAATAGTATCAGAGGGGTAGCCGTGTTAGTCTGGATCTGTAAAAGCAGCAAAGAATCCTGTGGCACCTTATAGACTAACAGACGTTTTGAAGCATGAGCTTTCGTGGGTGAATACCCACTTCATCAGATGCATATCTGAATAGCGTTGCCTTAGATTGTCAAAGGTCTAATACACCTCTATGAAAGTGTTGCAAAAGTGGAAAGTGTGTGGTGTCTGATCAGATTAGAGAATAGGAAGTCAGGCTTCCTGAGTTCTACTCCTAGCTCTGTGACTGACCTGTGTCAACAGGGCCCTTCAACTTCTGTGCCTCTATGCAGCCATCTGTAATTGAGCATAATACTTTGCTACCTCAC
The DNA here is from genome assembly GCF_007399415.2 of Gopherus evgoodei. Lineage (NCBI taxonomy): Eukaryota > Metazoa > Chordata > Testudines > Testudinidae > Gopherus > Gopherus evgoodei. The sequence continues at coordinate 204,146,967 of NC_044323.1, forward strand.
AGAGTGTTGTGAAGTTTAATTGATTAATATATGTAAATCATGTTGTGATCCTTGGATGAGGGGCGCTATATGTGTTCAAAGTATTATTATAATATATAAATTATGTAGTAGTTTTTTTTTGTCATTTCACTGTAGACAACATCATCAGTTCACTAGTGTTGTCAAAATAATCAAGTTCTCATTATAGTCAGGTAGCATAGCTCTAGATCTTATATTTAGGGCCCTTCGTTTTAATTTTTTATTAAATTTTTCTCAGGAATTTATCAATGTTTAGTACCACAACAACAAAAACAGGGGAAAAAAAGTGCAAAAACATTTTTTTCTGGGTAAATATCGGGATTTATTTTGGTGGATGGAATGACAGGAGAAAAAAGTATTCACTAGATTAATGCTCCTTCCTCAGAGGTTTTTACAGTCAGGCTTGACAAAGCCATGGCTGGGATGATTTAGTTGGGAATTGGTCCTGCTTTGAGCAGGGGGTTGGACTAGATGGGCTCCTGAGGTCCTTCCAACCTTGATATTCTATGATTCTATGATGAATGGAATTCAGTGTGGTTTGCTGCAGAACTAAAACAGAACTCAAAACACGCCACCTCTGAGTTTAAGAAAACAATCTCTCTCTAATCCCCAAATAAAACTTATTTGAATAAACATCTTACTGTTGTAGACTAAGAACTATTTGCCTGTAAATATTTACATTTAATAACTGGGCTGCACCATTTGCAGCGCATACACTCAACTTCATCCTTTTCTCCTAATTTTGTTTTTCTAAAACTTTCGAATACTTGTGTTCTGAAACGTATTCTGATACAGATTTTCATTTTCTTCCCATTTTAGTGTGTCAAATCTTTAAATCATTATCTGCTAACAGCTTGAAATGTGTACATGGTGGGCATGAGATTCATCAGTACGTTCAGATGTGCACACACTTCGGAGCGTGTGTGTGGGCCTGTTTGTTTACTGTGTGCATCTTCTAGATTAATATATAGCCTTATTTCATCAGGTAGCTTTGCATATATATGCAGATTAATGTATTATTGGAATACATATATCTCATGCAATGTATTGTATTTTCCTAAAAAAACAAGTTATTTTTTATATATTAGAATGATATCAAAGTAGGGCGAAAATTGGAAAAAAACCTAATACTACCTTTTGTAAAACTTGGGATTTTTCTGGTAAAAATTGATTTAAATTGAAAGCAAAGGGGCTTTACTTATACTTTCTATACTTTAATAAACTGATACATTTCCAGGTAAAAAAGGGACTACTATGATCATCTAGTCTGGTCTGGGAACTAGAAGTCACAGAATTTAACTCAAAAAGAACGAGGAGTACTTGTGGCACCTTAGAGGCTAACAAATTTATTTGGGCATAAGCTTTTGTGGGATAAAACCCACTTCATCGAATGCATACAGTGGAAAATACAGTAGGAAGATATATATACACAGAGAACATGAAAAAATGGGTGTTGCCATACCAACTATAATGAGACTAATCAATGAAGGTGGGCTGCTATCAGCAGGAGAAAAAAAAAAACTTGTAGTGATAATCAGGATGGCCCATTTCCAACAGTTGACAAGAAGGTGTGAGTAACAGTAGGGGAAAATTAGCATGGGAAAATAGTTTTTACTTTGTGTAATGACCCATCCATTCTCAGTCTTTATTCAAGCCTAATTTAATGGTGTCCAGTTTGCAAATTAATTTCAATTCAGTACTTACTGCAATAGATGGAATTATTCTTCCCTACCCAGGTAGCCCGATCACTTTTGAATGAACTGAAGCATATCTTTTAGAAAGATATCTGATCTCAAGTTAAATGTTGAGTAATCATGAGTTTTTGTCTTCCCTTAATAAATTATTCCAATGGTTGATTATCCTCACAGTTAAAAAGTTGCATCTTATTTCTAATTCGAATTTTTCTAGCTTCACCTGCCAGCTATTGGATCTTGTTATGCCATTGTCTATGCTTTAAACAGCCTCAAAATATTAACTACTCCTCCCTGTGCAGTTACTTTCTATGCCATATGATGTATTTGACATTAAAGGAATTACCATACTGGATTAAAAACAATTTATGAAATTTATAAGGATTTTTACAGTGCTCTTTATTACACAATCTGAGCACCCGATGGCCCATTTATGAAACAGAGATAGTTCTGCATCCATATCATATGCATTTACATATAAATCTTTTTTACTTTTTCAGTTTAGAAAAAATATAATTCAGAGTGTAGAGCTCAGGAGAATGAGATGAAGAGTCAGCAGCACATGCGGGGCAGACTGTTCCTGTCAACATGGAATATAGCCCTTGGATTGCTCATCAAGCCCTCAGATCGCTACCCCTTCCTGCTTCTCCACATGGGCACCAATGATACTGCCAAGAATGATCTTGAGCGGATTACTGCAGACTACGTGGCTCTGGCAAGAAGGATAAAGGAGTTTGAGGCGCAAGTGGAGTTCTCGTCCATCCTCCCAGTGCAGGGAAAAGGTGTGGGTAGGGATTGTTGAATTGTGGAAGTCAACGAATGGCTACGCAGATGGTGTCGGAGAGAAGGCTTTGGATTCTTCGACCATGGGATGGGGTTCCAAGAAGGAGGAGTGCTAGGCAGAGATGGGCTCCACCTAACGAAGAGAGGGAAGAGCATCTTTGCAGGCAGGCTGACTAACCTAGTGAGGAGGGCTTTAAACTAGCCTCACCAGGGGAAGGAGATCAAAGCCCTGAGGTAAGTGGGGAAATGGGATACCGGGAGGAAGCACGAGCAGGAGAGTGCAAGAGGGGAGGACTCCTGTCTCAGACAGAGAAAGTGGGACAATCAGCGAGTTATCTTAAGTGCCTATACACAAATGCAAGAAGCATGGGAAACAAGCAGGGAGAACTGGAAGTCCTGGCACAGTGAAGGAAGTATGATGTGATTGGAATAACAGAAACTTGGTGGGATAACTCACATGACTGGAGTACTGTCATGGATGGATATAAACTGTTCAGGAAGGACAGGCAGGGCAGAAAAGGTGAGGGAGTTGCCTTGTATGTAAGAGAGCTGTATGACTGCTCAGAGCTCCGGTATGAAATTGCAGAAAAACCTGAGAGTCTCTGGATTAAGTTTCGAAGTGTGAGCAACAAGAGTGATGTCATGGTGGGAGTCTGCTACAGACCACCATACCAGGGGGATGAGGTGGACGAGGCTTTCTTCCGGCAACTAGCAGAAATTACTAGATCGCAGGCCCTGGCTCTCATGGGAGACTTTAATCACCCTGATATATGCTGGGAGAGCAATACAGGGGTGCACAGACAATCCAGGAAGTTTTTGGAAAGTGTAGGGAACAATTTCCTGGTGCAAGTGCTGGAGGAACCAACTAAGGGCAGAGCTCTTCTTGACCTGCTGCTCCCTAACAGAGAAGAGTTAGTAGGGGAAGCAAAAGTAGATGGGAACCTGGGAGGCAGTGGCCATGAGATGGTTGAGTTCAGGATCCTGACGCAAGGAAGAAAGGAGAGCAGCAGAATACAGACCCTGGACTTCAGAAAAGCAGACTTTGACTCCCTCAGGGAGCTGATGGGCAGGATCCCCTGGGAAAATAACATGAGGGGGAAAGGAGTCCAGGAGAGGTGGCTGTATTTTAAAGAATCCTCATTGAGGTTGCAGGAAAAAAACATCCCAATGTGTAGGAAGACTAGTAAATATGACAGGAGACCAGCTTGGCTTAACAGTGAAATCCTTGCTGATCTAAAACGCAAAAAAGAAGCTTACAAGAAGTGGAAGATTGGACAAATGACCAGGGAGGAGTATAAAGATATTGCTCAGGCATGCAGGAGTGAAATCAGGAAGGCCAAATCACACTTGGAGTTGCAGCTAGCAAGAGATGTTAAGAGTAACAAGAAGGGTTTCTTCAGGTTTGTTAGCAACAAGAAGAAAGTCAAGGAAAGTGTGGGCCCCTTACTGAATGTGGAAGGCAACCTAGTGACAGAGGATGTGGAAAAAGCTAATGTACTCAATGATTTTTTTGCCTCTGTCTTCACAAACAAGGTCAGCTGTCAGACTGCTGCACTGGGCAACACAGTATGGGGAGAAGGTGACCAGCCCTCCCTCTGTGGAGAAAGAAGTGGTTCGGGACTATTCAGAAAAACTGGATGAGCACAAGTCCATGAGGCCGGATGAGCTGCACCCGAGGGTGCTAAAGGAGTTGGCAGATGTGATTGCAGAGCCATTGGACATTATCTTTGAAAACTCATGGCGAATGGAGGAGGTCCTGGATGACTGGAAAAAGGTTACTGTAGTTCCCATCTTTAAAAAAGGGAAGAAGGAGGATCTGGGGAACTACAGGCCAATCAGCCTCACCTCAGTCCCTGGAAAAATCATGGAGCAGGTCCTCAAGGAATCAATTCTGAAGCACTTAGAGGAGAGGAAAGTGATCAGGAAGAGTCAGCATGGATTCACCAAGGGCAAGTCATGCCTGACTAACCTAATTGCCTTCTATGAGGAGATAACTGGGTCTCTGGATGAGGGGAAAGCAGTGGATATGTTATTCCTTGACTTTAGCAAAACTTTTGATACGGTCTCCCACAGTATTCTTGCCAGCAAGTTAAAGAAGTATGGGCTGGATGAATGGACTATAAGGTGGATAGAAAGCTGGCTAGATCGTCGGGCTCAACCGGTAGTGATCAACGGCTCCATGTCTAGTTGGCGGCCGGTTTCAAGTGGAGTGCCCCAAGGGGCAGTCCTGGGGCCGGTTTTGTTCAATATCTTCATTAATCATCTGGAGGATGGCGTGGATTGCACTCTCAGCAAGTTTGCAGATGACACTAAACTTGGAGGAGTGGTAGATATGCTGGAGGGTAGGGATAGGATACAGGGGGACCTAGACAAATTAGAGGACTGGGCCAAAAGGAACCTGTTGAGGTTCAACAAGGACAAGTGCAGAGTCCTGCACTTAGGATGGAAGAATCCCATTCACTGTTACAGACTATGGATCGAATGGCTAGGAAGCAGTTCTGCAGAAAAGGACCTAGAGGTTACAGTGGATGAGAAGCTGGATATGAGTCAACAGTGTGCCCTTGTTGCCAAGAAGGCTAATGGCATTTTCGGCTGTATAAGTAGGGGCATTGCCAGCAGATCGAGGGATGTGATCATTCCCCTCTATTCGACATTGGTGAGGCCACATCTGGAGTATTTCATCCAGTTTTGGGCCCCCCACTGCAGAAAGGGAATGGACAAATTGGTGAGAGTCCAACGGAGGGCAAAGAAAATGATTAGGGGGCTGGAGCACATGACTTATGAGGAGAGGCTGAGGGAACTGGGATTGTTTAGTCTGCAGAAGAGAAGAATGAGGGGGCATTTGATAGCTGCTTTCAACCACCTGAAAGGGAGTTCCAAAGAGGATGGATCTAGACTGTTCTCAGTGGTACCCGATGACAGAACAAGGAGTAATGGTCTCAAGTTGCAGTGGGGGAGGTTTAGGTTGGATATTAGGAAAAACTTTTTCACTCAGAGTGGTGAAACACTGGAATGGATTACCTAGGGAGGTGGTGGAATCTCCTTCCTCAGAGGTTTTTAAGGTCAGGCTTGACAAAGCCCTGGCTGGGATGATTCAGTTGGGAATTGGTCCTGCTTTGAGCAGATGGTTGGACTAGATGACCTCCTGAAGTCCCTTCCAACTCTGATATTCTATGACTATGATTCTATGTTAGTGATGCAAATTAATTTATAGCAAAGACAGTCTCAAAGAATGATTGAAGCTATACATAATCTCGAATAACTATTACAGTATTCTCAGTCTACGTTAAAGAGTTTCATTCAACACTCTTTTTAAATGATTAATTAATGAAGCATTTTTAATTGCCCTTCTTACCCAATTTTGGTGTTTGAAGGTTGCATATCAAAAAGTTCTCTCTTACTTTTATACATACTTTAATATTTATAGTTGATTTCCTTCCAGAGAAGTAGAAAAGTGGTTTGAAACATTTAGCATTCCATTTTCTTTTATAGAAATTATTTGGAAGCAAATTTTACAAGTCGGGCTGCACCAACTGTGACTCTGGCAGACCAAGTGCCAGTGCCAGGACCCTATCATGCCTCAGTGGAACACTGACAAATACTTAGCTGGAACCAGTCTGCTCTTCTCTGTGTTAGTGGTGTTAAAATAGGCATTAGAATTATAAAGTTGTACTTAGTGTTTAGATTTCATTGAATGCTTGTAAGTTGCTATATGTGCCCATCTTACTTATACAGCTGTATCCCATATTGTAAGGTAATATTTAAGTGCTTGTATTATAAGCCTCTGGGACTGTGCAAATCATCAGACAGGAGAAAGACATTAATTAGTGTAAAGTGGTGATCTCCAATAGAACATGTATGTCCTGCCCCACAAGGAAGACTCACTGACACCAAATGAACTATTGTGGAACATCAAAGAAGACAAAAGACTTTTTTTCATTGCTCTCCTCACCCTTCTTCCCCAAAGAGGAGTCGTGCAAGTGAATTCCTTCCATCAGCTGAGTTTGTCACTCAAAGTGCAAGAGTGGAAAGGAATAAAAAGCCCTAACAAGGAGGAACTGTATCTTTATCTACTTGGACTCTGATGCTATGTCTACACTGCAATTACATACCCGCGGCTGGCCCATGCTGGCTGACTTGGGATCACAGGGTTCGGTCTAAGGGGCTGTTTAATTGTGGTGTAGATGTTCGGGCCTGGGATGGTGCCGGGACTCTGGGACCCCATGAGGGCAGAAGGTCCCCAAACTCAGGTTCCAGCCTGAGCTTGAATGTCTACACCACAATTAAACAGCCTCTTGGATTGAGCCCTGTGAGCCCAAGTCACCTGGCATGGGCCAGATGTGGGTTTTTAATTGTTGAGTAGCTGTAACTTGAGGAACAAGGATTACTAAGCATAAGCAAAAGATCTCCAGTGCTTACCCTGGGTTAACCCTAGAGGACACAGAGAGCTTGCTTATTATGGCAGTTTCTATTACCTTTTGAAACTTAAGATTGAAACTCATTTGTGTGTATGTTTACCAGCTTTAACCTTGTAAATAACTCTCTTGTTTCCATTCCCTATATAATAAACTTTTAGATAGTTCATTACAGGATTGGCTACAAGCACTGTCTTTGGTGTGAGATCTAAAGTGCAACTGACCGGGAGTAAGTGACTGGTTCTTTGGGACTGGGAGTAACCTGAATGTTGTGTCATTTTCAGTGTAAGAGCCCACCTTCACAAAGGCAAGAACTATCTGTGACTCCATTTTAAGATTGTTATAGTGCATGAGGAGTTTACATTTGATAATTGGTTGATGAAATCTAAGTATAGAACTCACAACCAATTTGGGGTTTGTGCCTCGTTGCCTAACAGTCTGCCCTCAGGTTGGTACCCATGCTCTTGAGCCACCGCAGGACAGCCTGACAGCATCATGTACTACTTAAGGCACAATCTATAGCTTCAAGCAACTGTCCTATTTAACTAAGCCAGAAAGTAACGGGACAGTAACAAGCTCACTGCTGTGGGATCCACTTAATCTCTGACTTGTGATACAGCATGGCCAGAGGGCAGCAGGAGAGTGATAGCAGGAAGCCTTATTCCCTGCAAGGGAAGGAAGGTTTGCTATAGATTAACTAGAGCACCTGAAGCCAATTAGAGCAGCAGCAGTCAGTCATGTGATAAAAAACCCCTGCTTCAGTCAGACAGTGTGGGAGTTGGAGCAGGAAGGTTTGGCTGGAGCAGAGAGCAGTTTGAAGGAGTGGGAGAAGAGAACAGTATTGAAGAGAGACAAAAGGAAAGGTTGGAGGAGTGCTGCGGTGGGCTGAGAAATCCAAAAGAAACCCTAGGTAAGGGGCATCTGGCTTGTGTAGAAGGAGGGCAAGAAGCCCCTTCACAAGCTGAAGGGCAGGAGAGGGAAGTAGCCCAGGGGAAGGAACCTAGTTCAAGTGGTTCACCACAAACCTCAGGGCCCCTGGGTTGGGACCTGGAGAAGAGGGTGGGCCCAGGTCCCTCCCTCTCCACTCCCCTCCTCAAGGACACTAGTGGGGTAATTAAAATACCGGTTCAGAGGCAAGCAATGGTGCCCTGAACCTTCCCCAAAGAAGAGAAAGCACAAGACCCAGCATAATAGTACCAGCAATTTGCCACACTCTTCCAAACAGAAATCCTATTTTTGTCTATGTTCCTCAATTTTCTCATCATGTATTCGTGCCACTTTGTACTGTCTTCACCAATAGCCAGAAGGCTGCACAAGTCTTCTCACATTAACTCATCTGTGGTGATGCATTTACTGATATACAAGGAAAACACTAGTCTCAGTTCAGTCAGTTTTCTGTTGCAGACTCAGATCCCAAAAGTTAAAAAAAGAGCGGTGGGATAGGAAGACATTTTAGAAACAACTATTTTTTGTCCTTTTTACTTATAGTGATTGACTTTAAGAGCTGTTAATTCTCTGTGAACTGACTGTAGCCAATATTCTCAAAAGTGACCTGTGTTTTGTACAGTCAAAATGATACACCCTATCATAATTTTTGGAGGATGGGTGATCAGTACTTTATTAAAATAAAGAGCTTTAAATAACCTCAGGACGGAGATGCAAAAGTTGGAGGATCCAAAACCACTAGACACTTTTGAATACCTCGGACACACTATGTACCTAGAGTCACAATATGTCATCCTGAACGCACCAGTATTGACACCTCCATGAGTCCTAAAATTGTCAATCCCCAGAATATAGGTATGTAGGTCTGGAAGTGACCTCAATAAATTATCTAGTCCAGTCCCCTGCACTGTTGCAGGACTAAGTATTATCTAGACCATCCCTGACAGGTGTTTGTCTTACCTGCTCTTAAAAACCTCCAGTGATGGAGATTCCACAACCTCACTCTGTAATTTGTTCTGATGATTAACTACCCGGAGAATTAGGAAACTTTTCCCAATGTCAAACCTAAATCTCTCTTTCTTCAGTTTAAGCCCATTACTTCTTTTTTTGTCCTCAGTAGACAAAGAGCACAATCTGTCACTTTCCTATTCCTTTATAACACTTTTACATACTTAGTGCTGAGTAGAGTGGAAGAATTACTTCTTGCTGCTTGCTTACAACACTCTTGCTAATACCTAATGATGATGGGGCTTTTTTTTGCAATAGTATTATACTGTTGACTCTCATTTAGTTTGTGATCCATTATAACCCCCAGATTCTTTTCTGCAGTACTCCTTCCTAGGCAGTCATTTCCTATTTTGTATTTGTGCAATTGATTATTCCTTCCTAAACGTAGTACTCTGCATTTTCCCTCATTGAATTTCATCCTGTTTATTTCAGACCATTTCTCCAGTTTGTCAAGAACATTTTCAATTATAATCCTGTCCTCTAAAGTGCTTGCAACCCCTCCCAGATTGACATAGTCTGCAAACTTTATAATGTAATCTCTATACACTTAAGAAGCTCACCTTCCGCTTTTTAAGTCAGAGAAAATCTAACCAGTGTTGTGAAAACACAAGAGGTTGTAGGTTCCATTCAGGGTTATTAAAATTTTTTATTTCCATTTTTTTGGACTGCACTCATTGTGCAGAACTTACCATTAAAGCAGGATGGTTGGCTGAAGATGAAAAAACAAACCAGTGATGGCTGTAAGTTTCCATATAGAGAAAAACATGAACCTACTCAGTTCTACTGAATTTAGATCTGAGAAGAAAACTGCAGATTAAGATCTCCAAATTGCAAAAGATGCCATGAAAGATGGCAAAGAAATTCTTACAGAGTTCTTGGGTATTTGCTCAAAAAACAAAACGAAAATGAAAAAGGAGAGAACTATACAGTTGCAATCACTTTAAATTTTTGAGATATGGGTGTTTAACAGAGAGCTGTTTTAACTGGCTCTGTCATACCCCTCCTGGCCCTGTAGGGAGTGGCCAAGAAAAGGAGCTGTGGCTGGACTATTGCTGTACCATGGCAATGCCTGACTGTTAAAAAATCTGTTTGAGAGTCACTGCAGCTGGGTACAATTTACAGCAGCTAGAGCAGGGGTGAGCAAACTTTTTGGCCCGAGGGCCACATTGGGGTTGCAAAACTGTATGGAGGGCTGGGTAGGGAAGGCAGTGCCTCCCCAAACAGCCTGGCCCCCGCCCCCTATCTACCCCTTCCCATTTCCCACCACCTGACTGCCCCACTCAGACCTCCGACTCATCTAGCCCCCTACTCCTTGTCCTCTGACCGCCCCCTCCCAGGACTCTCTTCCCCTAACCACCCCTGGAACCCCACCCCCTATCCAACCCCCTGCTCCCAGTCCCCTGACCCCTATCCACACCTCCGCCCTTGACAGGCCCCCCGGGACCCCACACCTATCCAACCCCTCGTCCCCCAACCGCCCCCCAGAACCTCTGCCCCATCCAACCACCCCCTGCCTGCTCCCTGGGACCCCCAGTCCCTTATCCAAGCCCCCGGTCCCGTTACCATGCTGCACAGAACAGTATGTCTGGTAGCCACGCCGCCTGACCGGAGCCAGACATACTGCCGCTCTGCTCAGCAGGAGTACGCAACCCTACTGCCCAGAGTGCTGCCTGTGTGGTGGTGTGGCTGCGGGGGAGAGGGGCTAGGGGCTGACCTCCCTGGCTGGGAACTCAAGGGCTGGGCAGGACAGGCCCGTGGGCCATAGTTTGCCCTCCTCTGAGCGAGAAGCTTTTTCAGAATCAGAGTAAAGACACCCCTCATTTTTCACTTCATTTCATAAAGCCTTTATTGGTTCCCAGGTTGTGGAAAAATCACAGCCACAAAACACAACTCTCTCTCTCTCAACATCCTGAAATGAGAACCACTAAAAATCAATCAATCAGTAATCTTTGAAACTGAAGTTCCAAGCTGAAAAGCACATAAAAAGCAGGGGAAGGCCCTCACTCATCTGCTTCTTGGTTTCTGGGACACAGGGTGAACCCCTTCTGCTCTTAAGTCTTTTGTCATTCCTTTTGTAATACAGTATGGAAAGAGATGGCTGTATTTAGTCTCTTTTCCTTCTGTAAGGAGGAAAAGGAGCTGTAATTTCTTCCAAGTCAAATTCCCAATGCAAGGGTATTCATGTCTCCATTTCCCCAGTGAGGGAGTGGAAATCAAACCAATATTCAGGACTATACAAAGTCATCCGTTTCCAGGATCAGAGTTAGGAATAAGCAGCTCATGTATTCTCAGTCATAGAAAGTCCCAACCTTTATGATGTGTAATCGTCGGCTATCCCTTGATACAAAGATGATATCTGCCAAGGGTAAAAGTCATTCATGACTTAAGATGGCTGAGGACTCCAATTCCTGCTTTACAGGTTTTTCCACATATGTGACAGGTGGTTGCTTGGAAAAAGCACAACTGCTGGCCGGGATGCTGTATCCTTTCCTTCCTCCTCTGCCATTTCTCACCATTTTGAGCGGGGCAATCCTCTTCAAACCAGGCTGAGACTTGATGTATGATGTGACTCCATTGCAGTCTACTGCCAGGCAGCTCTTCCCAATTTACGGGATCAATGGCTCCCTTCTTAAGATATATTTTCAGTGTGTCCTTGTAGCATTTCCTTTGACCTCTGCAAGTCCTCTTTCTATGACTAAGTTGAGAAAAGAGGACTTGCTTTGGAAGATATCAGCCACCTGCACACACTGGCCAGCCCAGCAAAACTGATGTTTTATAATCTTCGCCTCAACACTGGTGATGTTAGCTGCAGAGAGAATGCTGGCATTGGTGCAATGGTCTTCCCATCTGATATGGAGAATATTCCTGAGGCAGCACTGTTGGTACCACTCCATATGCTTAAAGTGACTTTAGTATGTCACCCAGGTCTCACACCTATAAAGAAGAGTGGGGATGACTATTGCATTGTAGACCAGGATCTTAGTTTCCATCTGCAGATCTCTGTCTATAAAGACATAACGGAGCAACTTCCCGAATGATATGCTGGCACAACAGATCCTATGTTCATCCTCCACATCAAGATTGGCTATCTGGGAGAAATGGCTTCCAAGGTAAGGGAAATGCTCAACATTTTCCAGCAATGACAATTTGTGGGAGAATGAGGGCAACTTGTGCTGGGCAGACTGGTGGAGTACCTTCGTCTTCCCAATGTTGAGGGAATGTCCCAGCTATGATAGGCGCCTGAGAAGAGATCTAGGGTGGATTGCAAGTCAGCCTGTGTGCGCAAGGACTGCACAGTCATCAGCATACTGAATGTTGGTAATAGTAGTCCTGGTGACTTTAGTTTTAGAATGATGGTGTCTCAGATTGAAGAGCTATCTGTCCATGAGATAGTCAATCCTAATTTCAGAAGAAAGGCAGTCATGAATACTAATCAAGATTATGGCAAGCTAGATAGAAAAAAAAGTGGTGAATGGGACCATCTCCAACCTATTACAGAGGACAGTGGCAGTCATCCCCATCATGAAATAGCCTGAGAACATGAATTACAGTAACTTCAAAAGACAACCAAACATAGTCAGCACCTTCCATTCTTCACAACTGATGGAATCGAAAGCTTTAGTAAGGTCAATAAATGTCATAAACAATGGATGGTATTGTTTTCAACACTTCTCTTGGATCTGTTGTGCAACAAAAATCATGTTAGTGATGCCCCCAATGGTCTGTAACCACATTGGGATTCTGGAAGGACATCTTCAGCAAGAAGGAGGGATTGGTTCAAGAGGATGAGAGCAAGGATCTTCCCGAAAATGGAGATGACGGCAATACTTCAATACTTCCTGCACATTGACTTGTCCCTTTTCTTAAAAATAGTCACAATATTATCAGGTGGAATTTCCGCATTAACCCAAATTCCAGCAAGAAGTTGATGAAGTTTTTGCATGAGTGCTATTCAACCAGCTTTGAATACCTCCACAGGGATACCATCTAGGCCTGGCACCTTGTTGTTTCTAATCTGACTGATGGCTTGCCAAACTTCCTCAGAAGATGAGAGAGTCAGTCAGAGGTTCTATTACCGGATGTTGAGGAATGGAGTCAATGGTGTCAGCTGAGACTTCAGATTCGTGGTTTATTACATATCAAATAATATCTGGGCATATACACTTTGTGCAAACAAAAGTAAACCTTAAGTACAAAGGAACAGCTATCTGCTTTTCAGAAAAGACAAACATATTGTAGACTGGGAAGGATCAAGATTCCATCTGGTCACTACTTCTCTGTAGTTATAGCTCTAGATATTATTATTCCTTGAACTATTCCATACAGTGATGATTTTCCTGGTAAAAATGTCTTTTCTTCTTATACAATCTTTTCTGTCCTCAAACTGTGCCTTATTATACATTTATTGTATATTGCCAACTATTTAGTTCCTGAGTCCTTCTGTGTACACCCATTTAGGTATTCATGCAGCATACAAGGTCAACACACAATCTCTTTTTTTAACATGTTGAGTTCAACAAGTATTCCCCTACAGGGCTTTCCTTTCATAAAATCATACCGTGGAGCTACATTTAAAGCTGTATAGTTAAAATAAGCACTAATAAGTACAGCCCACCAAGTCCTTTTCTGTATATGATAATTTACCTGAAATTGCTTTTAATATTTGGTTGAAGGGGAGAATGCTCTTATGGTTTTGAAACTGTCAGCACTGGGAAAGTCATGCCAAAGTGCGCCCAAATCCCTAAAATAAGCCCTGTCCTATATAAATTAAAAATTACTTAAGAAATGTGTCAATACTCTGTCATGTACTTCCTTTGCTTTTCAGATAACCACCTTAAGAAATTTCTATAAAGAATATGCCTATGTTTTAACAAATGATATATACACTACAGTATGCTAGATTTGCTCTTAATGTTTATGTAAGTGCTAAATGTCATTTGAACTAATATCTGTTCAATGATGTATGCTACACAGCTATCACACACAGAGCAGCTCTGGGCTCAGTATGCTTAGTAAACCTCATACATGCAATGTTAATTTGATTATAAACTCTTAAAACAGGGGCCATGTCCACCCTGTGTGTTATTTTCATTTAAGGCTACATTGTGACCTAACTTCTAGCAGGGCTGCGGGGGAGGAGGGGAGAGGGGCTCCGCAGGGGCCCCCATGAGAGTTTTTTGGGGCCCCTGGAGTGGGGTCCTTCACTCACTCTGGGGGGCCCAGAAAACTCTTGCGGGGCGCGCCCCAGAGCTTCTTCTGCTCCCGGTCTTCGCTGGCAGGGGGGTCTTTCCGCTCCAGGGCAGAAGGACCCCCCGCCAGCGGATTACCACCGAAGCGGGACCTGCCACCGAAGTGCAATCCGGTCTTCAGTGGTAATTTTGGCGGCGGGGGGCCCTTCCGTTTCAGGACCCGCCGCCGAATTGCCCCGAAGACCTGCGGCAGGGACCCCCCGCCACCGAATTACTGTCGAAGAGCGGGCTGCACTTTGGCGGCGGATCCCACTTCGGCGGTATTTCGTCGGCTGGGGGGCTCCCGCCGCGGGTCTTCAGGGCACTTCGGCGGTGGGTCCTGGAACAGAAGGGCCCCCCGCCGCCAAACAGGGCCGGCTCTAGACATTTCACAGCGCGAGGGGCGCCCTGCCGCTTGCTGGTCCCGTGGCTCCGGTGGACCTCCCGCAGGCGTGGTTGCAGAGGGTCCACTGATCCCGTGGCTCTGGTGGACCTCCCGCAGTCGTGGCTGCGGGAGGTCCACCGGAGCCACCTGCTGCTGCCGGCCCCAGGCCCCCGGAATCCTCTGGGCGGCCCTGACTTCTAGCACTATGTGAAGAGCAGTGCAGCTACCAATAGCGGGCCTGGGGAAGGGCACAATTACTTCCTTAGTTCCCGCTTGCTTGGGGAGGAAAATAAGTTACCGCACACTTTTCAGGGTGCAGTTTTACATATCTCCCTTGCACTTGTTTAGCTCTTCTGGCCAACGCTTTGGAGGCACCACTCGCCCTCTACCCACTTGCGTCACCTTTAGTACCTGGCATGGCCAGGAAAAGACAAATGAAAAATATTACTCTTAAAAAGGACTTTCGTGTCAACATTCTTCCTATATTGGTGTTGATGATGATGGTAGGGGGTGGGAGGAATGTCTATTTTTATTTTCACATTGTACTTCCAGTACAAATAAAATGGCAACCAGAGTTTGAAAATTGCTCAGTAGTAACTGCAGAGATTATCATAAATAAGTATATTACATACAATATGTGCTACTGTACAGTGTATTCATAGCAAATTCTAAAATGGTCTAGGAAAACATAATTGCCTGGCTGTATTATCAGTAATTGATTTACGATCATCTTTGTTTATTATGCACTTCTAATTTACAAGTCAACATTGACAGTCCCTTAACGCACAATTATTGTCTACTTCATTATCGGGTATATGTCTAGTGGTACAAGCTAGTGATTAAAAAATATGAATTACCAGGGGAATACTGAAAAGTAGTTTTCCCACTAGAAGCAAGTGACAAGGTAAACATAAAATAATAAAAACATATCTGCTGTGCTAACGTAAATAAGGCAGCAATTGTGGAGGGTAATATTAGTACTTAGATATGCTGTTGGCAGCCAGAATATACCTTAACTCTCTTAAATGTGTTAAACTACATAAAGATTAAGGCCAATTTTCAAAATTGAGTGCCTATAAGTTAAGTATCCAATTCCACATTTGCCATCTAAACAAATATGACCTTATTTTTAGAAGTGCTGAGTACTGTTCCCACTAACTTCAATACAAGGTCAGCACACCTGAAAACAAGGTCACATTTATTTAGATGCCTAAATATTTTAGGTGCCTGAATTTAGACACCCAATTTTGCAAAATATTGGCCAAGGTGTAAAGGGCAATAAGGTATTACAGAATTTCTTTCTGTTAAAGTAATCTTTGTAATAAAACTTTGATATTGGTATTTAACTTCTTCATTGTCATGGTGGATCCCACCATCAGCACCCCAATGGTTTTACAAAATAAATTAAGTTATAACGATTATTGTAGTGGAGCATTTGGTATCAAACTTCCTATTGTTTCACTCCTGAACACTGATGAAACTGAAGTTGGTACTCATTTTTAATTCCCTGCTCTGCCACAGACTTCCTCTGTGACCTTGGACAAGTCATTTAGCCTCTCTGTGCTTCAGTTCCCCTTTTGTAAAATGGGGATAATATTACTTCCCTACCTCACAGCAGTATTGTGGGTATAAAAACATTAAAAACAGTGAAGTTCTTTGAGTTCTGTTCATGAAAAGCACTAGATAGGAGCAAAGTATTATTATTACCATCATGCTTCCATGTGACTAAAACACAGAAGATGGACAAAAAGGTAACTAAAATGTTAATTTTTAGCAAACTCCTTCATCAATTTTATGTTAGACAAGTGAAGAAAAAAATGTATCTGGCTGAATTTGCCCCTTCAAACTATATTATAAATGGAATGTAAAGCTTTGTAAGTATAATATAAAATCAACACATTTTAATCTAATAATAAACTTTATGCATTTGATAATTAGTTAATTTGAGAAAATCCAAATTGTAACTTCAAAAACTTTATGAAAAACAAGGAGTACAGTTCAAGACATCCCCTTCAAATGGAGAAAAAATACTCCATTTTTATACAGTGCAATCAAATAATCATAAAAGTCAAAAAGTCTCTGTTCACATAAAATAATTATTCATATTTTAAAAATATATAAAAAAGACATATAAGCAATCAACTGCTATATCGTAATATAGTAATTGTATTATTATTAGTAGTAGTAATAGTAATATTGTGCTGAGTAGGTGCCCTAGTCATGGACCAGGACCCCGCTATGCTAGGTGCTGTACAAACAGGGGAAAAAAGGTAGTTCCTGCTCAAAAAGATACAATCTAAGTATTAGACAAAAGACAGATGGATATACATGGATGAGAGAGTACAAAGTAACAATGAGACAATATTGGTCAGCACGCTAAACGGTAGTCTCAGTACACCAGTGGTCTGCCATTGTCAATTTTTTTTCTGGCACCATAGCAAGAGAGAGTTTTAAGGGAGGCTCTGAAGAAGGATAATAAGGTAGCTTTGTGGATGTTTACAGGGAGGTCTTTCCAAGAATGAGGGGCAGCATGGGAGAAAGCATGAAGGTGGTTGTTTGAAAATTTAACAAGTGGGCAATAGAGGCTGACATCAGGGGCTGATCAGAGTGGTAAAGGTATCTTAAATATCTTAAAAGGTATTTTAAATACCTTATCTTAATATACCTTAGAAGGTATATTAAATCTGTACTGCCAGATGAAAGGTAACATTTGAAGGAACTAGCAGAAACTATAAATTCCACACTCTACAGCTAACGTGTTTAAATAAACATACATGACCAATAACAGCTGCAGTTTATCAAGTAACTATTAAACAAATTTAAGCAGTTATTTAACCATATACTTATATCACAAACTACGACTATATAAAATGTGCAGAAGTACTTCATACACCACTATTAAAAACAATTGCACAATAAAGAAATTAAGCCATTAAACAACCATTAAACATCATTAAGGATTTGACCAAAACAACAAAAAAGCTTACATTTCCTTTATTTTATTGGCTCATTTTGCCAATAAAAAAATCCAGCCAAAATAATCCACCACAAAGTTTTATCAACACAGGAATGCGTAGCATGAATATTTGCATAATACCCTGACTGCTTTTCCAGCTCATAACTTTCTCAGCAGCGCTAGTGTCTGAGCTCTTGGAACAAAACAAAGCATGTACTGTATTTGTGGATGCACTGAATTCTCTGTAACCATGTGGAAGACAGACCTCCTTCACCTTTAGTATACACCTTTATTAGGTATGAATCAAATACAGCCATCAATAACCAGGGCTGCCTAGAGGATTCAGGGGGCCTGGGGCAAAGTGGGGGAGCTGCAGCGCTTGTACTCACCCAGCGGTGGTCTGGGTCTTCGGCAGCATTTCGGTGGCGGGGGCCCCTTCTGTCGCATTTTATCAGCACTGAAGGGCCCCCCACTGCCAAAGACCCGGACCGCCACCAGGCCAGGGCTCGTGGGACATTTCGGCGGCGGGGCACCCTTCAGTCGCTCTGCGTCTTCGGCAGGACTGAAGGGCCCCCCACCGCTGAAATGCTGCCGAAGACCCGGACCACTTGCCCCCCGCCCCGCCCCCCGGCAGCCCTGTAAATAACAGGACTACTCCAATGTGGCACTTTGGGTTCACTTTTTTGCCTCTTTATATTTGGCATTATCTTCCATATATCCCAGCAGGCACAAAACAGCCTTCTTCACAGCGTATTTAACAAGTGATAAGTGCCACAGAAATCCTGTAAATTGGCCAGGAATAAGTAAACGCTCGGGATATATTTTTGTAAACTTATACATATATAATCTAATGTCCAAAAATAATCAGCCACAGATGACATATGTGGTTACTAAGAGTGCACACCTGTGTAAATAATGGTTTTCAGGGGAAGTCAGTTCAGCCCCTAATTCTTTGGATAATTCTCCAGACAGGCGTTCAAAACAATTCCTGTTCTAAATAGCATGGTACCTATGAATGGGGCAATGTACGACTATGCAGCTATGCTGGTTTTCATTTCATTTTTCATTGCTGCTGAATGGTATAAATAAGAACTAAGAATATTTTTATGATGTCCCTTGTGACTGGCAAGCCAGCCCTGGAACGCTACTTCCAAAATGCATAAGGTTCTTTATTTAAAAGCAATAAACTAAATCCCTGATTTTGCAAAGGGATTGATGTGGGCTGTCTCTTATGCTCACATAGAATTCCCACTGAAGTCAAAGGGGCTCCACTCAGCCACAAGGGGATCCCAAAGCAGAGCCAGTTGCAGAACTGGGGCCTAACACTCTTCCCGCCCCAATGAAATTTTACCCTAACTTTGTATAAGTGACAGCATGTTTGACTTAATGCCACCCTGCTTCAGAACTGTTGCTGGTAGCTTAGTTTTGACAATGACATTTTGTAGATAATTAGCAGACTTATGTCTGAGGATTATAAGAAAATTTTAAAAAAATTAAAAGGAAGACAAAGGAAATTCAAGGGGTTAGGCATGAACAAAATAGGTTAAAAAAAACTTTAGACCAAGTTCCTTCCATATATCATGAGTATGTGTTGTGTGATACTGAGAGAGGTTACTTAAGTCCTCCATTTCTGTGGACTATAAGGAAGTGACTAAATCTTGTAAACATATTTTAAAACAGACAATTTGATTAAAAATGAAAAGTTGTTCCATCTAAATCAAGATTTTAGGCTTGAAAAATTAAGACTATCTTCAGGGGAAATGAGTAAAAATGGGAAATTACTAGATTAATTTCCAAGGAGCTATAAGGAAACAATACTGAGGAAAGGAGAAGAATAATAGTCAGCTTCAACTAAAACAATTCAAGATCTCCTGTGGCAGTCACACACAGGCACACAGCTATTCTCTAAAAAGAGACATATTTCTGGCATTTGATGTACCCACCCTACACACACCCACATCATATATCATTTAAAAGCGTATTTATGTATGTTTAGATGACGTATGATGTGGTAGTGTCATTTTTTACACATTTCCAGAAACACTGCAACATGACTATGCCTACAGTTTTTACTGTTTCAGGCTATTGGTACATTAGAAAGCCTACAGCAGCTCTGCACTGATGCCGCTATGCTTCTGTAAGCTCTCTAGTGTAGCCGCTCTCCCGTCAGCTTAATTACTCCAGCCTCCATGAGCGGCAGTAGCGGCATTCTGGATTGTCACAAAGAGGTCTATAGTTGGGAACCCTCAGTGTTTGAATATGCTCTGTAGTACCCCGGTGTTCATTTCCCACTCGTGGTCCTGGGAAAATTTTCTGCTCAGAGCATCTGCAGTGGTCTTTTGGCATCCTGGTAGGAAGGAGGCTGAGATGTCTATGTTGTGGCAGATGCATCAGCTCCATAGTAGCATGGCTTCTGTGCATAGGGAGTGTGACCATGCTCCTCCCTTGTCAGTTCATATAAAATATAAAAGTGATATTGTCTCTCAGAACCTTTATGGCCTTGTCCCTGATCACGGGTAGAAAATGTGAGCCTGCATTGTGGACTGCCCACAACTCCAGTAGGTTTATGTATAATGTTGATTCCGATGGGGACTAGTGTCCTTGGATTGTGTAGTTGTGCAGGTGTGCCCCCCAACCTAGCAGAGAAGCATCCAGTGAGTGTATCATCGAACGAGGGTCTGTGCAAAGGTAACTCCCGTGCAAATGTTACATGGTTGAGTCCACCAACGTAGAGAATTTTTTATTTTGGCTGTCATTATAAGACATTTGTTTATGCTGTGTCTGTGTGGAATATATACTGTCCTTGCAGGAATCACATGTGCAGTCTGGCAAGTTTAATGACAAATGTCGTTGCTGACATATGGCCTAACAGTTGGAGGCAGGTCCTGGCCAACGTCTGTGGGCTGGCCTGCATTATGGTTATTAGATTAAATAGAATGGTAAATCTGTGTCAGAGCAGAGAGGCATTAGCTTTCAAAGAGTCAACATAGGCCCCAATAAACTCCAGGGTCTGCACAGGTGTAAATGTTGATTTTTGTTCGTTTATTTGTAGACCTAGCTGTGTGAAGAGAGCTACTGTCTTTTGGGTAGCTTCCAGTGCCTCTTCTCAAGTCGATGGTTTGAGTAAGCAATTGTCCAGATCAGGAAATATTATGACTCCTTGTCTGTGGAGGTAAGCTGCCACCATCACAAGAACTTTTGAGACTACCCATGGAGAAGTGGATAATCTGAAAGGGAGTACTTTACTTTGTAGTGGAAACAATCTGTTTCCAGAACAAACTTGAGAAGCCTCCTGTGTGAGGGATGTATCGTTATGAGGAAATATGCATCCTGGAGGTTGACAGCTGAGAACCAGTCCCCTTGTTCTAGTGCTGGAATTATTGTTGCTAGTGTGACCATCTTGAATCACAGGGTTTTCATGAATTTATTAAATGGGCCTCCATTCTCCAGGTTTTTTTCTGGATTAGAAAATAATGGGAGTAGAAACCCTTCCCTCTGTGTTTTGTTGGTACTGGTTCTACTGTGCCTAGGTGTATGAGATGGTTCATCTCCTACTGCAGTAGATGTTCGTGAGAAGGGTCCCTGAAGAGGGACAGGGAGGGAGGCTGGTTAGGGGAGATTTGGAGATAAATTGGATGAAATAGCCAGTCTTGATGATTTCTAATTGTCTGATGTGATGTTTTACCATGCTGGATGAAATGGAGTCAGATGGTCTCCAAATGGATGGATGGTATTGGATGGGTCCAGCATAGAAAAAGTGAAAGATGTCTCTCTGGTCCTTGACCAAACCCTCAAAATTGTTGTTTAGAGGGACGGTTGTTGGGATGTTGAGGGCTGGAAAGGGAGTGGTTTTCATCTTGCGGGCCTCTGCCTGCACCTTTGGGGGTCATATTGGCTCTCAGGTTGTGTGTAGGGTGCATTGAGTAATACTTCCCATTTTTATTTCTGTGTATGTGTGCGTATGCCCAAGAATCTCAGAGTCACCCTGGAGTCCTTCAAAGTGTGAAGGGACTATCTGTTTTGGCTGCGAACAGCTGGGACCTTTGAAAGGAGATCCTCGACAGCTGATTGTGCAGACAGGAAGCATGTGCCATTACTATGGCATGGCGATGGAATGTGCCACTATGTCTGTAAGTCCACTGAAGCTTGTAAATCTGTGTGAGCTAGGAGCTGACCCTTGGATATAAATGCTTTAAATAGTTCTTTTTCCTTTTTTAAGGTGTTCAATAAAGTCAGACATTTTTGAGTAATTGGAGTGATTGTATTTGGCTATTAGTGCTTCAGAGTTAGTGGTCCTGAACTGTAGGGTGGCTGAAAAGTAAGCTTTGCGCCCCAAAATGTCCAACCTCTTCTAGTCTTGGTAATATGGGGTGAATCTGGAGTGGTTGTCTACGCCACTCATTTACAGCCTTTACCACCAGAGAGTTTGGTGTGGGGTCTGAAAATAGAAACTCTATCCCTTTGGAAGGGACATAGTATTTTTTATCTGCTCGTTTGCAGATAAAATTGTTGCTGGGGTCTTGCACATGGTCTTGGCTGGGTCCATGAGAGCCTCATTTACTGGGAGGGCAATCTTTGAGAAGGCTGAAGTTTGAAGGATGTCCAGCAACTTATGTTGGAACTCTGCAACTTCTCCCAGTGGTATCTCCAGGGAATCTGCAATCCTCTTAAATGGTTCCTGGAATTGTTTAAAGTCATCCCCTGTCATGGAAGGTGGGGGCAGAAAAGCTTAATCAGGAGAGGAAGATGAAAAATTGGCAGCTGGTTTGACTTCCTGATCTAAAGTCTCCAAGTCCTTGACTGCTTCTTCCAGAGCTTCAGAGGGCCCAGGAACAGAGGGTGAATGGGAATGCCTTGACTTCTCCCTGAGTGGACTGGGAGGTTTAGGATAGCGTTGGCAGTATGCTGCCCATGGACACAGGTGCCAACTTCTCCTGGTGCCAGTGGGTGCTCACTCCCCCCCCACCCTGCCCCCATTCCAAACCTTTCCCCTAAGTCCCTGTCCCAACTCCACCCCCTCGCCCTTATTGGACTCCTTCCCCAAATCCCCGCTCTGGCCCTGCCTCCTTCCTTGAGCATGCTGTGTTTCTGTTCCTCCCCTCTCCCTCCCACAGCTTGTTACACCATGAAACAGCTGTTTCACAGTGGCAATCCCTGGGAGGAGAAGCAGGGACATGGCACGCGCAGGGGAGAAGGTGGAAGAGGTGAGCTGGGACAGGGAGCTTGGCTGCCAGTGGGCGCAGAGCTCCAACCAATTTTTTCCCGTGGGTACTCCACCCCTGGAGCACCCACGGAGTCGGTGCCTATGCCCATGGATCGAAGTAAGGCTACTGTGGTGGAAAAGGCATAGGTGTCAGCATCCATGAGTTATACCTATCTCATAGAACTGGAAGGGACCTTGAAGGTCATTGAGTCCAGTCCCCTGCCTTCACTAGCAGGACCAAGTACTGAATTTGCCCCAGATCCCTAAATGGCCCCCTCAAGGATTGAACTCACAACCCTGGGTTTAGCAGGCCAATGCTCAAACCACTGAGCTATCCCTCCACCCTAGTTTCAGGTCTTCGGTGGTATTCATGGGGACTGTGGTGGATGTGCTCTAGTAGCTGTGTGGATAGGCAAGGAGTGACGGCAAGAGTAGATTTCTCCTTCATCTTTATCCTCATCCTTGTCACTGGATAAAGTAGGAGCTGAACTGGGAGACGTGGTAAGTTGGCATGGTACCAAGCATGCTGGAGTAAAGTTGGTACCGAGGAGTGGAGATTCCAGTGCTGAAGAGACCAGAAGATCTTTATGACAAAGAAATTGCTGCGGTACCGAGAAGGATGTCGTCATCGGTACCAATGCCTTTACCACGTTTGCGGGTGCCAAGGGTCATGTGCTACCACTGCCAAGCTGCTTGGTGCTGCATGGTTGAGCAGCTCCAGTGGCACCTTTTTCCAGCCAGCCTGCTTAGGGTCTTTGTCTTGCATGGTACCTACGCGACTAGGTGGTCCCGCTACCCCAGAAATGGACAGTCTTGGTGCAGTCAGTACCGATGGGGTTTGACAGGTTGGAGAATGTCTCTTTTTGGTGGATTCCCAAGGAGGGGCGTTTGGAGTCAGTTTCTTTATCGCCTTTTTTGGTGGAATGCTCTTTCTGCTGAGAAGGTGGTGGAGAACCATTGTCAGATGCCACGACTGGAGATCAGTTCCCAAAAGAAGTCTGTGATCCTGGATCAGATGCTGGGTGCAGAGACTTCTCCATCATGAGAGATTTTAGCTGTAGCTTCCTTGCTTTCCTGGTGTGAGTAAAATGGGATCTTAACACAAAACTGTCTAGTTACATTGCAACAATACCCTCACCTCGTAACATTGCATTTTACCATTTGATTGAAGAGATAAATAATGATCTTATGTACAACAACAGGGGTAGGCAACCTATGGCACACGAGCTGATTTTCAATGGCACTCATACTGCCCAGGTCCTGGCCACCAGTCCGGGGGGGCACTGCATTTTAATTTAATTTTAAGTGAAGCTTCTTAAACATTTAAAAAACCTTATTTACTTTACATACAATAATAGTTTAGTTTATTATAGATTTATATGAAGAGACCTTCTAAAAAGGTTAAAATGTATTACTGGCACACAAAACCTTAAATTAGAGTGAATAAATGAAGACTCGGCACACCACTTCTGAAAGGTTGCCGACCCCTGTATAACAAGAAGGCTCTTCTCCTGTACAAGTTGCTACAAACATAAAACCCTACTTCCTCAGATGCAGAAACTGAGTCAACCTGCCAGAGACATTGTCCTCACTCCATGAGCTCTGAGCAGTAACTGACTCTGTTCCGCACTGCAGCTCTTTTTATATGGGCTGCTGACCCTGGATTGGCTGCTCCCTGAAGTGCTTCTCTTGATTGGCTCCACTCCATGCAATCTCTCTGTCATTTGGAGGACTCACCTTCACTTCCTGGGGTAGAGTATGGTAGGAGCCCGGGGCCTCCCTTAACCCCTTCCACTCCTGTGTGGTGTGGACATCCCATCACACAGTGCAATAACATTAGCTGAGGCTATCCTAGCTGCTAGTAATCTGAAGCAGGAACTTAAGTCATTCAAATGTTTTGTGGATATTCTTCTGGTAAGTGAACCTGGTGAATAGCTGTCAAATGAACAAGTGGTTGTGTATTATACCACTTCCAATTCTTTGGTCTGAAACAGCCAAAATGAAAGACCCAGAATATTATCCAAAGCTCAATGATTGTAGTTTACACAGGTCACCTGCCTTTGTACCCCAATTAGTGCAGGAGGTTTTGTCCTTTGGTTGATAAAGAGGCGCACAATTCAGCCAGCAATGAGTATCACCCTTCAGAAGACATTCAAAGAAGGTGATTCTTAGTTGAGGAATACATACAAAATGATCACACCACTGTCCATGACCAATTTTCCCTCCACAGAACTATGTACATGTCAAGGCAATGAAGACTGGACAACCCATGCACTCTTGACAGAGATCCTAATGATGAACAAGATGATGATAATGATGTTGACTAAAAATATCATCAGCACTATTGCATTTCAATAATATCCGTAAAAATTTATTATTAGAGTTTATTTTACCCTTTAGATTGTTGTTGTGTTGCTTTGAAGTCAGAAAGCAATCCAATTTAATGTCTTGAAATAATACACGGAGACAGTAAATTAACAGAAACAAATGCACTATATAAAGTGGTCATTTTAATGTGTTGATGGTATCATTGTTTATCCCTGCTTCTATGGTAATAACACCATTTGACAACTCGTCATCATAGCTCATCTTAAAGAGACATAATTAGCTTTCAAATGATGTGCATATACGTAGAGAGGGTACATAGGTTGATCAAATCATTGGTGTCTGCTGTTCACCTAATACCAACATTTAAAGGACTAGAGGTACCATACTGTCTTCTTTATCTAAGAAAGGTAATCCAGAATTACGGTTTCATTATTTACAAGGATTCTGTATATTTTCATTGTCTGTACGTAAATACTGACTAAAGTATACAAAAGTTCTAACACCACTAGTCCACTGAATTTAATATATAATTTTTACTGCCTTTCTAATGTAATTTCTTTAAGTTTCATATAATATGTATTTAGTTTTGCCATTATAAACTAAGCCACAATTGCAGGGATTATGCAGAACATGGTTTATTTAAATAGTAAAAGAATATGAACTCTAAAATCTTTGGACACTACCAAACTATAGCTGTTTCACTAAACTAAATTAAAGGACCTCAATACCACTAGATTTGTTCTAAGAATCTTGGATTATAAATTAGAATATGTTTATTTAGGTTTATAAAATATAAAAGGACACCTACCCAACATCCTGGGCACTTATACACAACTTTATTTAAAATAAAATCATAATGGACTGGACATCTCACCAAATACATATACTTCAAACAATCATAAAATAAGGTCCCTTCACAACTGGTAAGACTATAAGGACCCTCTAGTTCTCAGCTAACCTCTCCACAACCACCTATGAAAAGAGATGCAGCATCCCTGAAAGACTAACAGGTATAGGATATTTTGGACTGCAAAAGAAGAATTCCAAACTCAAGGATCCCTCATGAAGAAAGCTGTGCCTGGAACTACCACTTGTGTATATCACCTATGCTGATCTCAATGGAGCAGTATGGCATAGAGAGACAGGCAAACTCATAGGTAATCAGCTTCTAACCCATTTGGAAATGTACAGATTAAAACCAACACCTTGAATTCACCTGGACACTTGTCAGCATTAACTGCAGATCATGAAACACTAGTATAATGTGCTGCTGGCAAAAAACTGCTGCATTCTTAATTTACTTTAGTTTCTGAGTGGTCTTTTGTTTATGACTACCTAAAATTTCCTCTACTTGTTTAATAAAACAGATTTTGAAACATTTCCAATGCACTATTAATTGAAATAATAGGTGCAGTTAGAGATTTGCTCAGAAGTTGCAGAATTTGCAAAAACAAAAACTCACACCAAAAAGATAACAAGCAAAAACCACCCAAATGTTTTCTCTACATTCAAAAAATTTTGCTAATCATTTCTCTTTGATATGTTTTACAATGATTTATTATGCATACACACTCTCACATACGTCGGTAATGCATCTAAAAATTGCAGCTCAATCTTCCTAGAATCTTACCATAAGCCTATGCAGCATAACCAGCATCAAACAAGCAGGAAAAAACAATCTCTGTTAATGGAGGGCATACTTAATGGTTCCAGTATTGAGAACAACAATCATTCAAAATGATGAGATTTTTAAAATTATAGGTTTGGAGGTTTTGTTTTATTTCCCTTCTGGTTTATTTTTACCCTTTGGTCATATTATAAAGCTTTTCTCTGCAACCATGAAGGCTAGAAGCTATTTTAAACAAAACAAAAACAAACAAAATTAAAAAAAACCCAAAACCACCCAAGAAAACCAGTATCATCAACAACAAAAACAACATTAAAAGCTCTGATTCTCACATAATCACATGGACTCCAGAAGTTGGAGTTTTAAGAAAAACACCAACTATCACAAGAATTGGCAACTTTATGAGTTCATTGGAAACAACTATTTGTTGCAATTCAGATTCATTGACCATCTTAGGTCTCTGTGTTACCTTCCTAACTGGAGTGAATTGACAGCTCTAGTTCTCCAAGCAGCTATTCTTACTACGTTTGCCAACTTACACATGAAAAAATTCTCAACAAATGGGGATCACTGCCTCTAAACGTGTCAGATGTAATTATGTAGTAAGAAAATTACAAAGTACCACTAATAAAGAATTTGTTGTGTAAATCCATTTCAATTTTCGTCCCCACAATATTCTATCAATAATGGAAGAATTGAACCTAATTCCGCGTTTCCATATTAAGGAACTCTTGAAGGAGCAGAACTTAGTAGTCAAGTAGTTACTACTTAAGTTATACAGTGTACGAAAGATTCAGCTTGTCTCAAGAGGTATATACGAAACCAGGGGTTCTCATACAGGGATACATCAACCACTATTGATGTATGAAGAGCACGCTGTGAACATGCTCCTTTTTTTCTAGCTGCTTCATTACTTTAATAGATCCATTAAAAATGCATTACATTCTTTCCTAATATTTCTTTTCCATGTAAGTGAATTCTAAGATTTCAAGTGGAAAGCGAAGTGTCCATGAATTAATTTCCTATATTTTATAAATATATGGCCCAGATATGGAAAAAATTGAGCATTCTTGTGCTAAATAACCCTCTGTGATACTTCAAGAAAGGTACAGCATGTATTCCCCAAAGCTGCTGCTGCCATCTACCAAGTGGGCCACCTACAGTGCTACATTGTGGCAGCGTGACCTTAAGCACTCAAGAACCACTAGCAAAAAGCATTCTACAAATGTGTAGAAGAGGGAAGTGGGAAGGGAAGGATAAAGTTTGGAGGCTCCCTGCCCATTCTCCCATACTCTGCCACACACCTACATAAGACCAGCCAGAATTTTGTCCAAAGTATTAAAAAGAAACAAAAATGGTTATGAAAAATTAAAGTTTTTTTTTTAAAAGAACACTTACTTACCTTGCAGTAACTGTGGTTCTTCGAGACTTGTTGTCCACATGGACTCTACTCTTTGTTCACATGTGCATCATGCATAAGAAATCACATTATTTGGCCAGCGGTGTCCACTGGGGCCGTGTCTGCACCCTAGATATCCTTGCATCCCCCTCTATCCAAAGACATAATGGGTGAAGGGGTCCAACCTTCCCTCAGTTCCTTCGCCAATTCAGAATTCTAGAGGAGGACTTCATATTAGTCTGAAAGGAGGGTGGGTTATGGAAATCTATCACAATTACTATAAGGTAAGTAACTGCATTTTCTTCTTCAAGTAACTGTCCATGTGGATTCCACTACTGTTGACTACTTTGCTTGAAGATGGGTATAAGACGGGAACAAATAATGATTGCAGGACAAACCTACCACAACAGGCATCTCATCTGGAAGCCTGTCAAAGAATAATGTCTTGTAAATGTGTCAGTTCAGCTCTATATAGCAGCCCTGAGAATTTCAGAAATAAGGACACTCTTCATGCAGGATACGCTGCCTGAGGTCTAGTGGAATGAGCTACTCTCATCTGAAGGCTGGCTGACAAGTAGACTTTACATCCAAACAGGTCAAGCTTTCTCCCTAGGTGTTGATATGGGAAACCCTAGTTGTCTGGACTTCTTCTTGCCAGCAGCTACAAAAAGAGATCCTGACGCTGGCTGAAAATAAGAGTACTCAAATTGGAAGAAACCCTGAAAGGGAGGTTCAATAGCTACTAGGTTGTCTATCCCAGGGTACTCAGTTAGGGCCAAGGTTGAGAGGGATATGAATACTGGATTGGTGACTAGAGAGAGAATACTAGGGGGGGCTGTTCTCTATGTGATCCAAAATCTGCCACCTTACTAACAATTACTTGCTTCTGTATATATTAAAGAGATAGAAGGAGAAAGATAAAAACATGAAGAATTTGTTTTGGAAAAGAAATATGGAAATATATGTATATTTAAAAAATAATAAAATCCAATACTATAGGCAAATTTGAGATTTAAAATGTTGATAGTGTTCCTCTAAAATTGTAGCAGTATAGTATATTCTTAAAATAATCCAATATTAGAATTACAAATTTTTAGAAAGTTCTATACTATTTAGTGTATCTAATGAAACAAATGTTCAAATATGACAATGCTAGGAAGATAGGCCCAAAGTCTGACTTGCTTTTCTTTTCTTTTCACTTCTATTTGCAAAGTTCATGCAGT
This sequence comes from Gopherus evgoodei, assembly GCF_007399415.2. Classification (NCBI taxonomy): domain Eukaryota; kingdom Metazoa; phylum Chordata; order Testudines; family Testudinidae; genus Gopherus; species Gopherus evgoodei. Next base: position 204,176,176 of record NC_044323.1, read on the forward strand.
TTTTCATATATAGGCCTTATTTGACATGAATGTTGATGCTAAAAAGCCCTCAACACAACCAAGAGCAGCAATCCAGTACTCCTGAGTACAGAACAAGTTAGTATGTGCAGATCACTGAGGGGAGAGAAAAAAGGTCCTAATCCAGTAGAATGGAGCGATACATACTTATCTTTAACCTGTAAATCCTACTTGAACTCAGCTGGACTGCTCAGAATGCTTAAATGCTATGTTGAATCAGGCCCAAAATTAGTAAGGCAATAGATTTCAGTTTACAGTTCTCAAGGGACTACAGAACAGTGAATAAATAAATTTGAAAAATAATGAACATATCCTGATGATGTTCTTTTAAGGGAAAAATTATGTAAGTAAAACAGTCATTTGAAATATTTGATTATTTACAAAGTGTAACAGCACAAAGCAAAGTGGGGAGGAAGAACAGTAAAAGACAAATGGAAATAACCCAGAATAAATGCTGCACAGAGTGAATGAAGTTACTTAAAAATGTCTTCCGGACTAAGAATTCTAAGAAAAAAAAATCCTTAATCTTTTGATAATCTTGCCTTTCCTTTTTCTTCGCAACATTATGAATGACTGATTAACCTGGTACAATATGTTGCAACTCTGAATTAGGTACTCCCTGATAAGGAAATGAGCAAATCTGTGGTTGCCAAAGTGAAGACAATATAGTGAAAGACTGATACATCCAATTATTTTTCACATTCTTTGTTAAATTAAATGTTTGTTCTATAAATCAGCATTAGCACCTCGCCCAAACACTATACTGCAGGAATCCTGCTCTCCTTTGAATACAGAGAACCAGATGTCTCAAAGTGAAAAAGCAATTTATACACTCCTACTGCTTAAATCTCAGTAGAGATCGTGATGAATTAGGACATATCTGTGTGTTTGTTCATGAGGAGTTACTTTTAAGGAATCAAATCAAATGACTCTGTTAAGGGAGAAACCAATAGGAAACAAACCAATGGCAAAAATAAGACACCTGGGGTAAACAGGTTGGGGGCCAGGCTAGATTGAGGCTGGGACAGGGACACCCCTTCCCCATCCGGTACCTGGCTGCAGTGGGTCCCTGGGCAGGTTCCCTGAGTGCCTGTGTGGCCCTAATAAGGCTGCTGAGCAGCCACACATCTTACAGGAAACTTAAGTGCAAGGTCATGCATTTAGGAACAAACAACAAAATTTTTTGCTAAACGCTTGGGACATATCATTTGGAAGTGACAGAGGAGGAGAAAGACCTGGGTGTATTGGTTGATAACAGGATGACTATGACCCACCAATGTGATGTAACTGTGAAAAAAGGCCAATGCAGTCCTAGGATGCATCAGGTGAGGCATTTCCAGTAGAGACAGAAAGGTGTTAGTACTGTTATACAAGGCACTGGTGGCACTTCATTGGAATAGTGTGTGCAATTTTGGTCTCCAGTGTTTAAGAAAGATGAATTCAAGCTGGAACAGATGTAGAGAAGAGCTACTTAGGATGATCTTAAGTATGGAAAACCTACCTTATGAGAGGAGACTCAAAGAGTTTGGCTTGTTTAGCCTAACCAAAAGAAGACTGAGTGGAGATGTGACTGCTCTTTATAAATACATCAGAGGGATAAATACCAGGAAGGGAGATCAGTTATTTAATTAAGTGCCAATATGGACATGAGACCAAAAGGATATAAACTGGCCATTAACAAATTTAGGCTTGAAATTAGATGAATGTTTCTAACCATGAGAAGAGTGAAGTTCTGGAACAGCCTTACAAGAGATGCAGTGGGGGCAAAAAACCTAACTGGCTTCAAGACTGAACTTGATAAGTTTATGGAGGGGATGGTATGATGAGACTGCCTACAGTTCCATGTAGCCGATCTGCAACTGCTAGCAGCAAATGTCTCTAATGGCTAGTGATGGGACACTTGATGGGGAGCGATCTGAGTTACTATAGGGAATTCTTTCCCAGGTGTCTGATTGGTGGGTCTTGCCCACATGTTCAGGATCACCACATTTGGGATCGGGAAGAAATTTTCCCCTGGGTCAGATTGGCAGAGACCCTGGGTTTTTTTGCCTTCCTTTGCAGCACTGGGTACAGGTCACTTGAATGTTTAAGCTAGTGTAAATGGTGGATTCCTTGTAACTTGGAGTCTTTAAATCATGATTTTAGAACTTCAGTAACTCAGCCAGAGGGTAGGGGTCTATTACAACAGTTGGTAGGTGAGGTCCTGTGGCCTTCAACATGCTGGAGGTCAGACTAGATCATCATGATGGTCCTTCCTGCCCTTAAAGCAGTGGTTCCCAACCTTTTCGTCTGGCAGGCGCCAGACGAAGGACCGTGGCGGTGGTCGAGCATCTGCTGAAATGCCGCTGAAATTCGGTGGCATTTCGATGGATGCTCGACTGCTGACCAGGACGCGGGCGCATTTAGATGCCCCCGTGGGTGTCAGGTCTTCAGTGGGTTTACAGGTGTCAAATACAGTTGGCCTGTTGGATTAAGACAACTGAGGGGCTGCAGCCCAGAGATCCAGTCTGAGAGTGGATGGACTTTGTGTTTCTACTCTGAGTGAGGTGCAGGAAGCCAGATGTGTCACCTATGGGGTAATACTTCAGAGGACTAAAAAGGGTCTAAGGTGCAGTTTGTTCTACAACTATGACAGAACCTCTCTGTTAAACTTGTATGTATGACCATAATGAGAAAGATTTGTGCCTATACATGTTCTCTTGTCTGTGCACAGTTGCTAATTATTACACTTAGGGTTTCTGTGTGTGTGTTCCAGGAACAGCTACCCCATTTTTACTTCACTTTTATTCTCAGTTAGCTTAAGACATGTTTAAAAGTTCACATCAGTACTCACTAAACCCACATCCAGTTACACTCTTCAGTTTAGCTCCATCTTCTCTTACTGTATGAAGACAAATAATCTGATGTCAAAAGTTCCTTATTAAAGCAGAATAATTAACTAGAGAGTGGGCTTTACTAGCTTTAAGGATTTCTGTTTGCAGCAACAGGAACAATTTAATTTCTAAACCGATTTAAAACTACATGTCTTAAAAATGAGGGAAGATGAATAAGTTTTAAAAGAAAATGTTTCTTTCATTTTAAGAAATACAAATGTATAACAGTTAAATTGGTTGAGGTAATTACTTTAAATGTATTCCTTCACTGGCTTCAGAATATTCCTGCCCCCCACTCTCCATCTTGAATTTCCATCAATTCACTGAAAAATGATGTCAGATTGTTTTTGTCACACTAGAAATAACAATCATGTTATACAATACTCCATTTGTTGATAAACCTTAGCAGCAGAAACACTGTTACACTATGCTTCATTACTACTACTATTAGAGATTTATTTTATATTTTTATGTTAATAATAATTAAAATTAATCAACATTGTTAATCATGTAAGACACAAAATATTTTTTCTATTACCTTGTCATTGTCAGAAGTAAAAGCTATTTAATACAAAATAATTGACAAGAAAAGCTGCAGCTGAAATCTCATGATAGTACTGTCCTTGGAAGCCAAGAATTTGAGCAGAGTTTTGATTTGTTCTGTTAGAGACAAGATATACACTTCTTAAACAGTAAAAGCCAAAGTTTCAAAAAATGACCATCATTTGTGCAATGCACTTTCACACACAAATGAGTATACATACACATCCAATTTGCATTCTTGCACAAGTGCATTCTATAAATTGCACGTATGCCTATGTCAGCAGACAACTGTGAATAATTGCAGAAAGGAGGAGGATTTGCAAATAGCAACACTCAAGCTGCTAGGTTCACGAAGGACTGATTTTATGTGTCTGAGGAGCTTTTGGATTCTTTCTTGCTCTTGACTGGAACCATTCTTTTGGGGATTAGAGACAAACCTCTAACAGAATCTCAGCTGTCAAAGTTAGAATCAGGACTCACAATTTGTCAGACCACTCTGTTTATTAGCACAGCGCTCCGCCAATAACATTCAGAATATGTGAGTGGCCATGCAGGGCCCAAACAGTCTTATTTATACAGATAAAAGAGCGGGAATTAGACAAAGGGACAAAGAAAGCAAAACAGGAAAATTCACCTGGGGCACAGCATGCATATCCTACTTCCTTACTAACTCTTATCGATCTAAGGCTAATGCTTCACCAATTGCCCTTAAACGGTGCAATTGTTCTATGTTAATGTCTGTATTCCTGACACCTGGTTGCAACATTCCAACAACTTTGCTTAAAGGTACAGACAACATTTCTTTAATCCTTTCTAGTCTTACTATATAATTCATCCTACTTTCACACAGCCCAACAGAGAGGAATTGAAACCTGATTTTAGGAAATTTCTATTTTTCTAAATTCAACAAACTTCTTCAGGACATGATCAATCCATGAGAATTAATAGTTTGTATGATAAAAAAAATACTGCCCCCCAAATTCTTTAAGTGGAATAGAACTTCTTATTCTTCCACCTAGCATAGTTTAATTGAGGCCTTATTTATGTAGTGGTTGTGCTTGGGGTAATACACAAAGCCACATACCCTTATCCCATGCAATATGCAGCCTTAATTGTAACCATAATTATTATACAGCAATTCACACACATATGTGATTTCTATTCTATAATTTCTATATAAAAAAAATTACTACCAAATTTAGAGAGAGAGAAGGTAGGTGAGGTAATAACTTTGATTGAAGCAACTTCAGTTGATGGAAGGGACAACTTTTGAGCTTCACAGAGCTCTTCCTCATTTCCAAATTTAGAATAATCATGAAGCTATTATTTGCAAGTAAATACCATATCTCAATAATACACACTAATATAAAACCATGTATGGAACTATGTAATATGTAATTTACAATAAATGTTCAACCCAGATGAACATGTAATCATTAATCATTGGAGATAAAGCTTCATGTTCATTGTTCAGGATGAGGGCAGAGATGTGTGGGCTATGGATACTGGAAGGGAACTAGCTGAGCGTGAGAATGTGTTCTGATAAGTGTAAAACAGATGATGTACAGAATGCTTTACCTACTTATATTTTGTTTTTTATTCTGTTAAAGCAATATGCAATTTTGCAACACCACCACATTATTTTTTTGTACGTAGAAATAAAAATATACAGATTATATTGACTAAAAAGTTCTGGTTTTTTTAGGGTTTAGATACTTTTACTTATTGGGTATAAAAACCTATGTACGTTGTTCACTATATGTATAAGAAGGAAGGTCTCTGACCTTCACAGTCTCCTTAGTTAGTAAAATGTCATGTCACCATGTTTAGGTACAGAGTATAATATTTATAGGTAAATCTACCTATTTGCAAGTAATAGTCTCCATCTTCCCCAAATATTTAGTAATATAATTGTTCATTGTTAGAATATAGATAAAAATACATTTTAAGGTTGCATTAATTAAATTACAAAAAATTAAGTTACAAATATTTTTAGTTCTTTGTTTCAGAAAGTAAGATCTGAATGGGTCATTACTGCTGTAATTTCAAAATACATAATTTCTGATGAGGTTAATGTCAATGTGCCATGATCAAAAATGATGACAAGCACTATTTTAGCCTGAAATGACTGAAGAGTTATTGTCGTCACTTGTTTTAATGTGACACACAAGGTATGTAAGGTAATATCTTTTATTGGACCCATGTCTGTTGGTGCAAGGTTCAAATTTCCAAGCTTCACAGAGCTTGCCTTTTGAAGGTATTGTGCAGGTTTCCTTTGAAGACATGGACTAAGAAGTCAGATATGGAATGATAACTTTGTGAAAAGTGTTTGCCAATAGGTGATAGTGTTTTTGTCTTTTATAATTTTTCTGTGTGAGTTCATACCAGAGTATAGCGGTTGTCTGGTTTCAACACATAGTGGTTGGGGCATCTGATGCACTGAATGAGGTACACCACAGGTTGTGATAGGCACTCATGAATCTTAAAAGTGGTCACTCCATATGTGACTTCTGAGTCTCTACTCTCAAAGGAAACCTACACAACACTTTCGAAAGATGAGCCTGCAAACTTAAATTGATAACTCTGCTAAAACACTAAAAAAACATGGACTCCAAGACACTGGCTTTATGGCTAATTACAATTTGTAACACACCCCACTGCCTGCTAAGCCCTTAATTGGCCACTTAATATTAAGTGGTCTCCTACATCATGAGTTCTCAACCTTTTTCTTTCTGAGGCCCCCCTCAACATGATATAAAAAGTCCATGGCCCAGCTGGACAGGGTCAATCCTTGGCATAGGCATAGTTTGACTTCTATTTTGGTGGTGAGGGGTCAAGGGCCAACAGGGCTTGAGCTAGCATTGCACAGTGAGGTCCAGGGAGAGAGTGCCACCTCCATCCCCTGATTCACCTCAGCAGGCCACCAGCCTGTCTGGGCTGTGGGGGAATTCCACCAAAAATATATAACTCAAAGTGGTGACTCAGCTCAAAAAGTTTGAAAACCACTCAGGGTTCAGGGAGAGAGGGGTAGCTAGCGGCTGTGTGCGGACAGGGGGGTAACTAGGGGCTGTGTGCAGGCCGGGGGGTGGCTCAGGATTCAGGGGGAGAGGGGCAGCTAGGAGCTGTGTGTGGGCAGGGGCGTAGCTCAGGGTGCAGGAGGAGAGGGGTGGCTAGGGGCTGTGTGTGGGCAGAGGGGTAGCTCAGGGTACAGGGGGAGAGGAGCAGCTAGGGATTGTGTGCAGGCTGCGATGTAGCTTAGGGTGCAGGGAGAGAAGGGCAGCTAGGGACTGTGTGCAGGCTAGGGGGTAGGTCAGGGTTCACGGGGAGAGGGGTAGCTAGGGGCTGTGTGCAGGCCTGGGGTAGCTCAGGGTGCAGAGAGAGAGGGGAAGCTAGGGCTGTGTGCTGGGAGAGCTCCCCCTGCAGTGACTGCTCCCTGAGGACTCTGCCTCCCTGGAACCAGGTACCCTCACCCAGGCAGCTCTTACCGGTTGTGTGAGCAGTTAAAGGGGGCTGCGAGCTGAGAAGCAACCACAACCTTGACCATCAGCAGCAGAATGGGGAATGCCGCGGCTGCCCAGTCCATAGCACCACTAGCCAGAGAGGCAGCTGCCCCACACTGGCTGGCTCTGGCGTCCCATCAAGGACCTGGCCAGGTCCTGACGGAAAGAGGGAGGGCTGGAGTTGCCCCGGGACTGCCCCACTCTGGGTAAGGCACTGAAGTTTGGGGGGGCAACACCCGTGTGCCTCCCAACTCTGATCACGGGCTCAGAGCTTCTGCTCGCAGGAAGCACTGGAGCTCCTGGCTTCAGACCAGGAGGGCACCACGGCTCCCAGCTTCTGCCCTGAGTTGCTCCTGGCTTCAGATGGAAGGGGGGCAGGGCTCTCAGCTTCAGTCCTGGCGTGAGGGGGGGAGGAAAGGAGGACAGATTGTCTTACATCATGTGTGAACGTCTTATTTTTAACAATCTGTCCCAACTTCTGTTTTGCTCAGATACTCTGGTTGTCTTCTCCAGACCTGAAGAAGAGCCCTGTGAAGCCTGAAACCTTGTACTTTACATGAACAGACACTAGTCCAATAAAAGGTATTTTCTTACCTACCTTGTCTCTCTCATATCCTGGAACCAACACGGGACAACAATATAACAAACTATGGAAGATATCTTATTTTAAAGCAGAGAGCTAGAAAATACCTCAGGTCTGCAAGAAAACAATTACGAAACTGTTGAGAGTGGGGATTATTCTCCTCTGTTCCACAGAATAACATATAAGCAGGGTAAATTTTAAGGGGGTTTGGTACTTTAGAAAAGCTTAACTTAAATGCAGTATCCGGTTATTGTTTTGTTTTAAATAAAGTCCGCCTATGAGGTAACATGAGTTACTTTGCAAATTATATGAACATTTTGTGTTGGGTGGACATCTACATTCATTATTTTCATTTACTTTCTCTCCTTAGCCCCTAGAGGCTTGTATCAGGCAACCCCATCATACTCAGGACTAGCCCTGGATTTTTATGGGCCAGTCAATGTACTTCATGGACTATCATGATAATATCTCTTAAGAGTAAATGTAGGTGTTCACCACCTTGCTGGCCTGAAGAACCTGAAACCCAAATCTGAATTCTCCTTGCAGTGCAATGTGCTAACACTACTAGGCAAGCCTAAAATTGGAAGTCACTAAGCACAAAACAAAAAACTCCTTTACATTATGATGTTATATATTCTGAATGTGCCATCATTAATGCAAGAAAAGTATTTTATCTTTATTCTATAAATATTTTATTTATCCAGCATATAGCAATCACATTCCACTACAATGCTTTCTGCCCTGTGCACAGTCATAAAGCCACTCCTGAAACTTGGACTCTCAATTAAAAGCACAGCACGATAATAGTTTATTATTTCTTCACTACATACTATTGCCACTCATGATGGTCGTAGGTGAGCATGACCCTCCACATACCTTTCCAATGAACAATATACACATATTGAAGATGCTGCTGCTGCTACAAGAAACTGAGGCCCACAGCCAGTAAAGGGAATACTCTGCTGCTGAACTAACTCAGCATTTCCAGTAGCTGGTTAATATTTCTTCAGTAATCAAATATGGAGATAAACCCACATTTTCTTATGAAGGCTTCATCAGTGCTAACAGTACCACAATAATAAGATCAGGTTCAGAGTTCAAATGTCCTTCATTCCACGGTAGCTACTTATCGGGTTTTTTGAACCATGTTCTTGAAGCATTTATTGTGTCTGTAAAGTGCAAATGTTACATCCAAATCAAGAAAGGATGCTTCAGACAGACATATCAGACATGAATACATATGTTACTCTAGAAACTACTGAAAATAGCTCAGCTACTCAAGACAATTTCACAGTTTTTAATAGTATACCAAATATCATGATGTATCATGAGATAATTTAAATTAAGTACTGTTGAAAATAAGTCGATCATAAATGCTAAAGGAAACAATAAATGGCATGAAAAATGTATCAGTTTTAATGAAAAACATGCAGTTTTTCCTATTTTAATTAAACTGAAAAGCTAACCTCACACACAAGCATCATTTCTTAAATTAAAGAAAACAGCATGATTTGGATAGTCACTTGGAACACAGAATGACCTATAAAAACTACTGAACACATCCAGACTGTTAAACTGGACTTTTCAGAACTAAAAGTAAACATTGTAAAGGAGAGTTATTCTCCTTTGACTGTATAAACATAATTACAGTTATCTTTTCAGATAAACACAGCTTATGGTAACTGTTAACAGTGCTGTTTCAAAGATTAAAGAAAATGTTTAATCCAGGTCAAATAGAAATCAGTATGTAATAATGTGGAATAGTGCAGGAAGTTTTAGCTTTTTATGCATGGAAAATAGCAAATAATTCTACCTTTATCTTAAAAAAAAACTTTTAATAAGTCATAGATGATTGTCAAAGAGTGAACACCTTCCGAACAAATTATATTGGAAGTATATAGTACTCCCCCCTCCCTTTAATATTGAGCTATAGGTTATGTGCCTAGGCTCACTCCTGAATCTGATGTAGTTAGTGGCAGCAAGATCAGTCCCTCAGTTGTGTCTTGGAAAAATTTGACCTGTTCATAGATCTTCTGTTGAGAAGTGCTGCAAGAACAAGTATATTCTCCCATGCAGTGAAGAGACTGTACATTCTTTTTCTAATATTTATGACTCTAGCTCAGTTTTGTTAGATTTCTGTTTGGAGAGAGATATTTGCAGAGTCAGCTAAACAGAATAATTATATTTCTTATCACCATTTTTCTCTCTCCATCATGCCTGCTGTCTTCTACAGAATCCAAGATTTCATTAGAAAACAAATGATCTGCTTATTTCTACAGCCACAATGGAAGCAATTAGCTATGAATTTTCAAACGAAAGCTTAGAGTAGTATAAAACAGCAACAAATGCAGATGCTCACCAATTTTGTAGAACTTGCACTCTAATTCACCTCCACTTTTTTGGGTTCCATGTAATAAGTTACTCAACTATTTAGAAAAAATGTATGCATAATGTAAAGTAAAAAATATTGATAAGGGGACAGATTTCCGTTTCCCAAGCATTAGCATAGATAGTAGGAATAAATTAAATAAATTAACATCTTTTAATTTCCTTTAAGAATTTTTATGGGTTATTAAAATTATATTGGACTGAAACTTTTAGAAATATTATTTGGTGATATTGGAAGACAATAATTCCCTCAAATGTTCATAAAAACAAATAAAATGAAGCTTCTCCTCCTTACGCATTACCAGAAACACTGTACATCAGAATAAAGAACATGCTTGTCAAGAGGAAGTAAATTATTTCTTTTTCTATACAGGTCACCTATTATATAGCTTTATAAATAGTGTGTAATGTTAACTTTCAGCTCTTGAAGAGGACTTCACAATATAATTTTAATGACGAAAAGAACTACAGAAACACAAAACAATCTATCCCTCAAAGAGCAGAGACTGCAAGAAAAGCCGCAGAGAGAAAATAAGAATGGCAATAAATACATAAAATAAAACTAGGTCTTCAACAGTCAAGAAGTAAATATAAAAAACAAAACTCTCAAATACCATTTTATTTCTGAAGCAAAGAGAACAAATGGAAACAGGCTTCTAAATTAATACCAATACAACATTCAGTAGGCTCCCAACCAGAAAAGTAAGGAGATGCAAGTCTATTAGTTTATATTTGTTTCTTCATATTGGGCCAGAAATCATTCTCTGTTCCTAACATTTACTACATTATTTAACTGTTAGTCTGAAAATTTACACTTTTTTGGATTTTCAAAAAAATTCTTAATTATCTGGCATATAGTAACATGCCTCTTCAAGACTACAGTCCATACCTTCACACTGAAATAAGCATTGCCATGTACCTCAAACTATATTTAGCATAGCAAAAGCATATGGAAAAGCAAGTCTTGTTTTATACCATAGTGAATAAAAGAGAAACAGGCAGTGAACATCAGTACACCACAGAAGCCAACAAGAAATTAAATAGCAGAAAAAAGAGCCACATAGGACTTTAACAAAACAAATTATAATTATAATAATCAGAAGAGTTCTGATTTAAGAGCAGTTCAACTAACAGCTCAATAGATTTCAGGATGCAGTTAAAAGTGTAAAATGTTTTACTATAAATCAGCTTTGAGCCTCACTTGCAGTAAGGTTCACAGAGTGGATAAATTTCACAAATCATGTAGATGAACTTAAAAAGTATACTAGACTTTCATTTAATAGTTGAATTTATGTTCAGAGAATAGACAGTGCACAAAATGGAAGAGAGATGGAAAAAGGTATATATCAATATATCCACAGGAATCACAAGAATGTTTAATTAACCCATATCCGAACAAATAACTCAGCAGCTCACATTTGTGTGTAATTCTGTGATATTGTACCCAAAACAGGTACTATTTAACCACGAATGCAATAAAAATGAAGATCGCTCACCTGTAACCAGAGTTCTTCGAGATGGACTCTGCATATGAGATGTGCTGATGGTGCAGCTTTGATGGTGGAACCTACTGAAAGCAGTGCCCACTGGAGCGCTCTCATGACTCTCCCAGCCTTCTCACCATGGTTCCTGATTCTGCGGGTGAGACTATAAAACAGGGCATGACACTCTGGCTGCCTCAGTTCTTTCCACCACCTTCTGAAGTCCAGTATTGCAATTAGGAATTTGAGGAAATTAGGCAGAGAATATGAATATGTAGAGTCCACCTTGAAGAACTTCAGTTATAGGTAAGTAACTTTCATTTTCTACAAATGACCTCTGCATATTCTGGTTCATGGGACAGTCTGAGAAGCAGTACTCCCATTCAAGGAAGGAGGGACATGGATTCCTAATTAAACAGGGATTGAAGTACTGTTCTGCCAAATTGAGCAGCCAATATGGATGCTAAGTCCAGAAAGTAATGTTTTGTAAACCTATTTATGGAGTTCCTCGGGGTACAGCTCAACAGATCCCCATAAGGGGAATGTCTCTAATGCACGTCTAAAAGAAGGGTACCTAATTTCCTTTGGAAGACGGATGGATGCTAGCATATAGGTCTCCAGTATGCATAGTCTAACCCAGTTTGTTATGAGACTACTATAGCCCAAGCAGTCAGGAGTTGTGAATGAGGGTCTCAGGGATAAATCTATCCATTTTGTTGAGATAAGAGGTTTGGTGTGAGTGGTAGAGATTGGTAAAGTCCCTTGACTAGTTGAAGTAGGACCAGAAACCACTGTTGTCTCAGCCATGCTGGAACAATTAGAATTACTTTGGCTCTCTCTTGTTTTATCTTCCTTGGTGAAAGGTAAAGGGAGGAGTGACAGATAGTTGAACCCCATGCATTGTCTTTGGGGACCGCTGTATGACTTTTATGAATGATTTATGTAGAAGGCTAAATTTTAGTCATGGGCATTTTTAGTAAAAGTCATGGACAAGTCATGGGCAGTGAACAAAAATTCATGGCCGGTGACCTGTCTATGACTTGTACGATTTACCCGTAACTAAAACTTGTGCGGGGGCCCGTGGGTGCTTGGGGTGGGGAGGACAAAGTCTGGGGGCACCATGGGTGCTGGGGGTGTGGCCAGAACCCCAGCTGGTGCTGGGAGGGGGGGCGATGGTGCACAGCCTCGGACCCTTGCTGGTGCTGGGGGGAATTGTGTTAAGTGGGGCTGGTAGGCTCCCTACCCAGCACTGCATGTCCCTGCAGCTCCTAGGAGGAGGGAAAGCCAGGGAGGGGGGGCTGTGTGCTGTCTCCGCTGAACTCTGGTTCTGCAGCTCCCATTGGCTGGGCACTGCAGCTAGGGGGAACTGCAGGGGCAGTTCCTGCAAGCAGGGACAGCACGCAGAGTCCCCTGACCCCTCCTCCCAGGTCAGGAGTTCCAGGGGTCATGCTGGCCACTTCTGAGGAGCCTTCTTTCCCACCCCCCCAGTAAGCACTGCTCCACACTCCAACTCCCTGCTCCAGCCTGAGCCCCCTCCCACCCCAAGCTGCTGTTGCTGCTGATCCAGGGGCTGCCCAAGTGTTCAGGCAGCCCCTCAACCAGCCACATCAGCAGCTGCAAAAGTCATGGAGGTCATGGAAAGTCATGGAATCCATGACTTCCATGACAGACATGTAGCCTTATTTATGTATGACTGTGTTCTACTCCATGGGGGAGGGATACCACAGTTTCTTCAAGAACTAAAAACAGTGGGGGTGATTAAGGAAAATCACTGAGACTGTAAATAACTCCAAAGAAGTACCACTCCTGGGGTGGTTTGGATATACTGGTTCAAACTGGGTTCTCCAGAGACTCAGAAACAATAAAAAGGGACTTTTGGTATAAAAAGATTAGCTTGCATTGACATATGGTCTACCTTTTGATTCAACAAACGGGTAAGACCTTTGGTGCTGGGGTCCTCACAAACCTGGAGGGAATGGTTGGAAGGAATTTAGCCTAACTAGACTCACCAGGTTTAGGATGTGTTTAAATCTGTTTATTATTTTTATACATTTTATCTGTAATACTTCTGTCTTTCAAATAAACATGCTCATGTTGAAAGAACCGTTTGGCAACTGGTAAATGTTGGCATACACTGGTCATAGCCCTGGGAAACGGCACAACGCAGGCGCTGGCCTTTCGTCAGATTGTCTTGCTGGGGATATCACAGTGCATGGCAGGAGGCTTTGCAGCTTTAGAACCCCTCAGTCAGAAGGGAGTGGGACACAAGTCCCTGCCCAGAGATAGGTGATGGCTGGAGGTCTGAAACCTTACTGGGAACTCCTGGAATGGATGACTGAGGGGGAATACAAGTATAGTTATTCTGAAACTGTGACAGGAGGGAAGGCATAAAGACAACTTTTCCCCTGTCTACCAGTATGTGTCTGAAAATGATGCTCTCCCTCAGTTTTTGAGCAGAATCTGGAATATTTTGTATTTTGCTCGTTTGTAAAGAAGTGTATATAAAGATGACCCCACAAGGCTCTCTTCTATAATTGATATCTTTAATGACCATTTGTTGTATCCCTGCTCAGCTGATCTGCAAGGTTGTCATCTTTCCCTGCTAGGGAAATCTCACAACCTAAGCCAAGCACGATACCTATGAAAAATGACCAAAGCTACCACCCTTTCAAAAGCTGTTGAGGAATCAAACAATGCCCTTAGCCTGTTTAACATGATGTTCTTCAGAAATAAGGGCATTGGCTAACTTCCTTTGCTCTTCAGGAAAGAGTCTTTTCATCTCTTCCCAAAGATGATACTGATAACTTGCCATTATGGCTTGATAATTTGACACACACATGCCCAATGTTGCTGATGAAAATATCTGCCCAGCGCACTGGGATTTCTTGCCTTCTTTATCAGATGGCATAGAGCAGGGGTTCACAAATTGTAGGTGGTATTTTTTTTAAGAAACTGGTACTTAACCCAATAAAATTTGAGAGCTGCTGATATAGAGTGCACTGTCCACCTCCAGACCTCTGCAAGCAGCAACCACAAGCAAGTTTGGCACCAGATGGATGTGAAAAAATAAAAAATTCCAGTGAGGCAACTGGTATAATTAATCTTTTTTCTTCAATATTGCCTCAATAGTGGACCATACTGTTTTTGTTGGTTGCAAGAGTCCCCCCAAAATCAGAAGAGTAACTATTTCCTTGGAAGGTAAACCAAGAAACCTGAAGATAGGATGAGAAATCTATTCAACTTTAACAAAGTAGATTTTAAGAGTCGTTGCCATCCTATGAACTAGTTTGTGAAACAGAACTGCAGCTTTTGAAGGGGAAGATTAATCAATAATTCCCATATTTGCATACAGGAAAATCTGGTCCTCTAGCCCAGGGTCCATTTTCTGATAATCTTCTGGTACCACAGGGTTTCTCTTCTTCAAAAAGAATGGGCGTGGGGTAATATTTGGGGATTGCTCTCTCCCCCTAAAAATATTAAACAAAGTCAGGGTAGTATCAGATCAGACAGATGAAATATTCCTGGAGCTCTAGTAGGAGAAGACTTCTTACTCCAGTGGGTGTGTTGCACTTCCCAATAATGCTTGGGAGAGAGCCAATAAGGCCATCAGCCCCATAGAGATGCCAGTCTGGCCGATAATCCGTGCCCAGATCCACCTCATATCTGTTGGGATATGGATTTTGGTCCATATGTGTGTCAGAATATTTTTTCTTATGAGATGGAAGAAGTGGTAATCAGCTGGGTTGTTAAGACACCAAGTCTGACTGAGGATCTGACCTCAGATCCGAACTTGACTGCAGAAGATAGTGCAGCGGTTTTGAGTTTTAAACATTAGCTAGGATGGTCAGGGATGCAACCGCATACTCTGAGTGTTCCTAGCCTCTGACTGCCAGAAGCTAGAAGTGGATGGCAGAGCATGGATCACTCAATGATTGCCTGTCCTGTTCATTCCCTTTGAAACATCCGGCATTGACCACTGTCAGAAGACAGGATACTGGGCTAGATGGACCATTGGTTTTACAAAAGGGCAAAAGTATTTTTTAGGTGATCCTGCAGGAGCAGAGCTGGCCTTGGTGTAGGGCAATCAGGGTGGTTGCCGTAAGCATCAGTTTCTGGGATTGCCAAATCAACATCCAAGAGTGCATGGGGGATTTGCACTCTCACTGTCATAACTGATTGTCGTCTGGACTCAGAAATGAGGAATGGATCCAAGGTGTCACATACAGAAGCAGTTTCATCATTGGATGTCCAGGATGACATCGGTCTTGATTCAAGATCTGACAGTTTGAAAAAGAAAAATGGATCCAGTAACTACTGAACGTATTTTGGCTGTGCTCATAGAGAACTTTTTCTAAACCAAGTCTTTGTCTGGCATCAAAGTTCCTGGATCTGATGGGGGGAACTTCTGCAAATTGGCACTGTTTACAGAGGCTGTCACCAGAGAAGTGCCTCTGCTTTTTTATTTCAGATCTGATAGTTTAGGGTGTTTTGATTCTTTTCCTTGAAAGCACTAGAGGCTGATGGTGGTCTGTGCCCACACACGGATTCATGTGAAGTATTGGATCAGAGGGCTTGGCTTTCAAAGCCTGCTGAAAAAGCGCTGCCTTGAATCTGTTCTGCTAGTTATTACGTACCTTCCTGGTGAAAGTGCTGCTGATCAAGCATCTCGAGGTAGAGCGTCCCTCTCTTGCAAATGGGCATCAGATGCCAGAAGGACCGAGGGGCAAGAAGCACACCTTTTGAAACCCTGCTTTTTGATGTGCAAGTGTGCCATAGGATCTGAGTAGAGAGGAATCAAAGTTCTGAAACTGCCTATGTTAACAAATTAGTTAATAATTTTCTAGAAATAAAACTTAACACTAATAAACCAATTAAGAACTAATTATTAACTCTAAAATCAAAGCTAACACAAGGGTGGGGAAAATATGGCCCGCAGGTCAGATCCGGCCTGCCTAATATTTCTGTCCAGCCTGCCATGAGTAACATTTCTGTCTGGTGTCCTCTGCCCCCCAGTCGGAAAGTGCTGCAGCATAGAACCCACACCACGGGTGGACCCACACAACTCCTGGAAGCGGGCAGCTGCTGCTGGTATATCTCTGCACACCCCTGGTGGGGGCAAGTGGGCAAGGTGGCACCCTGTGCTGCCCCTGCCCCTAGCAAAATCCTCACAGCTTTCATTGGACAGAAACCAGCCAATGGGAGCTGCAGGGGCGGTGCTTGCAGGCACAGACAATGCACCGAGACCTGCTGCCTCCCTCCCCACAAGGGCGTGCAGAGATGTGCCAGCAGTAGCTGGCCACAGTTGCTTCCTGCTGCGCTGCCGGCTGGGAGCCACCTGCGGTAAGCGCCTCCCAGCCAGAGCCTGCACCTCGCACCCCCCTCCTGCACCCAAACTTCCTCTCAGACCCTGCACTTCCTCCATTAATATAGCAGAAATATGCGGCACATGACAACTTAGCAAAATGTGTGGAGTGGGCCCCTGTGAAAATTATTGCCCACTCCTGATCTAAAGACACTAGCAAACAGGATCTGGGCCAGAGGCCCAGCATGGTTCCCTATCCACCAGCTACATTTGGAAGGAACTGAGACAGCCAGAGTGCCATACTTCCTTTTATAGTTTCACCCTCAGAAAATTCAGGAACAGCAAGGGGAGGTACAGGAGACGGCCACTCCAATGGCCATTGCTTTCTAAAGTTTTCACCGTGAGAAGTGTACCATTGGTGCATCCTATGAGTATAAATATGAAGAGACCACTCAAAAAAGAACCAGCAGTCTAGATGCTAGCAATACCTATACTGCCAAAACAATGGGACTAAAGTTTTCAGTGGACACTGTCAATGTTCTTAGTCCTAAATCAGACCAACAGCTGTGACATAATGTGTAGACACTTTGCACTATCCCTTTGTTGCATTCTTGTGTAAGTGGGCAAGATATCAAAATAGAAGAATTCTGCTCTCCAGGCATTTCAGCATTCCAGCAACACCATACTTTAATACCCTCACAAAAATGAAGCAGAACGAGCAGAGAGATGATGTGATTTATATCACATACACTGCACCTTACACAACAACGTACTTGGACTTTAAGAAAGCCTTTGACAAGGTCCTACATCAAAGGCTTTTAAGCAAAGTAGGCTGTCATGGAATAAGGAGGAAGGTCCTCTCATGGATCAGTAACAGGTTAAAAGATAGGAAACAAAGGGTAGGAATAAATAGTCATGGTGATTTATGCATGAGAATGTTTTAATTAGACAGGTACACAGATGAGGTAACTGAGTTTGAGCACAGTTACAGAAGAGGGGATAAAAGATAGATGACTGACAACAGTTGAGTGGAGACGACACAGGGAACAAAATAGCAGAGACCATAGATTTAAAAAGTGTTACCCTGTCCCCAGGAGAGGTAACTTTCTTTCTTGCCTTATCTGTTTTTTGCATGAATATGTAATTCATAGGTGATAACAGTATTGTTTTAAAACATACCAAAATAAAGGCAAAAGGTAAACCGTTTAAGCCTAAATTGAAGTAGATCTTGTTTTTCATCCCACAGAGGCAAGGGTGAGAGGCTTTCACCTGAGGGGTGCACTCAGAGACTAGAGAGATGACAGAGAGCAGGTAACCCAGGACTTCCCCAAAGTTTTATGCAATTAATATTGCTTTTGTTACCATTTGCATTCCACAACACACAGACCATAATAATAAATGTGCAGGATTTTTAGAGAAGCTGAAATATTCTATTCCCTTATTTTCAAACATTTTTCAAGTATTAGTCTATTTTCTTATCAAACTCACTCTTAGAAGTACTGCTAAAAACCTTAAATACACAAAGAAAAGCTGTGGCAGAGAAGAGATTTTGTTATCTCCTAAAAGTTAGCTTGCTCTGACAAATAAAGTTCAGTAATAACACCTACTAGATGAAGCTAGCCATCATGCTACATAACAAGTCAGTTACTCTCAGGTATGGGGGACAGCAGATTGTGAGACACTGTAATTTTACTTTGGAGGGATGTGTGCGTGTCATATACACGCGCACACACACACACGCCAAGTGGTATCTGATGATTAAGGCACTGGGATGGAAGTCAGAAAACCTGGGTTCTATTCCTAGCTCTGCCACTGACTCTGTGGGGATTTGAGTATGTCACAATGCCTCAGATTCCCCATCTATAAAATGGATATAGTGATACTTACCTTCTTACCCTCAAAAACACGGAGATGCTTGGACAAAAAGAATTATTAATTATTACTACTATGGAGCACCACTGGTCTCCCTCTTCATAGACAGGATTCTCCCCATTAAGCCACAATCATCCTGACCCTTTACAATCTGATCATATGCCTTACTGTATATTATAATATTGGTCTTCCTTTCCTCCCTCAACCCCCTTGTGGAGCTGGCTCACTAGAGATATTTTAAAATTGTAGAAAAAAAAAGATAAGAAAGTGATGTACACAAAATATATGGATGAGATCTAGGATTTTTTTTTAATATACAGTTTCTATTTGACAAATTACCTGATTTTGAGCTGTTGGATAGACATACAGAATACCAACCACATTTACTTCTCATCTGTAATTGCAATATTACATTAGCAGGATTATCTTTTCATCACCTTCTTATTTCTTTCTTCACTCCATTTCCTGTCAAGCACAAAGAACTATCTGTATGATAGTTCACTCTAGCAGGGGTTTCATCATCATTTCAAACTGACATCTTCCTCCCATGCAAGATCTAGGAAAGAATCATATTAACCCTTTCACAACTAGGCATCTGTGAGGTGACTAACACACAATCAATAATCTTGCTCCCAACTGAGATCAATAGCAACACTGTCAATGGAAGCAAAATTGGGTATTAACTAGCTAGTTGCCAGGACTTTTGTGGGATTACCAGTAGCGCATGCTGTGGTGGGAAGAATGAATTTTTACCTATTGGGAGGCATGGTCAGGATTCCATATAGAGTCCATACTTGTTTCACCTTCCCTGCTACAGAACTGCCCAACCCAATCTGACTTTCTTAAATAACCTGCTATCTTATTAAGGGGGGCAATATCAGGTGGTTATGTTTAGGAGCAGTCAGAAACTTGCATGGAAGCAGGCAGTAGTGGAGAAATGGAAAGTAAAGCCTGTCGCAGAAAGAGTGGGGTGGAATTGCATTGGTCTGTTGGAGTTGTGGGGGCACTTCATGACATTTTGGAGTGGTGGGAAGGCCAGGAAAATAACAAGGAAGTGAAAATGTTCTAATTTTACCTGGAGGGAAAAAGAAAAGTAACAGGAAGGGTGGAAGGAGAGAGATGAAGGAAGGAATGTACTCGTCTTCAGTGATCTGTGGGTTAATAACTAAATACATAAAGAAGAATCAAATAAAAAAACCACCATTTTAAGTTATTTTTCAACACTTACAATAAAACCCACAAATTCTTCAGTACACTACTTCCAAACCAAGACAATTTTTATAAAATTGTCAAAGATTCAAGATACTTAGGAAGAATGTGATTTTTCAGGTAAGTAGAGAAGCTTCATTTTGTATACAGTACTATTTCCAGTCAACATACGGATTGGAAAAGGGCTTTATCCATATCCGTATTTCTGAGAACTAAAATAAAAATGGTCAACAACTAAAGCAAAAACACACGAGGTCTAACATAAGAGTATTTAAAGACAATATTTTGGATAAGCAGTTTAGATAGAAGAGTCATATGAATTGTCTAAAATATTCTATATTTTTACTATCTATAAGAGTCTACCCTATATCGATATATTTGTATATGATGTTTTGGACTCTTGCAATGTTTACTTTAGTACATATTAAACTGGAGAGGGATGTACTTTATGAACTATTAATCAGTTTTACAATGTGAGCAAACCCTGTTAATTTGCAAACAATAAAATAGGTCATTAATAGCCTGTCTCATGGACCAAAAAGCAGTGTGTGGGCAAAATGACAAGAAGTGAAAAGTATTTTCTCAGCAACCTATAGTAAAGGATTTCATATCTGATTTGTAATTTCATACAAATTAGAAATACTAAAGATCTATTAATCTACCTAGCATACCACTCTAAGTAATTATTGCACAAAGTATATTGATCATGAAACTCGAAAAGTTAAATCAACTCAAACTATTGTAGCTAAAACACATTTCTAAAAATCCCAGATTCTTAAATATATTTACAGTAGTGAATTCTGTATATACACTTGCTAAAAAATTACATTAAGGGAGATGCGACAAAATGAGGACATTTGTTGGTTTCCTCTAACATGGATGACAATGTCTCCCAGGAACTTTCAACCTCTCTTTTAGAATAGTAAAAAGGCAGGTCACTGTCCAAGCTGAAGTATTAAATTCATCCCATCTGTCATTTTGTGAAATAGTTACATTTGAGAAGGCACTTTAAAACATTACACAATTCCCTAGCATTTGCTGTTCATTGTGAAAGCAAACATTTTATACAGTCTGACCGACTTAAAAATAACTACATCCGATATTTGCATTTATAGTAAATAATTAGTATGATAATTGAAATGAGACTTTACAATAATACCAGCTCAAATATGCATCTAAAATTTATATATTCCAGAAGACAATTAACTCAGTCAAATTCAGTCAGAACACATTTACATTTATACTATAACACTAAATTAGCTAATCAATATTTAAAAGATATAAAACTCAACTTTTTCTAATCTTTCTGTGGATGTTGCCATGGCTGGATGTTCCTTCTGCATTTTTAAAAATCATCTGAAGTACAGGCTATACAAAGAATATATTTTATTTACAATTTTTATAGCTGTTTCATAATCAAATAATTTTTAAAAAGATCACTGAAGTTCTCTAATTAAAGATGGAATCTTGCAGTCCAATTTCTATCTTCACAACTTCTGATAACAGAAGTAATAGATATCTTTATAACTATAATAGAAACATCTTTAAGTGCAAATTTATTTGAGAGAGAGAACATATAGTAAAGTTCTCATGACATCAGCTAGAACAAATTTAATACAGTACAAAGCCCGGATCAATAAAAAAATGCACTTCTTCCCTTTACCACCTAGAAGGTCAGACTAGAGATCTGGTGGTCTTTCCTAGCCTTAGACTCCATAACTGTAACTTTTACTTTCTTTGAGTTTCTGAATCAGTGCCTACCTTTGAAATCTGTACTGAGAAACAATGGAGGTGGCGGGAGGGGGAGATGTTGGATTAATTCCCAATTTATCCAAATTCATGATAATATTGAATAAACAAAGAATAACAAGCAGCTATCTTCAGATTCCTTTGTATTTTAGTTCTTTAATCATTACGGTGCTACATCTTTATTAGATCTTTTCAATTTTGTAGCTAAGCAGATGATTTTAGAGTCACATTCACATTTGTCCACAAAATATTTATAGTGAGTGGTTTCTCAATTTCGATGGCATAATTTTAAGTGTATCTGATGCTTTCCAATCAAAGCTGTCATTTTTTAAGAAAGTAAGTATACTTTGAGGCTGCCTAGCTACTAATTTGAATAGTCTCATTTCCATTTTGATCAAGTGTTATATAACGTGAAAAACTCTACCCTGCTTGCTTTCTCACTATAAGTAAAATAGAGCTGTATCACTGTTCCGTGGTTCCAGCAATAATACAATATAGGAAACTAATGTTTTACCTCAAAACAAATGAGCAAACAAAATTAAAACAACTCCACTGATATACTAAAAGCAAGTTTTAAATGAATATTCAAAATACAGAAACATCAAAATGCCAGTTCTAAAGTTGAAAATACATTTTTTTCTTCCACTAGCAATTCTCTTTTTCATTATATATGAAGTGGTATATTAAAATTATTGTAAGGCAAGGGGGGCACAAATTTCATTCAACTCAAGGCACATTGCCAAGAGTTTGAGGGCTATGCTTTATTTACATAAACTGAAGCAAATTAAGAGTCATCCTTATCTTAATCAAGTCAAACTGGAGTTTTATAGGATGGACTCTTAACCTTAATGAAGTCAATGTGTGTTTTGAAATTGACTTCAAAAGGGCCAGGAATTAAACCCTTAGTCTCTAGGGATTGCACCTTCCTACTGCAAAGACATGGGCTGAGGAATTATACAAGTCCTTGGACATCATCTGATTTATTTTTCAAATAATTTGAAATATAATTGTTTAGCAATTAAGCTCTGAATGCTTGATTTAGAACATCCACTGAAGGTTATTTGAACCATTAGGTCTCACTTTATCCATGTTTCTTTGTAACAACTTTCCATAACAAGTATCCTCTTTTCTTTGCTAAGGTTTTCTTATGATTAGTTTGATAAGCAAAGAGACAGATACAGTATCTAAGTGGCAGTATGAATATGAATTATATATCCCATAAACTGTGTTTATGAAATATTAAGGCTATACATTAAAACCACAATCCTGGAAATTTAAGCTAAGGTTCCAGCATCACAGTTAATTCAGACACGTTGTACATCTATTATATTTAAAGATATAGAGACAGTCACATATTAAAAAAGGACACCAAATATAAATTCAGCGTATTTTAAAAGAGTAAATTAAATGTAGCTACACATGCCACTGAACCCGCATGTAATTTTTATGTTTTACCAATCACATTTTCCTTGAGAATCTCTCCCCTGTTGCTGTGTTACAGAAGACAAAAACAAATGAAAACCAATTGCCAGTACACCAATTCCTGTCAAATGGACAAAGAAAAATGGGGGGGGGGAAATAGAAAAAATATTTTCTTCCATACCTTTCGGTTATGGTACTCTTAGGTATTGCTTGTAAGAGAGTAGTTAAAAAGTCAGACAGTAGTGTGATTTTCAAGTTATGTTCCTGTATGTTACATATTTAATAATGAACAACAGAAACAGGAAGCAGCACTCCTGCAAAATGTGGTAAAAGTGGCAATCCTCACATAGATCCAGTGGCTTTAGTGAAAGTTTTACCTGAATAAATTAATACTTATATAATTAGTATAATACTAATACTAGCTACATTGCAGGATCAGTTCCCTAAAGATTTTTTCATTAGACCTTTAATTTTTGCATTTCCTGAATTCGTTATTTTAACTGTGCAAACTTTGAGCTGTATTACTTGAGGGTTTTATAATTTAGTTTTATTTTCTAGATTTTGATTTCTCGTTCTTTTTATAAATGATGGGGAAGAAAGAAGATTTTTTAAAACAACCCAGAAAGCACTTACTTGTTTGCAGGGATAAGGAGGGGCATGAGGTAAAAAGTTTGTGGACCACCCTGGTGCTAGGCACTGTACAAACATAGTAAGAGACAGTCCCTGTCCTAAACAGCTTAAAGCCTAAACAATTAAGACAAAGGATAAAGAGAGAAACAGAGGCATGAAGTGACTTGCTTAAGATCACACAACAGGTCAGTAGCAGTGCCAGAAATTGACCCAATTCAGTGTTCTATCCACTGGATCAAGCTCTCTCTCACAGCCTAATATTAATCCGCCCCTGGATGGCAACACACATGATAAATAACTGATTTTTATGCTTATGTTTTTAAGTATATTAATCTTGTATGAATCATAAATTTTAACATTATTACTTAATATAGTAAGCAAGATTTGCAATTTAGGTTTTCCAAAATATATGAAGCTCTCATGATGACCACTGTGGAAATAATCTGTGTGTGGAACATAGGGTACAAATTCCTATTGTCTTTGTCTGCAACTCTACCAAACCTTGAACATAGCAGTTTTTTCTGGTTGTCACTTACCATGGACTTCCATAACCAAAGAAACAAACATCGCAACAATTCAAGATCTATGAAAACCCATAATGGAACTGAACTCTGAACTGAACACCCATAAAAGATTTACTGCAGTTTAAAATGTATTAAAACTGCTTCCATGGCAGCAAGCATTTACCAATCTTGAGGGAATTTTCCTCCCCCCATGAGAACATTAATTTTATTGTTAGAAACAGCTGATTTAGAAGATTCAGGGTACAATATTATTTAACATTTCACTTTTGAAAATGAATTCACTCTAAATATAACAAATGGCTATATTAGAAATTTTAGTTCAATTATCGTGAAATACCACATGCTACTACCAACTGATATCTAAAAGGTTTGAACTAGGGCTGTCAAGCAATTAAAAATATTAATCACAATTAATTGTGATTAGTTGTGCTGTTAAACAATCGAATACCATCTATTTAAATATTTTTGCATGTTTTCTACATTTTCAAATATATTGATTTCAATTACAATAGAGAATACAAAGTATACAGTGCTCACTTTATATATATATTTGATTGCAAATATTTGAACTGTAAAAACAAATGAAATAGTATTTTTCAAGTCATCTAATACAAGTACTGTAGTGCAATCTCTATCATGAAAGTCAAACTTATAAACGTAGAATTATGTACAAAAATGACTGCATTCAAAAATAAAACAATTTAAAACTTCAGAGCCTCCAAGTCCAATCAGTCATACTTCGTGTTCAGCCAATTAATCAGACAAACAAATTTGTTTACATTTGCAGAAGATAATGCTGCCCACTACTTAATTACAAAGTCACCTGAAAGTGAGAATAGGCATTTGAATGGTACTGTTGTAGTTGGTGTCATACAATATTTATGTACCAGATGCACTAAATATTCATATGTCCCTTCATGCTTCAACCACCATTCCAGAGGAGTGTCCATGCTGATGACAGGTTCTGCTTGATAACGATCCAAAGCAGTAAGGACTGATGCATGTTCATTTTCACCATAGACTGTAAGGGTTAGAAGGGACCTCAGGAGGTCATATAGTCCAACCCCCTGCTCAAAGTAGGACCAATCCCCAGACAGATTTTTACCCCAGATCCCTAAGTGACCCCCTCAAGGATTGAACTCACAACCCTGTATATAAAGCAAGCCAATGCTCAAACCACTAGCTATCCCACCCCTCAAAAAATAATCGGAGATATACCAATCTCCTAGAACTGGAAGGTACCTTGAAAGGTCATTGAGTCCAGCCCCCTTGCCTTCACTAGCAGGACCAAGTATTGATTTTTACCCCAGATCCCTAAGTGGCCCCCTCAAGGACTGAACTCACAACCCTGGGTTTAGCAGGCCAATGCTTAAACCACTGAGCTATCCCTCCCTCATCTGAGTGAGATGCCACCAACAGAAGGTTGATTTTCTTTTTTGGTGGTTCGGGTCTGTAGTTTCTGCATCAGAGTGTTGCTCTTTTAAGACTTCAGAAAGCATGTTCCATGCCTCATCCCGCTCAGATTTTGGAAGGCACTTCCTATTCTTAAACCTTGGGTCGAGTGCTGTAGCTATCTTTAGAAATTTCACATTGGTACTTTCTTTGCATTTTGTCAAATTTGCAGTGAAAGTGTTCTTAAAACAAACAACATGTGCTGGGTCATCATCAAAGACTGCTATAACATCAAATATATGGCAGAATGAGAGTAAAACAGAGCAGAAGACATACAATACTCCCCCCAGGAGTTCAGTCACAAATTTAATTAATATTTTTTTAAACAAGCATCATCAGCGTGGAAGCATGTTCTCTGGAATGGTGGCCAAAGCATGAAGAGCATGAATCTTTAGCACATCTGGCATGTAAATATCTTGCGACACCGACTACAACAGTGCCATGTGAATGTCTGTTCTCACTTTCAGGAGATATTGCAATTAAGTAATGGGCAGTATTATCTTCCCTAAATATAAAAAAAGTATTTGTCTTAGTGATTGGCTTAAGAAGAAGTAGGACTGAATGGGCTTGTAGTCTCTGAAGTTTTACTTTTTTTTTTTTTTCTGAGTGCAGTTATGTAACCAAAAAAATCTACATTTACGTTGCACTTTCACGATAAAGAGATCACACTACAGTACTTACATGAGGTTAATTGAAAAATACTCTCTCTTTTGTTTATCATTTTTACAGTGCAAATATGTGTAATAAAAAATAGTGAGTACTGTACACTTTGTATTCTGTGTTGTAACTGAAATTGAGATATTTGAAATGTAGAAAAACATCCAAAATATTTAATAAATTTCAGTTAGTATTCTATTCTTTAACAATGCAATTAAAACTGCAATTAATCACGATCATTTTTTTTTAGTTAATCGTGTGAGTTAACTGCGATTAATCGACAGCCCTAGTACTAACTTAATTTCCAGAATAACTAATGGGAGTCCTAGAACTGTAAATTCCAGCATTTATTTTTATCTTACAAAATAAGTGTCTTTTTATCTTGATCATTGTTTGTACCATTATCTTTATGTTTTGATACACTGTGATAATGCTTTACACAGACATCTGTTATGCATCCAGCTTATAAATGACCTTCAGTACAATTTACTGTAGTGTGTACTATACAGAGTTATTTGGTATCCACAGGAACAGTTACCAACTGATGTGTACTTCCTTCCCTAAAGAGCTTGTTTTGAATAATAAACTATTCCAGGGGGAAACACATTATCTTGTCTAATCAAATGTTAAAATGAGGCTAATTTCATTCCACGGTTTTACTATGTATTACGGAAATGTGTGTGACAGTGACCTATCATTAAATAATAACCAAAAAGGAAGATGGTGAAAACTGAGTAACAGAGACTGCACACATGAGTTTATAGCTACATTTAAAACTGTTTAAACAATTAATCAGAATAAAGGTAAGTGCACACCAAGACTTCTATTGTTCAGTAAATACATTTTATAAAACGTTTATTTTTATGTAGCCTGTATAAAAGGTTTCTAACTATAAGTAGCATAACTTGGTCTTACTCTATACAGTTAGCTTGAAAATAAAAAAAAGTCTAAACTAACAGCAAAAGAAATTGTTCATGCAATATTAACATATTTTTGTTACTCTCTATGGATATTTAGTCAACTGACTATTTTCTGAGTAGTCAAAATTCAACCGTATGACAGAAAATGTATGTGCTAAAAAGCAACTCATCTACCTAACAGCATGCACATGTAGGGCAACATATTGTTGCATATCAGAGAGCTAGTGCCAAGTAAAAATATAACTCAGCCCTCCCTGGTGTCTCCTCTTCTGCAATAGAGCAGGATCAACCCAGCAATCCCCTAAAGTTCTTGTGCTGGGGGGAAAACGTCTGGACACTCCCCCTCCCAATTTCTGCCAGCAGGGGAAAGGTGGGGGCAAGAGCAGCGAGGGAAGAGTAAGAAATGAAAGGAAGACATTTCAAAACCTTTTTCAAGCCCTCCCCAATCATCTTCTACAAGCCTCTTACTGAGTGTAGGGAGGAGAGGATCCCATAGCCTGGCAATCAACTATGGAGAGCAGGGAAAAATGGGATGGAAATTAGTTTGCTGGCACTCAAGAGTAGTAATTAGGAGGAAATAATATGTAAAGCTATTAAAAATATACTGTACTGATTGCAATGACTACAGCCTAGAGACAATATATATTTTACTAAGTTACTCTAATCTAAATAGATTCCCAAGACTGAAATATTACCCACATCTTTCAGACAATATACAGCAGGAATGTCAAGAATTATTTGCTTGAACTGGAAGCAAATATTTTACTTCTGCTGACCTGAGAGCCAGTCAGTGAATAGCTCTATACTCAATATTAATAGTACACTGATGAAATATGTTTGGGTGGTATAAAAGCCATATTGATTTAAGTCTGAGATAACCATATTACTTACAAATTGCAAAAAAGACAGTTACCTTTACCATAACTAGTGTTCTTCAAGATGTGTTGCTCATGTCCATATTAGGTGTGTGTGCTTGCCGCATGCACCGGTGCCGGAAGTTTTTCTCTTAGCATCCATAGGGGAACAGCTCTGGTGTCTTTTGGAGTGGCGCCCACATGGTGTGGTATAAGAGGTGCCACCGGCTCCCCCCACCCTCAGTTCCTTCTTGCCAAAAACTCTGACAGTGGGGAAGGAGGGCGGGTTGTGGAATGGACATGAGCAGCTCATCTTGAAGAACACCAGTTACAGAACAGGTAACTGTCTTTTCTTCTTCAAGTGCTTGCTCATGTCCATTCCATATTAGGTGATTCCAAAGCAGTACCTTGGAGGTGAGTAGGAGTTCATGGACGTGTAGATTGCAACACAGCTCTGCCAAACCCAGCATCATCCCTGGCCTGGTGAGCGATGGCATAATGAGCGGTAAACGTATGCATATAAGACGTTGCGGCTTTACAGATGTCCTGGATCGGGATGTGCACCAGGAAGGCCGCCGAAGATGCCTGAGCTCTCATTGAGTGGGCTCTGACAATTGGCAGTGGCAGAACCCCCACCAGGTTGTAATAGGTTCTTATGCATGAGGTGATCTAATTGGAAATCCTCTGTGAGGACACTGGGTGACCCCTCATCCTATCTGCTCTAGCAATAAAGAGTTGAGCTGATCTATGGAAAGGCTTGGTATGTTCTAAGTAAAAAGCCAAGGCTCTTTGGATGGCCAGAGCGTGAAGATGCCTCTTTTCACTGGCCTTGTGCAGTTTGGAACAGAACACTGGGAGGAAGATGTCCTGGTTTATATGGCAGGTGGAGACCACCTTCGGCAGGGAGGCCTGGTGGGGCCACAACTGAACCTTATCTTTGTAGAAGACTTTGTATGGCGGTCAAAGCTCTAATCTCAGAGACTTGTCTCGTCGATGTCGTTGCCCCCAGCAATGCAACCTTCCATGACAGGTGGAAAAAGGAGCAGGAACCCAGTGGCTCAAAGAGTGGGCTGGTGACCTTAGAGAGGACCAAGTTAAGATCCTGCTGTGGGATGTGAGCCCATAACTGCTGGAAGGGTCTCTCAAGCCCTCTCAAGTATCTGACCATCATGTCATGGGAAAACACTATCTGTTCTTGGATCGGCAGGTGAAAAGCAGAAATGGCTGCAAGATGCACTCTAATGGAAGAGTGATCCAGGCGCTGGTTCCTCAAATGGAGCAGGTAGTCCAGGACAGCCTGTATGGAGGAACAGGAGGGAGAGATGCCACGCTTGAACTCCCAGTGGGAAAACCTCATCCACTTGGCCAGGTAAGTCAGTCTGGTTGTGGGCTTCCTAATTCCCAGGAGGACCTGTTGGACCCCTTCTGAACAGGTCCATTCCTCCAGGTTCAGCCCCACAGCATCCATCGAGAGGTGGACGGACTCGAGGTTGGGGTGCAGAAGCCAACCATGGTCCCGTGACAGCAGGTCTGGTCAGTTGGGCAGGGGCAGGGAGGGGCTGCTGTCAAGCACATAATCATGCTGAACCAATGTTGGTGAGGCCATGCCAGGGTGATCACAACAACCTGCACTTTGTCTCTCTTGATCTTCGCCAGGACCCTGCTGATGAGTGGAATTGGAGGGAACACATACATCAGGCTCCTTGACCATGACAGGAGAAAGGCATCAGAGAGGGAGTCTTTGCTCAGACCTTGCTGAGAACAGAACCGGTGACATTTCCTGTTCTGTCCACTTGGGGAGTTCCCCACCTTTGGGGGATCATGCAGCCTCTCTCTGGATGGAGTGACGACTCGTTGTGAGAGGAAAAGTCCCTGTTGAGCTGGTCCACCCGCGTATTCTTGACGCCGAGAAGGTGACAAGCTTCTAGGTGCATTTCGTGGCTGATGCAGAAATCCCACAGATAGAGCGCCTCTCAACAGAGAGCCGATGAGCACGCTCCTCCTTGCCTGTTGATGCAGAACATCAAGGCTGTGTTGCCTGTCAAACTCTTACCACCTTGCCCGACAGGTGCGGCACGAAGACTCCACACTACAGCTGGCCTGCTCAGAGCTCTTTGATGTTTATGTGTTACTTCACCTCCTCAGAGGACCACATCCGGTGTCTGGAGGACGCCGAGATGCACATCCCAGCAGAGGTCCAAGCCTTTCAACACCAAGTCCATGGAGTGAGGGGGTGTAGCGAGGCGGTGTGGCTCCCCTCCTCCCCAGGGAGGGTTGAGCCCCGTCAATCACCCCCCAGGGCGGAACCGCTGGGAGGAAGTCCCGCCCCTCAAAGGGTCAGGCGGCGACCCGGAAGGATAAAAGCCAGGCCTCAGCCCTCAGTCAGGGCCCGGCTGCCGGCAGGAGCAGACATGCCCGCTGACCCTCCTCACCGGGAAGCCGCTGAGGCCCGAGGCCGGTGGGAGCTACCCCGCAGTCGCTACGACGAGGAGCTGCCCCGCAGTCGCTAGGACGAGGAGCTGCCCCGCAGTCGCTACGACGAGGAGCTGCCGGAGCTGCTCCGTCCCCACTATGGCCCCGAGGAGCCGCTAGACCAGACCTGGTACGCCGTCCCGGAGGTATTCCCGGACCTACAGCCCTGCCCGGACTGGGAGGAGCCTATGGTACTGGACAGCCCGACGGACCAGGTAGGAACCAGGGGGGAGGCTGGAAGTAGCCCGGGGGCAGCTGACTACAGTCAGGCTGCAGAAGGCCCTGCGCCTATGTCAGTGTGTTTCGGTCAGGACCTCCCCACTGACCGCCACTAGCGGCGTCAGCCGCTACTAGGGCACCGGGCTGGAACGCAGAGGAGTGGGTGGGCATGCATTCCCCCTGCCACCCGTAACCAGGTGGCAGACTCCCCCTCTTCCCGCCTAGTGTCACTGCTCTGCCCTGCTCCAAAGGCCAGAGCTAGCTGAACTGTGCTTGGTGCCCCGCCCGAACCAAGGGCTGGGCCCCTATTGACTCGCCACGGCTCTGCCCTGCTCCAAAGGGCCAGCGCTGATAACTGTGTTTGGTGCCCCGCCTGAACCAAGGGCTGGGCCCCTAGTATTTAACTGTGTAGCTGTTCGGTCCCGCACACAGGGTCCGAACCGCCGGAGTGGACTGCGAACCCAAGGGCAGAGGCCCTCGGATGACGAGACGAGGCCTGTGTGGCTCCCCTCCTTCCCAGGGAGGGTTGAGCCCCGGCACCCCCTCATCCACAGGGGGGTTGTTGAACGAAAGCCCTTCCATGACTGTCCTGTGGTTGGTCCACCATCGCAGCATAAGTGCATGCTGCCATGTGGCCCAGAAGGCGTAGACAGACCCTGGCTGTAGTCAAAGGGAACATGGAGACTTCCGTGATGAGGTTCATCAGCATGTGGAACCTGTCCCACAGCAGGAATGCCCTGGTACAAGTTGAGATGCTCTGATGAACTCTTATTCTCTGCACTAGCACTAATGTTAACTTTTTGTCATTTACCAGAAGGCCCAGAGAGTGGCACGTGGCTTGAAGTACCGCAACATCCCTTTAGACTCGAGACCTGGAACTGCCCTTGATGAGCCAGTTGTCGAGGTACAAGTAGATCTGGACCCACCGCACCCAGCTGTAGCAACCCTTTTACCTCCTGCACGAGGAGACTCTCATGAGAGGGGTCCCTGAAGAGGAACAGGGAAGGCAGGTGGGAAGGGAGGGTATAAAGGAACTGGAGGGTATAACTCTGTTCCACTGTGCTGAGGACCCATTGGTCCAAGGTTATAGCAGTTCAAGCAGGGAGGAAAAGGGAAAGACGGCTGGAGAACACTGGGACAGATGGATCCAGGGAATAGTCTGGTAGGTCGCCCTCAGGCACACCCTCAAAATGACCGTTTGGCCCTTCGTTATGGGTTGAGTCTAACTGGGCAGAGGGTGGAGGCGGGTGGCTCGGGTGGCGCTTGTAGTCCTTGGCTCATTTGTGGGGCTAGTCCTGCCGGGGCTGGCTTCCCTGGCCCCGAGGCTGCTGTGATTTGAACCACTTATGCGCCGGAGCTGGGACATAGAGATCCAGGGTTTTCAGGGTGGTGTGCGAATCCTTGAGGCCATGCAACTTGCTGTCCACTTGCTTTGAAAATAGAGCTTGGCCACTGAAGGCAAGAACTGCGTTGACTGTTGGGCCTGAGGACAAACCAGAGAGGAGCACCCCGGAGGCTTGCCGCATGGAGACAGCAGAAGCCATAATGCGGGCAGCAGTAGCGTGTGACACAGCCTGGAGGGCCGCCCTGGCTGTGGTTATGCCCTCATCAAGGATCGCTCGGAACACCTTCTTGGAAGCCTCGGGGAGCGACCCTTTGAACTTGGCCATGGCTTGCCATAAACTGAAGTCATATCAGCCAAGGAGGGCTTGGTGGTTGGCTGCTCTCAGCTAAAGGCTGGAAGACAATAAATCTTATGTCCAAAGATCCTTACGATCTAGCCTCCTTGAGTCTTTATTTTTGGGGGTGGCCCCAGGTTGCCCTTGCCTCTCTTTGTGGTTAACCGCCTCAACCACAAGGGAGCTAGGGGCTGGGTGGGAGTATAAGTACTCATGCCCTTTGGCTGGCACACAGACTTGCGTTCAGCCCTCTTAGAGATAGCTTTGCATGGGCAAGCGATGGCAGGACGTTCCTCTCGATTGGGAACGGTGCTGCTGAGGCAGGGAAACATGCATAGGTTTCAAAGCGGGTTTTCCTCAAGACTGGGGTACTGCTAAAACTGGTATGGGCGGCACCGGGAGTGTCAGGATCTTGTAAGCTGCTTGAAGAGCTATGGGCGGTGATGGCACCTGAAGCTGGTTGTGGCCTGCACCGCTATCTGGAGTCGCAGGTGAAGTACAAGATGGGCTGCACTGCTCAACTTGAGCTGGGGCCCGACTTCCTGAAAGGGGCATTGAGCTGCTCAGCACTGGTCATGGCTCTCTCCCAGCCCTATCCTTTCCCTTGCTGGAGGTAGGAGATCATCCCTTCACATTCTTCTTTGGCTTCATGACCAGAGCCATAGAAGGAGACCGGTGCAGGCTTGTGGACAGCACCGGCGGAGCACTGCACACGGACACCATGGTGCTCGGTGCTGAGCTGGACCACTGCTCTGGTGCCAGAGTGAGTTCCAACTCTATTAGGAGCACCCTTAGACGAGTTTTGCACTTCTTCTTCCTGTTAGGTTTAAAGGATTTGCAGATACGGCACTTGTGACTTATGTGCCTTTCGCCGAAGCACCTTCGGTAGCTGGTACGTGGACTGCTGACAGGCATAGGCTGTTTACAGTGATTGCTGGGCTTAAAGCCTGGGGACTGGACCATTCAGGACTAACAAAGAGTTGAGAATTACTAAGGGGGAAACTAAGAAACTACTATCTATACAACTATTTTACAGGTTTTAAAAGTTTGCGAGAACAGAGAACGAAACAACGCTAGCCAAAGCAGCAGATGTTCCAGCACCGTCACTGGCAGCAAGAAGGAACTGAGGGTGGGGGAAGCCGGCAGTGCCCCTTATACCACGCCATGCGGGCGCCACTCCAGAGAGTGCCAGAGCCGGTCCCATATGGATACCACTGAGGGCAAAACTTCCTGCACTGATGCATGTGGGAAGCACACACACCTAATATGGAATGGACATGAGCGAGCATTCGAAGAAAAATTCTAGTTTATGCAGGTAATCTCAAATGAGAGCCCATAAAAATTTACCATGCCACATCCATCATATATTTTATGCCATATGGTTCACAGAAAAACTATTTTAGAAATACTTTAGGAATGAGTTTTTAAAAGTGTATTGGTACTATTTTTCATACCCCTCTATTTGAAAAAGTTGATTCTCAACCTATAAGGACTATAAGACTATCAGGTTAAAAATCCTATATTTGAAAAAGATTTTCAACTTCCTACAGAGATCTTATTTTCACTATTTATGAACTTGGCGTATTATTTTGCCACTGTTTTAATCAAAATATACAAACACTATCAATTTCTTTCTTTAAAAAAAAAATTCTACTCAGGTGCATAACCAGGACCTCCTGAACTAACAGAACACTGCAACGTTTGGGTTGACAACACTGAAATGGAATCCTTTAAAAATTCCAACAGAAGGAGGACATTTTAAAGTGTCAGGGAATTTCTTCTGGTTTTAGCATCTGTAATTTTTTTAAAACAAATCCTACATGTTAAGCCAAATTTGATTGTGTCTCTTTCAAGCACTTCTGCAAAAAGAAATCAGATAATATCAGCTTCCATGGTTATGACTAACGGACTATTTTGAACTCATTTTGGAATGTTAAAATTTTC
The DNA here is from genome assembly GCF_007399415.2 of Gopherus evgoodei. NCBI lineage: Eukaryota > Metazoa > Chordata > Testudines > Testudinidae > Gopherus > Gopherus evgoodei. The sequence goes on from NC_044323.1 coordinate 204,210,467, forward strand.
AGATAACTTGCATTTTGCCACTAGTTGAGTTATTTTCAATTGGCCACTTTTATATTTTTATTCCAGTCTCATCAAGGCTAAGGAATTTTTTCATACGTTTGTGACACAGACTAATATCAGTACTATTTTACTTTTTAAAATACAAGTAAATATATTTTAATAAATATAAATCTGTCAGGATCAGCCTGCACTAAAAGAATACATGAAGAGATATAAATGTTCTATAATACATTTTCCCAGCTCATGAAAACAGAAGTATTAAATGCTCTTGGGTAAGAACAGGCTGGTATCATATGCCCTCTAACAGCAGCTATGTTCTACTGCAGGGGTCAGCAACCTTTCAGAAGTCGTTTGCCGCGCCTTCATTTATTCTAATTTAAGATTTCGCGTGCCAGTAATACATTTTAACATTTTTAGAAGGTCTCTCTCTCTAAGTCTATAATATATAACTAAACTATTGTTGTATGTAAAGTAAATAAGGACTTTAAAATGTTTAAGAAGCTTCATTTAAAATTGAATTAAATGCAGAGCCCCAGGCCCGGTGGCCAGGACCCAGGCAGTGTGAGTGCCACTGAAAATCAGGTTACATGCCGCCTTTGGCATGCGTACCATAGGTTGCCTACCCCCGTTCTACCGGAATACTGAAATGGTTGACCTACAAGGCGTCTCTCACTGGTGCAGGAGAATGAACTTTCACAAGAGCTGGAGCTGAGATATAGTTGGTTAGTCTATTTAAAAAAAAAAAAAATCAAGATGAATGTCCCAGTGTGCCATTTAATGACGCTTTATCCTCACCCAATATCCACAAATGCAGTATTATATTGGTTTATATAATGGTTTAAAAGCTGTAATATGGTATGGAGGAATATCTTTTTCTTTTATGGATAACTGACCATATATGTAGTGTTTGTATATATCTAATATGTCTTCTGTTGGGTGACATACCATACCAATTCAGAGGGACAGGCTTGATGGTCTCCACAGTAATAGGTCTTTTCAGCCTGTAGTTATATAGCAAGATCTACAAAGAACAGTTTTCTGCTATACAAAATCTGCACAGCTAGACCTGTGGCATGCTGTATTTTGTAGCCCATAAAGGTTAATAAGTGACCTATTTTTAAAAGATGCTAAACTAACTCTGTGTTATTTAAAGATCACATTAATGCTTGGTTTAGGAATAGCTGCTGCTAATAGAGCAATATTTCCTTTCTGGAGAAGCAAGGATAAAACAGATATATTTGCACTTCCATCACTCAACCATACTCCACAGACCAGACTTCAAACCCAAAATAGTAAAGTTAATATTTTGCACCTTTTTGTCAGGGACTGAAGGATTTCCCCTGAGTCTTGGTCTTTCCAAGAATCTTGGTTTGGCTATAATCTAAGTATTCCCCTCACCCATTCTCAGCCCAAATGAACAAGATGATTCAGCATCTGACACACTGATGATGTGTGTCATCATGAAAAAATACTCAGGAAAAAGATAGGGTGTAGGAAAGAGGAGAAGGAGATACTATTTACATAATGTAAACACTGGGAAATGTACACACCTGGTAAGAGAGTAAATGAGTTAGACTTTCAGTTAACTAAAACAATGCCCTCATGTTTTGGCATCTATTTCACCAACTACCAGCAAGAACCCACCCAAACAACATTGGGAAAAACAGCCCAAAAATAGAAAGCATTGTCTGAGTTCACTCAGTCAATAAGTACAGCAAACAAAGAGCAAACCAGCACTCCAGATAGCAGTAAGAGCATGGAACTCCTCCCACACTCTCAACGGCAGCCAGAGCTGTGGCCTGTCTCCTGAGTCCATAAAATCATCCTGAATTAATTTTTTTTATTTCTATTGGGTGTCTGGAAGCCTAAAAACCCATGTGTATTATAAAAACAACATCCAATTATAAGAATTCCAAGCTCTTTAAAAAAAAGATGACCAAGATCATGGGAAAACTAAGAACCTGTTAAATTTGGATGGCACCAGAGCAGGTCAAAGTCATAACATATCTATGTAATTTATTAATATTTATGGTACAAACATAAGATAAGATTGGTATTAGCTACGGCATTTGGTAATATTTATGATATAAGCAGCATACCTCTCCTAATTATTACACAACCAAAAAAGGATGGGGTATCTTAATTAGATGATGCCACAAATAAGTATGATCAGACGAGATGTGCCATCAAATTCATTCTATTTTTTCTAAAATCCATTGTCAAGCTCCATTTTTCTTTTCTATTTAATATACTTCTTGCTGGAAAAAAATAATCAAATCCTAAAGTAGTAAGATGTAGCAGACTTGCTTTGAGATCTTCTATTCCAATCCAGATAATTACACAGAGTTCTATCCAGACAGCAACTGAAGTCAGTCATCTCTTTACCAATAGAAAGATACAGATATAAAGGGCATGCCAGCTCTGAGATGTCCATTGAAAACTTCAAAAGGAACACTCTAAAGTTGAAGTCTGTATAACTCTCAAATTCTAAAATCTAATTTTAAATCAGGAGTAAAACTAATGATTCACTGGTACACTATATTTCAAAGAAAGAAAATAAAAAGGGAAAGAAAATTTCTTCTCTCTTCACTCCTATAAACTAGTCCGGATGGTCCAGATGTTTGGGAGATCCCTAACAGTGAACTAATATGCTAAGAACCAAATTTTCAGAAGTACTTACTAATTTTGTGGGTCTAGCTTCCAACTTATAGGACAGTATTTCCGAGGTGTGATGCACCCACAATTCCATTTAAACCAATGTAAGTGGCAGATGCTCAGCACTTCTGAACATCTACAGTGCTTGGGAAGCTATGCACTGTCTCCCAGCTGGTTGTCTTTCAGATTTCCACCAGAGAAGCCTTTCTCCTTTCAGAGATCCCACTGATAGGATCGGTAACCTTTGGCATGTGGCCCACCAGGGTAAGCCCCCTGGCAGGTAGGCTGCTTTGTTTACCTGCCGCATTCGCAGGTTCGGCCGATCACGGCTCCCACTGGCCGCAGTTTGCCGTCCCAGGCCAATGGGGGCTGCGGGAAGCGGCAGCCAGCACATCCCTCAGCCTACGCTGCTTCCCGATTGGCCTGGGACGGCGAACTGCAGCCAGTGGGAATTGCGATCGGCCGAACTTGTGGACATGATAGGTAAACAAACTGGCCCGGCTCGCCAGGGTGCTTACCCTGGCAGGCTGCGGGCCAAAGGTTGCCAGTCAGTGCTCTGGAACTTCCTTCCCAACACTAAAGTAAGCTTCTCTGATCATCTTTTGAATTCATCTGGAGACTGTCAATTTGGAAGTTCCCTGACGTTTCCGGACCTATAGCACAAGAGTAACTGCCTCCATGAGTTCCTAAATTAAGCTCTCTTGTCCATGTAAGTAAAATATGCAGGATCTTGACAACATCCAGACAACTTAGTGAATCGTGGCTAGGGTGACCAGACACCAAGTGTGAAAAATAGGGACAGGGAGTGAGGAGTAATAGGCACCTGTATAAGACAAAGCCCCAAATATCGGGACTGTCCCTGTAAAATTGGGCATCTGGTCATCCTAATTGTGGCAAAGTGTAGCCAAAGTTATCTGGGGCTTCGGATTAAGTGTAACATTGTTTTAGGTCTAAATTCAGGCAGCATTTTGATGACAACATTGTTTTAGTGGAAAAAAATCATACATAGCTTCTAATTAGACATGGCCTGAAACTTCCCTTCCCTGACAGCAGAAGAAATGGTGAGACAAAAAAGGATGTTTAGGGACAGTATCCCAAAAGGTTCAACGGACCAAAGAACAATTAGCACTAAATTCAAGTCCCAGATGAAGATAAGGATATATTTTACTGTTACACACACACACACACACACTTGTGTGTAGACTACAGTCCTAACTTCTCCATAGCTTTCAATAATCAACACATCTGATGGCTAAGGAAATAATGATCCAGTATGTACCAGAAACTACATTAGCTGTTCAGCATAGTTTACTGGGCACTCAATGTACAAGCCAGTCTGAAGCAAATGGATGAGCTCCGTATACTGGAGGGGATCTACTCTGCTCTGCTAAATTAATGGGGGGCAAGGGGAGAAGAGTTCTCTAAATATCAGAATACGCCAGGTGGAAAAAAGGGTTTTCAAGAGTGCCGCACTGTACATCTAACTTTGCACAATACATACAATTTCTTTAGGTTTGTGGGTTCCATAGACAAGTTGTAAAGAAGAATTGTGGTACAAAAACAAATGAGGGATTAAATTCACTAATATGAAGTTATTTGCTGTAGGCTTCATAAAGCAGCCTTCTAGAGGATAGGTAAGAGACATAAATGTTGTGCATAACCATTAGTCTCTACAGACCCAGAATCAACAAGTCCTGATGGCAAGTAGTCTGACAGGGCTTTGTACATTTATGTACCAGTTCTGCACGTCACTGTTTCCTTAGCCAGTTCAGAACTATGCAGAATGTAGGTTCCAGGAGACCTACCTATTTTCTGCAAGTCCCTAGCAATCACAGGCCAGGCAGGAAAAGACAACAGGATGAACCTCCACTTGTACTGCCAGCCTGTCTTATTCTGGTCTCTTAGGGTATGTATACACTGCAGCTGGCTTGTGCCAGCTGTCTTAGGCTCATGGAACACCGGGCTAAGGGGCTGTTTAACTGTAGTGTAGAGACTGAGCTCTGCCCCCAACCCCCCCGCCCCAACTTTGCAGAGTCCTCAATCCCAGGCTCCAGCCTGAGCCTGAATGTCTGCACTGCGATTAAACAGCCCCTTAGCCTGAGCCCCACGAGTCAGCTGCAGATGTCTAATGGCAGTGTACACATACCCTTGGACATGCTGGTATGCATGGTGACTTCCTTGTTCTTGGAGGCCATTAGCCTCCAATAGTTGAACATTTCTGCAGTTGGAAGTTATCTTCCATTCCTCCGAATATACTGTGTCCTGCTTGTCGTATTGGTTGCACTGTTTCTCTTTATCAGTATGTAAATTACAAACTGTGACACAGAGGATCCTTGGTAAAGGGTCTGCTGTTCTTTGCAAACAACTCGTCTCAGACCTGACAAACTCACTACACCACACACATCTTGCAGTATATTTCTCCACAAGGGGTAACATGTAAGGCATCTTCAGAAAGCTCATAACTTATCAAGTCTCTTAACTACAAAATATATGTAGGGAAATATTTTAAAGAATAATTATATTGAAAGTATGCTTTGTGGTCTTGATGCAAAAGTTAGGTCACCAAGGGATAATAAGTCTTAGTTATGGCCCCTTTCACACATGAGGGGAGGAGCCAGCCCTCCCTGTTTAGCCAGTGATGTAGTGCAAGGCTCAGTTGTCCAGTCTTTCTCCAACCCAAGAGTAGCAATTGGAAAGCATCCAAGACAACTGCAAACAATCCAGGTAAAAAAGGAACATTACAACAAAACAGGCGTTTGCTCTATGAAGAGAGACAAGAGACTGTTTCAGTATAACAGAGTAGGGAGAGGCATTCTGTATCCTTTCACTAAATGAGACATCTTGGGGAGTAGGGATGTTCTCATGAAAAATTGGATCCAGGTTGCTGTGAAGCCAGCTAGCTCTGCAACAGACTGAACTTTGCAGGGGAAATCTACTTTATTAGATAGGAAAGGTAACTACTGTTAATAAGCATAGACCAAAGTTTGCATTTTATGATTTTGTTTTGTAACTATTTGTTTCCACCACTCTCTCGTTTCTAGTTAACTCTCCTTTCTTTCTTAAACAAACCTACTTTCCTTTTTTTACAAGTTCTCACAAGTGCTGCGTATTATACAGGAGAGGCGGATTTAAGGTAAAACTTGTAAACTGGAGTATACTGCACCTTGGGGGCAGAGGATCTAGGATTTCTATAAGTGTCCTGCATCAGGGACTGTATATCACAAGGGAATGAAAGAGAGTTGGGGACTGGGGTGCACCTATTGTTAACTTGAAAGTCGAGGACAGGGCTGGCATAGCCTTGAGCAGAGTGCTTGAGCAGCTAACACCCAGCCACCATGGACAAGACTCCCTCTTGTAACAAGGTGATTCTTGGTCCTAGGTGCTCCAAAATGGTCATACAAGCTAACTGGAATAATTTTGTCCTGTCCATGACATCAAAAAGTTCAGGGCTTGTCAACACTTACCGGAAGATCGCCACTGTGGCGATCAATGCATCAGCAGTTGATTTAGCGGGTCTGCTCTCCTGTACTCCACAGGATTGAGAAAAGTAGGGGGAGTCGATGGGAGAGCGTGGACCCCACGGTAAGTAGATCTAAGCTCCTTGTTGCCAGTAAGACCAAGGCACACAGGCACCTCCATTCCAAAATTTTCCAGAAGTAGAGCAAAAACTGAACCTGACACTGCACCTCAGTTATCATCTCCACAGTTAGTAAGACACTGACCAGTCAATGATGAACTGTTCTCCCAACTAAATCCCAAGAAGGAGAAGAAATCTTTTTTCCTTGTTTATTGTGTGCCTATGGTTTTTTAACAAATTGCAGAACTACTTAATGATTATCTTAGCTGCTGTTCTGTGTTTTGATACAGATCAGCCAGTCATCCTTCCTCCTTAACATAGTTGCCAATAGCTACCTTGCTCTTAGGAAAGGTTCTTAGAACTGTGCCCAGGCCAGATGAAAGCCTTACTGCAAACACTGCCCAGGAAAGCAAAGAACAGGAACTGCTGATGGGGCTAGAGAATTGGGATATGAAGAAACCCAGGGAACCACCTGTTAGAACTATGGACCCAGTGCTTGAAAGTCCTCCCACTGTTTGATTTTTTGGGATGAGTGCAGGGAAAGCCCATGCTGTACAGGTACCTTTCCTGATTCATATATACTTTTTCCCCTTAAATAACAGACTAGAGAAAGATTCCTGGAAGCAGGGGAGCTGGAACAATTTGTATAGTGAGGGTGCTGAGAGCCATTGAAACAAATTGTAAATCCCTGTATATAATAGAAACCACTTCAAGTCAGCGGGTGTGGCAGCACACCCAGCACTCCTAGTTCCAGGTCCTATGCCTAGAAGGTCATAGAGGAGGCAGACAGCTGTTAGGCTGGTGCGAGTAAGAGGACAGATAGGTGACCCTAGGAATGGGGAAGGTCAAGGGGCCATTTCAAACCTTGAGATGGATCCCAGGTTATTGACCCCTTTTCCACGATGGGATCCTCCAGAGTCAGAGAGCCCCCGCAAACCCACCCCCCCAATTCAAGCAGAAAGGATCTTGCTGACCTACTCTGAGTAAAAATAACTAGTTTGCCATTTTTAAATGGCAGACAGAAAAAAATGGGTATATTTTTCAATTCAAACCAGGTAACCTGACAGTATTTAGTTGATATCATATTTCTTTGCCAGCAATACAAAATTCCTCCTCACTCACCATAACATACAAATATATTTAACCTTTCTTCATCTTCACTATTTCCTGTTGCAGTTTTAAATGTGGCAGTGAGCCAATTTTGGGGAGTGGATTTGTTTTATACAGACAGATCCCTCAGAAGTGTTTTACAGCTTTCTAATTCTCCATACTGTGAAAAAGCTTTGAGAAAGTGAAACTGATTTGCTTGAGCTTTCATCACAGCACATAGGTCACTTAGCAGAGCACAGGCACAGGGGACATAGATAAACAGAGGAGAAAAAACAATGGAGAAAAGCAAATTTCAAGAATATTTTAATAGTGAGCAGAGGAGTTCTCAACCAGCAACCCTTTTCGTATTTCTGCTCCTTTTGTCAATCTACAGTACTCTTTCCCACAAACCACATGTTCTGAATCATTTAAGACCTAAATTGACATAAAAATAACACATGTTCTTCTGCTTGCAGCATTTCCCGAAGGGAGATCAAAAAGTTCAAAACATTTTTTTCAAGTAATACAGAACAACAGGAATGCAAGAGAAAAAATTGTGACATCATGGTATTTTTAAACATCATATTTCTCTAAAAAGAATAAGGGTTATTAGCAATGGACTTCTCCAATGCTACAGGAGACTAATTTCCAAAAAATGTAAGTAACAGTGAGCAGATTTGAAAGTATACAGAAATCAACCAATTAACAATGGCTATTTTAAATAGCAATTTACCTATTTATAATACAAATAAAACTAAGAGACAATGTATTTATTGTATACATGTTCCTAAAGTCCTATTTAGGTTTCTGTAAAGAGCTGCTTGGAAACTTAGGGGGGAGGAGGGAATCTATATAGAATTTCACCCTACATATTTTTCCTTTTGTTTTAATTACAAAGTATTTTTACAAGAAAAACAGAGTCTCTGCTCCTCAGTTCTTTATTTCCCAACTTGTGTTGTCTTCTGTTTATAATATAATAATTCACCCATCAACGGAGGCCTCATCTACACTAGAAAGATGACTCATTTCTGACAATGGACATCAGCCATGGGTGAAGCTGAACGAGTGCTGAACAAAGTTTACCCTAAGTGTATCTAAGTGTATCAAAGACAATATTCAGAACCATTTCAAGAAGAGGTTAAAATCTTATCAAGTTCTAAAAAATAACTCATGGTTCAGAATTAAAGCTGTTTTGAAGAGATGCCTATACATTCATTTCTTTGTACTTGATAATAATAAGCTTATTATGTGGACAGATTTAAATTGCTATTAACTATTCATTTCCTTGCTCTTAGGTGCGTGGGTCTTATAAGTAATATGATAGGTAAGCATACTGTTGTCATTTTAGAACCTTTCACTGCTTCCTGAAACAAAATTTTTGTTTTCCAAGTGTTTTTAATTATTTTTCCTTTTGTAAAGGTAAAAATTAAGTTAGTTTCTAAATTTTAAATAAATGAGATGGAGTAATCTGCAGGTTATTAAATTAAAGGAGTGACCAGAGATGATCAAGATAACAGTGGTTAGAAATGAACATCCATAATCCCCCAGTTAGTTTGAAATTGTTATGTAAAACATCCATCAGTGGGCTATTAGCCAAAATGGTCAGGGATGCAATTCCATGTTCCATGTGTCCCTAAACCAGCGTTTCTCAAATGTGGCCACCAGGGCATTTTTTTGCAGCCAGGACAGTCTCCTGGGCAGAGATGGGGGGGGGGCGGGAGGAGGGGCAGCAGTAGCCCCTGCCTACAGTGCCCAGTTGTGGCTCCTGGATGCACTCCCTTGAGTGCCGCCAGCCAGGGATTGGCACCCTGCACCACACAGCCTCCAGGGGCTCCAGGCAGCACCTCTGAAGACACGTGGGCTACAGCAGGCCTACACACAGGTGCAGGGCTCTCGTCCAATTGTGCATTATTAATTGCAGGATTGGGGCCTGATTTAACACCCATTGAAGTCAGAGCCTCCCATTGACTTCTATAGGCCTGGGATTGTACCCAAAGAGAGCAGTAGAAAAAAGCACAATTGCACATGAGCAATACATCATTCTAATATCTTGCTTTAGTGACTGCAGAATACATTCCAGCAGGTTTTTCTCTTCTGTCAGTTTTAGTGAGGGAGAATCTACTTTAGTTTTCAAGTAATGGAAATTTCTTACTTATTTTACTATTTATGAAAACTGCACATTGCAAAAGTCGTAACGTATCCAGTCTAGCGACATTTATAGAGCATTTATCACTGTGGGACTGTACCTGAGCACTGCATTTGGATTACAGTAGAACCTTTTTTAAAAAAAAAATCAAGTAATTGGGGTTTGAGAAATTCATAACATTAAACAGCTCATAAAATTGAACATCGCAAAATTACATTAGGTAAGATGTATAAGCTAATTTATTAATTGTTCAACGAGTGCGCTAATAACAAATAATAACAAATGTAATGATGTGCCTGTTATAATCTTGCTTTGCTCACTGCTCAAGTACATACACTGATACCTTGCTGATTGAGAGATAAAAATAGTTCATATAACCGATTATTCACAAGATGCATAAAATCAGGGCTGTTAGTGATGCTACCCTTAGGTAGCAAGCAAAGTCTATTTATGTTTCTAATTTTATGAAAATTCAATTTCATTTGCAGACAAAGGGACACAAAAAATTAGATATCTTGAAAAATTTTCAAGAAGGATATATTGTCTTAAGTACAAAAGAGTAATTTATTCAAGCTTTTCTAGATTTCAGTGTAATTTAATCCTAAAACTTTGAATGCATGAGGATTTCCCCATCCCATTTTTCCTTAAAGTTACAAAAGGGATAAAAGTTAGCCTTAACTATGGACAGGCTAACCACTTCTTCCCAGTATACCACGGCTTGCATAGGATAGAACTTGGCCCTCTAAGCTGAAAGAAGAACTCTGGTAGCTGCCAGCTACTGAATGGTCCTTACATTCCTTAAGGTACAGCCCCAGGTCAATGGAGGGCAGCATGTTCATATTAAGAGAACCCTGTCCCATTGTCATCCATAGTGTCCTCTGCTAGTCCTACTCAAGTCAATGGAAAAATACACCCACTGTCCTGAATGAGCAAAATTCAGCCCGTAATGCCTATTTATATGTAAATATCGCTTAAAATTAGGGTAGACTCTGAGCAAAGTCACATAACAGAAAATGCTATAAAGATAGAGCTGGTGATGGAACTGTTTTTGTTTTCTGGAAAAACCATCCACTTCTACCTAAATTCATTTTTCATTGTTTCCCCCACCAGGCCCCCTACCCAGAATTTTAGTTCTACAAATAAAAATATTTAAACCCCCAAATACTGACTGTGTTACTGCATTATTTCATATGGTTTTGTCAACTAACATTTTACAAGAAAATATAACCTGATCAAGTTGGCTATTTTTAATCTAAGGAATGTTGTTGGGTATTTGCGTGACTCTTAGAAAACAGGCTGTAAACAGAGGTACAAAACCAAAACTAATGCCAGGTAATTTCAGTAGATTACACCAGTAGCATGTAGTTCTATTAAACATTAGTCCATGGTAATAAAAGGCACTATTATGAAATATCCTTTCAGCTAGATAATTAAAATTGTAAAACTGCATCAGAATAATGATGTATAAGGCAAAGAGGACAAACTGTAAATATTAGTCCAGATATTGAAGTATCAGGATCTATAATTTAAACAGAATGATGTTTAGTTAAATAATTCAATGCATTCATTGTTTTAGCATCACAGTAACAACCCTGTAAGTTAAGACTGAAAAGACACTTTTCCCTCTATGATTTCTGTTAATAATACACAAATATTTTTTGGGATAGAAATTTCTCAACTTATGCTGGAAAGCTGCATAAAAACATAGTATAAATAGATGGGAAGACAAGAGGGGAAGGCTGATCTTTTCTGTATTATAATAATTCAAAGCTGTATTTACTTTTCACAATATTGAGATGGGGAAGATGCCAAAACCAAACACGGAATTCAAAACCTGTATCAAACTCTACCCCTCCCTGCCCAACTCCTCTCTCTCATCTCACCAATTGTGACTCCACTGAGAGATGATGCCTGTGTTTGTCTACGGCTCCCTGCCAGAGCTTTAGCCAGGCAAATCATTGGGAGCCTAAGTAGTTTGCCATTTCTCTCCTTCAGCAGAAAAATGCTATTTTTTTAAAAATAACCATTACTAGCTGTTGTGGCCTGGAGACTGTGGCCTGTAATGAATGTGCTGTATTAACTCTTCTGAATAATTTCCATGAGGCTGGAGGGGAGAAGAAATGTATTGCTTTATTTCCATTCTGCATAGTATCTAAATCAACCCAAGATCAGGTTTACTTTTCCAAGCTTGAACATAATATAAATAATGCCTTCATCTAAAGGAAAGAAAAGCATTAAATAAGGGAAATTTATTTGTAAACAAAAAAGCTTGGGGTTCATTAAGGGAACTATATATTATAGTCAAGTTAAATTTTAATGCTCAGGTGCCTTGATCTATAAAAATGGAATCATCATCAAGCAATAAACATTTACAAAAATCAAATCAGATTTGGATATTACTGGTGCACTAGAACTGTAACATTCAAGGTTTTCATTTTCAATATGGCCTTGCAAATAAACTATCCTTGTTTAATTTTGCATTAAAAACAATATGCTAACATTTCTTTTGATTCTCTCCCAAAGCACTGATGACCACCTAACAATACTACAATAAGCAGTAAGTAACAAAGAAAATTAAAGTATGTACTTGCTCTCATACATGTGTCATGCCCACTCGGTGTCCTTATACATCAACTAATTAGTGCAACTAAGACTCAGTGTATTAAGCTAATAGAAATCAGACACATCTACACTAAATCTGTACTAAAGGAAAGGAAGCACCAGAAATCCAACTTCAGTGTCAGTTGCTAATTAATTGTTAGTCTGTCTCACAAAACAAGTGCTATTGGAACCACAAAGAAATCTCATGCTGTTACATCATAGCTACTTTTTTCCAATATCCACTTTATTTCCATCCCAGTTCTCCTCACAATGTTCACTTTTGTGCAAAAGAAAAATAATTGCTACCAATTGCATTCATATGTATATTATTTTTCCATGTCCTAAGTGTCCCTTTTCAATATTCTCCTCCTCTAGTTTTGAAAGCGTTAATCTAAAGTATTTCCTTTCCATATTTGAGAAATAATACATTTAAGAAAAAAATAAAAACAATTTATTGTTAAAAGTTTCAGTCTAGATCTTAGAATTTGAAGAAACCCAAAAGATATAATTCTTCAACTTTAAAGAGCAAGTAGGTTTTAAATTTTGATTTGGTACTGCTGCAGTACTTTTAATGTGATGCTCAGAGATAATTATAAAGACTTATGGCCCTCTACCCCCATGAAAAATAGTAAGTAAAACCCTAAAGTTATTAAGAGAAGTAACAAAGGAAACTCAAACCAAGCCATGTTTGCCAATATTCAGACTATTTTTTCCATCTATTTTGATCTTTTCACTTACAGTGTGGTACATTTTCTCATACCTAAAGAACATGAAAATACTGCAAATCATATTAAAAACCACAAATATAAGATGGTATTATCTATCACACAGTTCCTTTGGGGGTCAGATCAAGCATGAGTTACAGGAAAAAACAAACATTTTGAGGCCAATTAGGGAGTTAACTGAGTGACACCAATTTTTTTAACCATTTATGGACTTATTTATATAGTGGTTTTCATTTTTATTTAGGTACTTATTTGGGATACAACTTTTACTACACATGGACCTAATTCTACACTCTTTACTCAAGCAAAATGAGTTCAATACTTGTTACATATATTGTGTCTGTCAACAATTGCTAGACTTTACTACAACTCTGAATAAGGTTTACTAGCGCTATTTTAAATGATATGATAAAATGTCTAAAGAATGTCTACGTAATTTTTAAACCTGACCACAAATATTTTCCTGTTTATTTTAAAAGGTATCAACATACAATGTTGATTTTTAGGGGAAAAACTGAAGTGATGTTGTGAAAACCTCAAACTACAATACCCAAGTAAAGTGCAATACACTAAAAATACAGATAATTTTAAATATTTTTACTGTCAATATCTTCATTAATAGTTTGCTTTTAAAGGACTGCATTTGAGAACAGTTTACAGATCATTACACAGCTAGTGTTCTAAAATTGTATTTTAGACTAGCATTCTAAATGCATCACATTTCTCTTTAGAGAGAAAGAACAATTTTCTGTTTAAAAAAGTGCATAATATCTCTAACACTATTAGAAATTTTTAAAAAGTGAGGAAAACGTTCTTTTGAGAGCCCTAATAAAAGCAATTTGCTAAATAGCACCAGCCTTCATGTTTACATGTTTTCTACATTAATCAGTGATTCAGTCTGATTAGCTACTAAAGTAACATCAGGAAACACTTGACCACTCAGTTATAATTACTATACACAGTTTCTCCTCTACCTGTTATATGCATACTTACAGTTGAGTTAAACATTCTGTGGAATAGAAACAAGTGTATATATTTAAAGTAGTTTTAAACTCTTTTTCTAAAGATCTAAGGAAAGCAAAGGAAAAAGGCAACTTGTGGGAAGCAAGTTTGTAGTGCCTATTATATTCAAATATTTCATTGAAGTTCAATAGTCTTTAACAAATACATGCTTATATAATACATCATGTTTTTCCACAGCTAGTAGCATAATATGCCCTTAATATGTTCACTCCCTTCACAAAGGGCAAAAAACCCCATCAATACAGGATTTAAAATAGCACAAGTCAATTCCTGTTAACTTTAACAAATATCAGTCAACACTTTGCCAAAAATAAAATAAAAATCCTCTCCTAAATACATCAAAGATGTTTCTACTTCAGTTGTAAAATTCCTGTGCAGATGCTATACTTAACGGCAATATAATAATAATGGTATTAGACTCATTTAATGCAGCTGTAAAAAAATTGAACATATAATATATACAGTAAGTAAATAAATATTTTGACAGTTTCTTCCTTTTCTTTGATTATGTAAAGTCCTGCAAAAATATAATGGTCAAAGATATATTATTAATACTCATAAGGTTATGCAAAAATATACCTACAGATTACAATAATGAAGCAATGTGTTCTTGAATGCTGTCTGTCAGCCCAAGGTAATTTGTTTTGGTAAAAATATGTGAACATTTAGTAAAGTATATATATAGCTTCATGATTTTAATCAAAATTAATGAAAGACAACACTAAAATGGAAAATTGAAGATAAATTAGCAAACAAAAACCTTAAGACAACTTCACTAAGCAAAATTAAACATTTTAACATGGAAGATAATATATTTCTGCAAAAATACTATGGAGGTACACTGAGGAATTTAAAGATAGGACAAAGCAATTTACTCTTTAAAATTAAAAGAATGTTTACAGCACTAGTGAGGTTAGATCTTCTATAGTTATTTTAACAGATAAATAAAAGAAAAATCTCTTAACAACATGTAGATTAAAAAAATAAAACAAAAAACGTCAACCACCCTCATGCTAGTCCTTTGTCGGAAGATGAAATCCTGGCCCCATAAAAGTCAATGGAATTTTTGTCATTGACTTCCGATGGGACCAAGATTTCAAACTGAGAAAATAAATTTGTTTTCAATGCACTTATTTTATGAAAACAGTTTTCAAAATTAGAACCACGATTAATTCATGTAATTTAAATAAGCATATCCAAGTATATCCAGTGTATCATAAATATACCTAAGTTATTCTCCGAAAAAATTTTGGCCCTATTGTGCCATCCGTTTTTATGCTGAAATCCTTGTATTTCAATAGGAACTTCTTAAAGATGAATAGGACAGTACAGTCCTTTCATCACATTTTACATTTAATTTATTTGAAATTCATATTACACTAGAAAAAAAATTATATCAAAGACTAGACATTGAAAACTATCTAAAAATGTTTGGTAAGTTTTTAGTGATTACTGAGACTTCTTTTATTGTCCTAATAAATTTAAAATATACTGATTGAAATCCTTGCCTGATTGAAATCAAAGGCAGAACTCCGATTGACTTCAGTTGGGCCAAGGTTAACCCAGTATCTTCAGAAATTAAAAGAGATAAAGTAAATATTATATATATATTAACTATTATAACATCCACACTAGTAAAAACTTGACTGGCATTTCCATCATTTAAAAAGAGTTACTTTCTCATATTTGAGAAGATAACATATTATACTGCAAATGTAACACCTGACCAAACACTGAGTTTAGTGATTTTTTTTCTTTGTGCAGTCTTAAGTGGACCTGATTTATTGATTTATCAAATATTTAGATTGGCTTTCCTGTTTCAGAAGGCCATATTCCATATTTCTAATGTTAATTACAGAATTACTAAAACTTAACAGAAGATGTATAATTGAATATCCTCCATGGTACAGTACTTATTTTAATATCAGTCCTTATTTAAAAAATGGGTCAAATGCTATGCCAGTAGAAAACATTATTTTATTCCAAGTTACAAACTTTGGACCTTTATCCTGCTTCCACTGAGATCAATGACAAAACTCCCTTTGACTTATGTTACAGTAGAATCAAGCCCTAAAGCATGTATTTTTCAATCTCAGAGCAAGTCTACATTACAAAATTAAGTCCACCTAAGTTACGTCGATGTACAGCCACTGCAGTAGCTTTTGCATGTTCACGCTATGCTCCTCGTGTCAGCGGTGTGTCTCCTCACCAGGAGCGCTTGCACCAATTTAACTGTCAGTGTAGGGCATTGTGGGATGGCTTCTGAAAGGCAGCAAGCTGATGCAAGCAATGCAGTGACTACACTATATCGACCTAAGTGCTACATCTCTCATGGTGGTGGAATTATTAAGTCAGTGCAGTAGGTGAGTTACATTAGTGGGAGCTACATTTTAGTCTAGCTGTTTACAGAGTTAGGTCGATGTAAACTGCCTTACATTGACCTAACCCTATAGTGTAGACCAGGGCTCAGTCTTACTCACATAATTACCTGGAAGCAGAACCATATTAAAATTATAAAAGGAATTACCTAGCTAAAATGTAGATATGTTAAAAGTACTAAAACGAGGAAAAACCTAAAAAATGTATTTGCTTTCCCTCTAAATCAGCATTAATTTTCTTTTTTTTTTTTGAGTACAATTCTTATTTTTAAACAGCTGTGTCACACCATTTCAAATGTTTCTTTCTAAAAGACAGTTTCATCTAAAAACAATAAACTGTCCTGCACTCCTTGAGTTTTCTTAAAATCAAAGTAGATTTAGAGTCCACATGGAAATTAACATAGGTTAGTTATTCCAACAAAAATTTCCAGTTGAACCTACCACTAAGCCAGGTTTGCTAATATATAAGACTTTGTAGAGTCAACAACTACTCAAATTTGCACTTCTATCTTTATTAATGTAGATATATACAGTGTGTGACTGACAGAGAGAGACAGAGAAAAAATATAGAACAAGTCTGAAGACAAATAAAAGTAAAAATGCCACACTTTAGTCCACTTTAAGACATGGAAAAATAGATACACTTACGAAGACTCGCAAAGGATGCTGTATATTAATTTATTTTATACAAATTATTAAGGGGCAATATTAAAGAAAAATAAATGAAAAACCAAAGAAGAAATCAAATGCTAAAGTTATTGAAATAAACTTCAGAACTCAAACATAAATCAAAGACTATTTAAGTCAACCTCAAATTCCATTTAAAAAAAGGACTGTCATTTTCAGTAACTCATATCCACTAAGTGAACAATCATACCGTACGTGGGCGTACACTGCAGTTGCAGCTTTCTCAGCAACTGAGTTCTGTGTTAAATTGTAACTCTACAAGATGTCTGATTATTTATTTATTTAATATTGAACCTTCAGAGCACTAGATTTATCAGAGGCAACAAAACCACACACCAGAGTGTATTAGTAATATATTAAAGAAACAAGTATTTTTCCCCTCCACACATTTCCACCTGCAAGTTAAACTGGCTTTAACAGCCTGAAGACACCCTATAATAAATGACTGCTTTGGCAATACTGACAATAGGAACAACTCATAAGCTTTCAACCAATGATAGAAAAAATTATTCAGTTTTCATTGTATCCAAAACAAACTGCTATTGATATCCACGTTTTAGAATAAAATTTAAAATGTTCTATTATAGACAATAAAACTCCACTAATACTCAAAACTTCTAGACAATTGCTTTCACACAAAACACACCATGCATGTTTCTATAAGCAATAATTAATATCTAAAGACCAAGATAATCCAATGTAAATAGCAGTATCCATATGCAAATTAGCATACTTTGAATTACACTACCAATGAGTGACTACTATAGAAAGCCCAATAGGTTTTTACATTTCTACCCAGCCCTAAGATGGCAGCATTCATGCACAACTAAAATAAAGAATTATATCTTCCTATTCTCATTGTTCACTGTTTATTCCAGCAACATAATACAAAATTTGACTAAAATAAATACATAAATAAATACACAGGTGATGAAGACACCTTAGTTGGCCATCAGATATTTCAAGTTCTTAGTATGAAAATTAGTAAGAATGAAAAAATGTTGACATTTTTAAAACTACATACTGTTACTATTAGAATTTCTCTGTGCTTCTATTTCTTAAGTATATACTGTAATTCCTCAGACTGATGTCCTGCTGCACCAAATTATGCTCAGAAAAATAGCTTTCACAAGAATGCTAAATTGAGACGCTGAAATATCAAATAATCTTAATTTCTTTGCATTTCATTTTCCTCTTTAAAAACAAAAACAAAACAAAACCAAACAAACATTACTAAAGCACAACTGAACAACATTAAAACAGATGCAACACCATACAATGTTAAATGAGGTAACTTAGTGATAATTCTGTGACAAACTTGTTTTAGCAAACACCTTTCAAATGGTAAACAAGTCATTTCATAAATCAAAGTCGGCGCTTTGTGTTCTCTTTCAAAATTAGGAAAAACAACTTTTTTTTACTCTTACCTGTGTATAGTCAAAATCAGAAAGTGGAGCTATACTCTTGATGTAGTCCATTCGAAACTGGTTTTCTGGATTGGCCAGTGGAACTGGGGGTATTAAAGTGCCCATTGCTGAAACTATAGTCTAGAATTGGATAAAACAAAAACAGACACATTAATCTGGTTAATCTAAAATACAGGATCAATAGAAGATAATCCAATCTGATCAGCTAAATGGGATTTCTCTACACAGTCCTAGAGAGCATAATACTTTTGGCTTCCAGTGTACAGAGCCATTTAAGAATAGTATAAAATGTGTTCTTACCACAATCGCATCTTTAACATTTTTCCGAATATCCAGTATTTTCTGTTTCTTTTCTCTGAATTAAAACAGAATTAATGATTTAATTTCTCTCTCAAACCAATTCATTTAAGTTACATTCAGAATTTTTTACTGACTGCTTATTTGTTATTTAATCTTTATGACAAACTGACTGAAAAGAACAGTAAGATTATTTTCCATCCATCACTTTTTCATATTCTATTAAAAAAACAGTGAAAATAGATCTCTGCCTATTTTGTCACATTAGATAGTCATAACCACATCTGCAAAGCTTTCCTGGTGGGACTGGAAGTCATTCCTTCATTTCTATAGCATGCTAAATCTATTCCCCTACAATTTAGAACTATATTGTATAGTTAAAAACCTTATATATCTAAAATTAGCACACAATTAATATTAAATACTGGCAATCAGTTTTTCAGAGAGAAATCATGTAACCCAAGAATACATGATGATTACATTCATGCAAATTGATTTCAGTTTTATGCTAATCACCACCAGAAAAACCGCAGCAGCCTCCTCAACCTCTGCACGAATTGATATCTCTCTCTATATTGCACACAGATACAATATTAGTTATTTGCTGCTATGCAAAAAGTAGTCGCCATGTTGTTGCTACACAGGGGCCTGTCAAGCGCTGCAGTAGCAACAGCGTAAAATACAGTAGAGGAGGCAGGAGCAGAAAATACAAATATATAATAATAGTAATTCCTTGCATTTTTCTTTTTTTGCAAGCCAGTGTCAAACTGCCAACACACACACATATAGGGTGGAGGAAAGAGAGAAATTACCCAGTGTGTTGTGTGTTAAAATGTTTCAAATGTATATTTACAAATAGAAGACACAAAGTATCAATAATTCTTACTCTGAATTAAATCCATTGACATGCAGGATCCTCATTTGTTTCACAATCGTGCTTTTTCCTGACTCACCAGCTCCTGGAAGAAAAAGACAGAACACTGCCATGTATATACGGTTTTTTTGGTGACATGTTAACAGCATCTTCCACCTCCAACAGCATTTATACATATGTATCCATGTGGCTCCCACACACAGCTCAATCTGTGCACTTTTCCATAGTGCTTAATAAAATTGCCTGCATTCTTTGTATCTAACACACACACTCTCACACACACACATTAATCACACAGCTTCTCCGTTATACCCCTACCATGAGGAGCGCAGGCAACTGCACCCTCAGCCCCCCCCTCCTCCTTACCCAGCAGAAGCAAACGATGTGTGGCTTTATAAGCCAGTCTCTCTTTCTGCAACTGCTTCTCTATTTTTTTGTTGGCTTCTCGCTGCGCTTTCTCATCGATACGCTGATCCTCTGTTTTGCTGTTGCCCAAACACCCCATTGCTGCCGCTTAGGATGGATGTCAAATTGTGCTCTTTCTATAGAGATTTATTTACAGGAAATATGTAAGAGATGATAGGTATTTATATCCCTGCGACGGTTTCTGTTCTCTTTCTTCCTCCGGTCGCTCAAATAAAATGGTCTCTGGTCGCTTTCTGATCAAACACAGTTTGTTTTTTCTCCCCCAAAGAGGTACAAACAGCAGCCGGGAGAGAGAAAACGTTTTTAAGATGAAAAAAAATCTGTACAAAAATGTCTAACACACAACGAAAGCGAGAAGAGCTCCTCCTGGAAACCAGCCTAACGCTGCTCTCCTCTCTCCCTCCCCTCCACACACACAATCCCTATATTTCTCTGTAAAGGTCTATTTTTGTCTTTCTGTGCTCAGCACTGCCTCTTTCTGTGAGACTACGAAACAGTCAAACTACAAACCCCACAGAAGTGAAAGAGAGAAGGAAAGACGTAAAAGCTGGATGTACCTGGATCGTGTTGGATTTGTCCTGCAACCTGCCAATTTTTGACCTTGAAAAGCCCCAAATTGTGTCACAGAAATAGAGTTCTAGTCTTAGGCTCCTACTTAAATTAATACTAATAAATAAAGAAAGAAAGAAATAATCTAGATCTGCTGTCTAAATAAAGAAAAAAAAAGTTGCAGCTTCTTGATGCGGCCCAAAACTCAGACTGTTGTGGACTGGCACAGATGCACCACAAAAACAGATATCCAGCACCTGGATCCAGGTAGTTTTTCTTTTGTTGTTCTTTCTCTTTCTTTTTTAATTTAAATTTAAATCCCCCAAATTCTACTAACTAAATAAAGACATGCAGCTGTCCTAATTCTACTGCAGAATCCAGTCTATTCCCTATCCAGTACCATGGCAAGGATACATAATATCCGGCATCTAGAGCCCAGTGAAACAGTGTTTTGGGTTGGCCCCAAATTGTATCATCATAACAGACAACTCATGCCCTGTAGCCGCTTCTAGTTGGCCAGCAAAACCCAGCCCCGACATCTCAGTGCAAGAGCAATATGTGCACAAACAGCACCTGGGTCTTGCAGAATCCAACAATATTTTGGCCACAAACTTCTAAATTCTAGCCTATTCATAGTGACCAAGCATAGCTTCTCTTAGTCTACTAAAAAAAAAAAAAAAAATAGTCTCTGAGCCATCATGGCAGATGAGCACTTTAAAAAAAAATAAATCCAAACATGGACCCAGATCCAACAAGGTATACCCCCATTTTTTCACATATGTTCCCAAAACTATAATTTCTAGATAGACAGCAAGAAATCAGCATTCATTTACATTTACAGTCCTTAACTAGATTTTTCAAGTGCTCTTGTGCAAGGATGGATCAGGGACCAGATTCTGATACAGTGAAGTAGGAGCAGCTATACTTGGGGTAAAATCCTGGCCTTACTGAAGTCAATGAGGTTTTGCTATTTACTTCAATAGTGATTTAACCCTTGGTCTTTATTTAGCAGATTGGAGGTGTCTGTGGCCAAAAAAAGAGGCCCATGTGGGTTTTCGGATTGCTCTTTCACTGAGATGTCAGAGCCTGGAATTTTTGGATCAAGCAGAAGCAGCAACGTGAGTTGCATATTTTGACAGTATGATTTGGGAACGAGGGGCCAAAAAATGGCAGGATCCAGCAGGTTCCAGTGCCGAGTCCGTGTCTTTGCAATCCAGTTGAGCAGGAATGTATCAAAGTCTGGAGTTTTGCAGTGGAACTTGAGAAGCTGCTCTTCTCTATTTAGTCTGTTGAACATTTGAGTTTGGGATTTACAAATAAAAAGGGTTAGCTGGATAAAGGTGCCAGATAAATGTTTTTGCAGTGCTGCTACATTACAGGGGCTGCTGCATTCTGAAAGTTGTTACTTTACCCCCATTCCTTAGACGGTTGAATATGGGAGATCAGGGTTAAAAACTGGCAAGGCCTAGCAAGAACCAGATCCAGTGATGTTAAGTCAGAAAGCATACAGATCCAGATTTTTCAGGTGAATTAGGAGCAACATTTGTTTTCTATTTAGATGATAGTTTAAATTTGGGACTCAAAAAACTGTCAAGATCCAAATGAAGTCAAGTACAGGATTTTTTAGGCTTTCTTACGTGGGGATGCATTACAAACCAGAATATTTTGGTGTAGTAGCAGTAACTATACCTGTTCTCTATTAATGCCATGGAATTTTAGAGTGAAGACCAAAACCTGTATGGATTTGGAAGGATCCATGTGCCAGAACTGGGTTTTTGTTACATTTATGTATTATGTGCCAGGATCCAGGCTTTTTTTGGTGCAATAGGAGTAACTAGACTGGTTCTCTATTCAGGCATCGGAATTTGGGACTTTGGTGCCAAAAGTTGTCTGGTTCCAGTTGCCAAATCTGGGGTTTTACAATACCCCTAGTTCCAGTATGTATTGGTGTCTGGAATTATTGGGGCACTCATCAGGAAGATTTGCTCTCTATTTTGATGACACAAAAGACTCTGTCAAAAATAGTCAGGATCCAGGTGGATCCAGCTTTTACCTTTTTCCAAAGGGGAGAGTGTTCCTTATTTCCTTTCTGTCCTTCCCCAACCCTATGACCCTCCCTGATCACTTCCTCTTGAAAAGGGATCACTTTGGGAATAACACACACATATGAAACCTGTGCACAGAAAGAATAGAATAATGTTTGACTGCAATTATAATCCAGTCTCTTTCTCTGCACAAACTCAGTATTGCCTCTCTAATCACAGTCAAACTACAGAACCCTACAAGTAGAAGTAAATATACCGTCTACTATTGTTTTGGAGACAGATCGCAACTTTGACACACCTGCACACACAGAAATAAACCTATTCTTTGAAAGTAATCTGATTGTAATCCAATCTCTTTCTTTAGACTGCCCAATTTCAGCAATGCCTCCATATCAGACCAAGAAATAGACACTAGAACAAAACACTCACAAGGTTAATGCTAAACCCCATATAAGAGAAGAGAGATACCTCCTACTCCCCCTGTCCATGACCTCCTCTAGAGCCTGGTCCTCCTGAGATGGGATCACAACGTGTTGTGTTTTGTTTTTTTTAAAGACACTTACACATTCAACCTATGCATTGAAATACGTTTGTGTGAGTGCAATCATAATTCAACTTCTCCCTCTGTGCTGCGGACAAACTCGGTTTGCCTCACTGTGAAACCAGGAAACAGTACACACCCTTCAAGTGAAGAGAGAGCAACTAATTTATTTCCTGCTGTCCCCCTCTCTCAGGCACACTCTTTCCCTACTCTATATCCTGTTTCTCCTGAGAAGGAAGCATATACGTTTGAGACACACACTCAGATGGAAGCTGTGTCTGTGAATAAGTGTGCGTGTGATAGTCACTGCTTCTCTCCGCAAGAGAACAAGAACTAGCCCCCTCAAAGCACACTTTTTCACTCCCATTCCGCTTGTATTTTGAAAGGGAGAAAGTGTCTATAAACAAGAAGAAATGGTGAGGATTAATAGAGAAATCACACGCAGATGACCCAGGTTAGTGCTCTCGGGCTCCTCCCAAGGCGGGCGTAACGTAACACCGGCAGCTTGTACTGCCGTTGCTTTTTCTGCAAACTTCAGGTGGTTCTAAAAGCTGCCGATTCCTGGCAGCCAGCACCAGCAGCCTTCCTTCGCATAGTCATCGCTGTGGATTTCAATCTGACTTCGTAGAAAGAGCAAGAATTAAAAAAGGATATAAATAAAAACTCAAGCCGGACTGGTGCAAACAGAGGGCAGGCTCTTCCTGCTTGCAAAGACGTCTTCACTTTCACAAAACTCTCTCTCAGCACTGCCACTATCCTCCAGCGCAGGCATTGCGCTATCCCAGGGACGCTGTGCAGAGAGGAATCACTCACACACCTCTCAGCTGAACTCCTAATGCACCTACCAACTTCACACACGCACTCAGGTAAATTGAACTCTCAGCTGTACATATTGTTATTAATCCCCCTAAAAACGGGACGAACACTCTAACAGAAACAGGGTATTTTGCTTAGGGTCAGGTTGTTATTAATCGTTTTTTGCCAGAAATGCTGCAGTGTCTCTTGTGAACTGCAGTTCAGGTGCCTCATACTCCCATTCTCTTTCCTAACTTCATAGATTATCACAGGGTTCGAAGGGACTTCAGAAGATCATCTAGTCCAAACCCCAGGTCAAAGGGCCAATCCCCAAATGGCTCCCTTTGAGCTCACAACTCTAGGTTTAAGCAGGCTAGTGCTCAAACCACTGAGCTATTCATTCTGCCTAAGAACACACTAACCCTGGGTAGGTAGTCAAGAAAAGGCTATCTCTTGGCTGAGAGAAAATTATTCGGTAGAACTGCTCCCATTAACCAATGCAGGCATCAATCAATCACATCTTAATGAAAAAAACAAACCACAAAAAACTGTCAATGTAATTATGCTACAGTTACAGCTTTAAAAAGACATACAATTCAGGAACTAAAAAGTTAAGGTTCTCATAATAATATTAATCTGACCACCTGGCACATAATATTTTTGATAACAAGACTGTTAAATACAGACCTAAATTAAGCATGTGCCATGTGGAAAAGTGAGTTCTGAAAAAAATTAGCTTTTTATCTTCCTGTGTTTAAATGTGTAACTTTGACAATGCATTAATAAAGAGGGGGTCTGCATTTTGTTTTCCCTTCTAAAAAAAAAAAAGGGGGATGAATAAGAAAAACTGAGTTTAGATTAAATTTGCATTTATATGGCCAATGTGAAGTTAAAATCTGTTTAAAATCGCTGGATAAATAGCAATTTCATTGAGGTGGACAGCTTGGAGAGTGTACAAGGGTATAACCATTAATGAATGGGCTTCCCTTCCCTTCACCTCCATGACTCAATTTACATGTCCCCCTTTCCTGTGCCCTACTCCTTCCCCCAGTATCAATCATCAGGACTCCCCTTGGTAATACCATGTCTCACTTTTTCTGTCTTTTTGCCCCACCCTCTGAAGTCCTCAACAGCGCACTCATCTCTCCATTAAAGGCCTCCAGATTAATACTGAAGGATAACAAGGAGCATAAAGAAGGGATTCACAAAGGTGGGGGCTGCAGATCAAGTGTAGTCAGGAAGAAGAGGGAAAGATTTGCAGATAAAAGCAGTAGGCAGACTGGCCCCGGGGGAAGTGGCAAGAGCCATGTGGGAATCAGGAACTGGAATCCAGGAAACTGTGTAGCAGACTAGATGTCTTCTGGTTACCTCAGTTAAAAGGCATCCAGTGAAGGGCATATGTGCAATGTGACTGATACCTGTCTTACTGAGCAGCAAGACTTCTCTTCCACTCAGGCATGTTGGCCCTCATCTAGCTCTGCTGCAGAAAGTCCAGGGGAAATGTCTACCCCCATGCCTCAGGCACTACAGGGGTTGAATTTAGATTTCTTGTAGAGAAGGGAGTTCACAGCTTGTTACTTCTTTTATTTAACTGGAGGTATTTTTCTATAAAGACAGGTTATAGCATGGCAACTGTACATAAGTTTACAACCCATTGATAGTGGGCCAGGACCTGAATTTAAATGAGGGTTCTCTTGAACCCACCAGTAACCAGCACTCCAAGTTGCCTTTACTGCACGTCTCGACACCACAGTCCCTGTGCTGGACAGATTTGTGATAGGCTAGGATTGCCTCCATATTTACTGCAAACACATCTGGTCTCTGATTTGTTTACCAAGGTAAAAGAAAAAAATAAAAGGTATACATTTAAAATAGATGCACTTCAGTTATTTTACTGCTTGCTAACACTTTCATTTGGGAATTACAGTTTTCATGAGCCTGGCAAATACCTACTTTTCAGATACTCAGTTTCTAATTATTCCACCATGTACTACTTACTACGTGTTCAAATTCATAGACCGGCTTTAATGCTAAGGCCTATAACAACGGTCAGTGTTCTCACTTGGCCACTAATTTTTGTAAAGAAAATGTGCCTCTCTCTTGCATGGATCAAGGTATTCTATACATTTTTTGAATGACTGCATACTGACGTAATGCCCGTGTGACACACAGGAATGTTGGAAACTGAATGGTCTTTATTTTCTGGACTGACTGGATATAAGTCAGGTTTACATAAATTTAATATCTATCACATGACAGATGTCAATATCAGCTGACTTCAACAATTAGTTACATAGTTGTGTATTTGCCTCAGGCCCTGATCTTGCATCAGGACTCCCTACTGCAGATGAGGGTTGCCAACTTTCTAATCGCACAAAACCAAACACACTAGCCCCACCCCTTCCTCAAGGCCCCACCCATTGCCCGGCCCCTGCTTACTACATTCCCCCTCCCTCAGTGTCTCTCTCTCCCCCACCCTCACTCACTTTCACTGGGCTGGGGCAGGGGGTTGGGATGTGGGCTGCAAGGTGGGGCCAGAAATGAGGGGTTATGGGTGCAGGAGAGGACTCTGGGCTGGAACAGTGAGTTGGGGTGCAGGAAGGGGCTGCAGGTTGAGGCAGGGGTTTGAGGTGCAGAAGGGGTACAGGCTCTGGGGGTGTGGGCTCTGAGGTGGGGCCAGGGATGAAGGGTTTGGGGTGCAGGAGGGGGTTCCGGGTTTGGGTGGGGCTCAAGTCTGGGGCAGGAGGTTGGGATTCAGGCATGATCTTATCTTGGTCAGCTCCTGGTCAGTAGTGCTGTGGAGCGAAGGCAGGCTCTCTGCCTGTCCTGGCTCCACGCTGCACCCCGGAAGCAGCCAGCAGTCCAGCTCCTAGGTGGGGGCAGGAGGCTCTGCGCACTGCTCTCACCCATAAACACTCCCTCCCCCCCAGCTCCCATTGGCTTGTGTTTCCAGCCAATGGAAGTGCAGAGCCAGTGCTTGGGGTGGGGGCAGCACACGGAGCCCTGTGCCCCCCTCCCCCTTTAGGCATTGGACCTGTTGGCCACTTCTGGGGCATAGTGTGGTGCCAAGACAGGTATGGACTAGCCTGCTTTAGCACTACAGCGCCGCTGACCAGACTTAACGGCCTGGTCAGTGGTTCTGATCAGAGCTGCCAGGGTCCCTTTTTGACTGGGCATTCTGGTCGAAAACCGGATCTGTGTTAGCAGATCCAAATACAAAATCAGGGCCTTGAATAACCATATGATATTTTCATCTTTATCTTACCTTCTCCTCACCTCATGCATCTATTTATGACCATTACTCATTGAGTTATGTGCAATGTAAGTTTTATGCTCTCAGGACAGTGACCATGAATTGGGTTTTCTGAGGGGCCTAGTATATTTCTGGATGGTTAAAATAGTAAGTAAAAAAGAGCAATAACCAAAAGGAAGGAAAGCTCTACATCTGGAATAAGAGGCTTATAGGGACAAGAATATCCCTCTGCATTTTCATTTTTATGTAAAATGAACCAAAATTGCATATGTGATGTTTCTTGAAAAGGATCTCACTATCCTTCTCAAAATGTTTATACTAGCTTTCTGCATTGTGTGATAAATAGGGATCTAGTATGTTTGGTGGAGTGGCGAGTTAACAAAAAGGTGCCTCAAAATACAAAGGCCGGTTCTGCCCAAATAATTCTGCTGTGGTAGGCCATGTCTACATGAGAATACTAAGAAAAGTTAAGGCAAATCAACTTAAGGTTAGAAGTCAATATGCATTAATTAAAGCACATTAAATTGCCACAGGGATGTTCTCATTCAGGAGTAAAGTGGTCTTTGTTAACTGTAACTTAATCCTCTTGAGGCAAATTAAAGCCCCTTTACTCCTGAATGAGAGCATTCACACAGAATTTAACATGCTTTAACTTGTATGCATTGACTTTACACCTTTAGCTGATTTGCCTTAACTTTCCTGAATATCCCCACCACATAGGTAGACATGCCCAGGGGGCTTGTCTACACCACACAGCTTTTAGCGACAAGGCTGTGTCGTCACTAATGGCTGGTCTACATTGGGGGGGGGGGGAGGATATTGATCTAAGATATGCAACTTCAGCTATGTGAATAGCGTAGCTGCAGTCGAAGTATCTTAGATCGATTTACCTCGGGTCCTCATGGTGCAGGATCAACGTCCGCGGCTCCCCGTGTCAACTCCGCTACTGCCGCTCGCTCCGGTGGAGTTCCGGAGTCGACAGGAGCACATTTGGGGATCGATATATGACATCTAGACAAGATGCGATGTATCGATCCCCGAAACATCGATCGCTACCAGCCAATATGGCAGGTAGTCTGGACGTACCCTAAAAGTCAGCGTGTGTAAATGCTCTTTGTCAGTACTTTGTCAGCACTTTTGCAGCCAAAATACTTCCAGCCCCAGGAGCGGCATTAGCTTTGTCTGCAGGAGAGTGCTCAGGCTAACAAAGCCGCGTTCACACTGGCACTTGCATCGGCAAAACTTTTGTCTTTCGCTGGTATATTTTTTATATTAAAATATTCTCTGGGAGCCCTTTTCATAAGCCCCCATCAGAATTAATATATTTTCAAAAATGAAAACATTTAACATTGGTTTTTTAGTTGAAATGCTGATGCAGCCATTGGTTCAGTATTTTCTTTTCTTCAAGCTCTTGAATAACATGTCAATATAGTGTCATCGATCTGTTCAAGTACCCATGAAAGACAAAAGTTTTGTCAACAACTTCACAGAGTACACATACCCTGAGTCAAATCAGATTTTAGAAGAGGAAAGGAGGGAGAATTTTGCTTTGTATGTAGGTCTGAGAACAGCTGTTATCTTACATTTTGCAAAGTGCCAGGAATAGGAGATTGACACTATGTCGTGTAAATACATTTACAATATCATGCATGAAAATTGGCCTGGCAGCCCCTTTAGCTGCCAAGTCAGGCCAGGCCAATGTTTAGTTTTATTAGATGGGATGGATACTGGCTTTTTAAAATTATTATTTAGAATTACAACATATCAGAGTAGCAGCTGTGTTAGTCTGTATTCGCAAAAAGAATAGGAGTACTTGTAGCAACTTAGAGGCTAATAAATTTGAGCATAAGCTTTCGACGCATTCAAGGATTGGGCTTTCATTGTACAAGCACTGTACACAAATAACAAAAATAGTCCCTGCCCTAAAAAGCTTACAATGCAAGGCCACATCTACAATACAGGTTATATAGTGGCATAGCTACAGCCTCATAGCTATGGCCATGGCTACACTGGCGCTTTACAGCGCTGCAACTTTCACGCTCAGGGGTGTGAAAAAAACACCCCCCTGAGCACTGCAAGATACAGCGCTGTAAAGCCTCAGTGTAATCAGTGCCGCAGCGCTGGGAGCCATAGAGGATGTGGTTTACGTGCAGCGCTGCGAGAGCTCTCTCCCAGCGCTGGCGCTGCGACCACACTCACACTTCAAAGCGCTGCCCCGGCAGCGCTTTGAAGTTTCAAGTGCAGCCATGCCCTATAACTCTGTAACCCAGTAGTGCAGGCATAAACTACAGTGATACCCCAGGCGAAGGTACCTAGGTCGAGGGAAGCATTCTTCTTTTAACCTCACTGCATCTACACCGGAGGTTAGGCTGGCATAGCTGCGGTGCTCAGGAATATGGGTTTTTTACACTGCCAAGCACCATAGCTCTGTTGACCTAAGCTTTTTCCTTAAAACCACATTTTTTAGAATCTAGTGACTCAGAATTGCAGCTTTCAGTTGAAATAAATGAATAATAAAAGTAAGTTTCTAGCCCCTCATGGTTGTGAAGAAAAACCTGGAAACTTCTGGCACATTAGAAACTGGAAAGTAAATAGTGAGAGTCCAGTATTTATCATTCAAGATATCATTATTTTGGGGGGCCTGACTCACAATTTTGAATGCTTAGGGTTGGCAATATCGTAAAAACAAACAAACAAACAAACATTTGTTTTCTTTGTACATATGATAGTGGTCTGCACAGACATTTATTCTTTCCCCCATACAGTTAGTTTTCTGACTGTGTGGGTCTTTCACACAATAATGGAGAGAATTTAAAAAACAAACAAACAACAAAAAAAGCCCAACAACTGGAAAGTACAATTGCAAAATGACAACAATTGGCAAGGGGACTCAGGGACTTATATAGCACATAATTTTTTTTAACTGACCGCATTCAAATTGATGATGTTCTTCAGCTGATTACAAATAATTTACTAAACAATCAGTGTTTCATATGCACTTTGGGGAGTTTTTTTTTTAAATTATGTGCGTTTTTGAAAAGCTTATCATAGAACGTCAGAGTTGGATGGGACCTCAGGAGGTCATCTAGCCCAACCCCCTGCTCAAAGCAGGACCAATCCCCAGACAGATTTTTGCCCCAGATCCCTAAAATGTCCCCCTCAAGGATTGAGCTCACAACCCTAGGTTTAGCAGGCCAAAGCCCAAACCAATGAGCTATCCCACAATATGGGAATAGCTCCTGTAGAGTTTGGCAAAATTTCCTATAGATTTGTATAGGTAGCAATCAATTTTCAACTGAATCTAGAAAAGCAGAATTAAAATGGCATACAATTTCAGCACCTAGATTCATAATTTCACCCTTAGGCGTGTTTGACTTCTATATTTGGGGAGGATGGGGATGGTGGAACTCCAGCCAGGCCAATAAGGCCACACATGGGTGGGGGGACAAATTCTGCGCCTGCCTGAGGCTTGCAATTTGGGGGGCAACATCCCCCCAAGCCTGCTCCAAACTACACCCATGACTTCACCCATTTTTAAGCTGGGCTCATCTAATTGTGTGGCCTTTGCAACGCCTTTGAAAGTTAGTTAAAAACTTAAATCTTGAGAGGGACTCTAAAAGACATGCAGAAAATTGCAAGGTTAACCCTGTATGACAATATTCAGTTGATGGTTAATTTTTATATCTGATTTATAAATACCTGTAAACAGGGATTTGATACAGCAACATTGAAAGTCCCTGAAATCTACCTATTAGCAGCTGTTTCTGCTTGGGATCAGCTTTAGCACTATGCTATGAACATCATTAAACACACTGACAAGATTGTGCTTTCATTAATTAAGGACCCACCAGAAGAATTTTTTTTTTTAATGATATGCAGAACTTAAGAAGCTACATTTCTGATGCTGTTGTAAAGGTATGAAAACTATTGTAATAAAATGCATTGGATTGTCAGTAGTGCTATGAGCCCATTTATTACCACTAATAAAGATCAGATCATAAGTTTCTAGTAAAGAATCATTAGATGAGTTACAATTATTGTAGGCTTTTATCCAATTCTCCATATATGCACTTTAATTGAGAACACTTGATTTTAATTAAAAAAACTCCATAACTTTTGGCTAGAGACTGTGTTATTAAACTTTAGACTGCTCAGAACGTTGTCCATACATCTCCAGGGAAAGGCCTCTATGAATCTGTTAGACCTGCAAAACATTTACCAGAGACACAAACCTGTGAAGATGCGTATCACTAGAATACAAATAACAATATTCTGTCTGTTCTTCCATTAAACAAAGTTACACTTCTCTTTGTATTCCCCCCCACACACACACACGTTTTTTTTTTTTAGTTCTTTTGATATTCAGTGCTATAGGACATTTGGTGTTTTAGGAAATGCTCTTTACTTTCTTTTGTAAATTATATCTGAAAAATCCAAAGCTATGTTAAAAGATTATTACTGAGTCTGGAAAGTCAAGCATTCTAAAATTAGCAAATGCCAGAATTTAAGATTCCCGGTTCAAAATTTATTCAGTCCCCTTGTACATATACATTATCATATGCTTTTTAATTACTAGGTTACATATTTTTTCTACAGGACTTCTGCCTCATTCAGTGCACAGAATGAACAGTGCTCAGGGAATGAGGCAGCTGTTCAATATTTTTATCCTTACCGTTCAGTTAGTGTCTTCTGCCTTATTTAATAGATACAATGCAAAACCTGTGATTAACACAGAATTGTTCATTTCTTTATATGGTCTTTTTTTAAGAAGACTCATTGCCATAATACCCAAATGCCTCACAAATATTAATACATATATATATATATTCACTACAGATAGCCTCAATGAAACTTGAAGGAGGCCACCCAGTGAAATCAGTGGCACTGCCAGAATTAGAACTCCGGACCTCCTGACTCCCAAATACTGTGCTCATTCTTCCAAACCACACTGCCTTTATACAAGAGGTGCTGAGCAGCCATAGCTCCCATTGACTTCAGTTGCGAGTGCGCAACACTTCTGCATATCAGACCACTGACTGATGTCTCAGGCTAACTACCCAGAAAATGTGGAAACACAATTAGTTGCTTCCTGCCAACATTTTGGTTTAAGTCACTTGCTCAGTATCTAAATAAGAACTCTGTGACAGAAGCACAGATAGAACTAAGTTCTCCTCAGTAGCATTCACCTGACTTATGCACAAGATCACCCTCTCTCTTTCTGCAGCCCACTGTCTTGTTTGCTCTGTCTTCCAGCTTCCAGAGGATATAAGGCAGTGATCCTACAAACAGCCTCATTTACTATGCAACTGAGATTCATTTCAATAGCGGTAAATTTCTGAAGAGTGAAGTTGGTGTAAGCTGGAACATAAGAAAGCTGTGTCTTTCATGCTCCATAACCAAGTTTAGCAGCTGTATTTTGTTTTGCAACTGATTTTGCATTGCCTTCTCCATTAAAATTATCCTATATCAGAGTGTGTATTTGGTACATAATGACTTTGAAAACAGGGGCCTTAGACGTTCCCACTACCTGCCCCTTCTCATGCAGTTTTGTCAATCAGAAAAAGTTTGCCTTCATTGTTAATTCCCCTCCCACCCCCTTTATCTAAGTGATAGCAATGTTAGCTGTCCCATCTTCTGCAAGAGGGCATAAGCAACTAAAATGCCTTACAATATGCTTTAGGTTGTGTTTTAAGACTGCTGTATCTAACATCTTCATTATGGGAGTTTAGATGAAAGGGGTAAACCACCAGCCTAGGAAGCATTTCTCCAAGAGAGTGTTGCTCTGTGGTATGTCACAGAAAGTTTCTTTTGTGAAAATAATATTTCCTATTTTATGATGTTATGGAACACTATGTCTGAAGTCTCTTTCTAATATATCCTCAGGTTACATCAGAATTTTCTATAAATCCTTCACTATTTGTCCTGTCTACTATTCCACTGATTCTACTCTCACTACACTGTTCACCTTCTCCCACCATCCCACATTCATTTTACCATGCTGCCCTCCCCTGGTGCAGTTTTTCATGACATCAGCTTTTCTGTCTGTAACATTCTCTGTAAGTCCTTCTACAAAAAAGTGAAGAAGAAAAGGAAATCACCACTCATGCCAACATCTAGATTTTGAAGTGCATCCCATCTGTCTCCTATGTGTCTGTCTTTTAGATGCTCAGCTCTCCATTGTCTTCTGTGTACTGCACAGTTCCAAGCACATTAACAAATATTGACAACGTTTGTGGTAATTTTTTTCAGAAGTACCACATTTTACTGTTTCCCTTCTACAGAGAGAGAATAGAAATATCTTTTTTCTATTTAAGTCTGCACCAGTGAGCTTATATACAATTTGCAGGATATTCTATTTTGCACTGGCCATGGACAGTATTTTGTTACCATGAATTTTCTGAATGTATACAATACATTTTCTTCTCCACATTTTTCACGGAAGAGTTTTTGAAGGCTTAGTTTACAAGTCAAAAAGTTCCAGATGTTGACAGGCATGTAAATCCAACAGCAGATTTAAAACACACTGATTGTAGAGTTCTGTTTTTTAAACAACCCTATTACATTTTAAAGAACAATATTTTTAAAGTGTGCAATACACCAATATTCATCTATTAGATAAATCACTTTAGCAGAATTAAAGAGGAAAAGATCTAATTTACAGTACTCTTGACATCGACACGCATAGTAGTTTTCCAGAATTATTAGGGTTGCTCAACCTTAAAGTAAATATAAATAGACCTAAACTACTCCATTAGCATCCCACAGTACCAAAATAATGTAAATACTGTATTCCATAATTTTCTAAATAGCTGCTGTACACCATCATTGGGCAGACTTAATCTATAATCAGACTTGTTAGTCTTTGCTTGGAATCTGACCACACAAACATTTTTTCTGGATTTACATTATCCATAAGTGGGGTAATTTTAATCTCAAATATAAACACAAAACATTTTAAGAATTAAATGAAAAATGTACTATGCACAGCAGAATATAACATTGTCTACTAAGGACTAAATCCGGATTGCATTATGAAAAACTCTCATTAATGTCAATGACAATTTCACACAAGTTATGGTGAGGAAGAGTAGGCTCTTAATGGCTAATAACCAATCCTCACAATGTTTTGTAAAATGGGAACATAAGAATACTTTGCAGTAGCAGGAAATACAGTAGTGCAAACCACAAACACTATATGTTAGTAAATCTAAATTCATTTATTCTGAGCCTTATTCTTGGTTATTTTGGAAAGTAAAAGATTGGCACTTTCCCCTGTGGCTATCAGAACCATCATGCTACAGGGTGAGACTTCACTCCCATTTTAGCGTTTGTGCCCACAGCCAGCTTCTTTGCTGACTGGGTTCTATCTCAGATTCCCCTTTCTGTACACAGAACATATACAGCACAGTGTTTGATATTTTTTATTACAAAAGCCTCTCTCTCTATCATTTTAGGCCTTCCTTAAAAAACAAAAAACAAGAACTTAAACTCCAAGAGTAAGGAGGCAAAGGGAATGTGAAGTCTGAGACAAAGTCAGTTGTCCCCTGCTCCAGAAGCACCAACTTTGTCAATTCTCCAGGAGGTGCTTGCCCCTGCTTGGTCCCAGGCCCCATCCTCCTCCATCCCTTTCCTGAAGACCCCACCCCCACCCCGCCTCTTCCCTACCCCGAGCATGACCTGCCCTTGCTCTGGCCCCTTCTCCCCCTTCTCCTGCACACTGCTGAACAGCTGATCCCAGCAAACGGGAGGTGCAGACACTGATCAGTGTGGCTGCTGGTGAGTGCTGAGCACCATTTTTTACCCCGTAGGTGCTCCAGCCCTGAGCACCCACGGAGTTAGTGCCTATGCCCTGCTCTGTTGATAGTCATTAGATAGGTGGTTGCCCATGTCATTCTTATGAGGCTTTTTTGTACAGCCCTTATTTTTTGTTTCTGGAGTAGAGTTTAGGAGATGGCTGAGGTGAATACTCCAAGTTTCCAATGTCAAGAGGCAAAGAAAATGGGTGGGTGGGAGGGAGGGAGCTGAGTGTTGTCTACTTCCTAGGTTAACACCTTTTTATTATTTCATAGAACCATAGAAGATTAGGGTTGGAAGAGACCTCAAGAGGTCATCTAGTCGAACCCCCTGCTCAAAGCAGGACCACCTCAACTAAATTATTCCTTATTCCCACTGGGGGGGAATCATAACGCTAGCTGTTTGTCTGGAACTTCCCTTCCAGGCTGAGACAGAGGGACTCTCAACAAAAAATAGCAAAATCTCACTGTACAATATAAATGTTGCTCTGTTTAAAGAAGAATATAGGACTTCACAGAAAAAAGTCAAATATCTGGAAAAATCAGATCAAATCTAAAAATGCTAGCATACTAGCTACTCAAGATAAGGATAGATTGATTGATCAAGTACTTATGTGACTTACTGCAGTGGCTGTTGGATAAAAAAAAAAATCTCTTAAGGAAAGAGTATTCCATTGCCAAAGCAAGACAGGAATGACACTATTAAAGCATAATGACCCTAAGTCTAACTGTGCAGAGGTCCAAAGACCTGAAGAACAGCTCTTTGCGGCTCGAAAGCTTGTGTCTCTCACCAACACAAGTTGATCCAATAAAAGATATTTCCTCATTCACCTTGTCTCTACAGGTCCAAAGGTAAGTCACAATTTTCAGCAAAACTTTCACCCAGAGGAGACACTCACTAGTACTGAAAATCCCCAAACACATAAAAATACTTCTCTCTAGTCATTGAGATAGGATAAGAAATATTTGTATTATAGACTCTGCTACTACTGTTACATTTTGCATGCACTTAAATATCAATGGGATAGGTGCCTTAGAAATACTACAGATAGACAATGTAAAAAGATATTTTGGAATAAAAAGCAACTCCCCCTCTCTACCTACCTTGGGGTTTTTATGGAAAAAAGTTTTCATTTTTGATTTCACTGTGCTGTCTCTCCTTCTTAATACCTCATTTCCCCTTATAATTTATTCTTTCTTAAATGTACACATTTTTGAACACCTCCCAGTTTTTTTCCACTTAATTGTGTTATTCTGTCTCATTCTCCAATGCATTTAATGATGGAATGAGGTCATAAATCATCCTTTTTGCCTCATTTCTGAGGCTTTATAACTCTTTCAAATCTTTTTCAATGCACTTCTTTTACAAAGCTTTTCAGTGTTATGTTCTGAAAAGGTACCACTACTATTTAAAAAACAAAACCAAATGAAAAATGCTGCTGAATTACTATGTGACCGTTCCATCTGCTATTCACTTGGTACTTAGTATCTGAACTGTTGTCTATTGTATGTCTCAAACCCCAATCCTGTAACAAGATTCATGTGGGCAGAGAACCTGAGTACACACAGAGCACCATCCACTTCAATGGGGTCCACAACAGGCATAGGGGTCAGGACTGGGGCCTTAAATTGTAAACCACAGCAAGTCTCTTCTGCACAGTAGTCACCACACTATCAGCATTCAAGCGAATAAACAATTTATCTTAATTGCTTATATGCAGATACTTTCTAACATTTTAGAATATTACTCAAAACTATTTTATTATATTCACATCAGTGGAAGCACTATTTAGCTCATGCTGTATACAATATAAAGTTATACAAATTAGCTTTTAACTATAATTTGCTAAAGTAGTTATCTTATTGCCCTTGCTTAAGACAAAAAAGTGAGCAGCACACAACCATTTTAATTTTCCTTTTCCTCCCAGTGAGAACCCTGTATAACAGATTTAAAATATTATTAATTTCCGAGTACAGACTTACTTTACCAGTATTTTTTTTCCCCTCTATGCTATGGTGTTGTGGGTTTCACAGACAGTAGTCTTTTATTTTGCTTTTGTAAAGCCTCAATTTTGTTTCAGATTTGACTTTTTACTGTAGCCACTCCTTAGAATTTTAAGGCTCAATTTTTCATTAGTAAAAAGCTGTAAGGAAGCACTTTAGGATTAGCCTGTTTTTTGTTTTGTTTGTGCAGCCATGCCATATTTGAGTGAATATTTATCAACCTGTTGTTGTTATTTATATTGTACATGAATTCAGAAATAATAAAGGGATGAAATTTTACATAAGAAATTAAAAAGATAAAGATGAAAAATGAGTCTTCAAGATAAGTCACCATTTATGTCAGAAAGGAAGAAACATTACTTGAATGCTTTTCTTTTTGTTGCTATGGAATAGCAGCCCAGAAAATAACCACTTCCTTTTGCTGTTGTTGTAGGGCAACCTTTCTTACTGATCTATAGTGAACTAGTTGGTGGCAAACAAACAATGGGTGGCAAACAAAATATTGTAAAGATATCTGAGTTTGTAAGGTATTTGAAGCATGAAATATTATATATTGTATGCTTGTACAGCATCCAGAAAAATGAGGCTCTGATCCTAAGTAGAGCATACCATACTACTGTAATACAAATCATATAATATAGGGATCACTGGGGAAACTAAAGCCAATGAAAATAACTGGTGATGACTTGCAAATCATTGACCGAAACTGTTTAAAAGTATCCATTGCAGTAATTGGAAAGAAGAGAAGGGAAAAAAGGTAACAAAATGTTTTTTAAGTACATCAGAAGCAGGAAGCCTGCAAACAACCAGTGGGGCCCCTGGACGATCTAGATACAAAAGGAGCACTTAATGATAAAGTAATGGCAGAGAAACTAAATGAATTCTTTGCTTCAGTCTTCACGGCTGAGGATGTTAGGGAGATTCCCAAACCTGAGCCATCCTTTGTAGGTGACAAATCTGAGGAATTGTCACAGATTGAAGTGTCACTAGAGGAGGTTTTGGAATTAAACTGATCAACAGTAACAAGTCACTGGGACCAGAAGGCATTCACCCAAGCGTTCTGAAAGAACTCAAATGTGAAATTGCGGAACTATTAACTATGATTTGTAACCTGTCCTTTAAATCAGCTTTTGTACTCAATGACTGGAAGATAGCTAATATAACGCCAATATTTAAAAAGGGCTCTATAGGTGATCCCGGCAATTACAGACCGGTAAGTCTAACATCAGTACTGAGCAAATTAGTTGAAACAATAGTAAAGAATAAAATTGTCAGACACATAGAAGAACACACATTGTTGGGCAAAAGTCAACATGGTTTCTGTAAAGGGAAATCATCTCTTAGAGTTCTTTGAAGGGGTCAGCAAACATGTGGATGGGGGGATCCAGTGGACATAGTGTACTTAGATTTCCAGAAAGCCTTTGACAAGGTCCCTCACCGAAGGCTCTTATGTAAATTAAGTTGTCATGGGATAAGAGGGAAGATCCTTCATAGATTGAGAACTGGTTAAAAGACAGGAAACAAAGGGTAGAAATAAATGGTAAATTTTCAGAATGGAGAGGGGTAACTAGTGGTATTCCCTAAGGGTAAGTCCTAGGACCAAGCCTATTCAACTTATTCATAAATGATTTGGAGAAAGAGGGAAACAATGAGGTGGCAAAGTTTGCAGACGATACTAAACTGCTCAAGATAGTTAAGAGCAAAGCAGACTGTGAAGAACTTCAAAAAGATCTCACAAAATGAAGTGTTTGGGCAACAAAATGTCAAAGAAAATTTAATGTGCATAAATGTAAAGTAATGCACATTGGAAAAAATAACCCCAGCTATACATAAAATGTGATGGGGGCTAATTTAGCTACAACTAATTAGGAAAGAGATCTTGGAGTCATCGTGGATAGTTCTCTGAAGACATCCATGGAGTGCGCAGCAGCAGTCAAAAAAGCAAACAGGATGTTAGGAATCATCCAAAAAGGAATAGAGAATAAGATGGAGAATATCTTATTGCCCTTATATAAATCCATGGTACACCCACATCTTGAATACTGCATACAGATGTGGTCTCATCTCAAACAAGATATATTGGCATTAGAAAAGGTTCAGAAAAGGGCAACTAAAATGATTAGGGGTTTGGAACAGG
Source organism: Gopherus evgoodei (assembly GCF_007399415.2). Taxonomy (NCBI): domain Eukaryota; kingdom Metazoa; phylum Chordata; order Testudines; family Testudinidae; genus Gopherus; species Gopherus evgoodei. The sequence continues at coordinate 204,249,489 of NC_044323.1, forward strand.
TCCCATATGAGGAGAGATTAAAGAAGCTAGGACTTTTCAGCTTGGAAAAGAGGAGACTAAGGGGAGATATGATAGAGATATAGAAAATCATGAGTGGTGTGGAGAAAGTGAATAAGGAAAAGTTATTTACTTGTTCCCATAATATAAGAACTAGGGGCCGCCAAATGAAATTAATGGGCAGCAGGTTTAAAACAAATAAAAGGAAGTTCTTCACACAGCGCACAGTCAACCTGTGGAACTCCTTGCCTGAGGAGGTTGTGAAGGCTAGGACTATAATAGGGTTTAAAAGAGAACTAGATAAATTCATGGAGGTTAAGTCCATTAATGGCTATTAGCAAGAATGGGTAAGGAATGGTGTCCCTAGCCTCTGTTTGTCAGAGGATGGAAACGGATGACAGGAGAGAGATCACTTGATCATTACCCGTTAGGCTGACTCCCTCTGGGACACCTGGCATTGGTCACTGTTGGTAGACAGGATACTGGGTTGGATGGACCTTTGGTATGACCCAGTATGGCCATTCTTATGTTCCAACAAATATATACAACTTCAGTTGTACCCAAAGTATGACCCTGAAAACCAGTAACAATGGGCTAAATTTTCCAAAAGCTACAGTGGTTCTGGATTTCTAAATCTATGCATGCCCAGCTGAAAATCAGACCTCTTTAAAGCATCAAGTTTGGCATCGAAAAACTAAGAAAAATGAAAAAATCAGCCACTATGCCTAATTTATCTGTAGCAGAAAACCTAAGTAGCAACCACCTAACAACAAAATAATCAGTCTATACAGCCACAATTGAACTCAAATTATAAAACTGTATTTTTTTGGTTATGAAGCAAATAACCCTAATCTAAATTAAATATTTATTTTTAATATAGAGATTATAGCATGTGGCTTCTAAACACAGTTTGCCCCTCCCTCCATGTCTTCATTGGAATCAAATAAATAGCTCACTCATATAATCCAGGGTGTAAATCTCCTTGGACATTATAGTGAAAAATACAAAATTTCTAACACTGAAATCACTATTCTACATCTAAAAGTCAACAAATCTTCAGTATTGAACATAAGTGTTGTAGGCAAGACACGAAAAGCAATTTTTCCATTCTATTCAGTCCTGGTAAGGCCTCAGCTAGAATACTGGACCCATTTCTGGGCACCATACTTTGGGAAAGATGTGGACAAATTGGAGAATGTCCAGAGAACAGCAACAAAAATAATTAAAGGCCTAGAAAACATGACCTATGAGGAAAGATTGAAAAAAATTAGGTTTGTTTAATCTGGAAAAGAGAAGCTGAGGCAGGACATGATGAGAGTCTTCAAGTACATAAAAGGTTGTTATAAAGTGGGGGGTGATAAATTGTTCTCCTTAACCACTGAGGACAGGACAAGCAATGGGCTTAAATTGCAGCAATGGAGATTTAGGTTAGACATTAGGATAACCTTCCTAACTGTAAAGGTAGTTAAGCCCCGAATCAAATTACCTAGGGAAGTGGTGGAATCTCTGATGTTGGAGGGTTTTAGGAATAGATTAGACAAATATCTGTCAGGCATGGTCTAGATAATACTTAGGTTCCCTAGTCCAGTCCCCTGAATTGAGGCAGGACTATCAAGGTCCCTTCCAGTCCTACATTTCTATGATAATAACTACAGCATTTTTCTTATTTTTTTCCAGTATTTACAAAGCATTCTTAGATCCTGGGGAAAAAAATTCTGATCAAACTTCCTTGAGCACACAGATCTTCAAGAGAAAAGCAATTTTCATGTAAAAAACAGTGTCATTCTTAAAATTGACACAGCCAGTACAAACAAAAACTACATTTAGTGACAGTTAAGGTTGCATCAGGACAAAGCCTTAAAAGCACAGAAATACGAAGATAAGAGGAAATGCCTACATGCCATTCCATCTTCATATTGCCGACAATGTTGGTGACAATTCACTCCAACATTTGATACGTCTTTCACTTCCATCTCCAACAGACACTAAAAAGAAGTACTTACCTCACTTCATGGGTAGAATGGATGGGTCTTGATGCAACCTTAAGTGTCACTAAACATAGTTTATATTTGTTAATTTCCTAGATGTGTGTGTTTCTGTTTTTTTAAATACAGCTTTGGTGCACCTCAGTGCATAGTTGCCCAGGATCAGGGAGAAGGGAAACTGCTCCTTCCTGGGAATCAGATGGAGAAACTGGGCTGCTGAATCTGCTTCTGATTATGTCAACTCTCCTGAACGATAAGCAAGATTGTGACATACCTCAGTAAATTCCATAAACCTATAGTGTTTCATCCCCTTTTAAAAGTTCCTGAAAGTACGTACACTATCAAGGGCAATCCTCCTCATGCAACAGTGATGACATAACTTGCCAGCTGGAGAAAACATGCATGGAGGAGTCTGTGTCATCCCTCATTCCCTGAGGCACACTGTAGCTTCTCATGGACTTGTGGAAACAGCCAGAATAGACTATAGCAGCAAGGTCAATGCTGGCAACCCACTAGGAGGTCTCTGCCTACTGCACTCCCTCTTCCTCTGGGTTCATCATGGCTGCCAGTCTGAAGCATCTCTCTCAACTGTCAGGGTTTGACCCCTTGATCTTCAGATCCTGGGCTCTGACCTTTACTACCATAGCTACAGGGATATTTGGTATAGGCTAGCTGCTAAGGAAGGACCTGACACACAGTCTTGCTCATCCTTCAACCTGTGGAACTCTTTTGCAGAGGATGTTGTGAAGGCCAAGACTATAACAGAGTTCAAAAAAGAACTAGATAAGTTCATAGGCCCATCAATGGCTATTAGCCAGGATGGGCAGGGATGGTGTTCCTAGCCTCTGTTTGCCAGAATCTGGTAATGAGAGACAAGGGATGGATCACTTCATGATTACATGTTCTGTTCACTCCCTCTGGAACACCTGGCATTGGCTACTGTCGGAAGACAGGATACTGGGATAGATCGACCTTTGGTCTGACCCAGTATGGCTGTTCTTATGTTTCCAGTGAGTTACCCAGCTATTTACTAGTTAGCAATACAATATTAGTGATTAGGAATCCTGGATTTTACCTGTGGCTCTTGCATTAACAGTGTCATTTATGATGTTTAGAGTCACAATAACCAAAGCTGGATCAGTCAACTTGAAACACTGGATAAGGTTTGGATTTGTCACATTTCAGACCTGCATTTTATTCCTGACTGTACTGGCAGTGACATTCTATAAGCTCTCTGCTAACTTATTTTAAAAATGGGTGAGTGGGGGTGTTCAGCAGCACCTCCCTCACTGCATTTTAAGGTTGGTGTTTATGTCCCTAGTTAATAATAATACGGGTAGTGAAGTGCATGGGAATATAAACAGCAGTTAGATGAAGAAAGATTTGAACTCCTGGCTTCTATTATCAAGCTCAGGAAACTTTTCCCTAGGCTACATGCAGTCAATCGTTTCCTCCCCGAACAGAATCAGTAGTAGCAGCTACAACACCAAATGCATTGGAGGTTTGGCTTGGCACATATTATGTGTTATGTTTAAAAAGTTATAAAATGCTCTATAGACAAACATTTCCTATGTATAGCTGATGTCAGAATCAGTACATTAGGACAGAGGTTCCCAACCTTTTTGTTTCTGAAGCCCCCCAACATGCTATAAAAACTCCACGGCCCACCTGTTCCACAACAAATGTTTTTCTGCATATAAAAAACAGGACTGGCATTAGGGGGTAGCAAGAAGTGCAACTGCCTGGGGCCCCACACTACAGGGGCCTCCACGAAGCTAAGTTGCTCAGGCTTCAGCTTCAGTCCCAAGTGGAAGGGCTCAGAGCCCTGGGCTTCAGCCCCATGCAGTGGGGCTTTGGCTTTCTGCCCTGGGTCCCAGCAAATCTAACACTAGCCCTGCTTGGTGGACCCTCTGAAACCTGCTGATGGCCCCCCAGGGGGCCCGTGACCACTGGTTGAGAACCACTGCATTAGGAGGTGCAATGTGGGCAAAAGGCAGATCCCAGAGCATGAAAAGGGTGCATAGAAAGGCACTCTTATTAGTCCTTGTGTATCAATCCATTTTTCATCAAACCACCATGAAAAATTCAGCCAGTACTCAAAGTTTACATTTTATGTTTACGCTTCTGCCATTTCAATTAGATTTTTACAAAATGAAAGTTTAAACTATTGAATTTTGACTGCCTTAGCATCATTCATAATTGAGGTATGCCATGTAAAATACACCAGCATTCACTTTTTAGAAAAAGGAAAATCAATCAACTCATGTCACTTATTCACAATAAAATTAAGGTGACCCCATGCCTCAGTTTTCCCATCTAAAAATTAAAATAATATTTACCAATCTCTGCAGGGTTCTTGTGAGGCTTAATGAATGTATGTAAAATACCTTGAGATCCTGGACTAGTAGGTGCTATATAGGAAAGTATTAGTAATGTTTCTCAATCCTAGATTCCAATCAATTAAAAAACAAAACATCCACAGGGCTGCCTTCAGTTAATGATTTTTTGATAGTAAAATTTTATATGTATTGAAAGCATTTGATTTATTAACATGCGCCTGAATACAAAATACTAGAATAGTCAAAGAGCACAGATGTATGTAAGAAATTGGCAACATGCCAAACCAGGGTCCGGAAACTAAGCCAAGTTTACTTAGTTTGTAACTTTAAAAACAGATAATTGTAGAATGCTGCAATTACTAACAAGCTATTTTTCATGGAAGCAACCTGAATAGCCAAGGAGATTTACATGATAAAATTGTTAAAATATGTGTTTGTAAGTGTTTGGATGAAACTGGTACACCAAGAACTCAAAGCTGATGAAATTCAGCAATGATTTCTTTTTATACCAATCAGATATAAAAATAACTAGTATCACTACTGTAAATCAACATGAAATTCTGTTTATGTCCTATTTCCAACCTCTTTCAGCTGTTAAATGGAGCCTTAAAAATTGTACATAGAGTAAAAATGTTGTGCAGCTTAAAGTATGGTTTTTTTATGTATCACAATATATTTGACTACATCAGGATGTGTCTACACATATATATTTTTAAAATGCTACACAATATATATGGGGGGGATATCAAATTAACACCTACATACCCACACTGCCAGCAGATTAAAGCCTGAGAAAAACAAATGGGCCTTCCATTGTGTCCTAAAAGTCAAATGACTGCAGACCAACTGGAGAAGTGAACTTCAAGAGTCAGGGGCCTTTCATTGGGAATACCCCACACCATTCCTCACACAAGTCTAAGTACTCCAACTGATCTTCACTGCTATGACAGTATATAAGGAAACAGGCAGTCTTTCAGAATACCACATCTTTATGGCTTTACAGATCAAAGTAAACATACTCAATAACATCCAGATGCCAATAGGAGCAGGTGTGTAAGTGGTATAATAATTTTCCCATGGTATTTACCTCTTAACAGGGAAGTAGGCACACTCTGCACAAAGTGGTCATTTTGCTTTAATACTGTTAATCTTTATAAAGATCTAGAAAATTATCACTGTAGTATCTAAGTAAATTAATGAGAAGTATGCATAAAAGTCTATCTTCTAGTTCTGCCAGAACAAACATACAAAGTTATTGTTGTGATTTTTTAATAAGATGTTAATTTAAATTTTTCATGATTCCCCACCGCCACCCCCAAAACCTGGCATATGCATCCACTGCTATGCCACAGTTCCTAAAGCTCAATTGTATGGCAATGTTCAGCATGCTTTTAACGTACCTCTGAAAACTTTCATTATAAATCCTTTTTAATAATATAGAGGACAGAGATCAAAGCTTTGATGGGAAAGGAGAACCAGGTATTTTTTAAATTATATGCTGTGATAAAAACTCACATGGATTGTAGACTGGATGAGCATTCTGAAATCTTGTTTCAAGACAGCTGCATTAAACTTCCACCATACAAAGGACTAAATGACATTTTGCAGCATTGCATTTCTAAGGGAGTCATTTCAGCGGTCAGTATAACAAAGGGTAGTGAAAAAAAGATTAAATCCTTCAGTTAACAAACAATAACAGAGGTTAACAGGCTGACTTTGTATCTTTATTTGTAGCTGCCTAACAAAAGTTAGCAATTCTTTCAGTTGCTGTTATAATTCTTGGAAGGCATTGATAAAATATGAGTTTTGCTTCTTGATATTCGCTTTTTAAATTATTTCCTTTTATCAAGAACTCCATAATCCACTTCAACAATAAACAAGTTTGCACAATATTGTGAAATACACTGTATATCTGCCAAAACCAGCAAAAGGAGAGAAATAAACACTTAATCAGGTTATCTATACTTGCAGCATGGTGTTCTCTAAATAACTTCCTGCAGTGTGCTCTCAAGAACACATTCAAGATTTTCAAAGAACATTAAATGCTTTAGTCATTCCTAAAAAAGCGTCATAAAGTATGAGACGTTCTTTCACGTAAGGGCAACATTCTGCTTGATATTCAGAAATTACACATTTCTGGTTCAGCGATCACACAAATATAAAATCTATCACTAACCCATAACTCCTAAATCTCATGATGCAACACCTAAAATCTATTCAATCAATGTCAAAATGTTTGTTCCTTTCATAATTTACTCAACTGCACTTTATTTTGACCTTAGAAATCCCACCTCAGATTATAAATTGTTTATAACTGATCCCATGTTAGCCACTGAAATTAATAAAGCTTTAGACATAACATGGACAGAAGACAGTATATTTAATTTAATAAAATGTCAAATTTTCAGTTGTTGAACCTCTGAAACAGATTGAACTAAAACTGATAAATCTACTAATATAATAAAGTTTAAATTCAACCTGCTCCACAATTACTCCATGGTAACACTTCAATTACATTAAGAAATTATATCTGTCAACTTTTTGAAAACAATTCTAACAAAAAAAAAAGATACTATGGGTTTCCCATTTTCTACTATTTTTCTTCTTTATTAGCTTTCTGAGTCTTTCCCATACTAATTTGTCATTCTAAGATCGCTTTTTTTTGTTTCTTAAATCCCTCTTTCGTTGGTACAACTCTCTCTCTTATTTGGCCTCCCTCCTATTTTTCTCTGTTTTCTCTTCCTCAGTATGTCCTCTTTTAACCCTCTCCACCCTTGGAGCTGTAAATGCTGGCTGTGTTATGCCTAATTTACACTAGATTATGATTGCTCCAGGAAAGAGAAACCTTTATGTATTGTAAAGTGGTATGTGCATTTAAGGCAATTCAATGTAATTTAATAAGTCACCCTTTTATTTCTCAAACTTGTGGGATGGAGACTTCAAAAAAGTACTTATCTCCTTCCAGATGTCAATGATGCATGTTATAGTAGGTGATAGTAAATGTGAATGAGTAATCCTGCAAAAGCTAGAGAGAACCAACTGAAAGAACCTTTTTTGTTCTAAGAGGACAGACAGATTCTCGCTTGGTCAAAGCAGTGTAGTACAACATAAAGTATAAATTCTAGATTTCTATTTTCAAGACAAGTTGTTTTCAGAGGCTAGTACTTAGAAAGCTAAACAACAAGTACACTTCTAAACATTTCTTTAAAAAAGGGTAAATTTGAATTAGGCCTGTTATTGGTTAAGTGATCTAAAAGCTGATTATGCTTTTTAAAGATAGATTTAATTACAGCTGCCTTAAAAAGAACTTGGAACATTTTCAACAGTGATAAAAGTAGACCATGGATGTCTGTTGCTATTAGACAGAGGTGACCATGTTGTTAGATATCTGTTAAACTAAACCACTGAGTCTACAAAGTCAGATGTGAAAACAAGTAAAATCAAAGCAAACATTTTGTCACAAGATTGATTTTTGTTGTGTTCCAGAATAAGAGTGCTGTGATTTTTTCCACACAAATAGGTACACTTTTGAAGACACAGAATATGGCAAGATAAGACACAAAAAGTCAGAAGTACACCTACTTGGTAAATATGCAAGCAATAAAACTGAGGTAGTATATTTCTGCGTGAGTACAGCATGGACACTAAAACATGAACCTGAAGACTAAGTGACGAACCACAGCAGTGCAATTACAATATTTTATACGCAGTATATTGAATAAAACATGTTATATTCCAAACTTGTCAGCAGAAAAGATCAAGATAACACAGATGACTTATGGAGCAGATCTCTCAGAGCAGAGGAGTGGCTTGGCTGTGGCACAAACAACTTCTGGATAAGTTCCAAGACAACAAACTCGTTTCTTTTCAATTAGATGATCTAATGGACCCCGTGATGATCCAGCACAACAAACAAATTGTCTGAGGGCATGCCAAAGAGTAAAAAACAAACAGTAAAACATGATTTTTTGGCTATTAGTACCAGGACTTCACTCTCATTAAAAGGGGCTCTTTTGTAAATGAAACTAGTTCTGCAATACACAATTCTTTATCCAGCTCCTGCTATTTTAACAAGATCCTCTAGTTCTAGAAAACTGACTGAAAGTTTGTTGGAAGAGATTAAGAAGATTGATGTATAGTCCTCCCTTCATGAAAGCAGTGAAATAGGTCTTCGCTTTCCAAATAGGTCATACTTTAGTGCTTGCAAGCAAGAAAAGTTTAACAAATAGGACTGTCTGAGACTCATTACAGCATATAAATAGTCTATGGGCTTGATTGTCAGTGTTGGCAACACAATAAGAGAGCCTCAAAAAACAATTTGTAATATGTGTAAAAAAACGATACTACGCAGAAGAGCTACGGAGAAAAACACTAAAACAAAGCTAGTCCTAGATACATAGAGGAAAAAAAATATAGCTCAGAAGGCAAGTAAAGGGAAAATTTAATTGTGGAGGAATGAACAAGTTGTGTCACACAGGACGGTTGCGTTTTTCCCTTCAATGTGCACCACTGCACAATACATGTATTTGAAGGGCATTTTCCCAATCATGTTTTTCAACTGAAAAGATAACGAAGTCCTAACAAACAGACTTACTTCCACTAACTATTAAGATATCTCACTTAGACGCTCTCCCACTTATACAACTCTCAAAAGCATGGCAACAAAGATGTCATATTCACCATTCAACAATCTAAAGAAGTAAAGAGGCACATCTCTGAATTTCATGTCAGATCACTAGTTGTGAAATTGTTTGCAATTCCAGGCATCAGAACAACAAAAACTTATACGCCAAAAAGCTGGTGTAAAAATGGTCAGCCATCAGGGTATGACAATATAATGCAGATCATATATTGTATCAGTCAACCCTCCATAACACCACCTGCAATCACAGTTAATGGGGACCTTTCTGAATAATTTGGCAGGCTTCCAACATAGTCCTGTGTTAAATTGAAAGGATCGGTGCAGCCTTGCAAGCTAATGCAAGTGTAGATATCAAAATACCCTTCCACCCCATAACAGACAAGCAATACTAGTGTCTATATAGAATGTGTGAAGAGAGGTTCAAAACCATGGATACCATCACTGCTAAGGGCGAATCTTGCTTTCAAGGTCTTTTGCACAAAAAATAGAGCCAATATGTCCATTGCAGTGGTAAAGCTGGGTAGTTGTGAGCCTAAGAGCATCCCTGTGTCAGAGGCAAGGGGCTCCCTGGTATCCATCAGTGAGTAACTCATACCAATATTGTTAGAATCTATATCTAAATGATGTCATCTAATATGCCATTGGAAATTTTATAACTTACTGATCATTAATATTCTTCCATAATAAATGTAAAGTGAACCCACAAAGGACTATGCAGATATACTGAAATTATAATTAAATGTGTTTAACCCAGACATGTCAGAAGGAATTCATAAACAGGTTTTCTCCAGACAAAAAAAGAGATCAACACCTCAAACTAGGTGTGATCAAATTCAGTGGGCTATTCATTTGTATTACAGGTTGCAGGAAGAGCTCATTTGCATTGTAAAAATCATCAGCAGAGAGAAGGCAGCATGGGGTATACACCAGACAGCATGATGTTTACAGCTAGCAGGGAAAAGGCACTTTATCTGGGGATATATTTCAGAACAATAAATTTCAAAGGTTTACTGGACTATTAAGAGGGGAGGAGCAAACCCCTAAGTTATCCTTCACCTGAGGAGATAAAGAAAATAGGGACTATAGGGATCCTGACTAAAAGCTAGTCACAGCCACTGCTGGAAAAGGAAGAATGGTGAGGAAACTACCTTGAACAAAGACTGTAGCTTATTAAGTTAGGCCTTAGCCATCAGAGTGTATTTTTACTTTTGTTCGTGAGTTAGACCCTTTCTATCTTTACCTCTTACACTTGAATTCACTTAAAACCTCCTTTTAAAACCAAATAAACTTGTTTTACTTTTTATCTAAACAAACCCACTCCTTTAAATGAGCTGAAGTGATTGTTAACTCTAATCAAGGTAACAAGCTCTTGTAAAAACTCTAGCCTCTTTAAAAGGAGAAGTGAAAAAGAATAAATGGACACAAATCAGATGTCAAGAATTATAACATTAAAACAACAGTCGAAGAAAGACTTCAGTCTCCCTGGACACTCAACAACAGACTTTAAAGTGGTAATTTTTCAAAAAAAACCTAACTTCAAAAACAAACTCCAACGAGAAACTGCAGAACTGGAATTAATTTGCAAACTGGACACCATCAAATTAGGCCTGAATAAAGACTGGGAGTGGATGGGTCACTACAAAAACTAATTTCCCCCTGCTGATACTCATACCTTCTTGTCAACTGTTTGAAATGGGCCATCCTGATTACGTTGACCTCATTACAACTACAAAAGTGATTTTTCCTCCGTTGGTATTCTACTGTTGAGAATAGCCCACTTCCACTTTAATTGAATTGCTTTGTTAGCACTGACCCCCCACTTGGTAAGGTAACTCATCTTTTCATGTGCTGTATATTTATACCTGCCTACTGTATTTTCCACTCCATGCATCTGATGAAGTGGGTTTTAGCCCATGAAAGCTTATGCCCAAATAAATGTGTTAGTTTCTAAGGTGCCACAAGTATTCCTCTTTTTTTTTAAAATATCTTCTGTGAATGAACAGTGGAAGAGGCTGTACATTGCAGAGAAACATCTCTGAGGAGCTCAAAGGCTAAAGTTCACTGTTTGTTACCTGGTAGGCATAGTTTGGGCTGGGAGAGCCCTGAAGATTTTGCTGGCAAGACACCCAAGCTGGTATGTTAGGGAGCTGTCACATAGCTTAGCAGCAGTTAAGCTCTCACTTGATGAGGCTGACAAGGGTAACACAGTGTCTCACAGACCTGGGTATCCCCAGAAACTTACCACAATAGCATACAAAGAATTGAAGACTAGCAAGTTATCAGTCTTGGGGTGCAAATCATTGATGGAAAACTTCTCCAAGTCAAAAGTCCACTTAAGGATGTCTGCTTTGAGCTCCCTAGCCCAAAAGACTGATTTTTATGTTGCCCGTTTTTCATGCATGAGCACAAGTGATGAGAGATGAGGTGTCATGTTGTCTGGAGTGGCTCACAGCTGTGAATGCCTATCTCAGGGCAGACTGTCAGAAAATAAGAGCAGACACCCCAGACTTTGTATGTTGTATGTTCTATAATTAGATTGCACCCTACCAGTAACAAAATATGAACTCCTGGATAACTACACCAGTCTTACCATGAAGTCACAGATAGGCTGGAGATTCTATGGGGACTATCTTGCCACCCAGACAAACTGAACTTTGTGATAAAAGACTACTTAAACCGAAAATCACACCACATCAGGTTTCTCCAAGTTCCAAGAGACCAACCACTTATCCCAGATCAACTAGTACTCCAGACATTACACCTAAGACAACACTGGCAGCCAAATCTATAGTAAACAAACTAAAGATTTATTAACCAAGAAAAGGAAATGTGAATTACTGAGAGGTTAAAGCAGGTAAAATATACATACAGGTGAATCACAGTCTATAATTTCAAAACATAGCAGAGATGTACTAATCTGGCAGATTTCCCAAAAGTCTCTCAGGGCTACCCAAAATAACTATGGGGATCTCCATCATCTCGTTCAATTTATTCAGCCCTGTTAGAGCCCAGAGTTGAAGGATTTTTCCTTGAATCCTTATTTATAGCTTCTTCTGATAGAACACAAGCTGACTGTGTCTCCATGTGGGCTTTTCCTTTGATGACAATGGGTGAGGAATGCATTTTGAATCTCTGATGTCAGGTCACCACCACAATGGACATTTGCTTTGGAATTAGCACCTTTTCTGATTAAATCCTTCATTAACATTCCCCAGGGCTTCTTCGATGTCTGTTGAATTATTTAGTTACAGGGGTTTTTGCACTGTAAATGTTTGCTATTACATTATAACAGGAATAGATAGGTGAAAACAATGCATGTAACATCCCATTAGTTTTATGAAGTTTAAACACCAAAACACTAATTGCTTTGATCTAACAATAATACACAAGTGAATTGACCTGAATAAACTCTAGCATGACCTGGTTAGCCAGCATCACATGAAGAATAGCCAATCATCAGGATATTGGAATTTAGCCAGCAGACTCGGGTAGGCCTTGCTTTGTAATGTGAGATGCATGCAAAACATCCAAATGTTTTAAGGTTGAATTGTGCAGAGTAAACAATAGTAAAGTTTTTGACGTAACTGGAATCTTTGAAAGTGGCTAAGTATCTTGGGGATCTATTTACACGCTACAACTAACCCAGTGTAAACAGAACAGGCCTCCATTGTTAAATCATGAGGATTTGCCCTTCAGCTGTGATAAAACACTACTCTTGGATCACAACTGTTGTTATGACCTTAGGCTACCTCAGCTCTGGACTATGTATTGTAAACAGATCCCAGAAAGCTCATCCTTTTTGGTTACCTCTATTCTAATCATTTAGATTTAGTTTAGTCTTGTCTGAAAACAGCCAGTTAGCCAATTAGCAGAAGACCAGAAGACATCAGTTCTAGTGTGAACAATCCAGGTAGGCCTACACTACACCTGAGAGCAAGACACCCAGCCTGGGGTCCACAGACTTGTGTTAATGGGGCTCTTGCTAGCATGCTAAAAATAGCCGTGTAGATGTTTTGGCTCAGGCTTTGAAGCCTGGGTATGTGTGTGGGGAAAGGGGTGCCCTTCAAAGCCCAACCTCCAGCCCAAGCCACATCAAAGCACCAGATACACGGCTATTTTTAGCACTCTAGTGCAAGACCACTAGCACAAAAGTCTGTGAACCCAGGCTGGGAGATTCATTCCCAAATGCAGTGAAGACATATCCTGAGATTCCTGTCTGCAGCCTTGGGACAATGGTTACCATGCTGGTGGATCTCACATACCAGAAGTAATATGCCTGGACTACAAGAGAAGGACTGCAACTCATGACCCAGCCATCTGTTACCAGGCAACAAAACAGCAGCAGCACCTGCTCACCCACCCTTAGAGATGGGAGGGAATGGATAAGCATCACAAACTATAGATAGCAGAGGACAGGTAACTTAAATGGGCAAATAAAACCAAAACCAGCAACAGTGTCCATAAAAGAAAACGAAAGATTCTCTGGACCTCGTTTAGACTAGCAGATGCTGGACCTAATACAGGCATGAAGAAAGCAGAAGTTGAAGTGGATGCTTGGAAAGAGAGATACAACAGTAACAAAAACAAAAGCTGAACCTTACTGATTCATACCAATGACTGGGAAATCCTTCATGAATTAATAAGTGAGTAAGTGAACACACAAAAAACATAGTCATTTGATTTAGTTCATTTGACAACAATACTTTTAGTTATGACAGTAATTCAGAGTGTACTAAAAATCCATTAGTATATTCTGTAGAAATGGAGTCTTAGCCCTAATGAGACCAGACCCAATATTACATTAAATATATGTGGAAAAGTAATTTGTGCAAATAAGGTGTGTATATTAGTAGAGGTCTACTTTAACAGATATTTTCTTCTCTCCACTTGTTGACTGGAAGAAAGCATAAGGAAAGCTATTGGACTACTATAAGAATATGGAATAAAAAATTTTAACAGGTAAATATGCTGACAAATTACAGTGGTTCTTTCAGTTGTCAGTGAACTAGTTCTAAAATAATTCTGTAATTTTTGATCCTCCAGAAACAACAGTATTTTTTAAAATTGGTGTATTAAGTCTTTGTTGTTGCCCTGAGATATATGAATTCCTTGTTACAATATATTTAACTATTCTTGATTTTGATTCAGAGGAGGTCCTAGCTGCTGCATCAACAGCACTCAAATCAAGGTCAAGATAGTTCTCAGGAATTCTCTTGGTGGATTAGGAAAGTTTAGGACCACATTCTCTTTAATATACATTGATCACTGTAACTGAGTATTTAAATTGATAATATTTCAGCTAGACTCCAATGACTTACTTAAAGTGAAGAACCCAATGTGCCATAAAGCTGAAGCTTTTATATATAGTTTTATTGCAAGCATTTTATATTTTGTTTATTAAAAAATCTGAAGCTTCTGTCATTTTTTTTTCCTCCTCTGCATCAGCAGTTCCATTATCTGGAAGCTTTTGTCTTTCACCTTCCATTTTTCGGGATCATCTGCACTCCTCTGGATGGCTTAATGCTAGATAAGAGTTAACCCCTTTTTTGGTTTAAATACTGCAAAAACCTAGCTTTAATCCTGGAATCTCTTCAAAACGGTTATCTGGTGTGAGGAATTGTTCTTGAGCAATCTGATTTAAAGATCTTTGTATTTCTGGAAAAGCTTCATTTTAATTGGAGCTTACAACTGACAGTTTTTTCTAACCACTCTATTCCAGGCAGAAGCCGGTGAGGCAGATATTTTCCCAAAATAAAAGTCTGAATTCAGAAAGGATTTTTATTTTAATATACTAAAATTAATGTGCATTCTCAACTATTGAACAACAAAATCATGGGGGGCTGGAGATTAAGAGGAAGAGTTGGAGATCCAAAAAAAAGTCATTGGAACAGTCAGATTTTTACACTACTGTGTAGACTACTCAGTGCCACTCCCACCTTTTTAACGTATTTTCAAAACATTCTGGAAACACATTGAGGAGGCTCCAGTAATACTGCTTCTGAATATATTAGACTAAAAGACTAGGACTCAGTGGAAAAACAAAGGGCCTGATGGTTGAATAGAGCTTTGTTGTATGACCCCCTTAGAATTTAAGAGCTGGATGAAAACTTTCAGAATTATATAGAAGAAAGGGATCAATAACAGTGTTCTCTGGAATGCTGGAAAGGTGATAATAAGGGAGATTCTTATAAATAAAGCATCATAACTCAAAAATATGGGTGCTCTTGAAGAAGAGTTTGTTTAAAAAGCTTTCTGTTTTGGAAAAAACAACGAGAAGTCCTTGTGGCACCTTAGAGACTAACAAATTTATTTGGGCATAACTTTTCATGGGCTAGAACCCACTTCATCGGCATGGAGTGGAAAATACAGGAGCAGCTATAAATACATGAAAAGATGGGAGTTGCCTTACCAAGTGAGGTCAGTCTAATGAGACAATTCAATTAACAGTAGGATACCAAGGGAGAAAAAATAACTTTTGTAGTGGTAATGAGAGTGGCCCAATTGAAACAGTTGACAAGAAGGTGTGAGTAACAGTAGAGGGAAATTAGTATGGGGGAAATTAGGTTTCGGTTTTGTAATAACTCAACCACTCCCAGTCTTTATTCAGGCGTAATTTGATGGTGTCCAGTTTGCAAATTAATTCCAGTTCTCTTTTGGGAGGCAGATAAAAATCTACAGGATCTAAAAGACTGCATAAGAAAATAATTGAGATAAATGAGAATATTTGCTTGTTACACAGGTAAGGCTGAGCAAATATTTAGATATATAAAACAACCCTATTATGAAAGGGCAATAAAGCTGACAAACTTTTAGCCGGAAACTTAAACACAAACAGGATAAATCAGCCTTCCCTCTGATTAGAAATAACAAGGGAGATTTAGTAACTGGTATCACACTTCTCTCTTTGGTAACTTTTTCCATACTCTGTACACTTCAGAACATCCAAATTCTGAACTTATAAATAAAGCTTTCAGATGTGTGACACTACCTCAGCTCTCAGAGGATGATGTGGCAGCCATTGATAGGCAAATTGCTGCAGAGGAAGTTGAAGCTGTAATTAAGAATTTAAAATCCAATCAAGATCCAGGTCCCTATGGATTTTCTGGGGAGTATTACCAAGCTCTAAAGCAAATTTTTGTCCCTATTTTAACTGAAATTTTAATGGTATAATCCAGGGGAATGAGATTCATATTCATGGAAAGAGGTAAAAATATAGTGGCCATTCCTAAAGAAGGAAAAGTTCTTACTAAGTGTGCATCATGCAGACCTATTTCTTTAATTAATATGGATGGTAAAATTTATGCCAACATGCTATCAAACAGACTCAGTATCATCTTGCCCAAATGCATTCACTCTAACCAGTTGGGACTCATTGCTGACATGCATGTATCCGATAATATCAGAAGAACTTTGAATTTCATCTATAATGTTAATTATAGCAATTTTTCCTGTGTGCTGCTTTTTTTGGATGCTGAGAAAGCCTTCAACTGGCTTGACTGGGAGTACCTCAGACAGGGTTTGGTAAGGTTTGGTTTGGGAAATGAGTTTTCTATGGGCTTATTCACCTGAACACTCATCCATGACCCTCTGTTTGGTTAATGGTCATCAATCCCCTCCTTTTAATTTGTATAGGAGTGAGAGACAGGGTTACCCCTGATTTCCCCTGCTGTTTGCTCTGGCAATAGAGCCATTTGCAATAAATGTGAGAAAAAGTCCCTTAGAAAAGGCATCAAAACATTTTCTGGATTAGAAGATAAAATAACTATGCTGACGATGTCTTATTATCCAGGATCCAGAAGCATCACTAAAAACTACAGAACAATTGACCAGAATTGGGGCAGGTATCAGTTTTCAAAATAAATTATGACAAATCTGAAATTTTAGGCATTAATATTCCCAAAAGAGTCAAACCAAACTGTTGTCAGCTACACACCCTTAAATGAGTAAAGGAATCTTTAAAATATTTAGGAATAAGTATCATGGAGAAACAATCTTTTAAGGGCAAGTTATCCTTCACTGTGGAATAAACTAACAAAGGACTTGAAGGAATGGAAATTTCTTGGGTAGGTATGGTAGCCTCAGTAAAAATGAATGTCCTCACAAAGTTATTTTTCTTTCAATGCATCCCTATTGGTATCCCCGACCTGACACTAAAAACATGGCAAGATGCACTATTAAAATTCATATGGAAAAAAAAGACAAAGGATGAGTTCTAAAGTTCTGTATAAGCCTACAAATGGAGTGGATTCATTTTCCCTGGTTTTATTATTATGCATCAGAATTAAAAGATGCGATCAGCTGGATTAACAATACACCATCCAAACATTGTAAAACACAGACAAGACTGTATCCAAAGTGTAGCTATTTATGGAAATTGTTGGTTTAAAAAGAAATGTAGGTCACCAAAAAATAAAAATAAAAATAAAAAATCACCCATTCATTTGGAGCACCTTAGTAACTTTGGGGAAAAAAATAAATTCCTGTTGCTTAGGCCCTCTCCCTTAGTTAATTTTGTTAATAATCTGGAATTTATCCCTAGAAAATATCAAAGTGACTATTAGTGGTGGGTAAGAGCTGAAATTATTCAGTTTGGACAACTGTTCCTGGGTCCTGATTTGAAATCATCCCAAGAGATATTTAATAATGTAAATACTACAAAGACCCCATATTTACAAGTCAACCATTTTATTGTGAAATCTGTATACAAGAGGGCCCTATATAGCCCCTTAGCCATATTTGAGGAGCTGACCCAGGAGCAAGCTGGAACAAAAGGCTTAAATTCTAAGATACATGTAATTTTGATTGAAAAAGACGTTGATAGGAAAAGAACCCACAGGAAAAACTGGGAGAGGGAACTGGACAAATAAATTAATCTAGAAATGTGGGTCTCTTTGTGGGAAAGGGATTTACTCTTTCCCACAATACAAAACCCAAGAGTCATCCAATAAGAATAACAGGCAACAAATTTAATACGAACAAAAGGAAATGCTTTTTTACATAATGCACAATTAAGCTGCGGAACTCATTGTGGGTTCAAAAGAGAACTAGATAAGTTCATGGAAAATGAAGTTTCTCACAGTCTTCTCTGGACTTGACTAACTTAAATAGCTTTAGAGAGACAGGGTTGGTGAGGTACTATCTTTATTGAACCAGCTTCTGTTGGTGAGAGACATAAGAGTTTGCACTTACACAGGGCTCTTCTTAAGGTTTGGGAAAGTTGGTCCAATTAAAAACGTATTACCTCAGGCACTTTGCCTCTCTAATATCCTGAGACCAACATGGCTACAACAACACTGCATATATGAAATACTTTGTCTGGTCTGCAATTTTTTCATTTTTACCGCTCACTTCTCTTTCCAGATAGTTAATAAATGTATTAAATACTGGACACTGAGGCACCCCACTGTATACCTTTTTCCATGCTAAAACGAGACATTTAGACCTACTCTGTTTTCTATCATAGTTGACTCACAACAATAATGATACATAAGACAAAGCAATAAGCTTTAAATATTTTCTTTTATTTACATTACTAGTGCAATTTATAGGCTGATTTTTCTTTTCTATTTGATAATTTACTCAACATGCATAATTGCACTTCTTATGTTTGTGACATTTTCTGATAATTTGTGTACAACACCACTATACTGCTTTTTGTTATTGTGTTCCTGTACCTCCTTAAATAAAGAGAAGATATAAAAGTTAAAGAATTTACAACAAACAGCTGGGGTTTCAAAGAATGTCAGAGGGAGACCTCAAAAAGGCCGAAGTAGGGATGAGATCTTCATCCTCACTCTGGCCCCTTTACACTATATAAAAGGACTGAAGCAGCAAGAAGAGGCCTCTAAATATCACACTTCCACCTGCAAGAGGATTCTCCTAGGACAGACAAGGTGGAAGATAGCCATAAGGCTGACTTGCGAGGATGGCAAAGCCCTGGCATGGGGCACGTCAAGGCAGAATGGGTGTGTTTGGACCACAGTGCTGCAGTCCATTGAGCAGTTCTGAAAGGCTGCTTTCGGAGTAGCAGCCAAGTTAGTCTGTACCGCAAAAAGAACAGGAGTACTTGTGGCACCTTAGAGACTAACAAATATATTTGAGCATAAGCTTTCATGGGCTATATCCCACTTCATTGGATGCATGTAGTGGAAAATACAGTAGGAAGATATACACACACACACAGAACATGAAACAATAGGTGTTACCATACACACTATAAGGAGAGTGATCAGTTAAGGTGAGCTATTATCAGTAGGAGAGAAAAAGAACTGTTTGTAGTGGTAATGAAAATGGCCCATTTCCAGCAATTGACAAGGAGAGGTAAGGAACTGTAGGGGGCGGGACATGGGGAAATAGTTTTACTTTGTGTAATGGCCCATTCAGGGTACGTCTACACTGCATGCTTCTGTGGCGGTGAGTAGAGTACATACCAATGCAGCCCCCCAAGTACAGGTATAAATAGCAGTATAGCCAGTGGGGCACAACTTAGGCAAGTAGAGTAAAGATATGCCTAAAATGTGTAAGTATGAAATGTGAATGCCTATCCTACTTGGCTCTCTATTTGCCCAACCTGTGCCTCCCCATCTATACTGACGTTATTAGCAGTGTAGTGCCCTGCTGCCACCCTGCTATTAGAGTTTTTTCCTACTGCAAGGGGAAAAAAAAGAGTCCCCCAAGGGGAAGGCAGTGGGGAATGGCTCCTGCAGCTTCTTGCTACTGGTGCCTTTTCTCGCTTTAGGGGAAAACAAGAGTTTAATCATGGCAGTCGTCACTGGATTGTGAGACAGATCTTTAAACTTACTTTGAGAACACAAGGTACCTTAGGTTAGTACTCCATAACATATTTTTACTCAGATGTGGCACAGTACCACCTCTGGCAGTATTTCTGTCAAATCTCTAAAGCTAAGCAAAGCTGAACCTGGTTACTAATTCGAGTGGACACTAACTAAGTGTCCTTTAACTAAAATGTAAAGTTAAGCCTCTCCCCATTCCTGGTCATAGATGATTCCATGTAGCTTTCGTTGACACTTGGCTGAGGCATCACTCTGCCTTTGTCTCAGAGAAACTGGTTTGTGCTTGCCTTTCTAAACTTGGAATGTCTCTGTTATGATATACAGTAGAATTTTATAACTTTACATACAGTATTGCCTCACATATTTTACTGGAACAATAATGATCAGCAAATTATGCATTTCAAATGATACCTCACAAGGTATATTTTGTACAAATTTTATATTTTTGTAAAAAGAGGTAAACATAGGGATACAGACCGTCATAGTGAGCCATATGAATATATTCCATATAAAAAAAACCCTAGCATTACTGTAACACTAAATCTGGGTAATTCTGCATTCAAATCAACCTTAATTCTGCTCCCCTTTATTTATGCCCTAAAATATAGTGTGTAAATTTACAATACAAAAGGAAATTTCTTTTATAAAAGGGTATATGGAAAAAGTTACAGCACACAGTCTTAAGGTTTTGCTTGATTTTGTAAATCTTAAGATCTATAAAACAAGGCAAATTTGAAAAGGCATTTGTTGCTGGCAAGTTGAATAAAAGGAAAAAAGGGTTAGAGTGGTTTATTGTTTAAGAATATCTCAAAATGTAGATTGGCTTAAACTCCTGCCAGAGTTTAGATCATCCATGTCTTAATGGCTTCAAGCATCCCCTGTTCTGAACTGTTTTAGCTGTTTAAAATCCCATCAGAATCATAAGTCCTACTACGCACAAACCTGATTTCCTACTTTAAATGCTCACATTCCCTCCCTTCCCAAACATGACATTTCTTAGATTTCAACAAGCACTACAAAAAGTCAGATATTAGCTAAATTGACTCAGTAGCTTGAGTTCTGTCGGCATAAAATTTCACTGGACTGCATTTAAAAAAAAAAAAAAGTCTTCCATATGCAGAACTCAAATTGTTGAACCAGTCTTGCTCCAAAAAATTATCTCTAGTCAGAGTTAAGCATGGAAAATTTAATTCCAAAAGGAATCTGTTTCAGGAGAATATAAAACTGCTAAAAAAAGAATTAAGATTGAAGAAAAATGCTATATAAAATGCTATAAAATCTACTGGGATAGATACTATTTATCTAAGAAGAGATTATATTTTCTATTCCTCTCCTACCCCACCTTTGTTATTTGCCATCTTAGACTGAGTTCTTTGGTGTAGGAGCAGCCTCTTGGAAAGCACCTTGTACACTGTGGGCATGATTGTAATCCTAACAACAACAAATATCTGGTGAACAAGCACCATGTTCTTCATGCTATCTAAGTAATGTACACACTCTTTAGCCTGCTGCTTTACCACAGTGTTGTTTCCCGGATACAAACAACAACAGGGTGACTATTATCAGGGATAGCATAATGCATGAAATACAGTAAAGATGTTTGCTATTAAACTATAAAAGTTTTCTAGACCATCAATACTACAATTATATAATTGAAATTGTTCTGGTGTTCTTAATAATAACAACATGTATTGTTAAAAACCAGTAAGTCCTCTGGTTGCAGATGAAATTCAGTCAGTCATAAACACAGATTCCCAGCCAGGTAAGGAAAAATGTCAGCTCTCATCCTTGAGATGGTGATGGACGATAACTGAACTTTTGGGTGTTGTTGCTGCTGCTTAGAAGCAACAGCTGGTCCACATATCTCTTTCAATCTCTGTAAGGCTTCAGGAGATTCCTTTCATTAAGTCTATGCTTCCTATTGGTTTCATTTTTAACAAACCTGTCTTCTGTAATATAACCACTATATTCTCCCATGATGTATTTTTCTCCCATAATCCTTTATTATAGAGTCAAATTCTGTTTCCAAATTAAAATATGGGTTGATAATCTTGTTTTGTCTACTCGAGGCCAGTTTTAACTCCAAACCCTCTTTTTTATATTCTCCAGTTACAGCGCATTTTTGTACTTTCTTTCCCATATATTCCAGAAAAGAAACAGTTTCCAGTTCCCAAACAGCTTTTATGCTACTGTAAAAGGAGCAAGTAGCCCCATTGCCCTGTACAGTTCTTGAGGTGGTCTTTTTGCCAACTTCTTTCCCAACTCTTGCAGAACGTGAAACTCTTGATGTCAACAGAAGTTCATTTAGATAACCAGCACACTTAAGACACGGTATGCCTACAGGAAATTACATATACAAAATATGCAATAAAATATTCCAGTGTGATCACCTTAATCCAGTTTCTTGAATCACTGCATGAAATGGAGGGGTTTTTGTTTTGCTTTTAATTAGCACTTTTCATTGTATGGAGTTACTATCTTTGTGCAATACCAGCAATGACCTCACAAAGAGTATTGCATCCAAAAGAGCCATTACAGTCTAGTGGATCAATGATCCATGAACTAAAAAGGTCTCAGTAGCTCATTTGTGCTGCAGCCATTATAGCCTTCTGAGTCAATGATTCACTAAAAAATTTCTCAAGTGGCTCTCTGCATGATAAATTGTGCAAGTCCTGAGTGACAAGAATCCAAATTTGGATTAAGAGTTTATTCAAATGTATTTTTGTATTTATTTACATCGAAGAAAGGAAGGCTACAGAAGATTGTTTTGAGGATCAACTAATAAACACATAAAAATTGCTAATTCAAATAATAAATTTTGATCAGCAAAAATCACATTTCAAAGAAATACTTAATTGAACATCACTGAATTATTTCACTTAAAACATTCTTGCCAGAGCTGCCAAATGGCTCATTTTAGTGAACAAGTCAATTTTTGAAAGAACAGTAAAAAATATTTTCATTTTTGAATAGTTAACCTTTAGCAAACATTGTGATTCCTAAAGGTGAACCACAAAGGACTGTTCCTCCCCTTAAATCCCCAAACTCTTTGTAAGTTTCCAAAAGAAAGGAAACGATAAGAAAAATACCCAATTAATACAGTAGTTTAACAATCTCAGACAACATTATCTGCTCAAGATTGCAAGATATATTGCCTGCAGCCTTTCCTTATACAGTAAGCACCATCACAACTGCCATAAGCCAATATTTCAAAACCCACATTTCAGTCTCATTCCCTTCATACATATTTGCAATTTCACTCTGAGAGTGTGTGCCACTTCCAATAAATCCACCAGCCTACCGACACTGTATATTTTACTACAAGGAGACAAATACTATGGTAAAACAGCGCTTAAAAGCACCAGTTTCCCTACAGTGAGGGCTATCAATCACAGCATACAGCTAGACTTCAAAAAGTGTGTTAACTCAGGTTAGATAACCTAGGTCAAAACGAAAGTGAAGATATGGCGATTTATCTTTAAATTTGAATTAGCAGCTTTAGTTCAAGCCTATAGGTAGAACAGTGTGTTTTTACAAACACAAAACAAAACAAGAATAAAAACTCTCCCCGCAGGGCTGGGCCCTGCTCCCACTCTGAGCATTGAGAGTCAACGCACAGGGTCACAAGCGCCACTTATTCAATTTGGCCCAGCCGTCCCTCCGTTGTCATGAATGGTATTGTAACACCATGCATCAGGTCACAATGCCTGGTGTAGGGAGCCACCCGGCCTACTCCTGTAGCACAGGAGCCACTACTGCACGTGCGTGTATATGAGCAGGGGTGCACCTTACTCTGCTACACTCCCCATCCAGGGTCTTCCAACCTCTAGGGACAGGACCCAACCTCCCCTATGTAAAATAAAACAAGCATTTAAAAAAAAAAAAAAAGTCACAAGGATCTATCCATTGGGTATACCTGGCATACCACTGAGTCTACTGAAAACCAGTCTGTAATACAACCATTGACCCTCACACAGCTCAATTTCCTCGTAGTATCCTCCACCAGGCACACTAAGTCCTCAGGCAGCCCATATGGACATAGCAGTATCCACAATTTCAGTAGAATAAGGGGCATGTCAGAGATGCATTCTCTCACCTACTTTGTTTAATGTTGTAATAGATTATCTGACAACAATGCTGATTGAAGACCACTAGGAGGTATGAAATATAAAAGATTCATATTTAGAGGATTTTGATGTTGTTTTACTTGGAGAGCTTAGTGTCTAACCACAGCTAATGCTGGAAGAGTTGCAACAAACTGCAGAAACTATGGGACTTAAAATCAGTGGTGATAAAACCAAAGCTATGCATCCCTCCCATAAAATGAAAATGAATGAATGTAGATGGCAATGACATTGAATGGGTGAACATTTTATCTATCTGGGTAGTATGCTGACAGCAGGAGGTTCTATAAGCAAAGTCAGAAATTGGATCGGTCTTGCTTAAAAGGCATTTCAGCATCTTCAAAGGCCTCTGTTTTGATGGCAGAATGTCTGTGTGACAACTGAGATATAAGTGTTCAACACGATAGTGATGACAATCCTGCTATATGGAGCAGAAACAGGACTTTGAAACAGTTTTCAAATGAAAAAGTTATGGTGTATTCTTAACATCCGCTGGTTTCATTTTGTCACAAATGAAGAGATATTTAGACAATCCCTGCGAGATGCAATCTTGCACCAGTTGAGAACAAGATAACTGCAATCGTGGGGTCACATCCAACGTGCAGAAGAAGATATACTTTACAGATATACTTTAAAGAGCTGAAGTTGAAGAAAGTAGAACACAAGGCCATCCATGGATGAGGTAGGAAGATGCAATTTAGAGGAATTTAAGAAGCCTAAATCCTCTTATACTGACTCTTCCCAAAGGAAGATGCACAAGGGTCTGTTCAAGATGGAAGTCTATGCTAGCATGTAGTATCTGCTGCTACCCACAAGGCAGCCTGAGATTGAAGTCAAGCTGCTAACCCAAGGTAAAAACATAATTGCCATATCTTCACTATTATTTTAACCTGAGTTACTTAATATGGGTTAGCTAACCCACGGTAAGAACGTACTTTTCTGTGGTGGAGGTACTCCTGATTTATTCATGATCCTGACTGAAGAATATTCAAGAGACTTACCTGATAAAAGGAACTTCTATTACCTAAAACAGATTTGAAGAGAGTTACAATCTGGGAAAGATTTATCCATACGTCTCAATGGAAAAATAGTAACTCATGGAAAAGACACAGGTGTGCTATGTCAGCATGGGACACTATGATGCTTAGAAAGTGAAGAATTTGCTGAACAGAAATCTCTGGATTCTGGTAACAGCATAGCATTTCTCATTTTCAGGTTATTTACCAAACCTCTGTTGATCAGGATCATTGCTGCAGTTAATCCAACCCTTCAAGAACAAGCAGCGAGGTTAACAGAATAATTAGTCCATCAACCTAATGTGTCTATAATGTTGTTTATATCAGCTTAACTACTTTGCTCAGGAGTGTAAATTGTTCACACCCCTGAGCATTATAGTTAGGTCAACCTAAGTTTTAGGTATAGAGCAGACCTCAGGAATTCAACCTAGATATGCTTCATAGCTTGTGTTTTGTTTTGTTTTTTAAAGACACCTTTAACAGCGAACCATCTAAATAATATATTCTCCAAACCAGGAGCTGGCACTACTACATCTATTATTCGGGGAAATACTTTGGGAATCTTTGGGAGCTGCATCATGCTGTATGAGAACAATTTTCAATAATTTGAGAAATAATGTTTCTAATTAGGAACTTAAGTAAAACTGTCTCATATTAGTGTCTTTATATAAAATTTGAGGCAAACTCTATAGGTTCTCTTTCCTTCATGATATTACTACTCATAGCCTACAAAATTTTCCAAAATATTACAGTAATGTAAAGTCAGACTGTGTGTTTTCCATTTTAATAGGCTTTTTAGATTTGTTCTCTGTTTTAGATTCAAAAGATTCAAAGGCCAGAAGGAACCATTGTCATCATCTAGTGTGACCTCCTATGTAACCAGTGCTTAATTTGTTCCAGGGCTGAGCCCTGGTACCCCTAGGCTTGGCAGTTCATTGCCCCAGCACCTCTGGGCTTTCTGCACCAGTTATGACAGTAAAAAGCTTGTTTGAGCCCCGGCACCTAATTGCTTGAGCCCCCAGTACCTTCTTTGTTACAAATTAAGCACTGTATGTAACACAAGCCATAAAACTTTCCCAAATTAATTCCTAGAGCACATATTTTTAGAAAAAATACCCAATTTTGATTAAAATATTGTTAGTGTTGGAGAATACACCACAACCTTCAGTAAATTGTTCCACTGGTTAATTACCATCACTTAAAATTTATAAATTATTTCCAGTCTGAATTTGTCTAGCTTCAACTTTCAGCCCCTACGTGGTGTTACACTCTTTCTCTGCTAGACTGAAGAGCCCTCAGTGTGAAAGGTTAATGAACTGGAAAATTAAAATGTGTGAAGTTAGTCTTCTCTAAATAGTATCAGACTCAAAGTCTTGAGGATTGATGAGAAGAGCATGGGGAAGCCATTATTTCACATGCCTTGGAAGAAGAAATGGAATTTTGGAAAAGATTGGGAGATCTCTATCACTCCTATTCCTTATAAAAGTGTTGTTAATTGTTTTTTTGTCCAATTTTATCTTATTTATAGGAAAGGAGTTGAAGGCTCATCTCAACTTTTGCTTGCCCTTCCTTTAATATGGCTGCATAAGACAGTGTCTAACTATCCAAAGTCCAATTTTAAAGGCCCCAAAAAGGTAACTGGAGTACCTTGTAACCACAATAAGCAGGACAAGTGCAGGCTGCATAGAGGGAGGCTAGCCCAGACATAAGAGTGACTCTGCTTCTTTAGTGGTATAGAACCCAAAGGCAAAAAGGAAGAAAAATAATAATTTTCTTCAGAACTTTATCCCAGTATCTGACAGAAAAGGTAAGGGTCAAAAAGAAAAAAGAAGCTGCCACCTGAATCAGAGCTGGAAGGGTCACGTGACTAGATCAATCTCCAGAACATGACAGTCAAGTCAGTCTGGAAGTCATTATAAAAAGTAGCTTTATACTCTTCTCATTTAACCACTGTAAGTAAGATCAGAAGTAAATCAGAATGCCAGTTTCCCCACTAGTTTCATAGAGTTGGCTCGGAATCATGAGCATCATTGTAATTAGAAAGGATATTTTATTAAGAGACAATTCTTACAATCAATGTAAAAATTGCACCATTAATAAAAACGAGGAGCCAAGTGGCACCTTAAAGACTAACAGGTTTATTTGGGCATAAGTTTTCGTGGGTAACCCCCCCCCCACACTTCTTCAGATGCATGGAGTGAAAATTACAAATACAGGCATAAATATATTGGCACATGAAGAGAAGGGAGTTACCTGAGGTTACCTCAGAGGTGAAAGTAAGCCGGTCCAGTTCGGTACGCCGTGCCGGACCGGCTTCTCTGGCGATGATTTAAAGGATCCAGGGCTGCAGCCACTGAGGGGAGCCCTGGGCCCTTTAAATCACTGCTGAAGCTCCGGCAGCCAGGCCTGGGTGGGCATTTAAAGGGCCTGGATCTTTGGCAGCTGCAGGGAGCCCTGGACTGTTTAAATTGACGCCCAAGCCCTACCGCCACTGGAGTAACGGCAGCAGGGCTCCAGCAGCACTTTAAAGGGGCCTGGGGTGGGGAGCCCCGGGGGCACTCAGGGACAGGGAGAAGAGGGCGGGTGAATGGAGTAGCGGCTCTGGGGGGCCATCAGGGGTGGGGTTGGATAAGCGTGGGAGTCCCGGGGGTCCTGTCAGGGGGTGGGAGTGTGGATAGGGGTCGGGGATGGGGAACAGGGAGAGCTGGATAGGCGTGGGGTACCGGGGGGGCCTGTGAAGGGGCAGGGGTGTGGATAGGGGTCAGAGCAGTCAGGGGACTAGGAGCAGGTGAGTTGGATGGGGCGGGGGGTCCCAAGCGGAGGGGGTTAGGGGACAAGGGGGGGTGGATGGGTCAGTGGTTCTGAGGGGGGCAGTCAGGCGGTGGGAAGTGGGAGGTTCAGATAGGGGGCAGGGGCCAGGCTGTTTGGGGAGGCACTGTCTTCCCTACCCGGCCCTCCACAGTTTTGCAACCCCAATGTGGCCCTTGGGCCAAAAAGTTTACTCACCCCTGGCCTACAGAGAGGTACAATAGATAACAAACATTGTCTTTATGTCTTATTAGTAACATATGCCAAACTATCTATGAAATGTAAAAGCCATCACTAATTCTTGGTTCTGGCACAACAGGACAATGCTATTACTCTACTGTAGGAACAGTATTAACGAAGGCAGACAAGCACAAAAGGCACACCAACCAACCACTCAAATACTAGTACTCTGCAGTCACATCCCAGCAAGTACATCTATGCACATACTACCATTATTTTATGCTCTTGCCTGCAACTGATCACCATCTCTTTTCAAAAACAAAAAACAGTTCTTACTCACATACATACACCCTGCTCTTTCAGTGTTGCATAATTCCATTGAAAAACAAAAGTCTCCTTAGAAGGATAGAATGAACCAGGATAAGCTACAGAGGCCATCCCAATGAATCAGTGTATTCCAGGTTAGATAATAGATTAATAAATTATTACATATTACCAGAATTTCTTCACTCAGCTGAGTTGTGTGACATTTAATGTTAATCTGATCTGTCATGAAGCATTTCTAAAGATATTTCTATTAATGATGGGCTAAGTGATTTTATGTATGGTCCAACCTACCCAGAGTCCAACTTCACTTTATCCAGTCTCAGCCAGATGTGCCAATATGACCTCAAATTACCAAGTCATAAGTGGATGATCTTGCCCCTAAAATATTTTCTTTAATATATACATTTTATTAATTTCACAACATAATTAAAATGCCACTTCTTAATGTACTTTAAAAATACGATCCATTTCACCGAAGGTAGTAAGATGGACTACTTTACTGTTAACCACATATTGATCAAAGTACGTATCTGTACACACACATTGGTATCAGCTGTAAAACAAAAAATAGATGAAGATGGTGTAGAAAAAGTGAAGAAAAAATGCAGTGTTTTACTATTATAATACAGATTCTTCTTTCCCTCTTCTGACCCCTCCACCCAAACAAACACAGCAAAGGAAGTATCAGTTTTCCAATACTTGGAAAATGAAAAACCAACATGTGAAATACTACACAAACACAAAAACATCTTAGAAGTTACCAATTTGATTTTTAGGATTTTGCCAAACAGGGGATACACCCTTCCTACTCAAAACTAAGAAAACAAATTTGAACTGTGCAGAGAAGGTAAGGTGGCTCTAAGTTAGTGATCTCCTTTTTAAAATACTTGAAATGTCACATAACCCATTCTCCCAAATGAACATCAATCTTAAAAAGGCATGCCCCAAATTAAGATATTAATAATATTTAGTGTACTGGGCATATTATAATGATTATAAAGCAATGCTTTTTGATATATTCGGTAGAAAGCAGAAACTGCCTTATCATTCAGCACCACTCTCAGAACATAGAGTGGGAGACTTGTAGAAAATGCCTGCTTCAGTGGACAGAACTTCAAGTTCTCTGAAGTGCTTTTCTTCCCCATCAGAGCATCAGTAGCTGCCGAAAAGCTCTTCCAATAGGTTACTGGTATAATTATTAAAACATTACTAAATTTGGGGAACGTGCATCAACATACATACAAGTCACATTTGCAACCTTTTCAGGGGAAGATTTATGCAAACTACACCTCTACCCCGATGTAACGTGACCCGATATAACACAAATTTGGATATAATGTGGTAAAGCAGTGCTCCGGGGGGCGGGGGTGGCTGTGCACTCCAGCGAATCAAAGCAAGTTTGATATAACGCAGTTTCAGTTATAACGCGGTAAGATTTTTTGGCTCCTGAGGACAGCATTATATCGGGGTAGAGGTGTAGTCCCAGAGTACCCAAATGCAATCCAAATTCTGATTTCATGTACGAAGACTGGCTCTGACTCTACTATTACAGCACTGTAAACTTTGCAGATATGGTTGTACAGTGTCCAAGCACTACCACAATACAAACAAAACAGAGAATTACCCAGTAGGAGAGTGGGGGGATTCGCACACAAGAAAAGAGTCCATTATAAACAAGTAAATATTCCCACATGATGTTGTTTTGGAAGACAGCCTCAGGTGCAAACTGAACTTTAAAAAAAAAAATCTAACTTATTTTTTAAGTAATGACCAAATGCACATAAATCAGCACATTAAGTAAGTAAAAAAAATACATCACTGAACATCACTGAAACCACCACTGCACAATATATACACTGTATAAAAATATATGCAATAAAACATACATACAAGTGTTTCAATAGCACAAGAGCAATAGTAGAAAGAAGAACTGCTGTAAGACTATTTTGTAACTCTATAAGAGCACAGGTGCCAGCTTCCTCTGGGCCCCAGTGGTGCTCAAGCTCCCACTCCGCCACCAGGCCCTGCTCCCACCGACCCCTTTCTCCCAATCTTGCCTCTTCCTGCCCCAGCTCTAACCCAGGCCCTGCCCCCACCCCATATCTTCTCCCAAGCCCCCACCCCTGCCCTGGCTCTTCCTGCCCCCACTCCACCCCTGCCTGCCTCTTCCCGCCCAGTTCTAACCCCTCCCCGAGCATGCCCTGTACTCACTCCTTCCCCTACCCCGCAGTGCCTCCTGCACACTGTGAAACAGCTGATCACAGCGTGTGGGAAGTGCTGGGGGGAGGGGGGAAACTGGGTGGTGGTGAATGTTAAGCACCCACTAATTTTTTTCTGTGGGTACTCCAGCCTCAGAGCACGCACAGAATCAGCACCTATGTATAAGAGTAATATTCAATTTGGGGTTGTTTTTTAGTTTGTGTGCACGTCCACAAGAGTATGTTATAAACATTACATTGAAGAAGGTTAGGGTGATCTACAACTGGTGTTGGGGTGGAAAGAGCAGAACAGAGCATGTTTACATACATGTTTCAAGTAACAGGAAATTAGATTACATCACCTACACAATTTGACAGAAGAGATGGGCTAGCCTGGTAACACATACCTTACAATTTTGTTAGCAAATATATACATGTCAGTATTTGAATCTAACAGTTTATTGCAATCTTTCTTGATGTGCTAATTAATTTAATCTTCCTACATATTCTTTTTCTTCTACTGCTGAAATAATAGTGCTAGATACTTTTGAATATATTTTGCTTGCATTACTGTAAACAAAATTCTTCAAGCATCTGGAGTTCAAAGTTTAACATTTCTTTAAAAGCTAAGTGCTGTACAGTGAAACCTGTACTAAGGGACTAATCAATGGATTGACAAAAGCTCTTAAGGGAAACCATCTCAATACAGATGGTTCTGATTTTTTCTTCGCAGAGGCAAAAAGATAAATTTTAAAAACCGTTCTTACATAGTAATCTAGTATATTAAAATTGCACAGTGGGAGGAACAGCACAATAGCAGAGTCTGTTTTGAACACAAAGCTCTAAACACACTACCAGCTTTAAGATGCCCTAACTGGATTGACAGGATTAGAGTGAGCTCCAAATGTTTCCCATGTAAGTTGTAGAAGTGGCTGAACCTCTAAGTCTCAGAAGGATTTATGGCCATTGTAGCAATGGCAGCCAAAACACAAGTAATAGCTGCTGGTTATTTAAAGGGTGATGTTGTCACTTCACCTATTTTTAGGTGATCAATAGTTGCACTAGCAAGATGTTGCCTACAAAACAAGCTGAACTCTGCTCTGTAGTGACACCATGATGGAAAAAAGAATATAAAGAAAATCTAATGTCTTTTTTAAAAAAAATCAGCAAATACCAAAAAACAACAAATACTAAAAATACCTTAATCATAAATCATATGATTACTGCATGGTGTCACTAAGCAGCAGAATTAATGTTATTTGGATGTCTAAATTATGTATTTTCTGCTGTAACATGTTTATATATCTTTGAATTCCCTGGGTTTGAAATGCTTGATTTTTGGATAATTACAATATCCCAGAGTCTTTTTTGCCCTTAGGTTACTAATATACATTATAATACTCCATCTTAAGTTTATTTTGGTCCAGGAATAGTAACACATATGACAAACAAGGGGGGAAAAGTGAAGGATGTTTCCAAAAGGATCATATGATTATTTTGTTATGTATACATTTTCCCTGCACTTTTAAAATATATTGTTTCTAAATGAAGTAGTCCACTCTTGCAAATACATAAGTTATAAGTGAGGAGATAGGATATGTAAGTGGGAAGTTTAGCTGTGGAATTCATTCTCTCTGGCACTCTGCCAGAGCCCCAGTTCACTGATCTTCAGCGTTTGGTACAATTAATGTATATCTTTTGCCTAGTTATTCATCGTTGTGGGGGATGTAAATGGATGGGGCTATAAGTGCTCCCTATTGTAAGTAGTTTAATACGTTCTTGCATGAGATTTGTCATGTGCCTTGATATCACAGATTGAACACACAAAAATTACTACATGTACTTGGGGCTTCCTCATTTGTGATGTTTATAGCTCATTTTAGGACAAAAAATAGAATGTTTTAAAAACTGTTTCCCTTAGAAGGTGCCTTCAGCTGCCACGCCCTCCAAGCCATACATTCCTAGGGATTAATCAGTGGGCATGCGAGAGAGAACTTTAGGGTCTGATAGCCTGAAAAATTACTTCAGTACTGCAAATACAGACAGAAGTGTATTTTAGGTGGATATTTTAGAAAAACCTATTCACAATTTGGCTTGGCTTGGTATGCTTTTAAGGTAGTTTCAATCTAAAACTGGAAACCCCAGTAATATGGTATAACATCTTGCGGCAAAAAAACCTTGTCAAAGATTTTAGACTACAGTCATCTATCCATTTATTTTTATAAGCGTTTGTATTCATTTTGAAAGGGGTATAAGTGAAGTTGCAGGTTATTTGCATACAAGTAGTAGAGGCTCCAGTCAAATTTCCAACAAACTAGATAGGGAAACGGAGCTGAACTTGGGATGACAAATAAAACAGGATGGAAGCTTGCTAACATTTAATGAAACTTTATTTGTCCCATTCGTCCATATATACACTTGTGCTTAATAATGTAACAGTTGAAATGGGTTGATTTAATTTTATCTTACTGGCATGTTTGCTCAGCTAAATTAATCTATAGATATTTGTTCTCCTATACTAAAACAATCCTCCTTCATCCCAGCTCCCACCAAATACTGCTCTAGTCTATTGAGATAAATGTGTGACAAATTTCAGGTCTGATTAATTAGATTTTAAGTAATGTTTCCTTTGGCTGCCATCAGTAAAATTTACAGCATGTGTTAATTTACAATTATCTTTTTTGTATGGTTAGTTCCGGTCAGTCAATCATATTGCTTCACCAGTGAATTTATCTAAAAAACAATTCTCCATAATGTTCACTCAGAATTTAATAAAGAGTGTCAAATAGCAATTTACCAAGAGTACAGTGTCTGCACCAATGCAGTATTCACTGTAAATGGTAGTTTTAAAAAGAACTATCATAATCGCATTTGTTTTTGTTACTCCAGTACTTGTGAAGTAATATGAAATTCCAGTGATGAGAACTGAAAGGCCTAGGTTGCAACGTTAAGTCGTTCTGACTATAAATTCCACACTTACATCTTTGCAAGACTGTTTATCTCACCCATCCTATTTGTTTGGCCATATTTCTATTTTATATACGATTAACAGTTTTTTCATCAAGAAGGGTGGCTGAATAGATTGTGTGTCTGGGATACTAAATTTTTAGAGTTTTACCAGACTGCTTAATATTTGTCAAATTTCAGGATCTGGAACAGGTGGATATAAACACAGGTAAATAAGTTTTTAAAAAAAATCAATATGGTAGAAGAAATGAGGACGCTGAGTGGAATAAACAAATATTATTAAGACGAGACAGTGTAGATTAAAAATTGGTTGAAGTTCAAGGAGGTGGTAAAGGAGGCATTAATACAGATTTGCACAACTCAACCTAAAACCAGTGTGGCTGAGTGAACAATTGCTTGTTAAGTGTGAACAAAAAAGGTATAAGGAACATAAATAATAATGCAGGTAATATAGAAGAGGTTATTTAAAGAAAACAGCCTAAATAGCTACGGTTAAGATATTTTTAACAAATACTAGAATGACTGAAAATTAAAGGAGAATTAGGGATGGCTTTAGTAGGACTGTAAAATAAAGAGTTAATGGTTACTCAAAAGGAAATAACTAAATAGAATATTTGCATCAGTATTTGATAAGGGCAATATTAATATTAGAGCCATTTAACTGTGGTTTCTTGGCAAAATATAATGAGCATGCAGATTACTAAACAGTTGATATTAAGTATTTACATAGGTTAGAGACAGACAAAAAATACTGGATAGTGATTATGAGTGATACAAAGTTAGGGCCTGTTCCAACTCCCATTGACGTCAATGGAAGGACTCCCACTGATTTCAGTGGGAGCTGGATTGGGCCCTTTAACAATAGCTGAACAATATCTTGTAAACAAACTAGGTGATTGAAAAAAAAGCGGAGTGCATTTTGTCAAAGGTGTTTTAAGAGTGGGTGGGAGTGGGAGGAGAATTAAACCCAGCATGCATACTTGGAAAAATTAATATGCTATCCACAAGCATAGCAACATTATCCATGACAAAAAAGGAAAAATCTTTGTAAATGTGTCGTTAGCATAGATTTATGTAAAGTCATTCATGTCAGACTATTTTTGTATATAAGTAACTATGAACCTACATACATGGGAGCCTGTAGAATTCTTTTTTTTTTTTTTTTAAACTGAAAGTTTCTCATAGTGGATTATGGAATATACTTTCTAGATATGCAATGAATAATAAAATTTGTCAGTGTGTTTTTAATATGTAGTCCAAAGATAAAGGGTCACAAATTAAGAGTTTGTATCCTTTGTGGAATTCTGGGATGGTATCCTATAGGGCTCTATAGGCCAACTTATGGCAAGATCTCAAACACCTGAAGCCACCAATGTTGTCAATAACTGTTGATTCTCAGAACCTCTCAGGATTTGGTATATATAGTGTGTGTGGGAAGTCCATCAATAAATAGAGTAATTGTTTAGTTAAATATATCCAATATTGGTTACATCATCACATTTTCATCGCATCCTGTCCATGCTTAAAGTTAGGTGGGCTATTTCTATTTGTGGTCTTATTTAAAGCAAAATCAAAAGTTTATTAGCCTCTACTACATTTAAAATCACTTCAAAATAGTCTTAAGGTAGACCTGCTACAAGTTTCCTGACCAGGTTTTGAAGGACAGCACCTCTCCTTCCCTCCCCCATGAGAAATGGCTGACAGCAGGCAGCAAAGGAACCTGGCTTCTGCTAGTGTTGTGGGTGAGATCCACATCAAAACAGTTGATCAGGCTTCATGAAAGCTCCTTTCACAGGTCAGAATCAGTTGCATGGAACTGGGAGTAAGATTTGTTTCCACCCCCCCTAATGAATATGTTGAGGGAGGTGGGACTAACTGTACAGAAAGAACCAGGCAGAAGTGTTCCTAGCAAAAAATCTTAGGAACATACAAGGACAGAAACTTAGGCTGAGATTTATGTTCTATTACAAAATACAGCCAAGCTCTAAGAAGAGGGTTCACTTGAACATTAACTTAGAGTTTGAAACTTCTCGTTAATACAAGGTAGGTACTCGGTCCTTTCACAACTACTTTACTGTGAAGAAAGGAGATTTCAATTTAGTATCTTTCAAGAGTGCTGAATTCTCTTAAACATACAAACCTTCAAAACAGTGGAAAATTTACAGTTAACAGGTGAACAAGTCACTTTAATAGAAGCATTTTATGGAAATTTTGTTTTGTATTGAACTCGGTGGTTGCAGTCTAAATAATTTTTCAAAGGAGGCTTTGAACTTCATACAATATGACATCATAATGGAACCACTTAATGATGAAGCAAGAACATCCATTGTTGGGACACCCATATGCCAGTGTCACTCCACCTACAAGCTTGAATTTTCTTGGTTTTGATGGGCTTAAGTTTAGACACAATTTTTAAAAAGAGCAAATTGTAGAATGATGACAAATGTGTAAAGTAAACCAAGTCCAAATCCCATCGAAGGCAGGAAGTTGTGCAGTACATTATCTCTTGAGTTCCATGGCTAAAAACAGCCCTGAATGAAATTTCTGGACTGAAGAGAATATGCAAGCTGTTACAACCACTGAGTAGTTACAGCTGACATTTCAACCCAAATCCATAACTTCTACTTTTTCAATTGCTCAAGTCCAGACTTCCTAGCAGCACAGAATGAAAAACATTCATCAAACTATAAAAAACAGTTTGAAAGCTTCAGTGAATTGCCCAATGGTATAACTTTCAAAACTAACTCATTAAACCTTTTCAGGATTTTTTGTTTTTAAACAGAATGTAAAAGCAGTGAACAAAACAATCATCAATACCAGGGCTTTTTTGTCATTGGACAATCCACTGAACATGCAACAACATGCCGAGTGTAGCATATATACTTTTATTGACGGCTGTAATGGACAGTTTTCTGCTTAAGTATTATTGTCCAAAAGGTAAAAAATATATATATAAACACTTCCCTAAGTTAACACTATGTAGTTTCTTTCTCTTCATTGCTAATTAACAGTACATCTGAGTATAACTATAAGCCTTTACAACATTCCAGACAACTAGTCACACTTCATTACTAAAAAACGTAAGAGCACTTAAGTCTCAAACCTGTGAGGCAGGACAGTATATCAGTATGTCGGAAGGTAAACTAAAGGAGAGAGGTTAACTAACTCACCTAAAGTCACACAAGATAGAGACAGAGTTTAAAACACTATGTACTATCTTTCAATTTAAGTTTGTGAACTTACATTTTCTTTCACTAAAACGCAATTAACAAGAAAATGTTATCTTGCCCTCTCAACAATTTCCACCTGCTTTTCTCCCT
The DNA here is from genome assembly GCF_007399415.2 of Gopherus evgoodei. Taxonomy (NCBI): domain Eukaryota; kingdom Metazoa; phylum Chordata; order Testudines; family Testudinidae; genus Gopherus; species Gopherus evgoodei. The sequence goes on from NC_044323.1 coordinate 204,286,185, forward strand.
TTGTTATACTCAAATGTAACATGGTTGCTTAAACTTTTTTTCTGTTACGATACGACAAAAAATAATGATTCTTTGGGCACATCTACATTAGCAACCACTGTAGCCATAATTTACTATTAGTGCAACTCCAAAAGTGGAAGCTGTATATCAGTCTATGCTACAGCTTTCACCCTCATTACAGGCAGCTGAGCTTAATTTTTGGTGAATTATGGTTACAAAGTTTGTTAGTACAGAGGAAAACTTTGGTTAATTTGCAACTTTATTATCTTAGACTCTTAAAATTCAGTTCCAGGTTTAGATTCAGAAATGTAACATCTACAAAGTGTGACGCAGTTTCCTTTGTTGCTGAAGGTTTAAAGTAGGAAGTTTGCTGCTTCAGCAGAGATTGTTCTAAACCAGCAAGATTCCAAAGAATAAACAAAGACCAAACCTTAAAGGTGAAAAAAGAAGGTGGGCATCTTAAAACAAAGTTTGTAATACAAATGTATTATAGGCAGGGCTGGTAGCACTGCCTATTGTGATTGCTTGATGATTCCCATAATAAGATCTTTTCTCAGTTGCTTAAAACTTTACTAAACTTTAACTATTTGGGCTGCAATTTTCCACGATGAGTGTCTGCCTCAGGGTGAAGGTTGTTTGGTTGGTTGGTTTTAGGGGGAGGCGGGGAGGAGTTTAGAAAATTTCAGCCAAAATGTTGTGTTTCTCGGGGAGAAATAAGTGGTTCTGCCCATGTTAAAAAACGTTGGAGACATTTTCTTTAAAAGCTTTAATGCCCCATGCTACACACCAGGGACTTAAGTTTGGCTTTTGTGTCCAGGATGTGCCTTATAGTGTCCTTGTGAAAATCTACCAAAATTTGACTAAGTTATGGGGGGGGGGGGGAATCAGTTTACACGTGCTTAGTAGAGACTTCATAGCAAACCATCCCTAAAGATTTTGTTTGCACTGGGCTAGAACAAGCCCAGGATCAATCAGGACTTGACTTTCCCTGAAATTGTAGCCCTGGGTTGTGCCAGTTCTAGGCACCTGAATGGAGAACATGGACACTGTTTCTCCTGTGCTCTCAATGCCCCATCTTCTCGGCTCAGGCAGTGTGGAATAGGAAGCTACACAATTTGAATGCAGAGGAAACAAAAGCCAGACTTCCCAAAACCCTAAACTGCTTTTAAAAGCTTAACCACAGTTTATACTAAAATATAGGCCACTCAGGGAAGTGTATTATAAATTCTATAACAATTTTACAGTAAGTATTCATTCAGATACCCAGTGTGATATTTGGTGGTGACATTTAAGAAAATTAAAATTTTACAACAGTTTTATATTTCTGAAATTCTATATCTACTTTGCAAATTCTACAGAATTCAAGGACAAATGCAAAATAATTCAGAATGAATTATTAGTTTTAACTATTTTGAAAATGTATCTTCCATTAACAACTTGATGATTTAAAACAGACTTTATTAATTGTCTCCCTAAAACACAGTATAACAAAATTTTATTTGGTCTTTAAAGGCTTAATTTGTAACTTGTCCCCAAAAAAGCATGCCTCAATAAATCAAGCCTTAATTTCTAGTCAGTATTAAAAGCAGATTGTTGTTTTAGTGCTTGTCTACATTGAGGACAAGGGCAAGGCTCACACAAGTGATTGTCTTAAATACACTAAGTTGTTACACAGAAGGGTTAGACAGGAGGTTCTTCCCTCTTCCTCCAACCTGAAGTGGCTGAATTTATTTAAAGGAGCACCCAAATCTAGGAGACATAAAATTAGACCCAGCATTTGGGTTTTGATTTGCATATTCATGCATGTGCTAGAACCAATACACCTTGCTGTTTCTATATCCTGCCTGTCTGCTCTAATCTCCTGACTAATCAAGGTTTTGAAATGGGCAGGAGTCTTGCTGAATTCTTGTACATTTCAATATAATTTCTGCTCAAAAGACAGAATCTAGCACAGCACAATCATATGCTTCTGGTCAAAAGAATCTAATGTTCTGAATTGGTTACTGGAAAGTCATCTAGCAAAATAATTAATTTTCACCTGTTAATTTTCTTGTTTTTAGGAGGAATGGATTTTTTGGTGGTGGAGGTAGGATGATGGGGGAATGACAGAGAGGGCAATTTCCTGCAAGATCCTTGAAAAAAAACTTTATTGTCCTAAGCTTAAATATATTTGGAGTCCACTGTATTAAATGCAATACTTATTTGTTATTTTGGGATTGAATGCAACTTTTTTAGGCTGTGAGATGTGGTCAATGTAAATCTTGTGAAGTATTATGTGCTTCAACAGACTATTTTAAAGGGTGTGCCAGACAAAAAGGAACATTTGGGACAAAGTTAACTAGGCTGATTATCCACAATCAGAAGATCAAAGGTCCAAGATGTATAAGAGAGAGTAATTTACTCAGGTGTGCAGGTTCTGAGCTGAAGCTGTTATGAACTCCTTTGTGGGGTTCGAAGGACTCTCCACCTACCAGAGCCCTTGTTGGAGTTGATCTCTGGTAAGTTTAGTAGCATTAATGTAAGTCCTTTTATTGTTTTTAATAGGTTTTCACCTTAAGAATAAATGTGCTTAGAAAGGACTGCATGGTAGCTTGTAACTCTTGGCTAGTACGCTGTTTCTCTGGGAGAGAAAGTGAAGTGCACACATTGGTCGTTTATTCCCAGCACGTCAGATAGCCTAAACCCAGTGTAGGCAGGGGACTGGGCAGTCTGGAGTCTCCGCCCAAGAGAGGTGATGGCTGAGGAGCCAGGAGGCTAGAGTCTTGCTGGACCATAGAGGAGGAACACAGGTGCAGCTCCCCCAAACTGTGACAAGGTGAAATGGAGAAAGCCGTGTGATTTTTATAACAGCCTATCAAAATTTGGCAGTGTCTTTCACTCAGTTGCTAAAATATCCTCAGAAGAGGAGCCACTACAACAATTGATTAATTATAATCTATGCAATGAATCTTCACAATTGTCTAGACAGAATAAATTAAATTACTAAGGAGTTTAGATGTGTCAGATAACATCTGAATACCAATGACTACCAAGTTCCAATGTTTTACCTTCAGAGTTCAGTGGACTCTGTAAAACAATTACTAATGTTCTCTTTAAAGAAAACTATATTTTAGAAAACTTTGCTAGAAACTGACTCCACTTAAAGAATGGAATAAAAAATACATATCAGGTATTTGTTGGTTCAATGTTATTTTCTATTTTCTTTCTTTAAAAAAAAATGTTTCAAGAAAATAACGCTTGATTTCACTCCAAATCAGTTGCATAAAAAAAACATTAAAGTGGAACAATCTTCCCCATCCAGGATAAGTAAGAGCAGATCACAAGTTCAAGCATTCATGGCTCAAATCCCCCTTTGGTTCCACAGACCAATGTTCCTTCCTCACTTTTTACTAATCCCTCATGGAATTCACAGCCTAAGAAGGAAAGAAATAAACAAGTCTCATTAAAGGACACATTATTGCCAGCTATTAATTCGGAGGATCAATGGTTGTATTTTTCCCAGACTTAATGCCATAAACACTGAAGGTTTAAATTGTTCATTCTTTAAAATGTTCATAATTTCACCATTTTCTTTTGTTTCTCTCTTTTTTTAAGAGAGACAACCTGTAACACTAAACGGTAACCTGTCTTCCAAGGTAGCATATTCAGATGTTTCTACTTGGAGAAAGCTAACCTTTACTTTTATTGAAAGAGAGCCCATTCCTTTGATTCTCCTCCATCCACACACATGCACAACAACGCTTTCACCGTGTAGAAAAAATATTTTGATACATGAACCAAGTTCGAGTACCTTAAAGTTTTAAAATACATAATTTGCATCATCCATTGCCAAAGCACCATAAAAGCGTAACCAAAGTCACAACTGAAACCTTACATATTTACACAGAGCTTTAAGAGCAGGTTATAATTTTAGTTAAAGCAAAGACTTGCTGTAACTATAATATTCATTTTCTCTATTCTCCCTGTGAGGAACCTTCAGTGAAACATTTTCAAAGGTTCTAGCCACTATTCCAAAGGATGACATTTATAAGCACTTACACCTCATAAAAGTGTGCTCCATAAACAATCTCCTGTCACATCACCCAGTGACTCAGTACGGCTCAGTGATTTATTTTAGCAACACTAGAGATCACTGGTGCTTATACTGAATACTGTCTCATTTTATTCTGAGGGAAATCATCATCTCAAGAGCATTAACCTTATTTCACACTGTCCAAAACACTCCACTACAAAAAGTTGTTTGAAAGGTTATGTGGTTTTGTAGTGGAGTGAAATGTCTTAATTTGTCACTAAAATCTTTCCCCCCCCCCCATATCATTAAAACATAGCTAAAGACTATGCATTATCTGCTGTTATTTTTTTCCTAGTAACTTACATGCGGTCAAAAAGTTATTCATTATCCAAGATGGAAATCCACCCAGTGCAGGCTCATCTTGATTTCTCCTGACAAACCTGGAGTAATGGAAAGAGTGAGTAAGACTGCCCCTGTTTCAGCCTGCCAGGGATAGTGGATCATCTGTCTCCTTCCATTCCCCCTTTTACAAATCCATCTATACCCACTCCTCCCACTACCAAGATCTCTGTAATTTGTGATCTTTACAACTTCAATCTAGCCACACACGGAGCAATTTGGGTTTTACACTAGACTTCAGGCCTTGCGCTGCAATGAGGATTTCACTAGTTGTAATATTGCAGTTAGGCTTGGCAGAATTCAATTTTAAAAAAAAATTATTTGGATAGATAACCGTGATGTTTATTTTTATGTTTTTTATTATCTATTTAAATTTTCACAGCTGTGGGAAGTTATGGGGGTCAGAGAATGGTGGAATAGACTATAACTGACAGTGGGCACAGATTCAAAAATTTAAAGCTTTAGAACTGTTAAAATACGAATTGTGAAGATCACATGTCAAAATATACAAAAAGTAAATATCCTGAAATCAAACTCATTCTCAAGCTGATTTTTTCTTACTGCGCCTATCTGCAAATTTTATAGTTATTATTGATGAAAATACTTTTTCACTGGTTTGTGTATGCTTGGTGAAATAAACATTTACTGACATTTAGGGATAAAAAACTAAATCCTTCCAAGCCTACAGGAATACAGGAGGAGGAGGAGGGCAGAAACTATAGCTACGGTAAAACACTGCCAAGATTTTCAGAAAGTACATTTAACTTTCATTAAATCTAGACTAGAAGAAAAACTAGTGTACAACTTGAATTCCCATAATGCCAGTTAAAGCTGTATCAGTGATATTGGATACATACTTGTGCTCAGATATTTGACAGGAGAGTAAAAGCTGGGTAGCTGGAATGGATTTTGAAGAAAAGGTCCATGTTGGACTATAAATCACTTAGTTTTCTCCAAAGGCTGGTTATGTCCATGCAGTCACACGTTATTCTCTTGAAGATTATGCTCTGAGTAGAGATGACCTCACCCTACCAGCGAAGACAGTGATTAGTTCTTTTAGCTAACACCCTACCACATCTCTGGAATGACGAGTGTCATGTTTCCAAGATACAAGTTTTGCCTGCAAGTACTGGAAACAACCACTAGTCTGCAGTGGAAAAAGGCTTCCATTAGCTTAAAGAATGGCAGCAGTTATGGTTCTTTTGTCAATAATGGCATGTGATGACAACAGATACCGGGGTTTAGAGGGGGGTAAGTGAAAAATAAGGAAACTTTACAAGACTACAACTTTTAACAAGTATTGGAGATACTTTGGGAAACTTTATTTAGGACATGGCTCATCTCCTCACTCAGTAAGATATGAGCAGGGCAAATATTTCACATAGAACCTTCTGCTGCTAATAGTCTAGCCTCACATCCAGGCCTAAAATGATCATTTAAATTGTATTAAAAGAATCAAAGTCATGATGTATTAGGAGTATTCAAAATCCACAAAAACTTGGAATTAAGGAGACACATGCCTAACCTACTTTATACGGTCTCTCTACAATCTTAGTATTCCTATGTAACATACACAAGATAGTTTCAAGTTCATAATGAAAACATTTAAAGAATGTATCATCAGAAAACTGGAGTTGAGGTTGTGCTTTTGCAATGCACTTTTCAATTCTTTGGTGCGTGAAGTGATGGTGATTGTATAAAGTGGGTTTAGAGAAGGTATTATTGTGCTGGTGTGATTGAGTATCATGATGGTAATGTACTAATGATTAGAAATTGGTATTACGTTGGGAGTGAAAGTAAATATTTGCCTTAACTTTGATTTCCCTCCTTTAGAGTTTTCCTGTTGAGGGAGTACATAAGATCAACCTTAATTAGCAAACTAATTTTGAGGGGCAACTTTTATGCTATTTAAGAAATGTCAAAAAGCAAGTGTTAGTGTGAGTGGGGAAGGTCACAAGGGAATCAGGTACAAGAGGAGGTGTTAAGAAGGGGGGTTATTATGGAAGGTAAGGACTCAGCAGAGAGAGAAGATGTGGGAATATTTGGAGATAGTGTTAAAAGGAGACAGCAGGGAGTATGAAAAAAAAGATTGGGGATAATGAGGGAGGCAGAGGACCATTGAACAATGTAGCAAGAGGCATAAGTGAGACAATGAGGAGAGACACAGGAAAGTGTTGGATTGGGGATAGTAAGAAGCGAAGGATTGGGGGCAGTGGGTGTTTCATGGAGAAATAGGGGAGACTGGGAACAGTGGCAAAAGATGCTATGGGGGGAGGAAGAGGAATAAGAACAATGGTTGCAGGAGACAGCAAGAGGCTCAGAGAAGCAGAGGGGAAAAGGAATGCTGTATCTGAGAAATCGTACCTCCTAATAGGTAGGGTTTCCCTGTACTGGAAAACGCATGCCTGTGGTCCGTGTGGATTTCCCACCCTAGTGAAGCCCCTACTATTGGAAGTAGGGCTTTATTGGCTCCATTTACAAGAAGTGGGATCAGTTCTTAGTCTTATCCAGACTTCGTCTTGTGCGGCACAGGGGAGAAAGACTGGCAGCTGGTACTGCCCCTCCACCAAGAGCACTGAGACTGTCCCAGTTGAGCTGGAGGAAGAAAGAAATGACACCCCACCACTTGACATTAAGAACATAAGAACTGCCATATCCAATCAGACCATGATTCATCTAGCCCAGTATCCTGTCTCCAACAGTGGTCAGTAGCAGCGTTTTGGGGGAGTGTCTTCCACTCCCAGCTTCTGGTTCTCAGAGGGAGGGTGGACATTCTCTCCAAAGGCGACAGTGTGGGTGTAGCGATAGGGGCTGGAGTGAAAAGGGATGAACAGACAGACGCCATGAGAAGATAGGAGACCAAGGCAAGAGGGGTCCCCACCCAATACTCCATAGGTGAATCATGGGGGAGTCAGAGGAGGGAAGATGGCAGTGTTAGGTGTAAGCATTGTGCTTCCCTGCCTTCCATAGCACTAAGGTGGTCCAAAGCACTTCCACTTGACATTCCCTGCTCTTAGCAACCCATCCTGGACCATTCCCTAAAGGATTTTAGCATTATCCTACTTCCACAGCAAGAAGATTATTAAGTGGGAAACATTCTGTATCAGCTTCCCCGGTGAAGCCAAAGACAGTTACAGCAAATAATCATAAAAACTGTTTTATGTTTCGAATTGTCTAATATCTACCCTAGGAAGGTGTTCTATTAAAGACTGACAAGTGTGGGAAGTTTGAATTATGCAAGTGTTCACAAATTATAGGGATCCAAAAAAAGTTGAACTGCATATGAAAATTTCCGGGGGTGTGTGGTTTTAAGTGTTTTTAAAGAGAGCGACATTTGTGAAAAAAAAGTTTACCTAGAAAATTCAAATTGTCCAGCTTCTTCAGAGTTTCACATTTTGGCTATTCCATGCAAACCCTATCCCCCAAAACCAATGCCCTTCCTCTATTAATCTAAAAGGTAAATTCTAGAGACTTGAACTCTGCTTAAATGGAAGAGCAATACAATCTTAACTATAAAAGCACTACAACAGCTTCATGATAATATGATAAAAAAAAGAGTATGATCAGCTTCCCATATTTGTGGAGGTGATGTATGCATGTTAAGCTGGAGATAAATTGAATTAGCAAGTGATACATTTTTCATAATCTATGAACTAATCCACCTCCCTCTAAAAATCTCAAAACCTCTGAGCAGCTTCAAGCAGCTGCCATTTTAAAAAAGAAAGTAAACTGAACACTTATGAGTAATATGACCAGACTGTGATGGGCATGGACGTGCTATGTAATAATCTAAGAATACTGATGAAGTACAGAAACCACCTCATAGCATGGAAGGGGTTGAAGAGAGCCTTTGGGCCCAGCTAGCCCCGCCTCATTATATCTGCAGCCAATGACAGGCCTGGAGGGGAGAGAAAAAGAGAGAACCTGGCTCAGTTTGGGGCTGACTGGTGAAGAGGTAGAATAGCTACCTCCCTACCTGAGGGGAAAGATCAACTAGCCTGCCAACCAACAGGAAACAAGCACCATCTCCCTGGCCAAAAGGAGACTGTGGAAGAGGCTTAAAAGCACCTAGCCTAAGGGATTACTGGGTAACCGAAGCACAGAGACTTTGCGTGGATCTGACTCTGCCAAACTTATGGCTGCTCCACCTGGAGGAACCAGGGACCACAGTAGGATGCTGCCCAAGGTCCACAAGAGGGGACTACCAGAGATAAGCCACCATAGCAATTTGGACTATAGGGGCCACTCCCACACTGAAGGAACAGTAGGAGGAAGTAGCCCAGAGTACTAGACAAACTCCCTGCTGGAAGGTCCTCTACTCAGGGGTTGACTTACACAGTACCTTGAGCTAGGATCCAATGCAGTGAGAGGACCTGGAGCCTGCTCTCCCTCCCTCCTTAAAGACTGAGGCACTCGACCAAGCAAGGGGCCGGAAGTCAAGTGCTCCAACCACTAGGCCATCTGACTCTTTATTACAGAATACTGAGATAAATTATATGAATACTGTATGTGACCTGGTCAGTGAGGTTAAGTTACTGTGCAACTATGGTGGGCTATTAGAATTTCCTGTCTGACTGTATTCATCTAATTCATACTGGAGGCAGAGGAATTTTTATTAAATGGCTATAATTCAGTGGAGTGCATTAAGGCAATACAATGGCTTCTCACACAAAAGCATCTAGGGCCACACGTGACTGACAGTGAGACAAGCTGTTAGATTTGAGAATCCTTTATCCAGTCTGCAACAAGTTGTAAGCCTTATTTTGGCAAAGCTGGGAAACTGGAGATCAAAAAACGCTAAACAGTTAAAAAGCCCTTCTCAATTGAAGTAGAGAGGTCAACTGTCAGAAGCCCTTGAGGAAGATCAGTTGACACTGGAAGAGATTGAGGAGGGAGTCTGAAGAAGTTGGGCCTTTCCAGGTCCAGGGAATGATGGAAAAAGCAGATACTCGTACAAACTGGTTTATTATTTTAAAAATATTTGTTCTCTGAGATGTTTTTGATCTAATAATGCTTCGCTTCAGGAAGGCCATCTAGTCAGTGGTTATCATTGTCATTGCTCCTAGATAGAACAGAATCTCAGGGGCTGGACATAAAGTCAGACTTGCTGAGGTAACTGTGGTTGATACACCAGGGACAGCAACACAGGGCCTGATCTGAGAGTGGGAGAATCATGCAATTCCACCCCAAGTCTGGTGATAGCTAGAAGCCTGAGACTGAGACCAGGTGTACTCAACCAGACCAGGAGCGGTCAGAGGTGCAGTTAGCTCAGTAACCATGACATAGCCCATCCCCAAAATGATAATCTTTAATACTAACGTTTCTCATATTATTGTATACAAGATAACAGATTTTTACTGCTTACTATGAATTGGTTAAAATGTTTATATTCTGTATATTTTTGATATATTTGCAAATGTTGTGTATACAGTATATCAATACAATTATGTACAAAAATAAAGTGACACCTTGATTCTGAAGAAATTATTAATGAAATGTTTTAATTGCCTCCACTTGAGTCACTGTCTCAAGGTCCAAAGAATTATCCTTCTCAGGACACAGAAGGTTTTGTGTGTTCTATAAATAATTTCAAAATATCACCGAAAAAATCTTGTGGTTTGCTCTGAAACTTCTCTTTTCAATGACGATGACTTAGATAAACTGTGTAAACTATATTGCAGGTGCTGTTTCAAATTGCTGTAATATAGTTAGTTAGTCTCCCCTTAGTGATAAATTCCTTATATAAGAATGTAGTTTTTTACATGGATATTTTTATTTCACAGAACTCTCATAAGAAGATAGGAATGAATGGAAGTTCTGCGATAGGATTTTCTGTAAACATAACAGAGCAGGAAAACATATCCAAGTATTTATTCAGTTTTGGACATAATAGATATATGAAGTATGCTGTCCATATTAACCTTACACAGTAAAGATAATCCATTGGGTTTGCACATAACTAACTTGCCAGCATATTCTGTATCAAAAAAATAGCACACCGTGTATAATTTAACATATTTCTATATATTTTGCAAGTAAAGGTTGCCATTCTGAAGCACCAATTTTTTTTACTCCACCTATTACACACAAATAACAGTTAGTCTTCTAAATACTCCCAGTGTCATTAAAGCATTGCCTTCTCTTGTAGTACATTTCATACTTTTCAAGCTGAAAAATTAGTTTAAAGTGGCACTCTAAAGCTTAAGCAATTAGTTTTTGTATAGTGTGCAGTTGCTGTATTTAGTAATAACTGTTTCTTGGACAGACTGAGTCGCAATACAAAGACTTCAACTACTTTAGTCTTAGTTCTTACTCATATTGCATACCCTAGACTTGTACTGAGATATTTTTTAAAAGGTATTGAAATCACCACATTTTTAAATGTACCCTTCCAGTCAAGAAAATAATTGTATTATTTCTGATCCCGCCCCCCAAAAAACAGACAGACATACACACACTTTTTGAAGGCCTACCCAAAAATCTAATTCTAACGAAAAAAAAATCTTTATTTTGCTAAGGGTTAAAAAAAACAAATAAAAGGACAATCCTATTACTCGATTCATGAGAAAATCTCTAGAGAACACTTTTTTAAATAAAAGCACAGAAATTAATCTAGAAATCACAAGAAATTCTATTAATCTTAAAAGGATTTCTCTAACCCACTACATTTATTTCCAGACTGCACAGACTGAGATTAACAGCATAGTCCATGAATTATCTGTATCCAGACATCCAATCTGGCTACCGCTGTGATCTATTAGAAAAAAAAATTAAGCTCTTCAAAATGTACCAGGGAATAATTAATTCGGAAACCATGGAAAAAGACATAGCTGGAACCTAACTGTGGGGGAGACCACAAAGTGATCACTGTCTCAGTTCATGGCAACTGCACCTGTATTTCCCCTCAGTTACCCAGCAAGGACACTTACTCTCTGGCTTTCAACTTTCAACTTCCTAGCCATTGCCTTTCTTTAGTTATATATTATAGACATAGAAAGAGACTTTCTGCTTACAGAAAGAGATCCATGTCTCTCTTACTTCTGACCAGATTGCAGAGTTCCCTGCTTTCACTGTGTTATTCCCAATACAGACAGGTTGCCCAAGGACACCTGCCTGCTTTCTCTTCAGAGACGATTAATAGATTTAAATCGCTATAAATATAAGGTAAGCATTTTCTATGCAAACCAACTTCATTCTTAAGGTAAAAAGCACTGCAGAAAAAAACATATTCAAGGCAATAAAATAAGCTTACCAGAAATCGCCCCAACTCTAACATTGGCTCTGGAAGGAGCTGTCCTTCAGCATCCGATCCCTGGCGTATCCTTTATAGTCACAAGTTTATCACAGCACTCAGTGTTACGAGACCTCGGTAGGCCCAGACCTTCCAACCCTACTCTTGGAATTGGGATACTTCATGGACAAGGAGTCTTGTCCATTTGCTGAACAGGAAGAATGTCATTAGCCAGTTTAAAATCAAGCTATTTATAAAAAACTTTTCTGTCTGTTGGTTCCTGGAGAATCCAGTTTGCATTTAAAACGGAGGAAGCACATAAAATCATAGAACTGTAGGACTGGAAGGGCCGCAAGAGGTCTTCTAGTCCAGTCCCCTGTACTCAAGGCAGGAGTAAGTATTATGCTAGACCATTAGCACGCCACTCCCTACTAGAGGAGGTACATACAATATCACATATACAATTGCATTTTTAATACAATGTACCCCCCCAGGTATTAATCCTAATTCAATAAGGCTGAATTTAATTCAATAAATTTCATTCAGGATATTGCAAGAAATTGTCAGGCTGTCCAAATGTCACTTCCCTCCAGTCTTCAACTGTTAATTCTATGGCTGGGGTGACCAGGAAGATCAACAAACCTATGGCAAAACACAAGGCTGGCCCACAACATTTTGGCACCTGAGGCTGGGAGCACAAACGAGACCCCCATGTCCCCTCGCTTGGGCCAAAACTTTGAAAGGTCTCAATTCTGCCTTCTTCTTGTTCTACTTCTCTAATGGTACTGTTCTCCAATAATGGAGAACTAACAACTTAAAATGCCTTGTTCAAAAATTTTAAGTAACACTTAACTTTCAAATGCCTGAACAGCAAATGTAACTTTTCTTGTCTGCATAGTAAACACTGGCATTTTTATCTCTTTGAATAATCAATTTGGTGCTTTCTGTTCCTTCTTGGTTGCAAAGAATTGAACTGTTTCCTGCAGAAGGTACACAGTCTGAGCCAGCTTATGCTCTATTGAGATGGTTGCAAGGCCAACCAACCTCTCCTGTGCCATTGTGGAGCGTAAATGTGTTTTTATTAACTTCAGCTTGGAGAAGCTGTTTTTTCCACTGGCAACTGTTACAGGAAGTGTTATAAGTATGCGCAGAGCAACAAAAGCATTTTGAAAGAGGGTGGTCATCTTATTTGTGCACCTATATTCCAGAACAGCCTTTGGAGTTGATCCTGCTGAAATGCATCTTGAAAGGGCTTTCAGTTCATCATCTAAATCACTTACATCAATATTGCGCATCTCATCATGTGTCAGCATTGTCTCTTGTGCCCTGCATTGCTGGTGTAGGTCTTTGTAGACGAGCACTTCATTGCTCGCGGTACAAATTCGCTGGCGACCACTCTTTCACACACTAGTGCCCTTTTATTTCCCAGTATTTTCCCACTACCACGTATATACAGCTATATACAGTACAATACCAGTCAGGTAGCCCCTTAGGGAACAGCTGGCTCTTACAGCAGCTGGGGGCAACAGGCCCTCACTTCTCACTTTCCTATCTCCCCCCCCTTCCTTCCTGCTAGCTTTATAGGCCTTCCTCTCAGCAGGCTCACAGGTGATTGCTCTCAGGTTCCTTTAATGAGGCACACTCTGCCAGCTCCAGCCAGTTCCCCTTGATGGGAGCTATGCGAGCAGGTTCTGAGCTAACAGGGGCTGGTTCAGTGCCTCTGAAGCCAGCACTCTGTTACAGTCTTCTTCAGGTAAAGTATGATATTCCAAAACTCCTCACAACATCCCAAATATACTGCTGTGTTCCTTGAGCTGCATGAAACAAACATTCTTCAACTGACCGTATTGCACAATCTAGCACCTGGCTAAAGAATTTAACATTGAATTGTTGGTTGGGGTCTCTTATGGGATTATCCCGTGCCTTGTAATCAAAATTTCTTTTTCTTCAGTGACTCTTGTATTCCTGAACGGGTGGGAAAATATAGTTTCAGTGTGAAGTTATTCTGCCAACTTCTGTGCACTCTTCAGAACGTTTTGAAATCCCTCATTTTTATCAGTAAGACCATAGGTGTGACTTTGCTTTGTCCAGTTAATCCATTTCTCTAGATACAACAAGGTCAACACCTTGGCGTCTCTTGCTTATAAGATCTATTTGAAGCAGTATGTCATGCCATAATGCTAAGCCACACAGAAATTTGAAGTTATGTTTGTTTCTGGTGATTCCACTTCCCTCTGCCACTGTTCTCCCATGAACAGTTCCTGTCATAGCATTATCCTCCATAATGGCAACTATGGCATCATCTATCTTCCCAATTTGGTGTTTGATAGGCTTTATCGCCTCCGCTCGATTTTCCCATCATGTGGCACTCAGTGGTTTCAGTGTCAGAGAGGATGTTCCCAGATGTTGCTTCAAAATTTGCCATCAATGAGTTGATGCAGAGAAAAATACATAGATGCTCTGAATTACATTCAAAAATTCGGCAGCCTCACTAGAAGCTAATGCTGCATCACTGACCACCAAGTTCAATGAATGAGAACTACATGGGACAAAAAAAGCTCGAGGGTTTAACTCTCAGATCCATGTCTTTCCTCTTATGTTGGCACCATTATCGTAGCCCTGACCTCTCATATCAGCTATCGCAATTCCCGTATCTTCCAACTTTTTAAGAAGCACATTTTTCATACCAGCTCCTGTAGTATCAACATCAATAAATTCTAGAAAATGCTCTCTGACAGTCCCCATTGCAGGGACATTTTCACTAGGTTCAGTTGTTGTTACAAAACGAAGCATTAAAGTCATTTGTTCCGTGACAGGTGTGCAATCCAGAATAACAGAGTAATATTTTGCTGACTTCAGATCTGCCACAATCTTCTGTTTGACTTTTGTTGCTAGTAACTGTATGATCTCATTTTGAATTGTTTTTCCAAGGTACTAGTGTGTTTACATTTCTTGGGTGGTGATTCTTCTTAGATGCTCCTGGAGTACAGCATCAAACTCAGCCATCAGCTACACAATTTTAAGGAAGTTTCCATTGTTTGGCATATACAGCTGAACTGAAGCACCACGCAGTGCTAGATTTTGGGTAGCAAGCATTCTCACAATGGCAATGAGCCTTTTCAGAACATTTTGCCAGTAAAGAGACTCTGATGCAATTTTCTCTCGACGCATCCCCTGGGAGAGTTAGCATACACATTTTAAGAAAGAAGTGGGAACAGAATATCATGATTTCATGGCTCCAAGCTCTATGCAAATTCGTGTAAGGTTATAAGGCCATGTGAATGTGAATAGAAAAGAAAAGAAACAACTGTCTTCTTTCAGGGAAGCTGAATGCAAGTTTCTAGGTCCATGGTTAATTATGAAAAA
This sequence comes from Gopherus evgoodei, assembly GCF_007399415.2. Classification (NCBI taxonomy): domain Eukaryota; kingdom Metazoa; phylum Chordata; order Testudines; family Testudinidae; genus Gopherus; species Gopherus evgoodei. Next base: position 204,301,193 of record NC_044323.1, read on the forward strand.
CTATGCATGGAATACAAGTACCACAAAGAACTCATAAATGGCTGCAGCAGTTGGATGTTCACTTCAGAAGCTATGTGGCTTAGCATACAACACTGGTGCGGTATTTAGAATCCTACATCAGCCTGGTGATGCATATGACGACAGCATACAAGTTTAAGAAATCCACAATGCTCAAAATGCACCCAGAAAGAGACTGATTTCTAGATCACGACAAAGTAATAAATGGCACCACTTCTCATGAATACATTTACAGTTTCTAGGTCAACATGCTTTGGAATTATGATGAATCAATCATTTTCGGAGAGCATGTCTACACTGCCCCGCAATACAGTGTATGGGACTATGAACAGCAGTGTGCACCAAAGATTTGCATTGTAACTCTTCCATATGGATGCAGTGGGAGTGAACTAAATGATTCCTATTTACCATTAACGTTGTCCTCTTCCACATGGGGGAAATACAGTGCATTGCTATTCAAACTTTTATAGTCCAAACTACAAGGGAGTGTAGAAGACATGACTTAGTGTCAAAGAACCACCTCACTTGTGAACTATCCATGTTGCACAAATGTGTAAACTGATCTGCTCCACAAAACCATACCTGTTGAGTTTCAGATACATAGGATTGGTTTAGCTATGTTGGGGAGATGGCAAAAATTGAGCTATTGGAAGCAAGGCTTTCATTATTTCAGACCATATTACAATTCCTGTATAAAGAAAAGCAATTTTTTTTGTTTCCATACCACCATGCAAGAAGATTAATTACAAAAACAAAATCAAATCTTGTTTTCAAAAACAAAACTGCAACAACTGCAACAAATATAATCAAATAGGTATCTAATCACATTTAAAATAGTTCATGGTAGAAGACTGGCATAACTTGCAGTGGAATTTCTTTCAGTAGCTGGTCTGTCTGGACTGTTGGATGCAGTCTGTTTTGAATAATGGGAGATTGCAAGAGCTATCGGGAACATCTAGGTCAGTGGTTCTGAAACTGTGCGTCGGGACCCCAAAGTGGGTGACGACTCTGTTCTAATGGGGTCGCCAGGGCTGGCGTAGACTTGCTGGGGCCCAGGGCCAAAGTCCAAGGGCATGAGCACTGGGCGGCAGGGCTCAGGTTACAGGCCCCCTGCCTGGGGCTGAAGGCCTTAGGCTTTGCCCACCCACAGTGGTAGGGCTTGGATGGGCTCAGGCTCTGGTCCCTGCTCCTGGGGTCCTATACTAATTTTTGTTGTCAGAAGGGGGTCTTTGTGCAATTAAGTTTGAGAACCCCTGTTTTAGGTCTTGGTACCCCCATTCTGTCCACAGAAAAAGGAAAAATTCTATTTTACTAGTGAATTTTTATTTTAGAACCCTTCATGTCAGTATGCACAGGGAGCACTCCCCAACTCCTCCATGGCAACTGGAGGTATGAGTTCTTTGAGTTTGGTATTAGGATCCCCCTCAGGAAGAATTCTCAAAACATATGGCTTCCATGGCTTAAAAATACTAGCTATATAAAAGCTTAGAAGTGCTATTCAACTGAAACTATTTGCAGCCTTGACATGAAATGTTAGGGATTTCCTGGAGAAGCACCATCTTTCCCCTCTCAAAACTACTGAACAATCAGCAATAGCCAGGAAAAAAATACCCTGGACATAATTCAGTCCTCCAAAGTAGAGTCAGACTGTCTGACGTGGAGGCTCCAGGAATGAAAATTAAGAGGGAGTATTTCCCTTTTCTCAGTCCCCTCCATATCAAGCAATCTTCACAGCAGGAGACTGAAAGCAGTAAGTAAACCCTAGGGAGGGAGGGAGGGAGAGAGAAAGAGAGGACTCAGTTTACCTATGTAGAATTGAGAAAGGACTTAAGGGTTACTGTGGCACCTTGTTCTGAAACAACCTTCTACCAAATACTGCATTAGGGTGAGGATGCTGATTCTAAAGTATTTGATAAAGTATGTATGGGAGGCCCTGTAGAAGCCTTACAGGGCTCCTCATAAGATCTGTGTGATTTCCCTTCCCACAAAATCAGTTGCTCTTTTCATAGAGTGCATTGTAAAGAGACGAGTTGTACCGGAAACTTTGAATGCCTCTGCTATAAACATCTTTATTCTTCTGTAGACTCTGTTCACATCTAACTTCTACTTCCTTAGCAATGTTGGATTCAATCAGAAGGGAAAAATACTACTTCCTCTTATACAAGAAAGATTATGGTGACTTTGGGGGATGGAGCCCTGACTCTGTACAAATTATCATGTTTGACAGAATGAATGACTGAAGTTTCACTGAGAGCCAAACTCAAACCCTATTAGAAAAGATGGTTGTATGCAGGCAATACTCTTAATAAGATGAGGAAGAGAAGCTGAAAGGTGGTTTTATTAGGACTTGCAGTCTACAGATCAAGATCATGACAAGAACCGTCATATTGACAGAGGACTGATAAGAGTGCTGATGCTCTTTTATGGACTTCTATGTCACGGTGATTAGAGACTCTCATCGGTTTCTCACAGTGCAATATGACTGCAGATGCTAACTTGTCTTTACAAAGAAAATGGCCTTGGGCTCCATGTTCAGGCCATCTCGCAAACATACCAGATTTTCCTTTCCTTCAGCTGATGTGTGTCCCTTGTAACACCAACATCTAAAACCTGAAATGATACATGGACATAATATGTGAATTTCCTCTGAGATGCTAGGAGGGTTTTTATCACTTTCTGAGAATGAGAAGCTGTAGTTCCTTCCTCTCAGCTTCCCAGCTGACTAGTAAGGCAGCCCTGAATATTAGTTCAAGATAGGTCACTGTTGCACAATGTTTTGTGGTTGCATGTTGGGAGTCTGAAAGAAGATTCCAGTTACATCTAAATTAGGCCTGAGACCCAAGACCAGATGGTTAAAGAGAAGGGTATTATAATGACCATATCCTGCTCCTTCACAATTGTATCTACCATCTTCATGCTCAGTGGAGGGGGGGGGAAGGAATAGGAGATCTTTTAACACACTTCTGAGATAAGGAGACCACAGCTAATGCTTTCGAGTGTCTGTTCCTCACTTAGTACCTCTTTGCATCCAATTTTTAGCTGGAAAACCAACAGATACATCAGTAGGCTTCCAACCTGGCCTGTGATGCACCAACAGGCTAGCTGATCTAGTCTGCATTCCTTTGGACTCACTATGTCTCACTAAGCCAGTGCACCCCAATTTTCCTTCTAGGTGTAGAATCCTGAGGAAGAGTGGGAGCTTCTACTCAGGACATGAACTAGACTACTACTCTAAGCAGTGCTGAACATTTTCTGCCTTATTAATTATATACACACCATGTTTCTGAAAAAAGATCTGCTGGGAAATGGAGGGGTGAGCTTGATGGTCCATAGCATAAAACAGGTTATATTCCATGTTTCCTTCCTGGGCCACATCTGCCTCATCCTCTCTCCCCCTCCCCTGACAAAATATGTTCCCCCAACATGGCATCTGTTTTGGATTTCTCTCTGGACCAACTTCAGGTAGCTGGTAAACTTATTCTTCTTATTTAAGAACAGATGCTGGTATTGGATCTGGACCAAGGTTTTTATTTACTGATTTCCTGCAACTACAGGCTAAAAGCAAAGCAAGAACTGGGCCAGGTATCCAGACATTCATCATAAGGCCAACTAGCCCAGGAGCTGAATCAGAGATTATTTTGGGAGATGTGTGCTAATGCTTGGCAAAACAGACACTATCTTTTTCCATCTCTCTTCTGAAATTAAGATAGCTTTGAATGATAATTCAGATGCTGGTATTTTGTGAGGGCATTTTAACTTGTTCACTCAAAGCCACGTTTGTGAAGACTTAAGCCATGGCTAGTGGGCAATGCATAATATGAGGAAGTTGTCCAGACAAGGGAAAATTATTTATTTCACTTGAAGAAAGGGATGACAGAACCTTTGTAAATATCAGTGTAGAAGTTATGAATCCAAAAAGGGGGTATTCTGTTGAAAATGCTTCTTGTTGTAGCAGAACGTAAAGTAGTTGTGTGCCTCTCCCTGAACATATCTTCAGTAGATCTCCAGGAGATTTTCATATTCTAAAAGTATTGTAATATGGATTTCAGTATTTCTACCTGGAATACAGATCTCCTTACAGACTTATTGAGAACTCTGAGATCTAAAATGGGCTGCATGCCATTGCTTCTCTTTGTACCACAAAGAATCTTGAGTCCTTTCTAAAAATAAAAGTCTCTCTACAGAACTAGTTCTGTCATTCCGACGTGTAGGAGATGAACCATTATATCTTAATCTTCTGATGCTACAAAGGGTCTTGTTAAACATGTCAGTTTACTTTGGGGGGAAAAAGGATTAAAACTTTCTGATATGGTTCACTCCCAAATGGGGGTTCACCCTAAAATGCTCCTTGGAAAAGCCAAAAATAAGAAAGACACTTTTGCGACTGGATGGTTTCCAAAGAATCCAGTCTTGGTCTTCAAATTCTCTGGAAAAGCAGCAATGGCATCCCTTTCTAATGTGTAATCCTTAGGTTGGAACCCACAGAGCAATAGCTTCAAAGGGAAACACCTGCTGATAGTTCAAAAATACCTTCACTGGAAGCGAGGAGGTGGGCCACAGTGACTGCTTTGTCTTTATACTCCCCAAAGAGTTTACCAACAAAATATTTGGAAGGATAAATCAAGAGTTTAGCTGCAATTCCAGTTTCTTCAATTAGCGCCATAATTGCCCTCAGAACCCATCTTTGGAAGTTCTGAATATACAGCAAACTAGAAACAGTCCTGAAAAAGCTGTCAGGCAAATCTAGATGAAAGTAGATTATGTAGCTGGGTTGTTGTGTTTGTTTTTCGCAACATTCATAATTGATCTCCTAGTTGAGCACAGACCTCCATAGCAAGAGACAGTAGCACATACTCAGGCCTGAGGCTGCTGTATTCAAGTTTAGGCTGACTGATGACCTTATTCTCCTGTCTGGGTTTGGCAGGAATATTTCCTCAGCTAGTATTGTCTTTGCTCTTTACTTAGGAGCTTGCAGCAGGCTTAACGTTAGGCAGAGAACAATGACCTTTTAATCCTTCAGTACAAGTAGGCCTGAAGAGGGAATTCTTACTTCTTTTTACGTATACCCTCAAACCAAGTGAGGAAGAATGATACAGCTCTTCAATTTTGCAAGTTCTTTTTAAAATTCGGCATTTTTTGTTGTAAAAACATAAGTACTTGTTAAATTAGACTCCTATTGGTGCTTAATTCTGGGAAGTTTAGTTGCGAGTCCATGGTATCTCACTCAAAGCCCCAGCTTCAGAGATTTCTCCTTCTCTTTAGAGGTTCTGTAAATTAGAGACACTCTCATGAGAGATTTTAAGACATTGTGCTACCCCTCTAAGAGAGGACTGTAAGCAATATCCCTCACTACTCACTGGCCCAAACCTCAGAGAGGGAGGGAGCGTCAGAGTAATTACCAAGAAGACTGAAAGGACAGCCTGCAATCATGTATCCTGCATATCTCCCTAAGGAAATGGCAGCTACCTTATGGCCTCCTGTGGAACACTGGAGGCAAGGAAGGGAGAAGAGGTAGGTCCATCTCACAAGAAAGGGGATCTGAATCACTATGCTCCCTGCTGCTGGGCCTGGGCTAAGTGGGGAACATCTTCAGAGTATGAGTACACAAATGACTCATTGGTAGGAGGTGGTATATTTTATAGCAGCAGAGGCCTTGCAAGCAAAGCAGCTTGTGGGAAGAGGGGATTGCTTTGTGGCCTTCTCAACCATCTCAGTACAGACCTTTCATATATGTTGGCTAAGAGCAGGAATTTCTTCATCCTGATTTCCAGGGGAGGGCATGACCTTACTTTCCTCTATGATTCAAGAGGCTCCAGTGAAACTTTTCTGCTGGGTCTGCAAGCTGTGGGAATAGGATCCCTTGACTTGTGGAGAAGTGAAGGGGCACGTTGGGAGGAGCAGGGAGTACCCCTGGTTCCATGTAACTGATTGTGGCCTGGTCTCAGCGAAGGGAGCTTCACTTCCATGTGGTCCGATGAATTGTCTTGGCATGGCTCTTGCCTATACACCGGCAGAAGCCACGAATCACTGCATCCTAGTCAACCATCTTGGTGTGGACCTTCATCTACACCTTGTCTGTCAGGTTTCACTGTGGCCTGCTGCCTGTCTACCACTTCTGAGCTGGGAGGGGAGTAGAGATGCTGTCCTTCAAAGCCTCCTCAGGAAGAAAAAAGTGTTTTTTAAATATACGTTTTGGCTGAGTTTAGTAGTTTTGAGGGGGGGAAAATGCAAAGCCAGTGAGAATACAAGCACATATAGTTAAAAAAAGATAAGAATCATGTGAAATCTCTACTACAGAGGGAGACTTGGGGTCTGCCATACAGACTGCTTGGAAGAACAAAATTCTGGGAAATTGTTCCTAAGGGGCAGTCCTCATCCCAGGCTAAGAGCAAAAGATCCCATCTGCCTTTAGTTGCCATGGAGGTGAGGCATTCCAACTGTGAAGACTATCTGACATGAAGGGGACTGAGGGTATGTCTACATCTACAATTTTGCAGCGCTGGTTGTTACAGCTGTATTAGTACAGCTGTATAGGGCCAGCGCTGCAGAGTGGCCACACTTACAGCAACCAGCGCTGCAAGTGGTGTTAGATGTGGCCACACTGCAGCGCTGTTGGGTGGCTTCAAGGGGGCTTCGGGGAACGCGAGAGCAAACCATGGGGAAGCAGGTCTCCTTCCCCGGGTTGCTCCAGTGTTCCCCGAAGCCCCCTGCAAGCAGATCTCCTTCCCCACGGTTTGCTCTCGTGTTCCCCGAACCCCCGTGCAAGCAGGTCTCCTTCCCCGCGGTTTGCTCTCGCGTTCCCCGAACCCCCGTGCAAGCAGGTCTCCTTCCCCCGGGGAACGCGAGAGCAAACCGCGGGGAAGGAGACCTGCTTGCGGGGAGGGGGTTCGGGGAACGCGAGAGCAAACCGCGGGGAAGGAGACCTGCTTGCACGGGGGTTCGGGGAACGCGGGAGCAAACCGCGGGGAAGGAGACCTGCTTCCCCGCAGTTTGCTCTCGCGTTCCCCGAACCCCCCTGCAAACCGCAGGGAAGGAGACCTGCTTGGGGGGGGATTCGGAGAACACCGGAGCAAACCGTGGGGAAGGAGACCTGCTTGATTACCAGAGAGGTATCCTCAGGTATGCTGGGATACCTGCTTATTCCACGGAGGTCAAGAAAAGCGCTGGTAAGTGTCTACACTTGATTATCAGCGCTGGATCACCAGCGCTGGATCCTCTACACCCGAGACAAAACGGGAGTACGGCCAGCGCTGCAAACAGGGAGTTGCAGCGCTGGTGATGCCCTGCAGATGTGTACACCTCCTAAGTTGCAGCGCTGTAACCCCCTCACCAGCGCTGCAACTTTGTGATGTAGACAAGCCCTGAGAAGCAGTCATATTTCAAACCATAAACTAGATCAAGAAGGTAGTGCTCTGCTCTGCCAGGAGCAACCAAAAGTTGTCATCATTAGACACTGAACCCTCTAGTCAGGCGGTGCACCTACAGCAGTGCTGCCAAGTACACTGCTACCACATGTAGGAGACAGGAGGAAACTGCTGAAAGGAATAATGAAAAGGAGACAGAAGGAAACAACTGGGTAGATAAATTTAGGCCCAAGTATGCAGTATCCAGAAGAGGGGCCCAACCCACCAGATAGCATGTCTATAAAACCTAAATAAATACTAAAGAGAAGTACATATTCGTACTGAGAATGTGCCTTTGATATATGCTTAAAATACACACAAACCTCACTGCAGTTTAATATAACCCACCATCAGTAAGCAGGGTAATAAAGTCTTGAATGCGGAATCTGGAAAAAATAGTATGTGATAATGTAACTAAAGATGGTATTGTAACATATGTAGGACTTCTGTTGGGGAGGTTATTAATTTCATCATTCAGGGTTTACTTTTATCAATTCGTGAGTTTTATGTAGCTGTCCAAAAAAGTTGGGGCGTTCCAGGGCAGTATCTTTGTATTTACTGTAAAAGGGTATTTTTTTTGTAAGGTTCCCTGGTGCACTTTAATGTAGTACTGTTTCAAACAGAATTATGATAAAGCACACTAGGGAACCTATACTGCACACCAGCAGAGTCTACATGGACCAATTAATAAGCAACATGTGATTGTACTTTAAATGTGGACTATAAGAGTATGATTTCTACTGTTCCATGTAGATAAGCCCTTAGATAAAAGTAACCATTTCCTATATTTTTCCAACTTTTATCCAATAAACACTGATTTCTTTTTCTTTTTGTGCAATGGGGCGTTTTATTGGTGTTTATGGGTTAAAACCAAAAATGAGACCCCCTATACACATGGTGCAAGGGAACCAAAGTAAGGTTGCTCAGGAACATTAATTGTAGCATTTCCTAACTCAATTGTTTGACTTTGCAAACTTAACATTCTTTTAATGTGTTTTTTTTTTAAAGTACATATAGTACTGTAAATTTACTCAGCTCATGGCAAACACAGAACAGCTAGGGATATCAATACTGCAACCTGGCAATGGGTCTGATTCTCAGGTAATGATTTTAGAAGTCAGGAAAACACAACAGGAGCCTGAAATGACAGTAATGGAGCGACACTACATCATAAATGGAGCAGTGGGAGCAAGCTAAAACAACACTTTAAGCAGTTTGTTTCATAAAGATTTCCGTAAAAAAGAAAATCTCAACGGCGTGCCAGTGAATGACTCTCAAAATCAAAAAAGTAATGGAGGAAACTGAGGGATGTTCCTGAGGATCAGTAGGACTCTAACATGGGTCGGCAACCTTTCAGACGTGGTGTGCCGAGTCTTCATTATTCTCTCTAATGTAAGGTTTTGCATGCCGGTAATACATGTTAATGTTTTTAGAAGGTCTCTTTCTCTAAGTCTATAACATGTAACTAAACAATTGTTGTATGTAAAGTAAATAAGGTTTTTAAAACATTTAAGAAGCTTCCTTTAAAATTAAACTAAAACGCAGAGCCCCCTAGACTAGTGGCCAGTCCCGGGCAGTGAGAGTGCCACTGGAAAAATCAGCTCGTGTGCCGCCTTCGGACAAGAGACACCATTACCAACATGAGCACCATCTGTGATCTCAGAACAGGCCACTGAATGAATGGACAGGAAAAACTACTATCACATCCTTAGAAATGAGAAGTTGCAATTGCACATGTTGCACCTCTTCTGCAGTTAATTTGTGGCTGTTAGTGTCCCATCAATCTAAAAACTAGTCTGATTTTTTTTAAAAAAGAGCTAAACAAGGAAATAAAGCCTCTAAGGCCAGATCTATGCTATAGACCTATATTCACATAATTACATAACAACACAGTTACAACGACCTAGTGCCCCCACACCCCTGGTGTAGACAGCGCTATGTCAACAGGACAGCATCTACTGTCAGTGACAGATACAGCCTCTCAGGGAGAGAGATTAAATCAAACCCACAGGAGAAACTCTTCCAATCGGCATAGGAATGTCCTCACTTAAGCACTAGAGCACTGTATCTGCATCAGTACAACTGTGTCAATGCAGTGTTTAAGTGTAGATCTTCTGCCCTAAAACTTACTGACATTAGAAATGGAAAAGGCCTATTAGATCATCTATCCCAGCACCTGCCACGTAGAACTGATCCCCACCATAGGATTTTAGCTGCTTTCCACAGTCCACTTGCAATTTAATGATGAAGCAGGCCTTCACCATTTCCCTTGGGTGACCGTACAGTTGTCTAAGTAGCAACCTAGTAGCTGGTAGAATGTGCATCTTTTCTTGTTTTTATCCTACTATAACTAGCTATATGTCCCTTTGGATCACTTCAAATTTTTCATGTTCCATTAAGTTTGTGTTCATACTTGTAAGCAGCTATTATCTCCCTTTTAAAATTAGCTCAGGCTCAAAGTTGGCCAAGGATCTAGTAATAAATCTATCTGTATACATCTTTTACCTTACATTTAAAATTGTACGGAAAGGGAAAAAGGGAAAGGGACCATATTCCTGTTTTGTCTTTGTTCAATGCCTATCACAATGGGATCCTGGTCTTTGGCTAGGGTTTCGAGGTTCTAAGGTAATAAAAAGTAACCAAGCAGCTTTTGGACATCAGTGCAATGCATAATTTGAGGTCCTTCCATTCCTGTGATTTAAGATTTTAATCAAAGCAATAAAAACTTTATTCATGCCATCGACATCTGTTTGCAGAACACTGTAAATATGTAATACACAAAGTTAATATCTGAGATAATGACAAACTATTTTTTGCAGTTGACCTTCCATTTTCAAGCTGTTGCATTTAAAAGCCAAAACAACCCTCCTTCCCATTCCAAAATAAAATAAATAAGAAAGCTTTTATCTATATTTCAATAATTAAAAACATAGTTATCTCTATTAGAAATTTGTTTCTTTTCCCTTAGTATTTGCTGCCACCATCAGGATCAAAGGTATAATACAAATTGGGTATGTGCATTTACTACGACCAAACTTTATATTTTCTTCTTATGCTCTGATCTTCCCCACTGAGCCTCAAAGAGGTGCAAGGAAGGAAAGAAGGAAGGAGGCATGAATAAGTAGGGCAGACATCAGAGTATGGTCTTTTCAAACCAGCCAAGATACTTTTACCTATCTGTCATTCCACACAATCCCAGTTGCTTCTGCCACATTTATGTGCTATCACAGCAACCAAATTTTGACCGAAAGAGCCTTCCTAATGCACTGGCTCAGCGTTCCACATGCCCGTTTAGACCATTTGGTAAACTAGAACAATTGATATCGCTATTAGTACTCTGTTAGCTGCAGAAGCACCTCAATCTTGTATTGCCAAACTTGTTTTAAACTGAGAAGAGATTACTCAATTGTGCAGTAACTGCAGTTCTTCAAGATGTGTGTGCCCCACTTCAGATATGCCTCTTGAGCCCTCAGATTTTTCTGCTAGCAGTTCCTGGTTGGCCTCCACATATGCCCTATGCCTCTTCTTGCTAGGCATCAAGATTATAGAGGGACATGCAGGTCAATTGCCCTCAGTTCCTTTTCCACCTGAATGTCGCCACAGAGACAAGTGTGAAGCAGAGGGAAAGGAAGAGCACCCATAAGGATACACATCTCGAAGAATTGCAGTTACTGCACAAAGTGAGTAACCTCTTCTTATTCTTCAAGAAGTGACCACTTCAGGGGACTTCCAAGCAGTTTCCTCAAAGTGAGTTTGGGAATTGAATCTAAGGGTATGTCTACATCTACAATTTTGCAGCGCTGGTTGTTACAGCTGTATTAGTACAGCTGTATAGGGCCAGCGCTGCAGAGTGGCCACACTTACAGCAACCAGCGCTGCAAGTGGTGTTAGATGTGGCCACACTGCAGCGCTGTTGGGCGGCTTCAAGGGGGGTTTGGGGAACGCGAGAGCAAACCGCGGGGAAGCAGGTCTCCTTCCCTGGTTTGTTCCAGTGTTCCCCGAACCCCCCTGCAAGCAGATCTCCTTCCCCGCGGTTTGCTCTCGCGTTCCCCGAACCCCCCTGCAAACCACGGGGAAGGAGACCTGCTTGCACGGGGATTCGGGGAACGCGAGAGCAAACCGCGGGGAAGGAGACCTGCTTCCCCGCGGTTTGCTCTCGCATTCCCCGAACCCCCCTGCAAACCGCGGGGAAGGAGACCCGCTTGGGGGGGGAATTCGGAGAACACCGAAGCAAACCGCGGGGAAGGAGACCTGCTTGATGACCAGAGAGGTATCCTCAGGTATGCTGGGATACCTGCTTATTCCACGGAGGTCAAGAAAAGCGCTGGTAAGTGTCTACACTTGATTACCAGCGCTGGATCCTCTACACCCGAGACAAAACGGGAGTACGGCCAGCGCTGCAAACAAGGAGTTGCAGCGCTGGTGATGCCCTGCAGATGTGTACACCTCCCAAGTTGCAGCACTGTAACCCCCTCACCAGCGCTGCAACTTTGTGATGTAGACAAGCCCTAAAACTGAAAACAGTACAACTGTACCCACAGCCACATTAGATCTCATGGCATGGATTAAAGTGTAGCGCTTTGAAAAATGTATGTACTGAAGCCCATGTAGCAGCCTTATAGGGGTCCAAGGACTCGTTTGAATTGTCTGAACCAAACCTGACAAGATTATGAGACTCTCTAAGGAAAGGCAGGCTGTCTATGAGTCCAAAGAAGCCCATATAATAACATGAATCTACTTTAAAGGCACTAACACAGATTTCCTTACATTTACCTGAATATCCAACTGTTGGAACAGAGCTAGCGTTGTCTGCATGGACAATAGTACTGCTTCGTAAGAATGGCCTTTGAGTAACCAGTATCATCATGGTACTGGAAGACCAGAATCACCTCCTGTCGGAGGTACTACCACCAGGACCTGGAGAACAAACTTGGGGCAGAGGAGAGATCGAAGGGAAACACACTGTATTGGAATGATTCTGGCCTATAGTGAATTGCAGATATTTTCTATTTAATGCATGTATCATTATATGGAAATAGGCTTCCTGTAGGTTGAGGGCCGAAAACCAATCCCCCTTCTCCAGTGAAGGAATTATAGCTACTAGAGTCAGCATCCTGAACTTATGAAGCTTACAAACTTCTTTAAAAGTCTTAAGAGTTAAGGTCATTCTCCACCCTCTGTCCTTCCTTGGTCTGAGGAAATACTTTGAGTAAAACCACTTACCCCGTGAGAGGGAGGGATCAGGTCAATTGCACCTAACCAGAGAAGAGAGTTCACCTCCTGTCATAACAAAGCTCAACGAGTCCCTGAAGAGGAACAGGGAAGGGGAGCTGAAGGGAGGTAGTGACAAAGTAGATGGTATAGCCAAGAGTTATGACCTCTTTGACCCAGCTGTCTGTAGTAATCCACCCCCAGGCATGTTGGAAATGGAAAATGTGGTCCCCAAAGGGAAGGTGGTGGACAAATGCGTGCAGCTGTAAAACCAGAGATGTGGGATGATTCGAACCCTCAACCAGCCCCTCAAAACTTCTGCTTAGAAGACAGTTGAATGGTTGTGGAGGGTGGGTGGGCAGCGTCTCTCTCTGAAACTTGTGTGTCTTTTCCTGGAGCACTCAGAGGTTCTATGGACTCCAAAGAACTGAGCAGGATGCAGTCTCTGGGCAATTTGTGACCTAATAAACAGTCTCTTATTTGTAAATATATATATGCCCAGGGAACATAAAGTAACTCTAGAGTATATACAAGGATTCCTCCGGGATCTCTGAGAAAAGCCTATAACTGTCAATGGGAGATCTTTAAGGATGTTCTGTGGCTCTCTTGGAAACCTTGAGAGTTGAAGCCACGGTGTCTTGTACATAAACTATCACTGTGGAGATGGACCTGACAGTAGCATCTAACGATGCTTGAAGAGTGGTCCTGGCCAACAACTGGCCCTCTGAAATGATGGACTGGACTTTCTCCATGTATTCTTGTGGCTGGTTTTCAATGAAGGCCACCAATATATTATAGTTTGTGAAATTGAATTTGGTCACAACTGCCTGATAGTTTGTAATCCTGAACTGCAGGGTTGCTGACAAACAGGTCTTTCATTCAAATGGATCCAATCTCTTCTGGTCCTTATCAAGTGAAGCAGACCTGGAGAAGTGCTGCCTGCCTAGCTCGTTTTCGCACACTACTAGAGAGTTAGGTGAAGGGTGAGAGAACAAGAAATCGAAGTCCTTAGGGCAATGGTCCCCAATGCGGAGCCCGCGGCGGCATCTTAATGTGCCCACGTCCTGGACCCCAGGAGAGCACGCGCCAAAATGCCGCAGAATTTCAGCGGCATTTCGGCAGGGACGCCTCTCGATGACGATGCTTGTTGCCAACAAGTGATGTCATTGCGAGGTGTCGCCCTCAAATTTCGGCGGGGACGCCTCTGAATGACGCTGCTTGCCGTCGCCCGCCAGACGAAAAGATTGGGGACCACTGCCTTAGGGGGAACAAAATACTTATAGTCCAACCTTTTACACATTGGTGGAATAGTAGCAGATGTTTGCCACAAAAGTTTTAGCTGGATCCAGGAGCACCTCATTGCTGGGTAATGCCACCCTCGAGGGTGTTGCTGACTGTAGGATACTCAGCAGGTTGTGTTGTGAACCCCTACCTATTTGATTGGAATTTGAAGAGAGCATCAGCTACCCTCTTTATGACGTATTGAAATTGCCAAAAATAGTTGGCCAGAGAAGTGATGGAGGCATAACCACTTCATCTGGAGATGAGGATGAGATGGGCGTTTGAGGAGTGGCTTCCGTCTGTGCTGGCCTCTTGTTCCTCAAATGCCCCCTCCTGTGGGGGAGGGGAGGAGTGGTTGGGGAGGACAGGACTGAACAATCCTAGTCTGCCTTTGAGATAGAGAACTGCTGTCAGTTAGCAACCCAGGGATCCCAATGTGGCCCATTGGGGGAGGCCCATACAGGAGTGGGAGTGACATATAGCATTGCTTCCACCACCTTGATAACAGTTGCAATCTTCCCTGTGACTGTCAAAAAAATGGGTACATAGGGAACCCTGGATTGAAACAGAAGAGACTGACTGGAAGTGCTATTTATCCTCCTCAACACTGTCCAAGAGAGGAGCCCCCACAGAAAATAGAGGAGAATCCTGAAGTACCAGAGGATAATAGCAGTCTGGAGATCGATGTATTGGTACAGAAAGATGCTCGGTACCCATGAGGAGCAGGGTTCTTGCTTATCCAATATGGACAGATCCCTTGTACATGTAAACTCTTGCAGTACCAAGTAGGGAACTGGTACTTATGCAGTAACAGAGGACTCAGTAGCTGAAGCGGATGGTGCTGTCCATGTCAGAGGCATACCAAAGTAAGTGCCAATGGAGTCTAGTGTCATCACTTGCTCGGTATCAATGATGCTAAATGGGTAGGTGATGATGGTGGGACTGAGCCTGATGGTACCAAACTGGGGTGCTTATACTTACTTTCCTTGTCCCTGGTAGAAGGTATTGAAATCCCGTCAGAGCAATGCCTCTCCCTTGAGCTCAGGGGCTGTTTCCACCAGTACCAGAAGAGTCTCCAACTCAACAGTATCAAGTTGGGATGTCAAGGCTTCAGAGACCATAGATCTCACAGGGGATCTGGGTGTTTTCAGAGCAAAACTACCTCAGATCAGATCTGTGCTCCTCTTTTTTGGGAGTCCTCTCAGAAGCCTCTAATAACCTCCCCTTCTTAGGGGATGCCTGCACCAAGGTGGAAGTGGGGGCTGGATCTGTCCAGAGACAGATGTCTCCTCGGCTGACCCAGACACCAGTCGAAATGGGCATCTTATCATTGACAGTCTGAACTTAATCTTTCTTGCCCTCAACTTTAAGACTAGGCAGAAATTACATTTCTGGGAGGAGTGGGACTCCTCCAAACAGATACCTTCAGAATGGCCACCACTCACAGGTGTAGCCTCTCACCAGAAGAAGCAGCTTTTGAAGCCTGAGGAACCAGGCATGCCCTGCCAAGATGACAAAACCCCCTATAGGGTCACCCTGGGGGCTCCACTGTGCACACTGCCCCCACAGCTCCCACTGGCTGGGAACCACAGCCAATAGGAGGCACAGGAACAGTGCCTGCAGACAGGGCAGCATACAGATCTCCCTGGCTGCACCTCTGTGTAGGAGCTGAAGGGACATGCTGCTGCTTCGGGGAGCTGCTTGAGGTAAGCACTGCCTGAAGCCTGCACCCTGAGCATCTTCCCATGCCCCAACCCCCTGTCCCAGCCCTGATCCCCCTCCTGCCCTCCAAACCCCTCAGTCCCAGCCCAGAGCACCCTCCTATACCCCAAACTCCCCAGGCCCAGCCCCCCAGCACCTCATCCCTCCTGCCCCAGCCCAGAGCCCCCTCTCACACCCTGAACTCATTTCTGGCCCCATCCCAGAACCTACACCCCCAACCAGAGCCTTTACCCCCTCCTACACCCCAACCCCAATTTTGTGAACATTCATGGCCCACCATACAATTTCTACTCCCAGATATCAGAGGGGTAGCCGTGTTAGTCTGGATCTGTAAAAGCAGCAAAGACTCCTGTAGCACCTTATAGACTAACAGATGTTTTGGAGCATGAGCTTTCGTGGGTGAATACCCACTTCATTGGATGCATGTAGTGGAAATTTCCAGGGGCACGAATATATATGCAAGCAAGAAGCAAGCTAGAGATAACGAGGTTAGTTCAATCATGGAGGATAAGGCCCTGTTCTAGCAGTTGAGGTGTGAAAGCCAAGGGAGGAGAAACTGGTTTTGTAGTTGGCAAGCCATTCACAGTCTTTGTTTAATCCTGAGGTGATGGTGTCAAATTTGCAGATGAACTGAAGCTCAGCTGTTTTCGTTGAAGTCTGGTCCTAAAGTTATTTTGCTGCAGGATGGCCACCTTAAGATCTGCTATAGTGTGGCCAGGGAGGTTGAAGTGTTCTCCTACAGGTTTTTGTATATTGCCATTCCTAATATCTGATTTGTGTCCGTTTATCCTTTTCCGTAGAGACTGTCCAGTTTGGCCAATGTACATAGCAGAGGGGCATTGCTGGCACATGATGGCGTATATTACATTGGTGGACGTGGAGGTGAATGAACCGGTGATGGTATGACTGATCTAGTTAGGTCCTGTGATGGTGTCGCTGGTGTAAATATGTGGGCAGAGTTGGCATCGAGGTTTGTTGCAGGGATTGGTTCCTGAGCTAGAGTTACTATGGTGTGGTGTGCAGTTACTGGTAAGAATATGCTTCAGGTTGGCAGGTTGTCTGTGGGCGAGGACTGGCCTGCCACCCAAGGCCTGTGAAAGTGTGGGATCATTGTCCAGGATGGGTTGTAGATCCCTGATGATGCGTTGGAGGGGTTTTAGCTGAGGACTGTATGTGATGGCCAATGGAGTCCTGTTGGTTTCTTTCTTGGGTTTGTCTTGCAGTAGGAGGCTTCTGGGTACACGTCTGGCTCTGTTGATCTGTTTCCTTGTTTCCTCGTGCAGGTATTGTAGTTTTGAGAATGCTTGGCAGAGATTTTGTAGGTGTTGGTCTCTGTCTGAGGGGTTAGAGCAGATGCGGTTGTACCTCAGAGCTTGACTGTAGACAATGGATCGTGTGGTGTGCCCAGGATGGAAACTGGAGGCATGAAGTTGGCATAGCAGTCGGTAGGTTTTCGGTATAGGGTGGTGTTAATGTGATCATCACTTATTTGCACCGTGGTGTCTAGGAAGTGGACCTCCCGTGTAGATTGGTCCTGGCTGAGGTTGATGGTGGGGTGGAAGCTGTTGAAATCGTGGTGGAATTTTTCCAGAGAGTCTCCTTCCCATGGGTCCAGATGATGAAGATGTCATCAATGTAGCGTAGGTAGAGATGTGGCCCTCAGACCCAAAAGTTTGCCCACCCCTGTATTAAACCCATATACTGTCCAGATTTGACCAGGACAGGACGGTACTGCTCCGGAGTCCCAGGCTGGGAAGTGATGGTTAGACAGCCTGCATGTAACTGCAGCTGTGTCCCCCTACCTGTGTGAATGTTGATGAAAGTGCAGGCTAGAGGGCTTTGCAGCTTGTCACAGCAGTATAGTGTAAGAAGACACCAGGCTGGTGGGTCAGGGATCTCAGTGGTATCCCAGTTCCAGGTGGGAGCCCAGGGGGAACCCATCACACTGATATAAAAAAAAAATTAAATGCCCCAAAGCTTTAACACAAATTAAAGTTGCCCAGTGGTGCCTAGCAGCCTTCCAAAATGTGGAGGGCAGCTAAACTTAAGCCTCTGAAACCCAGAAAATATGAAGTTAAGGTACATTCCACCCCTGGAATGCAACTGTAATTCTGCCATCTAAGCAATACCCCACACGCTAGCATTCTACCTCCCATGGTACAGAACATCTTGAGATATAGCACATGAGCACCAGGGCCGGCTCCAGCCTTTTTGCCGCCTCAAGTGGCGAAACAAAATAATAAAAATAAATAAAGCCGATGGGTGGCAACTCAATTGCGCCACTTCATTTTCTTGGGTGGCAATTCGGCGGTGGATCCCTTGCTCCCTCTCTTCCTCTTTGGCGGCAGCTTCAAGAGGAAGAGAGGGACCGAGGGACTTGCCGCCGAAGTGCCACCCCTTTCCATTGATTGCCCCAAGCACCTACTTCCTTCACTGGTGCCTGGAGCCGGCCCTGATGAGCACTGTAGGACAAAGTCTAGCACCGCCTCTCTGCTACAGCAAAACTTGGGGTTTAGGTCTGATATAAAACAAAAACTACCTACGTGTGGCCTACACTCAAACACTGAGGCTGCTGCACACAAACCACCCTAGCTTCGCTAAATGTTATATCGTCACCTTTGCCCTCAGAATTCCTTCTGAAACATTGCCTTCACTTACCCATCAGTAAGCGCTAAGATCAGTCATTTATACCGCCAAACTGCTGACACACCTCATTGCAAGATACCCTTACGTACCTTTGAGGATACAACCTACAAAACTCAGCGCTGATATGAGGCATAGTTGATCCTTTGAAGTACACATGCACCTCCTGTCATATCACAGTAACAGACCTGCTAAGTTGCACCCACTAATACAGCTACACCTAAACATAGCGAAGGCAGTTAGTATGCCCGCAGATCAATGCTGCAATTCAAAGTACAATACAGATAATGGCAGATTCGCTAAGAACCTCCTCATAGCTACTGACTACAGTGGCACCTTCCTTATTGAACCACTCCCAGTGGCTATTGCCAGCTTCAGAGGGTAGAGTTACGGTTGTGATGCAGGGTTGGCGTGCATCTAAATTTTGTATTTCCTGTTTTGCAGAGGTTTAAGTTTAGCCTCACTTCACATTTTGGAAGGCCATTAGGTACCACTTTGCAACCCTAACTCTATGTTAATGAAATTTTTTGCATTTAATATAGCCCACTTTGGCATCTGAAACCCATAATCACATATGGCTTGCTGTACTTGCAACATTACTGGTGCTTGGACAACAGCACATGTTGACAACAGATGGAGTCCAGGAGATCGTCCTCTCAGCATACTGCCAGTTGGCCAGAGGCTGATATCAGACTTCTGTTGGACCTCTGGCATCAGGCCAGTAGGATGTAAGATTTTGGGAGCAGAACCTGAAATTTACACCACATATCAATACCATCTCCAAGAAGTTGGCAGAAGGAGGAATCCACCACATAGGATCTCAATGCAGGGAGAAAATTAAGTCCCTGAAGAATCTGAACTGGCACACAGAGAACCACAATGCCTAGTGTGATGACTCACTGCTCGAGAACATGCGCATTCTATGAAGAGCTGTACCAGGTATCCAGCAGCACTCCAAACATGGAACTTGTGTAGACACTGGATGGGTTGAGGACAATTTAGTCAGGGACTGGTCCTGCTTTGACCAGGGGACTGGACTAGATGACCTCTTGAGGTTCCTTCCAACACTGATATTCTATGATTCTATGACTCTTCAGGCAGGGTTTGTAGTTTGTCAGGGGCAAAAGACCTAGACCAGTTGGATTAGATACCCAACCCAGAGGAGATGGAGCAGACACCGGCCACTTCTAGGCACTGCCAGTCTGACCTTAGGCCAGAATCTCAGATCTCTCTGGGAAAGGGACTGAGAACAAGACCAGGGAGGAAGCAGTGGAGATATCAGCACCTCAGCTGGTTAAGATGCAAACTGCCATTTTTGTTACTGGGGAATATTACAACATAAGGGCAACCTTTACCTACTTATGACAATCTTATTACTGTAACGAAGGATATTGCATGCTAGGGGGTGGGCTTTTTATACAGTGAATGATTTTAACTTCAATTGAGAGCAAATATACCTCCATTTTCCCTATTCCACCTTCCAGCCCAACCACATGGAATTCAAGATGGATTCCAAGCAGGAAGAAAAAAGGTTAAATGTGATTTATTGTGGCACATATTGCTGCATACAGAGCAGCCAGTGATTATTAATACAAGCCATGCAACGACTGCAAACTCAGGGACAAACATACTTGTATAAATATATAGCAGTGCTTTTTCCTCACACTGGTTCTAGCATTACAGTGTTTTCAGAGGCAGCCTAGATATTAAGTTCACTACATGAACTCTGGTGGTATTAAGTCCAGAACATTTGCAGAGTCCCTTAGTACTACCAGTCCAGCATCTGGCTACCACAAGGGGAAAGGGAGAGGACTGCAGTGGCACATTTGTAGTGGTTCTATGCTGGTGCATCCTAGTTTAGCACCTTGAATTTCGGTCCACTCCTGGTAGTGTTGCATAAGTCAGCAGGAACTCCAAACATTCAATGAGGTAGCTGGGCAGGACCTCCTTGCACCTCATTAATTTGCCCATCATGTACCAAGAGATGAAAGAGCTCCATGACACCGAGATTTCTATCAGAGGCTTGAAATAACTTCTGTTTTCCACTCAGGAATCTCCAGCAAGTTCACATCTTCCAATGCCACCACAGCCTGAAATAATGTTAAGACCATTCATAGTAATGTTCCTGTCCCACAAAAGCCATTTTTTTCCTTTTAATAAATATAAAGTGCTTATTACTGTCTCACTGCATATATTGTGGGAACAATACACACACTGATAATGTGCATTTCTATACATGCGACATTGTACTTCATTGTTTCACTTGAATTCTCTTTGCATTCTAGTTTGGAACAGCTGACTGTGTTAAATTTTGTTGTTCAATCCTTTGTGGTGAGTACTTGGGAAAAAAGAGAACTTCAAAGCAAGTATTTCAATAAAGCAGATATGGCAAACAGATATAGTGCATTAATGCTAACAATACATGCAGTTGATTATACCACAATAAATGGATACCATGTAGTAAAGTTGTACTCACATTATCTCGTTCTATTTCCCCCTCCAAAGCAAGGATGTGAAAACAAAAGGGATCCCTCTGATTTCCCTTGCTTACACAGACCCAACCCCAGTTATCAGAGGAGCACTTTCTGGCTGCTTGCACAGAATCTGTAAAGCAGCATAATCATGGATTCATTCCTGGCCAAAGTATTTCTCTTTACTCTAGCACACATTGTACTGTGCACTGCATACCTGAACAATATAAATCGTACTATATGCACAGCAGTCCAAACAGTTTTGTAGGCTGTGTCATCTTACCTTCAGTCACTCAAAGGTGCATTCCATCACCATCTTACACCTGCTCAGCATGTAATTAAACCTTCAGTCAGGTGCTTTCATATCTGGGTAGGGCTTCCTGAGCCAGAGCAGAAAATGATGTTTTGGGAGACTCAATCTAACAGTGGGCATAGACACCCCATTAACATCCATACTAATAGGTAGGAACAAAGTTCAAAACTGTCCAAATTCAAGAATCAGTACTCTGCCTGTGAATCCCAAGCAGCTGTCCATTAACCTCCTTCTCTGGTCCATCAAGGCCTGCATAATGAGGGAGTAGTATCCTTTCCAGTTTACATAAACATGTGCACCTTGGAGGACAGCAGTTAAAAGGACGCTTGTGTCCTGGGGGAGTGTGCTGTGTATGCATGGCCTGAGCATAACCCATTCACTCAAAGTTCACTATTATTTTGAGGACATTAACAACCTTCACAACCACTGTAAACCACATTAACAACTGCATGGCAAGCCTATGCCAAAATGAAAACCAACAGTGTAGTTGTCCACACCAAACTGATTAGCCATCAACCTACTGCAATCTGGGGTAGCCAGATTCCTGACTGTAGTAGCAGCCCACTTCTGGGCACACGTATACTCACTCATCTGTGTCTGCTGGCACTGAAGGCCTGGGACAAGTTCCTCACACAGCTCTACAAATACAGCCTTCCTTTTGCGGAAGTTCTGGTCATCCTAGGTCTGTATGATGTTGTCCCACCACTCTATGCTTGCTGTCCTTGCCCCGAACCACTGTTCAGTATAGTGGGAATGAATCCACAGCTATTAAAACCTGCATCAACAGTATGCACTCCTCCATGTGTGCATACACCTTGTGTGATCTCATTAGCAAAGCAGGTCACCATTTTCTCAGGGGGACAGATCAGTGCCAAAAAGCCCTCAATCTCGTCTCCTACCATCTTCTTACTCTTCCCAAAATGAAGGTTGAATTAATGCCAACAGCCAATATAAGTCACTGCTCCTAGTTGTATCTGTGTTTTGCCATCAGAACGAAAGCCAAAAGTGGCATATACTTTAATGAGTCAGTGGACTCAGGACCGCTTCTGCACAAGTGGCCAGCCAAGTCTCCCACCATACACTGAAAGAATTTACAGACTTCTCACATGAGTTCTGAGCTAAAAACCACAGGATATGGTCCCATAAGGTCTAGAGCTCTACACAATGACAACAGAACCAGTGTGGATGCAAGTATGGCTCTGCACTGTGGCTACTCTCTGCCCAACCTGAGACACCTGTAGAAGTGCTGGGCACTCACAACTGCAAATGAAGTCAATGCAAGCTATTCTTTGAACATATGAAGTGCTATAGGAATGATCAGTACTAAAGAAAAAAAAAAGCTGTAGGCATCTCGAGTTGGGCATTCAAACATAGCAGAAACTTGACAATTTTGGCATTATTTATATCAATATTATCATAGCACCTAGAAGCCCCAGTGATGGAACGGGACTCCATTGTGCTAGGCACTGTATAAACAGAATGAAAAGGGAGTCCTTGGCCCAAAGAGCTTACAATCTGAGTATAAGACAAGACATAACGGAGAGATACAGACTGACAAGGAGTACATGAAAACAATGGAGTTTATTTATTTAGCATCTGCACAGTCGTCTAGCCAAGCGATGGGATCTTCAGTGGCATGATGCAGTTCTTCTAGGCCACTGCTGAATGCCTGCTGACTAGGTTCATTGACAGGTAGCTGGATACCTACTTAAAGTGGCCAGAGCACCTTTGGAGAAACAGGTGCAAAGACAAGTGAGAAATGAATGGCATAAGTTTAAACGGGTACACCAGATCAGAAGCTGCCCAGAACCATTCACTGTAATACAGCTGGGATGCAGGAAGAAAAAGGATAGTTTTGTAGTTAAAGCTCTGACCTGGGATGCCAGGGAAAGGTCTCTCCCATAGATTGTGTAATGTTGAGGAAATCATTTAAAACCAAAAAGTTTTCAGAGGTAACCATTAATTGTGTTTTATTCAGATACCTATGGCCCTACTTTCCAAAGTGCTAAGCATTAAACTCCAAAATGAAACCAATGGAGATTTCAGAGTTGCTGAAAACCTCAAAGAGTTGACCATAGGCATTTCAAGTTGAGCAACAAGAAGTGGGGCATCCAAAAATTAGTGGACATTTCTCAAAACGTTTACCTCATTCTCTCTGAGTCTTTGCATCTGTTAGAACAAGAATTCTGCTAGACTGACAACCTTAATTCTGAAATTTTTAAAATGTTGCATACTTTGCAATTTTAACATTTAGTGTAGGTTGTTTAACTAGGAAGTTTTGTACTTCTGTGTATTTTGTGCACACATGCACAATTTATTGATTTGCAACCTAAAGAAACAAATATCGAGGGCTTCACACATCTGTGTAATTCAATAGTCAATTAAAAACAGTGACAAATAACCTATTTTTTAAGTTAAAGTTTCCTGTATATTTTAATTCATGGGATCTGTTTTAATATCTCTTTGTAAAGAAATTGCAGGTTTCCTGTAGAGGAAGACTCCTGGGGTGGAGAATTAATTAGAATGCTAGAAAACCTAGCTCTTGCAAAAGTATTTAGATACCCATGAAGGGAGGGACTTCCTTTTGAAGTAGTAAATAAGTTGCCAGCCACACACAGGGTCAAGAGAGATTTTTCAAACAGTCCAGTAATATGCTCTAAAATAAGAACAGAAAAAGACTGTTAATTAAAGGACAATGGTCTAAAATATTTGGTGAATTGGAAAATAATTGTGTATTCCGTACTAACTGAAGAATGAGAATATCCCAGCATGCTAACAAGGATTTAACACAAAGTCACCCAAAGAATTATTAAAAAGGAAGAGACTCACTTAAGAAAGAACCTCCCTCACACCCTGGCTTGAGCTAAGGGAATGGAGAGACTGCTAATTCTAATGAAGACAATGGGTGGATTTTCAGAGTTTCATAAAGCAGGAACAAAAGCCTGCATCCCACAGGCAACATCTATAGCCATCACACTTTAACCTCTGTAAATAAAGTCTCATGACCCCTACTTAAAATTTTAAAAATGGGACACATGCAGGGGCTGCTGTGGAGCCCCAGACTCTCCTCCTGCCATCGGCAGGGGGCCACAGTGCCCAAGTGCAGTCCCCGGCCCATGTCCCTGTCCCACTGGTGCTCACCACCTGGACTCCCTGAGCAGCTCTTACTGCTGCCCGGCTCTAGCTTCTGGCCTGGCCATGGGCAGGGCCTCACGGCAAGAGGGGCTAAGACCCACCTCAGACCCCCACACTGGGAAGAGGCTGGTGCCACCCCAAGCCTAGGGCAGGTGTGAAGCGACGCCACAGGGAAACTGGGACAAATGCTATCCTGGAATCATTCAGCCTGGGACCACGGCTTGAAAGGTACATTTCAGGACTGTCCTGCCCAATTAGTGACGTGTTGTCGCCCTACCCATTACTAATACAGCTTTCCATAACTTCTAATAGAGTGCTACCTTTCAATGCTTTTCTTTCCTTTCCTTCTTAGGATAACAAAATTTTATTTTAGAGCTATCATGCTTTGGATCCAATCATTGCTTTGTGGTAGATTCTCACTGAACAAAAAAAGCATTCAATAGTTCTCTAGCCATGGAGGAACACTGAGGGGGGAAGGGACAGGAGAAACTAGGGGAAGTAAATTCATCCAGGGATAGCCAAGTTCAGAAGGTCATAAAGCGATTGCCCACAAACGTGTTCAGATGGGATACAAAGTGAGCACTCAACTTTAGCAAGCAACATGCCTTGGCGAGCTTTTTATAGATTAAAAAAACCAAACCAAAAAACTGATAATAGAGGAAAGGGAAATAGTCCCAGAAGAAAGTAGGCAAGTTAATAGCAGTCCTTATACTTAAAGTAATAAAGTATATTATATATTTAAATTGATTATCTGATACAGAGGGCTGAAAAGATTATAATCCCCATCTCTGCCCAGCATCTATATTTATTTCAAATCTCTCTAATGGAAGGGGAGTAAGTGGAACTTTACATGAGGGCACACTCTGTTTACATAGGGCAGAAAATTGTAGAAACTCTTACGTTTACATTTGTAATGTGCCTCTTTGCAACCTCAGAGTCTCAAATACACTACTTCATTTAAATCAACATGGAGTGTAATAAGCTGGGCCTCGAGTGCCTACAGCCCACACCTTCAAATTAAAGATGAAATTGATAATGGCCCACAAGCTGTATTTTGGACATCCCTTTATTAGACAACCATTTTCCTGTATAATATTTGTTACATTTCAGTTACCACAGATTTTAGAAAGCTATAATGATGTTGTTATACAGCACTGATAAGATTTGAAATTCCTTGGTTGGAAGCAATAACAGGGTCTCACCAAGTAACCAATTGATCCTGTGATGAGAGATCTCTGAACTTTAAGGGAGAAATATCTAGGCACATTATGATTCTAAAGCAAAAAAAGAGGTATTGTACATGTTGGTGCATGGCTGTAGGATAGTACTAGTCAAGCTTGAAAACCCTTTGAGCAGGGGGTTGGACTAGATGACCTCCTGAGGTCTCTTCCAACCCTAATCTTCTATGATTCTATGACACTCTTGACTGAAGACAGTCATAGTAAGTGAGGGAACCATCACTTTTAATTTCTGCACAGTAAGATCTTTTTTCCAAAAGGATTATATTTCTAGTTCTATTGTTGCAAAGAAAAGCTTCCAAATATGAAGACATAAGGGAAAAACTCCACAAAACTGCTCTGTGCTGTTCTTCTCGAAGGAGCACATAAATCTG
Source organism: Gopherus evgoodei (assembly GCF_007399415.2). Taxonomy (NCBI): domain Eukaryota; kingdom Metazoa; phylum Chordata; order Testudines; family Testudinidae; genus Gopherus; species Gopherus evgoodei. The sequence goes on from NC_044323.1 coordinate 204,327,002, forward strand.
AGCTTCAGCAGAGGCTTTCTGAAACTGTAAAGCAAAATTAACAAGCTTATCTCCCACGCAATTAAGAACAGAGGAAGGAGTCCCAGCTGGTTAGGTAGGCAGGGTAGATCACCAAGTGAAAAGCCTTGATCTAAATCATAAATTTTAATCAACTTTTCCATTTACTTCAGTTACTTTCTAAAGAAAAGTGCATTCTCAGTAGCTGATATAATCATTAAAACATGTTGATTTACAAATAAATGGTCTTTACACTAAATTTCATGCATCTTCCTGCTATCTAGCAGGATACTCTATAACTATATACATTTATTTAAACAATATTATCATTGAATATTTTCAGACTCTCTAATCATACATTTTTAGTATGTTAGAAAATGGTGAATAATATATTGCTTATTCCCTAGAAGATTAACTATTTGCTCATGACTTGTCAAGCTGCATTAAAATGGTAACAGAATTTAATTAAACACATGAAACAGCATACAAAATTATTTTTATTGAACAAAAAAAGCCCATAATATAGTATGCGACCAGTTTTGGTTCATGTCCAAGCCTCTGCTTCACCAACCCATCATTGTTACTTCCAACCTTTGAGTTAAAAAATAATCACGCAGTCTCTGATATATTTTGGGATCTTGGCTGACATATACTGTAACAAATCATAAAACACATCTTTTTCCTCATCTGGCTTTTTTCTTGGCGTATAACACTGTATGACAGAGTCTGGAAAAATAATCAATCTAGTCTGAAAACAAGCTCTAATCATTCTTTCTTTGACTGATTCCCACTCAATCAGTATGCTTGCTCTGCTTCATCTGACATCAGGATTGCTACGCCACCTTCATGTCTACCATCCCCATTCCTGGAGCAGATGATGTGGGCAGTGACCATAACCCTAACTGAAGATGAAGTTAAAGAGAATGAAGAAGGTTAAAAAAGAGACAGACTGTCGACAGCGCACAACTAAAAGATCTAAACACAACAAGGATGCAACATGACTTCTATGAAGAGTTAATATAGACACCATCAGAAAAAAAGAGGAAAAAAAAAAAAGAGGGTAAACTAGAGAAACATTGCACTGAAGAACAGAGAAAGCAGCCAAATCCATCAACATGACACTCAGAAGCTTGAACTGACCAGCACAAGACTGAAATGGACACTATATACCTGAGGGTGCAGGAGAATAATGAAGGAAAAAAACCCTGCCATTTGTCTTATGTAATTCCAAGCATATCACAAGGATGTGAACAATAGTAACAGCCAAGGGTATCCCATTTTTCAAATGGGACAAGAAATAGCAAGCCCATAGCAGGTTCAACGTTTCCAGTCAGATACTTACAACAGCATATGCCTGCATTTTGTAGCACAAATGTCCAACATTAAAAAAAAAAAGAAAAAAAAGCCAACTTCACTCATCACTGATTGTGTGTAGTGGATTTTTGAAGCCTCTGACATGTAGGAATGTGATATTCTAGAACACTTTTGAAGTCTAGGCAGTCAGCACTCCTGTTGCAAAAATCTATTTTACATTGCAAGTATCTTAATGCCACACATCTGATATTCACGGATCTTCCTTAAAGAAATCTACAGACTTCATTCTTCCTACTGGAAAAACCTTGTTATCCTATCAAAATGTGTCAGAAGTGAGATATGGAATATATCGCATATATTATCAAAGATTTTCTCTTTGAATGTTACATTGGAAAAGCTATGCAGAGAGAATCATGTTCTGATTTATTGTATATTCTCAAGCCTGTTGCTTATCTCCACTGTGTGTACTAAACCATACCATGAATGGAATGTTTTCCTTCCTCACAGTTTTAAGAGGCCAGTTGGACAATGATCTTGAATTTGTTTTTCAGAAGAATGTTTCCTTCTTAGAGAGACACTACCAACTTAACCATCCCCAAACTTTTGCCTGAAAGTTTCACATCTGCTATAAAATTTCAACACCCGATATAACTAGAATTGAAAAGTTATAAAAACACACCCTATTTCCCCCCCCAATTTGTTTACTTTGTGTATTTAAATGTTATGTAAAAACCAGCTTCACCATTCCTATGTATAAATTATAAAACATCAACCAGATGATAAGGGAAAAAGCCTTAGAATTAAAAAATAAAAAGCAAAATCAAAATGGGTTATTTAGAGTGTTCCGGTCATAACTGGAATTTTTGGTGAATTTAAAAACCATTTTATATTGATCGTCTCCTCTAACTTCACCTCAAAATCACTATCAAACATTTACACTGGAAGATATTACCTAATGTCATGCCTTGATGTTATTACATTCCAAGACAGGGTATTGTCTTTTGATGGTTTGCATGCAAAGACTTATCACCACACAGGCAGACACAAAAAATTCTGAGAACACAAATACAGAATTTAATACTACCTATCAGTAGCCGCTCTTTGAAGCCTCATACAAACAGTGAATTATCTCTGCTTCGACAATCTGCTTAATGCAGTTTAAGAAAAGAGGAAAGTATCTTAAATCCCTCACCTTGTAACTTTATAGTCTTATGTGCAGAAGCAGCATAAAAAGGATTTTAACATATACATGTGCAATATTAAAAGAATATTAATCACTGCTGATCAACTTGCTTTGCAATGATATTCTTACAGATTTCACCCTCCACTGCCTTGTTTTCAACTGAGAAAATATAAGAATGAAGTATAAGCTGTGGCAGATGGTAAATATTAGATTGTCTCAAATAATTGCTCTACAAAGGCCAAATTCATTCCCAATCTAGAGCAACTGATGGAAGTAAGTGGATTTACACCAGAACTGAATTTAGCCTCAACTTCCTACTTCCCTTCGCCACCCTGTGGGTGTTTTTAGTGTTTTTGTTTTTGTTTTTTTTTTGGAGGGGGGGAGATGAAGGCTAAGCCTCTTATTGTCTTAAATAATTTTTGTTCCAACAATTTCCTTTGGGCACCAAGGTAAGATGTTCAATCTCATAATGCTGCAACAAACAATTACAGGTCATGAGATAGAGAACAAGCTTGTGACTGACAGACCTTCTGTCTGTGGAATTAAAGATATACTGCCTGGTATTACTGTTCTATCAAAATGAATTATTTCAGCATTTCTATCTACAACATTTAAAAAAAAAAACCCATACAATTCAAAGTTGAAAATTTTATTTACTGCAAAGGAGGACTATTACACAATGCAAAGAGGGATTATTGTTTGCTTTATTTTAAAAAAGTGTTAATGAAATACATTCTCTCCTTGATATAGATATGGTTAGAGAAGGGGATTGAGATTTTAGAATTTTAGTCCTGACCTGTCATCATCTCCAGTGTGATCTTGGTTAAGAAGCATCTGTTCTGTGTAGCAGTTTACTCATATTTAAAATGGAGTCAATATGTATACAGCATGAAAAATACATTCATCCTGTGTAAAGCAACAATTTCTTCAGCTGTTTGTTTCTTTTTAAAGAATACTTATTTCTTTATAGGTGGAAATCAAGCTTTCTAAATATTAAATGATGCAATGCTAACTTCAGGGGACTACAGACAACTCAAGTGCTTCTGCTCAGGACTTCAGCATCAATAGAAGGAAGTTAGCAAAACTGGCGAGTCTCATTGCTGCGACTCAAAACCTAGGGACTGAGCAGAGCTGCTGAAGAGAATCATTTCAATGTCATTTTGCTGCTTGGGAAAGCAATGATCATCAGCAGAGGCAAACAAATAGAATATTCACAGACATATACCACCAAAATAAGGTTGGAGGAAAGACTGAGAAAAGATATCCTGTACCATTGCAGTCAGGAGGTTCTGAGGTTTAGGGAAGAGCAAAAGAAAAATGATTCCTTCCTTACACCACCCACGTGATGCATCAAGTTGTTCAAGTTTATCAGGTACCTAATCACTAGAGGCTGATAAGAAGGAACCATGGAAAGCACTCTAATAAAAATTTCAGCACTTCCTCTTTCCCACAAGCTGGCCAGGATGCTGAGTTTCTCACCAGAGAATTGCCCTGAAAGCTTACCTTACTTATCTTTCATATCAATTTAAGTCTAGAAGTTGTATGATAAAATTTCTGTAAAACCCCCTCAAAAATGTGGTGCAGTTTAATTTATGAAGTGTGATGCTAGAATGAAAAAGGCACTGTGGAGTATTATAAACATTACAATTATTTGGACACATCTAGAAGGAAAAATACATGCATGATTGAAATATCACGAGGGCCTGTATTAGACAGTGGAAAGTTTTTAAACATACCTTAAAAAAAAAAATCAGCACTCTTCTCCTAAAATCATTCTTTTATAACTTGTAAGCTTGATGTAAATTTACATCCCAAAACACCCCCTCATATATTTTAAACCCACTTTACAGTCTTAGCTACTAAAAACTATATAAAAAGCAATACAATAGTGCATCAGATTTTCATGCTAACTTATAAATTCTATCAAATGTCTATTTTGATATTTTTAGGAAATTACTACGCAGAGGTCTGATAGCAAAGTCTGATGATTGTAGGGTCTCTCTTCAGAGCAGATACACATTCTCCAAAACTTACAGCTCCCTTCCACATTCACTAAGAGTGGAGAAGACTTTAAAAAAATAGAATATTTTAAAAAAAAGAAAAAACAGGAAAAAAAAAGTTTGAAATAGGTTAATAATTAGGCAAGAGTTGACAACAAGTAATCAGTGGCCAAAAGCAAAAGAGAAACTAACAATGGTTAGATCAAGAATCAGTTTCAGTAGCTTTACACAAAGAAACTAAAATCATGTGCACCTATCACTGTCCTGAGCACACTGCTTATTGGCTTTTTTTTTTTTTTAATCCTTAAATGTGTCTTTTCCAGGTAGGTTGTAAGCTTTTCTCCCCTCTTCTCCTGTGTTTGTATCACACTTAGCATAATGTCCTAAAGCACAGCATTTGGTAAGATGTCAGAATGACATGAAAGATTTGGTTGTTTTAAGAGCCATTTGCTTTAATAGGATGGTAAAACACATAAAACAGATCTTTAACTGAGGGTATGTCTACATCTAAAATTTTGCAGCGCTGGTTGTTACAGCTGTATTAGTACAGCTGTATAGGGCCAGCGCTGCAGAGTGGCCACACTCACAGCAACCAGCGCTGCAAGTGGTGTTAGATGTGGCCATACTGCAGCGCTGTTGGGCGGCTTCAAGGGGGGTTCGGGGAACGCGAGAGCAAACCGGGAAAGGAGACCAGCTTCGCCGCGGTTTGCTCTCGCATTCCCCGAACCCCCCTGCAAACTGCAGGGAAGGAGACCTGCTTGCACGGAGGTTCGGGGAACGCGAGAGCAAACCGGGGAAGGAGACCAGCTTTGCCGCGGTTTGCGCTCGCGTTCCCCGAACCCCCCTGCAAACCGCAGGGAAGGAGACCTGCTTGCACGGAGGTTTGGGGAACGCGAGAGCAAACCGGGGAAGGAGACCAGCTTGATTACCAGAGGCTTCTTCAGGTATGCTGGGATACCTGCTTATTCCACGGAGGTCAAGAAAAGCGCTGGTAAGTGTCTACACTTGATTACCAGCGCTGGATCACCAGCGCTGGATCCTCTACACCCGAGACAAAACGGGAGTACGGCCAGCGCTGCAAACAGGGAGTTGCAGTGCTGGTGATGCCCTGCAGATGTGTACACCTCCTAAGTTGCAGCGCTGTAACCCCCTCACCAGCGCTGCAACTTTGTGATGTAGACAAGCCCTCAGAGACTTAAGAAATTCTGTTCCTGACACTTGTACTTACAGGTCTATATTATAACTGCCTACATACATAGGTCCTGAATCTATCAGCGCAAAACAATAAGATAATTGGTCTAGTAACACAACATTCAGTGCTCTGACAACAAGAATGTGTGACTGATATTCCACAGAATGTCAGATATGATGCTTCAATTAATTTGGTTACAGCACATGCTATCACTTTCTAGTAGTACAGAAGTTTATTACAGGCACAACAATACAGTCAGAGAGGTTTTTAAGCAGGCATGTACTAGAGGGGCCAACTTCTGGCTTAACAATAAGAGTCCATACCTATATTTGCACTGAAGACGACGGTGGACAAACAACAGATTTTAAAAACAGAGTTTTTTTTAATTAAAAATATATTATATATATATATATATATATATATTTTATTTCATGTTTTCTCTTTAAAAAGAAATGTTTAAAAATCTGAAATTATGACAATATTAAGATCTAAACTTATTTTAATCATTTAATTAAAAAATGCTGCATCTAAAACTCCCATCCAAATTTTAATGAGTTAAAGAGTGCTGCTTTTTTAATTATGTACAGAATTGAGGGGAAACATCTTTAACTTCTGAGGTTAACTCAAGAGTTATAAAGATAGCACAAAGTCAGGTACTGCATTAGATAAATATGTATATTATTTTCTGTCTTTACAACTGAGTCAATACCAGTATTTACATTTTTTCCAAATGTAAGTGCTTTCAGTTTCTGTTGTGCGAAAAAGCTTTTCCGCACATTACTTGGTTTCAGTTTAGCTAACAGGTGCAAAGAGAACATTTTCTTCATTTGGATTAGTTTCCTTCAAAGCTGAGGAATGAATTCAGAGTTGAAAAACCAGGGAACCCTGTTTTTGCTCTTCCAGTATATGACTAAAAACTGGGTGAGAGACGATGACAGTTACTAGTCAGTTAGCTGGGGTCTAACTGATTGCCATATTCAGGGTCGGGAAGGAATTTTCTCTCAGACTAGATAGGCAGAGACCTCAGGGTTTCCTCTCTCTGTGGCATGGGGCCTGGGTCACTTTCTGGTCTGAACTGGAATGAGGGCCTGTCTACAGAGATGCTACCTACGTGGATGGGAGAGTTCTCTGGTTACAGTTGCCAACCCCTTCAGGATTGTCCTGGAGTCTCCAGGAATTAAAGATTGTGTCATGTGATGAAACCTCCAGGAATACGCCCAACCAAAACTGGCTACCCTATCCCCCCACATCAGCACAAGTAATCCACTTCCTGAGACAGTAGCAAAGTCAACAAGAGAATTCTCCTGTCAACCTAGCGCTGTCTACACTGGGGGCTAGGTTGGTTGAACTGTGTCGCCATAGTTATACCAACCTAATTTTATAGTGTAGACTAGGCCAAAGTGGTGAATTCTCTGCAACTTGAAGTCTTTAAGTCAAGATTTGAGGACTTCAGTAACTTAGCCACAGGTTATGGGTGGGTGAGGTTCTGTGGTTTGCAATGTGCAGGAGGTCAGACTAGATGATCATGATGGTCCCTTGCGGCCCTCAAGTCTATGAGAAGAGCCCTGCATAGATGCAAAAACTGTATCCGCACCTGATCTGCAAACACTGACTGTGGATATCCATGGATGAAGAGCAGATATCAACAGATTTGCATCTATCTATGAGTCTATGAGATTTTAATAAAGGTATTTAGGTGCCCAAAAGATACAGATTGGATGGCTAACTCTCATTGATTTTGCTGAGAGTTAGACAGCTATGCTATTTAAGCAGTTCTGAAAACCCCACAAGGCATCTATCTGAATCTTTGGGCACCTAAATACCTTTGAAAACCTGGCCCATGGTGACAGAAACAGTCCATCAATTCAATATCTATGTCAATACTATTGTGTAATCAGTTTTAAAACACAAAATGCGTTTTGATCAACTTTGTCTTCTTGTGTATCCAGCACATTTATGGTAGTTTTATGTAACTAAAAAATCCCGTGTTAAAATGCTGCTTTTGTACATTTTTAATTGGACGGAAATTGAAATTTAAACACCCATAAAAATCATTGCCTAGTAAATATGCAATGCACCATTCATCTTTTTTTTAAAAAGTAAAAACTGATCATCTGAATAAATCTATGTAAAGCTATATAATTGTTTTAATAAATATATAATGTATTCTCCTGGAAAGTAAAAAGTACCACCATATTTATTGTAAAGGCTAAATTTGGTTGTAAATGAGCATGTATTAATCGTTATGCCGCTCAAACAGAATGAACTTACTTTAGAAGTAACTTACTTTAGTAGCTAGAAGCTACAAATGCAAAACAAGATTAAAAGCAATAATTTAAATCAATGTTTCCAGCTTGAGTAAAAAAAAAAAAAAATCTGTGATTTAAATCAATCCACTTTAGCAAAAAAACAAGAAGTGTAATTACAACTATTATTTTAGTGCAACTTTGTGTCAATAATCCCTTAGAACAATGAGGTGGGTGAGAACTCACAGCCTTCAATTCTCCATTAATGAAGTAGAAATGGAGAGCAAGAGAGATTCTGTGACTAAATAACTCAATAAACATGCACAAATGACTAATGGTACATAAAAGAATCAAATTTAAAGTTCTATTTATAAGTTACTTTATTCAGTTACCAATCATAACATGCCTAATTTAAAATAAAATGGACATCACATAATGTGTCTGAAATTGTATATAAGACATCTTCATAGAGTCAAAGTTTAAGGGTAGAATGGACCACCAGATAATCAAATCTGACCTCAGGTACATTACAGGCCACTAAACCTTGCACAGCCATCCCTGCAGTAAACCCAGCAATTAGAATTAGATCAAAGTATTATAACCCCAGGAGACAAGCTATTATGTGCCACAAGCAAAGAACAAGAGGAACTGAGGTGCACCAATGCATGTGCCCTCCACAATGGAGAGAGATGCTCAGATGATCCTACCCCACAATCCCAAACACAGTTTCAGAATTATACATTACACTTTCAACTATTAAAAAAAGATGATGAGTTTATCTACAGAAAGGCTCAAAGTGGCCATGATTTTTTTCACGTGATAAAAATGTTAAACACATACAAGATTTGCAATTAGAAAAAAAATTAAACATACATATTTAAGACTTTCAGTAGTCATAATTTACATATCCAATGACAGAAGTCTGACTGTTTTCAGTTAAATTTTTCTATGTTAATGATTTTTGCATAAAATAGGGCTGCATGCCTCTAGTGCAAAATGTACATAAACATTTTTTTCTATGTATTGTTTTGAATATGTGAAGAGCTATATAAAACAGTTTTTATTTATTTTATTCAAGTTCAGTTTGAGAAGTGACTTTTATCTCACACCTTCTCATTTTTGAATGATAGTGACCCCTTAGAAAGTCATTAATTTAAACCCTGATCTTGCAGCTGGTTCCAGCTCCATGATCCCTTGCATTTACATGGAGGAACAAGGGGTTCACAGGTGTGGACCTCATTAAAGGACTCAGGAATTAATGTTAAAATGAGATACCTAGTGCATTTGTTCAGAATTATCAAGGAAAAAAACAACAGAAACCCTATTATCTCTAAGGGGCTTAAACAATTTTCAGACTTTTTAAAAAACAAATACATGATTATTATAAATGAAAGAATAGGGGAATATATTTCTCTATTTTGTTTGTTTCCCGTGTGTATCCAATAGAACTTTGTATTTAGCCACTGTCAGGGTTTCTCTTGTATAGGCCATTTCCTTTTTATGTTGATCTTTTACACGGCACAAGAGAGTATTTTTTTAAATAGGAAAAAGTGAATGTAAAAGCAAGTATCTTGGTGAGGGGACATCATGGACAGGAAAAATATACAGTTGTTTTAAAGTAGGTCATATTTCAAGTTGATAGTGTCCTTTTATAAAAAAGGATTTTCTATCCACCCAACAATATACAAGGAAAGAAGTTACAATATATCAGACAGAGCCTGAACAATTTACTTTATATATCTGAAAAAATGTTTTGCCAGTTACTGTTTCTCTGATATACAGAGACTTTTTAGAAAGCTGATTTTTTTCCCGTTATCAATTTAGACATATAAGCTGCTCTCACTTATTCTTTGCTGCAGTAGTGATAGTAACACAAGGCTCCTGCAGCTTTACCTGTCCCAAATGAGGGATGAGACAATACCACTTTCTTAGGCCCAGATCTTAAAAAAGACTTACATACATGCTAAACTTTACATGCTGCAAGTAGTCCCCTAGACTACAATGGGGCACCACAGTGCATAAAGTTAAGCACATGCTTAAATCTTTGTTGAATTGGGGTCTATGACAGCAACACAGCAACCCCCCTTCCCTAACTTGAGAAAAGGAAGAGTTGCAGATTAGATTGCAATTACTATTGAGGTTTTTGAAGAGCTGAGCTAATATTTTTAGCATGCATAGCAGCTCAGTGGGTGTGGGAAGAGAAAACAATTGTATCCTTCTTGAAGACCTTTGTGTCTCTCTGGTCTACTATTTTATTGCCTCCACATTACAGACCACACACTCACTTCACTTATTTGGCAGCAATCTTTTGTTCAATGGCTCTTTAGAAGCAGGCCACTGTTCAGTGACAACTGCTTCTTCTGTCCACATTGGTATCAATCACACTGTTTTACAGATCAGGAAAAAAGAAAATCAATGTATCTTAATAGGATATAAATTTTAAAGTTTAAGCATTGAAGTTGGACTGGTGAAGTGTGGGGTAGGGGCCACTTTTATTTTTATATAGAGTATTGTATTCCAGACAGTAGGAATTTCCCCATATAATTACCAGCTTTGCTATATATTACAAAAACTTCCAGACAATAACCAAGTCTGTAATTTATTTTTAGAATTTCAGTGATAATGTTCTGGTAAACATGAACTAACCTAAGGAAGTATCTTGGAGACTGCCATATTACATTGTTTTGTTCCCCCCACCCCCTAAAGTCAAATGAAGGAATCAGTTAAAGCACAGCTGTATAAATAAATATACCTATCCGCACTCTGTCATGCATGTAGAGATCCAAGACAACACATATTTGTATCCCCTTCCCAAAAAAAATCTGTATTTCAACACTAACAGAAATTAGTGGTCATGCTCAGGAGGCACCCACACCCCTTTCCTTAGACTATTAAAATACAAAAACAACAACCCTGCAGTATGACTATTCCATTTCCTGCAAGACATTAGATTGTATTAGATACACTTACAGTATAAAAACCACAGGGGTATTAGCTGGGATTAAGCCTCTAGAGAAGACTATTAACTAATATCTGTAAAGAACAAATGGCAAGCAGCACACAGTATTTCTGAAAAACAAGTCACCTTGCAGGGTTGTATGTTTTGTTTTGGGGTTTGTTTTCCCCTTGAAAATAGGTAAGTGAACCACTATCCTTGGAACAAGTATATGGTAGAGACTATACACATCTATACCGAATTACTTGCCCTCATATGCTCTAGTCCTTCCCTAAAATAATCAGTCCATATTTCCTAGCATTTCAGCAGTCAGCCCATTACGAGCTACAAGCCCGTACTACCACTTCCTATTAAGCCATCAGTGGTTCCACACAAATAGGAGAGAGAAGGCTCTTTGACAGATCACACTCTTTATTCAAAGCCATTTTCATCTTCCATGCATCTGATTTTCGAATTCCTGAGATGCCAGCACAAGCGCCGTTTACTTTTCGGCTAGACAACACAGACAGACACACACACACACCGCATACCACCCACACCACCTCCTCCTCCCAGCTGAAAATGAAGCCTGCTCGTTGCAGTCTCCACATCACTTCTGCTTTGCTGCCTGGGTGGAGCAGCTCGCCTTTTATGGGGCTAGTTACAAATCAAATTCTCCATTGCAAAACCATTTCCAGATCCTGGGCGGTGGGACACAGGGATGGGGAAGAAAAGGTGGAAACCTGGCGGGGGGTGGGGAGGAGAGAGGGCCAGCAACCGGGGGGAGGGAGACAGGGGGAAGCAGAGCTGTGGAGAGAAGAAAGGGGGAGAGGAAGGAGAAGGACGAGACAAAGGAGGGACTACGGGGGGCGCCAGAAGGGCTGGCTGGGCGCCCGGCTGGGCACCTGCAGGCCGGGGGCTGCGCGGGGTCGGCCCGGCTCCCCCTCACACACGTACCCAGCAGCAGCAGCCGGTGCGTTTGCTTGTACTCCCGCTTCTGCTCCTTCAGCGCCCGGTCGATGCTCTTGCTGACTTTCCTCGCCTCCTTCTCCGCCTCCCGCTCCTCCAGGCGCAGCTTCTCCCAGGGTCTCTGCAGCGCGGCCGGCTGAGGCGGCTGCCGGTGCTGTTTGCCACCGCCGGGCTTGGGGAGCGGCTGCCGCTCCGGGGCCGCCCCGTTGCCGCCTCCGTTCTGCAGCAGCAGCGTCGGCGGCCCGTCCGCCTCTCCCCCGGGCTTGTCTGCAGGGTGGAGCGAGCCCCCGACCCCCGGCTGCCCGCAGCAGCTGCCTCCTCGCGGGGCCCCGAGCGGCTGCTGGGGGGGAGCCGTGTGCTCTGCGGGCTGCTCGGGCTCCGAGGCGACGCTGGAGATGGAGCCGCCTCCGCCGGGGTCCCCAAAGAGCCGCGGGCGCAGACTGTAGCAGAGCCCCATGGCTCGGAGCCCCTCCTGGGGACGGGCTCTAGCGCGGCGGAGCTGGACTCAGCGCTCGCCGCTGGCCCTGCGCAGCCGGGGTCCGGGCGGGGACGGGGCAGCGGGGAGCCCCTCACGGCCCCGTCGGGCCATCTTGCATTTTCCTCTCCGGCTCCTCGGCTCAGATCACCTGACACGCAGCTGCCACCGCCGCGGCGTCCACCTTACCGTAAATACCCCAGCGCAAGCCCACCGCGCAGGCACAGAGCGGCGGGGAGGGGAGGCCCTCGGCCCACACTGACAGGCTCACAGCCATCCCCTCCCACAGAGCCTGACAGCTATCCCCTCGCACGTCACAGCCCCCACCGGCTACCCACACACTGCCCGCTCCTCCGTGCTCAGAGCCGTCCTCTCAGCCCCCCTCGCCGACTGTGTTATCGCACAGCCAGCCCTCACACACACAGCCCCCCACACTCCCGCCACCCCCTTCCCTTGCCCGGGACAGACACACCCTCTGTAAACATCCTCCTCAGACTTAGCCCCCTTCCTCCTTCATACACGCATCCGTCACCCATTTCCATACACCCAGACACCCTCTGTCAACTTCCACCCCTTTCCATACACCCTGAAACCCTCCATCAACTTCCTGGCCTTCCTTATACATGCACCCCTCACCCCTTCTCCTACACCCAAACACCCTCCATCACATGCATCTGAAGAAGTGGGTATTCACCCAGGAAAGCTCATGCTCCAAAGTCTGTTAGTCTATAAGGTGCCACAGGATTCTTTGCTACTTTTACAGATCCAGACTAACACGGCTACCCCTCTGATACTTGACACCCTCCATCAACTTCCTCTCTTTCCTTCTTTATACACTCACCTCTTCCCATACACCCAGACACTCTCTGTAAACTTCCTCCTCAGACTTATCCCCCTTACTCCTTTATACACTTGCCCCTTGCCCCTTCCCTTACACCCAGACACCCTCCATAAACTTCCTCTCCTTCCTTCTTTATGCATGCACCCCTCACCCCTTCCCGTACACCCAGACACACTCTGTAAATGTCCTCCCCTTCCTCCTTTATGCACTCACCCCTTCCCGTACACCCAGACACCCTCCATAAACTTCCTCCTCAGACTTATCCACCTTCCTCCTTTATACACGCACCCCTCACCACTTCCTGTACACCAGACATGCTCTGTAAACTTCCTCTTCAGACTGATCCCCCTTCCTCCTTTATACACGCACCCCTCACCACTTCTCTTACCCCCGACACCCTCTATAAACTTCCTCCCCAATCCACCTTCATCACTTACACACCCAGACATCCCCCTCAAACCTCCTCACTTATCCAAACACACAGCCATCAGCTGCCCTTTTGTCACAACCCCTTCTTCCCCCACCCGCTCATATATACAACCTCCCTCAGCTGCCTATGCCTCCCAACTTCCTATACCCTCAAAACCCTCACCATGCACAGAAACAGGACTTCCCATCCCACACACGGAGCTCTGCCCCCAACAGCTGCCTAATAAGGTAAAGTCATTAGAGAGGCTGGTTGAGACATGAACCATTTTATCCTTAACAAAAGATAGAATCATCACCCACATACACTCATTCAAACAATCCTCTCATACAGCCACAAGCCACCCATCTCCACACTCACAAGTTCCCATACACTAAAACAAATCCTCCAATCATATACATGCTCAGCTTCCCCCTTCACACAGAGTAGTTATGGAAAGGGACTTCAGACCTGGTGTTGCTAGAAAATAATGGAGAAAATACATATTCAGGTTTGTTCTCTCTCTTGCTCTGTACCCAAATGTTAATTGTAGTACTCTACCACAACTCATACTGCTTCAATTGCTGTATAGGGATGGATGGCACTTAAAGGCAGGCTGTGTCATACTGAAAGATAACGGTGGCCATACACATAAGAAATCTTGGACAAAGAGACTACTTTATCTTCTCACTTAATGTTACAAATATGTCAGATATGCTTTGTCCCAGCTTCCTCCACTCTGTGTGCATCCTCCACATCTCAATTTTCTCCTGTAATATTTAGTGAAATTTTCAATCTGCCTGTTAAGAGACCTGTTTGTGTGGGGGTAGGAATAATGTTTCTAAATTGCAACACTAATGGCATAGGTAGAATTCTTACGATAAAAATATACCTTAGAGCGATTTATAGTATTAAATAGGACCTCTTGATTTGTTAATATCTGCAATATGATAGTAATGATTCTCTATACTGGCTAATAACATTTCTCTAGACTTTTTAGTAACGTTGCAGCAGCATGTCAATTTCTTGGCATGTAATATTTTCCCTGACCAATAATATATGAACAGACAACACTATTTATAGCCTTTTTTATTAAGAAGTGCATGAAGCTAGTGTCTCTATATTCCTTAGTGATGAGACCAAGTTGGCAACAGTTTTTAGTTTTTGGATAAGAGAAAGGAAAAGATCTTTCATAAATACAACTCTATGTCCAATGATTTAATGAACATCCCTGCCAATATATATTTGGGAAGCATTTATAGTCTTGCATTATCTTTCACTGGGAGAAGACAACACTCTGCCATGAAAGAACTAGATCCTTGTAAGACTGAGAATGAAGGATTCCATCCTGCACTATACAAACTAAATTTTGCCATTGACTTCCACAGTAATAGTATCAGGGCCATAGTAGACATTTGGCAGTAATCCCACTCACAGTATTGATCCTTGCACCAAATGAGAACATTTGCCTTATCATCTCGGAATGGAGTGCACTCATTTCTGTTTCTGTTAATAATTCTTAATATTTCACATTTATTATATGGTTCTTTCTTGCAATTGGTTTCAAAAGTACATGACCAACTATATATCAACAACAGAAACTACTTCACCCATCACAGAAATGCAAGTATTTCTAAACTGGAAATCAGTAGGTGTTTTAACAGTCCATAAGAGTACACCACATTTTAGGACATAAAGTTGAAATTACAGGGGACATTTCAGTGAGTAGAATGTAATTATCCAATATGGAATCTGGCTAGCTGGGAGGAATACCCCTATACTAGCTAGTGTTATTATATGTTCAATGACCACAGCTTGCCAATACATTGGTTTTGTATCTCCTCCAAAAGATGGACAAGGGGATTTATAGAAAAAAATACTATTTCTTTTTTATATCTATTTAAAGTAAGGGCCCAAATTAAGGAAGAAAGGTGCCATTTGAGGGTCCACTCGTCAATTCTTGACTTCACTAAAATTGACATAACTATTACATGCTTAAAGTTAAGTGCAAACAAAAATATCTGTGGGATTAAAGGGTTACTTTTCAAATATGAAAGGAAATTCCAGAGTCTGGTAAAATTACTCCTTGCATTTGCCCACCAAAATGTCCTCTTGGCCTAGGATGAATATGTGCAGATCCATTTTCTAAGTGGAGTAAGTGAAGATCAGAGCACTTAAATCAGAGGTTCTCAGATTTTGGGGTGGAGGCTGACAGCTCACGACCTCCCCCCCATGTAATAACCTCCCAACGCCCTGAGGGATCCGACCCCTAGTTTGAGAACTCCTGATTTAAATGATTGGACAATTGGAAAAAGGCAAATATAATGCCTATCTTTAAAAAAGGGAAGAAGGAGAATCTGGCTTCACCTGAGTCCCCGGAAAAATCATGGAGCAGGTCCTCAAGGGATCCATTTTGAAACACTTGGAGAAGAGGAAGGTGATCAGGAACAGTCAACATGGATTCACCAAGGGCAAATCATGGCTGACCAACCCGATTGCCTTCTATGATGAGATAACTGGGTATGAGGAAAGCAGTAGACATGATATACCTTAACTTTAACAACACTTTTTATATGGTCTCCCACAGTATTCTTGCCAGCAAGTTAAAGTAGTATGGATTTTAAAGTAGTATGGATTGGCTAGATCATCAGGCTCAACAGGTAGTGATCAACATCCCTGTCTGACTGGCAGCCAGTATCAATGGGCGTGCCCCAGGGGTCAGTCCTGGGGCCGGTTTTGTTAAACATCCTCATTAATGATCTGGATGATGGGATGGATTGCACCCTCAGCAAGTTAGTGGATGACACTAAGCTGTGGGAAGAGGTAGATATGGTGGAGGGTAGAGATAGAGTCCAGAATGACCTAGACAAATTGGAGGATTGGGCTAAAAGAAATCTGATGAGGTTCAACAAGGACAAGTGCGGAATCCTGCACTTAGGACGGAAGAATTCCATGCACTGCTACAGACAGGAGACCGACTGGCTAAGCAGCAGTTCTGCAGAAAAGGACCTAGGAATTACAGTAGATAAGAAGCTGGATATGAGTCAACGGTGTGCTCTTGTTGCCAAGAAGGCTAATGGCATATTGGGCTGCATTAGTAGGAGCATTGCCAACAGATCGAGGGAAGTGATTATTCCCCTCTATTTGGCACTGGTGAGGCCACTTCTGGAGTATTGCGTCCAGTTTTGGGCACCCCCACTACAGAAAGGATGTGGACAAATTGGAGACAGTCCAGTGAAAGGCAATGAAAATGATTAGGGCCCCGGGGCACGTGACTTATAAGGAGAGGCTGAGGAAACTGCGCTTATTTAGTCTGCAGAAGAGAAGAGCGAGGGGGAATTTGAGAGCAGCCTTCAGCTACCTGGAGGGAGTTTCCAAAGAGGATGGAGCTAGGCTGTTCTCAGTGATGGCAGATGACAGAACAAGGAGCAATGGTCTCAAGTTGCAGTGGGGGAGATCTAGGGTGGATATTAGGAAACACTATTTCACTAGGAGGGTGGTGAAGCACTGGAATGGGTTACCTAGGAAGGTGGTGGAACCTCCATCCTTAGAGGTTTTTAAGGCCCAGCTTGACAAAGCCCTGGCTGGGATATTTAGTTGGTGTTGGTCCGGCTTTGAGCAAGAGGTTGGACTAGATGACCTCCTGATGCTTCTTCCAACCCTCATCTTCTATGATTTGCTAAAGGTTATAGAGGAAGCCTGTGGCTGCACTAGGAACAGAACAGTTTTGAGGTAGTGGACCCCAGTGCCTCTCATATAAACTATAAAATGGGGAGAATAATGTTTCCTCACCTTAGTAAAACACTTTGAAATGTACAAATTGTGACACACATTCTTATTCTTCCTGCATTAATTCCATCAGATGAGGTGCACTCTACAGATTCTCTCCCTCCAAGGTGCTCTGTTCAATGCCATATGCTCTATCCAGCCACATGCTAACATGTCTTGCTTTATGACATCTCATCAGTTCTTCTTGGCTCAGCCTTTCTCGCTCTCTTTTTTTCTTTCAATCTTGATTTGTTGGACTCTCTTACCCTGTCATAAACAGATTGTTAAGGGTTAATGTCTCTTCTACCTGTAAAGGGTTACAAGCAGGGAACTGGACACCTGACCTGAAGACCAATCAGAAGACAAGATACTTTTAAATTTGGGTGAAGGGAAGCTTTTGTGTGTGTTCTTTGTCCGTTGTGTGTTCTGTCCTGGAGGGTCTGAGAGAGACCAGACATTACTACAGGCTCTCTAAGTTTCTTTTCAAATAGTAAGTAAAAACAGGCAGTTTAGGCTTTTTGATTGTTTTACTCTATTTGCAATTGTGGATCTGGCTGGTTAACTTTTATATGTGTAGTTGCTGGGAATATTTTGATTTGTATTGGTACTGGGGGGAAAGTCTCTTTCTGGTGTCTGTAAGCTATAGGACCCTGTAATATTTACATCTTGAAGTTACAGAGATAATTCTTTACTTTTTCCTTTCTTTTATTAAAAGATTTCTTTTAGAGAACCTGATTGATTTTTTTTTGTTTCCCTTGTTTTATTCCAGGGGATTGGGATAACTCACCAGGACGGGTGGGGGAGACGGGAGGGGGGAGAGATAGAATCTCTCTCTGTTTTCCTTGAATCTGTTTGCCTCTTTGTGGAAGGGAAGGGAGATGCTTCTCTGTATGGTGAATTAAGAGGTTGGATCAGTATCTCTCAGGATAGCCCAAGGAGGGAAATTCTGGGAGGGGGAAAGGTGGGGGAATGGTTTATTTCTCCTTGTTTTAGGAACCCAAGGGATCTGGGTTCTTGGGGTCCCCAGGGAAGGTTGGGGAGGTCAGAGTGCCCCAAAACACTATATTTTTGAGTGGTGGCAGTGCTATCAGATCTAAGCTGGTAATTAAGCTTAGAGGATTCAGGTGCTAGTATCTCATTTTCTGAACTCTAAGGTTCAGATCTGAGAGGGAATGCTATGACATACCCACACAGTCATCAAGAGTGCCCTTTACAAAATCAAACCATCTGAGCCTGAGCTCCCTCATTTTTCTGTTTATGAGTATGGCTACATTTTAGTCATGGGTATTTTTAGTAAAAGTCATGGACAGGTCACAGACAGTAAACAAAAATTCACATCCATGACTTGTCCATGACTTTTACTATATACCCCTAACTAAAATTTGGGCTGGGGGGCCACGGGTGCTCGGGGGCGGGGGGCAGTCCGGGACCCCTGCTAGTGCTGCAGAGGGCGCTGTGTGGGGCAGGACCTCTGCTGGTTCTGTGGGGGTTGGGTCCTCAAGGAGGCAGCTTGGGAACCCTGCTGGTGCTGGAGGGGAGCGTTGGCATGGCTGGCAGGCTCTCTACCTGGCTCCAACTGGCATGTCCCTGCAGCTCCTAGGAGAGGGGGGCTCTGTGTGTTGCTCCAGGCACGATCGCCAGCTCTGCAGCTCCTATTGTCCGGGAACTGCAGCCAATGTTAGCTGCAGGGTGATGCTTATGGGCATAGGCAGTGCATGGAGCCCCCTGATCCCTCCACCTAGGAGCTGGAGGGACATGCCAGTGGGAGCCAGGGAGTCCCCTCAGGTAAACGCCACCCTGCACGCTAACCCCCTGCCCCAGCCCTCAGCCCCCTCCCCCACACCTAAAGTGCTGCTGTTGGCCCAGGAGCTGCCTGACTCGGGCAGACCCTGAGCCAGCACGGAAGTCACGGAAAGTCACAGCCTTATTTATGAGTGTTAGTTTGATCATGTCTGTAACATACACATTCCTCACATGGTCTTTATTGCTTACGTCACTCATCCATCTCAACATTCACATTTCTTTGGAACAGATCATTTCCTTACATTTCTTCTTTGTTGCGCAACACTCAGCACCATATATTAAGGATGGACCACTGTTTTATAGACTTTCCCTTTTAATCTTACCAGTATCTTCTTGTCACATACTATACTTCTTATCTCTCTCCATTTGAGTCAGGTAACTATTATCCTAGCTCTAATTTTGTCCTCAATTTCCCCAATTTTGGAACTCAGATACTTGAAACTTTGCATTTTCAATATTGTCTGCCCATCTAGTTTCAAGGATAATTCTTCAGCATTCATACTTCTGATATTACATATCATATACTCTGTTTTGACTCTGCTTATTTTGAGCCCAGATAGGGACAAACATTATTTACCACATTTTTCTGATGGAACAAGTAAGCTACAGAGATGTTCCAGGTGTTATCTCAGACACACTGTGGCCTAGTAGGTCAGCAACCTACTGGAAAACCAAAAGACCAGAGAAATCATTCACCATTGCCCTGCACCTGGTGTAATCATTTACATAAAGTGGCTGTAAACTGCCATCAGATCAGAATAGTAGTGTTTTACATCCATTTGGTACTCACTGTACACTGATGTAAAAGACTGCAGAAGAGGCAGGGCCAGTGGTGTTGGAACTAGGGGTGCTAAGGGTGGTGCTGCACCCCCTGGCTTGAAGTAGTAATAACAAACATCAAATGCATGGTTTGCATCATCAGCATCCCTCTATAAAAATTGTTCCAGCACCCAGTGGGCAGACCAACAAAGACTCAGGCTCCAGAGTTCTAATCTTGGTATGACAGTAATTCCTGGAACACACAAATTTTGTACTGGTGTAATTATTTTAGTTAGGAATGTGATTTTTCACCAAAATAGTTATATCAGTACTGTATATCAGTATGAATGCAAGTGTATTGGAATAAAGCTGCCATTGCTGTAGGTAAATAAGCGGTACCAGTATAACTGCATGCACACATGCAGGGGTTGTGCCACCTTAACTATACTGTGTAGTTAAAGCAGTATAGATTTGTCACAAGCCCTGTGACCCTGATCCTGCAAGCACTTGTGCTTATAATTAACTGTACTCATGAGAGTACTCCCAGTGAAATCAGTGCATATAGAGCTAAAATGAGAATATATGTTTAGCATGCAGGCACTGTATATCTGATATCTGTATAACTAATGATATCTTTAACTATTAATTTCTTTATTTTTAAGTACTTGGGGTTTTGTAAATGATGTGATGTATAACTACACTGCTGCTCCTTAGCACAGCCTTAAATGTTGTTTTTTAAATTACATGTTTTGGCTTTGGAATGTATTTTGATTCACTTCAGATTTATTTAAAAAAAATCTGTTCTTTTATTGGAATGAATCCTCTGGCATGAACTGGGAAATGAAGTATAATTTGGTCATGATGTGACCAAACATTGCTAAGAAGCCCTGCTAAGAAGGGCTGAAGAAGCTAACATTGCTAAGAAGCCCTGAAGTAATTATTTATATGTATTCCATTTGTTGTCTGACAAATGGAAAGCAATTAAGAGCCTGATTCTTCCAGATTTAGTCATGTTGAATTACTGTTCACTGCAGAATGCAGTTCCATTAATTGTAGTCCTAAATGTAAAGGACCTAATCAGAGTAATATCTTTTTTTACAAGTGATCCTATTAAAATCAAGATTAGGAACAGCTCTCTTTTTGAAAGAGTGGGAAAAGACACCATCAAAAAAAGACCTGAGTTTCTGATGATCAGTGCAAGTTTCTCCTTTCCTGATCCCCGACCCCTGTAAGTAAGCACTGCTACACTAAGTAGCACACCCATCCCCTAGGTTCTATTATCATCATAGTCACAAGCAACGCCATCATCACCACTTATAGGTCATGGTGGACTGGTGTTTGCAATAATTGATGCCTAGAAAGTCACAAGAATAGCATGTAAAACTATGATGCTAATCAGGGCCGGCTCCAGGCACCAGCCGAGCAAGCTCCTGCTTGGGGTGGCAGATTCCAAAGGGTGGCATTCCGGCCGCCCTTCTTTCTCCTTTTTCTTTTTGTTTTGCCACTCCAGCTGCCACGCAGGTGTTGTTTGTGCGTGCGTGCGTGCGTGCGTGTGTGTGTGTGTAACTGCTCCGGCCCCCCCACAGTTTTTTGGGTTTTTTTTTGCATGGGTGGCGAAAAAGCCAGAGCCAGCCCTGGTGCTAATACTCTCTGGAGGACCTTTTCCTGAACAAAGGACACTTTTGCCAAAATTTCTTAAGTTAGGCACCTAAATCCACATATAGGGTCTCAGTTTTGCAGAAGTGCTCACTACCCACAACTTCCATTGACTGTATTCCAAGTTTTGTGTGCTCAGTCCTTCTGAAAAATCTGGTCACTCATGTTAATGCCTAAATATGGAGTTAGGATCTGAACTTTAAGCATCCATGTTTGAAAATGTGTTCCTGTGCCCTTCCTTATGTATTCTCCCATCCTAAAAGAGAATAATTAGAGCTCCCTTTCCAAATATGCTGTTACTAGACATTCCCATAAGATGGCGCTACTTGCTTCACTAAATATTAAATATAATTACTATCTTAGCCTTTACTTAAAAACAAACAAAATATATACATGTCCTAGTTATAGACCCATTTTAGTCTGGTGAAAATGTATATTCTGTTACGTGTTTTATAACATTTTTGGTGACATACAGTGTCCTTGACAGAGTGTAATTTCTTTGGCGTTTTTATGAAGCTTAATCAGGAAATGAATGTTTATGATCAACGTCTATAAAGCATGCCAAAAAATTGTAGGAATTTGAATAGTCTGGAAAAGTTAAGTTTATAGAAATCAAAGACAATTTAATTCAGTTAATATCCACTAGATATTTGCTGAGACAAGAGTTTCAAAGTATAAGAGAAGTTCTAGAACAGAAAATTCTTGGGACTTATCTTATAAACTCTTACTCCTATTTCAGTCCTAATTGTAATTAATGGAGCTGCCCACGTGAGTAAGCGTTATTAATGTGAATAAAGATTAGGAAGATTCGGCATTTTACTCCTTGCTTATAGTAACTAACTTTAGAAGCTATATGGATATAATACCTCTGGCTGATTTCCTTTATTTTTCCCCCCACAAGATTTCGTTAAATCCTAGTGGGGTGTTGCTACAAGGTATGGTCATTAAAGAGGAAAGCCAAAAAATGGAAGCAAAATACCTAAGGAGCACATGTGATAAGCTAATAATATTTGCAATGATTCAGATCCTCAAGTTCTTAGTGTTCACTGACACATAACTTCTATTGAAGTAATGGGAACTTTCCCTAAGAAAAGACTGTAGGGTGTGGCTCAGTTTTCCTTATATGATGGACATACTGTGTATTCTTCATTAATATAAAAATATTTTGATAAGAAAACACTCAAGCCTTTTGGAATAAATTTTGTTACGTCTGTGCGTAGGACTCAATCAATTTTTAAAATATGCTGCTTGTCTAAATGGGCTGCATAATTTGCCTATATTGTTCTGTCCCACCATATAATTATTGAATAATGTCTCATTTGTTAAATATACTTCAAGCTTAATGGCACACTATGACTCAGATTCTGCTCCCAGTGACACTGGTGTAAAGGTTGCAGGAAGCGTTGCTACACCAATGAGCCTCCTATAGTAGTGGTGGCCTGGAGGACCTAGGTCTGTACTTGGGATTTCCAGTTCTGTGCTTGAGCATCCACCTGCATTGTAAACCTGGGTTTACAGTTGCTGGACCTGGATCTCACAACTGTGCTGACACGTCTATAACATTATGCAGAGCTGATTGTGGGAACAAGGGTCACTTACTCAGTTTCATTCAGTAGCTGCTGGTTCTCTTCCAGTGGTCCCTATGACTTGGGGGTTATATGAGTGCCATCCCTCCTTAGCAGATTGTCATGCACCACCGTAGGCTAGTGCTCACTGAAATGCCCATAACCTGGCCAAATTGCTCATAGAGGAGAAAGGCAGAAGGGGAGTTCCCAGAGGTGTCGTTACTATCCTTGGCCTTGCAGTAGTTAGTTTTAAGATGCTTGACTCTCTCGCAACTCCAATAGGCAGTTTGTTGGATCCCCAATGCCACAAAGTTCTTTCTTTGTACACATGATCATTTCTTGCACTCTTACAAAAGACTAATGTTTTGAAGGCAGTGGGGATGTGGGCTGGACTAGGCTGGGAGTACATTGGAACAAGGAATTTAGTGAGACTGAGAACTGGTGAGAGTAATTTGGAACTGGGCCTGGTTGGGCAAAGAGACTAGGAGCCATTGTGGGAAATGGGATGGGGGAAAATGAGAACTGGTTGGCCAGGCAAGAGGGAATACTGAGATTAGACAGTGAGCTGGGGGGTGGGAGGGAAGAAACTGGGACTAGCTGGACAACAGGACTGGGACTAAGTGTCAGTATGGGGCAGGGATGACAGATCTGAAAGAAACTGAAGTGTGGGGAGGAGAACGAGGACTCCTTGGGCAAAGAGTTTGGGACAAGGAGCTGGCAGCAAGGAGGGAGAGAGGTTGGACAAGAAGCTGAGAGGGGGAACTGGGCCTGGCTCAGCAAAGAGTCTGGGACTGGATGTTTGTGGGGGGAGAGGCAGGAAGTGGAGGGAAATTGGGACAGATACCCCAAAAGAGGAGGGTAGGACTGTCTTACCAAGGAGACTGGGACCAGAATTAGAAGCCTGAGGACTGGAGATTGGGACTGGATAGGCAAGGAGAATGGAATTGCCAGATGTAGGGAAGACACCGGACAGGGACGGGGACAGTTTGGAAGGGACGGGGCAGAAATGGTCAATCTTTGTGGGAAATAGGTGGAAAGGTTTGTACCCATTAGATAATACTTCCCTCCAAAACTTCCAATGGAACCCAAGATTCTCAAATCCCCAAAGTTCCTCCATTGTAAACAAATATTTGCAAAATACACTTGCAAAATGTACAAAAACAACAAGGAGTCCGGTGGCACCTTAAAGACTAACAGATTTATTTGGGCATAAACTTTCATGGGTAAAAAACCTCACTACTTCAGATGCATGGAGATGCATATATAATGATACATGAAGAGAAGGGAGTTACCTCACAAATGGAGAACCAGTGTTGAGAGGATCAATTCAATCAGGGTAGATATAGTCCACTCCCAATAATAGATGAGGAGGTGTCAATTCCAGGAGAGGCAAAGCTGTTTCTGTAATGAGCCAGCCACTCCCAATCCCCATTTAATCCCAAATTAATGGTGTTAAATTTGCAAATGAATTTTAGTTCTGTTGTTTCTCTTTGAAGTCTGTTTCTGAAGTTTTTTTGTTCAAGAATAGTGACTTTTAAATCTGTTATGGAATGTCCAGGGAGATTGAAGTGTTCATCTACTGGCTTTTGTATGTTACCATTCTTGATGTCCATTTTGTGTCCATTTATTTTTTTACATAGAGACTGTCCAGTTTGGCCAATGTATGTGGCAGAGGGGCATTGCTGGCTCATGATGGCATATACCACATTAGTAGACGTACAGGTGAATGAGCCTGTCATAAACAAATAGCTAAGGGTTAATGTCTCTTTCACCTGGAAAGGAGTAACCTGAAACACCTGACCAGAGGACCAATCAGGAAACAAGACTTTTTCAAATCTGGGTGGAGGGAAGTTTGTGTGTGAGTCCTTTGTTCTGGTCTTGTGCCTGTCTCTCTCTCTCGGCTATGAGAGGATTTCTGTCTCCTGCTTTCTAATCTGTTTCCAAGTTGTAAGTACAAAAATAGGAAGACCATAAGTTTGTTTTTTTGTATTTACATGTGTGTAGTTGCTGAAATGTGTTAAACTGTATTCTTTTTGAATAAGGCTGTTTATTCATATTTCTTTTAAGCAATTGACTCTGTATTTGTCACCTTAATACAGAGAGACCATTTTAATCTACTTTTTCTTTCTTTTTATATAAAGCTTTCTTTTTAAGACCTGTTGGAGTTTTTCTTTAGTGGGGGAACTCCAGGGAATTGAGTCTGTAGCTCACCAGGGAATTGGTGGGAGGAAGAAGTCAGGGGAAAATCTGTGTGTGTTAGATTTACTAGCCTGACTTTGCATTCCCTCTGGGTAAAGAGGGAAGTACTTGTGTTTCCAGGACTAGAAATAGGGAGGGTGGCGTCCCTCTGTTTAGATTCACGGAGCTTGCTTCTGTGTATCTCTCCAGGAACCCAGGGAGGGAACACCTGGAGGGGGGAAGGGAAATGGTTTATTCCCCTTTGTTGTGAGACTCAAGGGATTTGGGTCTTGGGGTCCGCAGGGAAGGTTTTTTGGGGGACCAGAGTGCCCCAAAACACTCTAATTTTTTGGGTGGTGGCAGCTTTACCAGGTCCAAGCTGGTAACTAAGCTTGGAGGTTTTCATGCTAACCCCCATATTTTGGACGCTAAGGTCCAAATCTGGGAATAGGTTATGACATGGTGGTAGCGGTGGGATAGATAGAATCCAGAAGCCAGTAGGAATATTATATTTTTCTTTTCTCTGCTAGGGCTTTTAAGCAGAGAAAAATAGTTTGGTTTTAAAAGGAACCAGAGAGAATGTTTTTTTCTCTGCTCTTGCAGTTTCTGGCTTGCATATTAAGCAAGCAACCATTAAGGAACTATTACGGGTCTTTTGTCACACAATAGCACTCCCATTAGGAGTCAAATACCAACACTATACACATGCAAATAAATTGGTTTTTCTGGTTAACTTTACATTTAAAAAATTAAGCCTTTGATGGTGTGGCTGATGTGGTTGGGTCCTCTGATGGTGTCGCCAGAGTAGATATGGGGACAGAGTAGGCAATGAGGTTTGCTACAGGGATTGGTCCTGGGTTGGTGTTTCTGTGGTGTGGTGTGTAGTTTCTGGTGAATATTTGCTTCAAGTTGAGAGGTTGTCTGTAAGCGAGGACTGGCCTGCCTCTCAAGGTCTGTGAGACCTGTGTATCTCATCTCCCTCTAGTGCTGGTCCACATAGAGGATGTCAGCCTACTAATGCTGTTAGTCACTCTGTTAGAGCCAAAGGCCTCTGCCATTTGAACTATGGACTTGTCTACTTGAACACTTAGTTTATGGCAAGTTGAGGTGTAAATCTACCTGCATTCATCTGCCACACACTGTCGGTCCGGATTCTGCTGCCACATACAAAAAGTTCTCTAGTGTACTTTAATCTACTCCCATTTCAAGTGTGTGGCAGCAAGGTCCACATAGACACGGTGTGCAGCAGGTTAGTGTGGGGTATGGCAATTGTGTTGCCATAAAATACTAAGTGTTTGTATAGACAAGTCCTATAGGTTCCAATGTAGGTATCACATGATTTATTAATTTTTTTAGTTTTCTTTTTAAAAAAGCTAGGAGATTACACACACAAAGTTAT
Source organism: Gopherus evgoodei (assembly GCF_007399415.2). Taxonomy (NCBI): domain Eukaryota; kingdom Metazoa; phylum Chordata; order Testudines; family Testudinidae; genus Gopherus; species Gopherus evgoodei. The sequence continues at coordinate 204,353,688 of NC_044323.1, forward strand.
ATTAAAATCACATTAAGGTTGCAAAATGAAGCTCTCAAGAGTTAGGAAACTCCAGAATTAAAGCACTACTTTGACTATGTTTCAGTATAAATCCCACTGTAGATGTGCCTGGGCATCATCCATGTGAGATTGGAGCCTTGTGAATAGTGTCTGTCAGGGCTGCACGTATGCTCTGTACCCTCTCATACTCCCATGCAAGGGCCTACAGGGTTAAGCAGCTGCATCCCTCCCTCAATTACCTTTTACTGCCCATAGCAGTGATGAGGAACCCAGCTATGTCTGCTGCCTCAACTAAACTCCCTATTTGTTCATTATTCACCTAGATAATCTTATATCTTTCTGGTAAGAAATTGCAAACCAGCCCTAGTGAGTAAAATTTGGACCAAAACACAAATAAACAGCCATAACTTCATAGATCCCTACCACCATGTCTTGTAGAGCAGGGCTTAGCTTTTGGCACTCCTGCATCAGGACAGACCCTAAGACTATGGGCAACAGCATGATCCCACTAACTGATGACCACAACAGATGATTATTCTGTTTGAGCAAATGCCAAATCCAAGACTGGTGTAATGTGATACTCTCCTTTAAAAATTAAACAAACAACTCCCCTCCCCCCAAAACAGGATGTACAATTTGTGGGATGCTCTACTCAAGCTCCACTTGCTGGAGCAGTCTATGAATGTCAAATTGTACCCCAAGGAAGTGGGTACCAAGTCCAAATTTCCAAATAAATCAGTGTCCATGAGTGCCTCTTCTATCAGGCACATAAACATCAAAAGCCACTACTGAGAAGCTCTTGACATGGAGATCCCTGGAACTACCATCAGGAACACCCCGGCACCAAAACCTGGCATGAACATAGGCCATTCCAAGCACAGATGTAGAAACTCCAAGCTTAGCTTGGTATCATCGCACAAGGATCATCCCAGAGATAAGACCACTAAACCACAATCAAAAATAAGAGCTAATGATGTGGAGCTGGCTACATTGGTGATACACTGGTGATACCAACCAAACATCCCCCACCTCCCGGCACTGACTTCACTTGCACTGGCAGCCATGCCGCCAGCTATGTTGGCTTTGTCAGTTGAGTCACTCACAGTACTGGTGGATATCCTTCTGGAGGAACCTGCACTGACTCCAGCACCAAGACTCTGATATTGAGATTATCATTCACTTTGGCAACATTCCTGAAGGAAGAGTATTCCTCTTTATTACCTGGCCACATCTTCTATTGGGAATCATCCCCTGGCTGAATTCCTTGATAGGGCTCCATCTTAGCATCACAATGACTGGCAATGGACTGGCCAATGGCATGCTAACCTCTCATACCCATATGGCGTGCACCAAGACATTACTGGGCACCTTCAAGACCTTTTTAAGTCTCTAGAAGCCAGTCCTTGTCTTGCTCAAAGAAAAGGAGGACTTTGTATTCTCTGGCGGCATCCCTCATATTTGATCACTGGAAGAAACAATGATAGATCTGTTTGCCACCAAATATCCCAGATTTCTGCTCCAGAGGAGGCATGAGCCTGTGATCACCATCAGACATCTTCCATTTGCTGTGGAGACAAGGCTTCCTATACGCTTTTCCACCACGTCCTCTGATATCCTGGGTAATATCAAAAAATCAGATGGGATAGAGCCACTCATAGTTTTTAGCTCCTTACTGGCTGAGACAGTTTTGGCTGATAGATATACTACAGGTGTCCATTCAGTTCCTAAAGGTATCCATTCAGCTTCAAGATTGCCTGGACCCGATATCTGAGAATCTTAGCTTCATTCTACATACGGACCCAAAGTTAATACATCTGATATCATGAATGTTGGCTGGTGAGTACAACTGATATAGACTGCTCCTAACAAGTCTAAGGAATTCTGATACAGTGCAGAAAGCCATCCACAAGAAAGACTTGTTTTTCTTCAGAATGGAAGAGGCTCTCCTATGGGCAGCCCAGAATGATCTAGACCTAGTCCAAGCTCCCATACCAAAGATCCTTGACTATTTGTTGCAGTTAAAACATTCTGGCATTTCATTCAGTTCCATTAAGGTCCACATTTGCAGCAAATTCAGCTTGTCATCCTGCTGTACAGTTGTGCTTAATCTTCTTTTACCTGATGTAAGTTTCTCAAAAGGTCTGTTACATACTTATCCACTTAATCCTGCTTGGGACCTCATTATTGTCCCCCTCATTGAGTCTCCCTTTGAATTGCTTTCATTGCATCATCTCACTCTCAATACAGTCTTTTTGGTTGCCATCACTTATGGATGGACCCTCTATATGACATTTCACAGAGAAAAGGTAGTGCTGTGCCCTCAACTTAAATTCATCCTCAAGGTGTTCTCAGAGTTCTACCTTAATCACTCAATTAATTTACATGTCTTCTTCCCAAAACCCCATTCTGACCCAGGAGAGAAAAAGTTACTCACTCAGGATGTTTCCAGAGCTTTACTCTATTGTCTTGAAAGATCCACAAGTTTCCAGCTGTGTTCTTGGTTATTTGTAGCCATAGTCAGCTGTTAAAAAGGTCAGGTTATTTTATCAGAAAGAATACCTAAGTGGCTCACACGGTGCATCACCATCTGCTAACAGTTGACTGGTATACCTCTCACCATAAATATTAAGGCTCACGGTACCTGTTTCACAAATATGCCAATATCCAAAATCTGCAGAGTAATGATGTGAAATAATCCACTGATCTTCATCAAAATTATACCTTGGTTTTTTGCTCAGAGGTGTGAAAAAACACGCCCCCCCCTTAGCACTGCAAGTTTCAGTGCTGTAAAGTGCCAGTGTAGACAGTACACCAGTGCTGTTAGCCATGCACCCAGCACTGGAAGCAACTCCCCTCATGGATGTGGTTTTTTTACAGTGCTGGGAGAGCTCGCTTCCAGCGCTGGTGCCACGACTACACAGCCATGTTAAAGCACTGCTGTGGCAGCACTTTACGATGCTAATGAAGACATACCCTGAGAGGGGGTTTGTCAGCGACTGGGTCATGGGCGGTCTGGCCTAATTGTTGGAGCAAGAGTCTGGCCTCTATACAAGTCGCGTCTAGCAAGCAGAAGCTAAAGCCTTAGCCCAAGAATTGACCAGCATTGCAGTCAGAAGACGTAGAAACAGGTCAAAGCTGAGAGTGAGAGGCCAAAGCTGAAGGGTTAACAGGAGTTGCAGTCAGAAGGTGGAGTCAAGGATCTGAGCAGGAAGTCAGGAAGAGTTCTGGTGACTGAAGCAGGAAAGGGTACAGGCTGGACTAGAAGAGGTACAGGCTGGAGCAAGGCTAGGGGCAGGGACAGGACCAAGCAGAGCTGCAGGCTAGGAATGCGTTGAGTAGCTACTGGACTGAGCTTAAGTATCAGCCTGCTGACTCCTGCAACTAATCAGGTAATGCAGTCAGACAACTTCTATCAGGACCAGCTGCACTCATTAGGTTGCCAGGAGACTGACTGTTCTGCAGGCTGGCCCCTGACTGGGTTGTACGTACTCTGCCCTTAATGCCCTTACATGGGACTACAAGGATGCACAGTGTGTATGCATGACCCCTATGGATGTGGCTATTCAAAAGACTTCAGTCTCACGTGCATGAGGCACGTGTACACATGTGTACCCACAGTGGTATCTACACTGTTAACATCTCAAAGAACCAGTTACAATAAAGTAAACAACTGTTCTCTGCCTGTGCAACCTTAACTCACCCTCGTTATATGCATTGTTAGTCTTTAATTACATGATCACATACTATTTTTTGCAGAAGACCCCTACCTCAGTCAGTGCACAGGATGGAGCTGCTCTAAGGATGAATCAGAGTTGTGTGGTGAGCAGGCTGTTGTCTGTAGGGCCTCTGACTCATTTGTTGCAGAAGTTGGAAGATGTATTGTGCCCGAGCTCGGGTGTTGCAGGAAGAGAAAGGATGGTGTCATGGTTCAGACAACTGAATGCTTCTCTGCAGAACTAGATTCTGTCCTGGCCTCTGTCACAGAGTTCCTATGTGATATTAATCAAGTCACTTAAACCAAACTTTTCACATGTGATCATTAATTGTGTATTTCTAATTTTTTGGGTGCCCAACTTGAGACCCTGTGATGATCTGCAGAAGTGCTGAGTGTTCAAAGCTGCAACTGAAGTCAATGGGAACTATGCTTGAACATATGAAGAACCACATAATGCTTAGTATTCTGAAAAAAAAGGTAATAGGCATCCCAGAGTGGGCACCCAAAATTAGGGGAAAATTTTGATGTTTTTCTCTCAGTCCCTCAATTCCTCATCAGTAAAAAGAGGATAACACCATCTCCTCATTTCAGAGTGTATTGGGTTAGATACATTAATTAATGTTTGTGAAAGACTCAGGTTATTATAGTGATGAGCATCAGAGAAAAGCCTAAGAGGAAATAAAAAATTCTGCCTTAAGAATTTAAGGGTTTAAATAGTGTGCAGTAAATAAGGCATGGGACCACACATTGAACCAGAAGAAATATTGAATAGCTGTTCATTAAGCACTGTCCATTCTGTGCTCTGAATGAGGCGGAGGTCCTGTGGAAAAAACAAAAACCTATATGTGAAATTGTAATTAAAGACTGTATCATAACACATACTGTACTCACAAGGAGACCAAATTAAGGTTGCATAGGCATTCTGGCATTTCCAAACTTCTGTATGCTTAACTTTCCAACCTTAATGTTCTTTTAAATTAGAAAGAGAGTGTGTGTGTGTGTGTGTGTGTGTGTGTGTGTGTGTACTTTAATTCCTAGACGAACAAGGTCAGGTCAAAAGGAACAGATTTTCTAAAGATGTCCTTACCTCTGTTACTTCGTATACCATCTTATTAAAAATTTTCACCTTACAACCTTACTTTTCTGAATGCTGTTTTTTAACTCAGAAAGCTTTATTAGCATCCAGACATGCAGCTGTTCACAGCACCTCAGCCTAGATTTAGATACAATTCTTTACCATCAGAGGGTATATCTACACTATGGGATTATTCTGATTTTACAGAAACCGATTTTTTTAAAACGGATTGTATAAAGTCAAGTGCACGCGGCCACACAAAGCATATTCATTCGGCGGTGTGCGTCCATATACCGAGGCTAGCGTCGATTTCCAGAGAGTTGCACTGTGGGTAGCTATCCCATAGTTCCCGCAGTCTCCCCCGCCCATTGGAATTCTGAGTTGAGATCCCAATGCATGATGGGGCAAAAACAGTGTCATGGGTGATTCTGGGTAAATGTCATCACTCAATCCTTCCTCCGTGAAAGCAACAGCAGACAATCATTTCGCGCCCTTTTTCCCTGGACTGCCTTGGCAGACGCCATAACATGGTAACCATAGAGCCTGTTTAGCCTTTTTTCACTATCACCGTATGTGTACTGGATGCTGCTGACAGACGCGGTACTGCAGTGCTACACAGCAGCATTCATTTGCCTTTGCAAGGTAGCAGAGATAGGTATCAGTCCTATTGCATTGTCTGCTGCTTTGGAAATTGGCGATGACGGTTACCAGTCCTATTGTACCATCTCCTGCTGTCATGGGGGCTCCTGGCTGGCCTCGCTGAGGTCAACCGGGGGCGTATGGACAAAAATGGGAATGACTCCCCAGGTCATTCCCTTCTTTATGTTTTGTCTAAAAATAGAGTCAGTCCTGCCTAGAATATGGGGCAAGCCTACTAGAGAACCAGAGAGCACAGCCACTCCGGGTCAGAGCCCCAGACATCCTGCAGAAATGATGAGCTGCATGCCATTTTAGGGGGTGCCCCTGCAACAACCCCACCCGTTGCTTCCCTCCTCCCACACTCCTCCTGGGCTACTGTGGAAGTTATCCCCCCATTTGTGTGATGAAGTAATAAAGAATGCATGAATAAGAAACACTGACTTTTTAGTGAGATAAAATGAGGAAGAGACAGCCTCCAGCTGCTATGATAGTCCAGGTAGGACAGAATCTCCATTACTCATTAAAGGGTGGGGGGAGGGGAGTGCAGCCTCCAGCTGCTATGGTATTCCAGCCAGGACTGAATCTCCAGGAGACAAAGCTTAAAGAAGGGAATGACCGGGAGTCATTCCCATTTTTGCCAATGTGCCCCCGGCCGACCTCACTGAGGCCAGCCAGGAGCAGTCATGGGATGATGACGACGATTATCAGTCCTATTGCACCGTCTGCCATCAGGGAGAGGAGGGGAAGGGATCAGGGCCAGTGCAAGGATATTTTGCGCCCTAGGTGAAACTTCTATCTTGCGTGTCCCCCTCCTCCAAAATCACATACATTATACACAATACACGGTCACGAAATTGTGCCCCAGACTTTTTTTAATCTGCCATGAGGCTGCATCAACTGTAAACGAAAAAAAATGAAATTTTATTCCTATCAGTCCTTGTTCTTGTTCACTATTAAAAGGATAGAAAATGCATGTCACTTACTATAATTAACTATTTGAATTTCATCAACTGTTTGACGTAAATATTGATTAAGAGATCAAGATGACTTTCCCTTAATATTAAGCAATGTTGATTGTAATCAGAAATACACCTTTTTTAGTCACGTATACGTCCTTCCTTCATATCAAAATCTGACTGGGAGCGCTGCGGAACCCATTTTACCTAACTAGCCATGCACCTCCAAATGATTAAAAACATCAAATGGTACTGTAGTAAGAGGAGGCCCTAAGATGTAAACCTTGGTATCAGAGGCCTGGTATGAGGCCTAAGGCCTGAACTAAAGTAATGGTCAAGACTTTGCTAACATAAAGCAAAGTGAAGCTGTGAGCCAGAGGCAGGCCTTGCTCACAGAAGCTGGCAAGGAAAGGACTAATGCTGCAAGAAGATACGTACCTAAAAGGTACTGAACACTAGAGATCAGAACATTCACATACTTGCACATTCCACACAGATAACAAGGAATAGACTGACCCATCCCAATGACGGGGGAAAAAGGGTAATATGATGGATAGAGTTGTTTTGTTCGAACCAACATGTACAAGGTGAAAGGCGGCACCTTATTGCGTAGAGGGGTTGTACCTTGCTACGTAGAGGGGCTGCACCTCAATACGTCAGAAGTGACGTGTAACTTGTTTGTACCTGTGTATAAGAATGCATCCCTGGGGCGATGTCTTTGTCCGGCCGAGGGGGCAGTGGAAAGTCCCGCCACTGACTGAGCCGAGTCCATTGACCGTGGGTACATATTCGTAGTATGCCCTGAATTAGGCTAAGAAACCTACAGGGAACTATTATTGTATCCAATACGGCAATAAACCTGGCCGACGTGCCTTCGTACCTTACTAGACTCTGTGGTCATTGGGGGTTCTCTTCGGGTCTGCTGTGTCAGCTATCTGCACAGAGCTGGGGCAGCACACAGAGGGAACACACTCACGCAGCCGAGTGAAACCAACAAGGAGAGAGCAGAGCAGAGCACCACACCGGTAGCTTCTGACAACACATATGACAACAGGTACAAACTCAATTTGAATGAAAAATTCCATTTTCTAACTAAATAGGTCACACACACTGAAATGGTTGCGAAGTGCTCTCTGTTGTGGTATGTTCCTCTGCTCTAAATGCCTACTAACTTCCCTGTGAAAATAATCTTTGACTTTGATCCAATGAAAGCAGGATGGAAAAGCTCCCCCCCCAGAAGACCTAAGACATGATGGCTGGATGACATAAACAGACATCTGTCCCTCACAGGCACTACCTCATAACATGCCAGTTGTGCTCAGGACAGAACATCACAGAGGAATATTATGCATTCAGTGGTCTCTACACTGGCCAAGCAACAGCACGACAACTAACCTAACCAGTCCATCCAACTTTTTTGACTGCTTCTTGTGCACTGGTGAGGGGTAACGGTGCCAGACTGAGCCTGGTGATGGGTGCAGTACAAGTCTACAAACTGAGGCAAGGTGCTGGGCCTAGAGTCCTGCTGAGACTGCTGTCCTGCACCAAGTGGAGCGCAGCCTCCATGAGGAGAGAACTCAAATAAATATCACGCTCCTTCTGCATGATTCCCCCAAGCACTTCTTCAGGCAGCTGCTAGGGGGGGTCACTCACAGGCTTAGGTCTGCCTGTTGCAGGCAAAACACAGCAGCAGGGCTTAAAACTCAGACAGGGCTGCCCAGAGGATTCAGGGGGCCTTCGGCAAAGCAAAATTGGGGGCCCCTTCCATAAAACATTTGCAATACTACAGTAACATGTATTAGGAAATGTAAAAAATAACTAGTGAAATACATTCAAAAATTAACTTGTAATAATTTGAAAATACACTAAATACATTATTTAAAAACATTAAAAGCTGTAATGCTCTGTATACATTTGCAATTACAAAATGGGCAGATGATGGGTGATTGTGATGGTTGGTACCAATGGGCTGTCGCTGCCTGGGGGTGGTGCTGCTGTTGCCCAGGGCTGGGTGGGGAGCTGGGGTCTGGGTTCAGGGATGCCCAGCTCACAGAGGCTGGGCTCAGGGATGTGGGGAGATGGGGTCAGGGTGGTGTCCAGCTCAGAGGGGCTGGGCTCGGAGCTGGGGGTCAGGGCTGTGGGGGTATGGGTCTAGGGGGGTGCCTGGGGAAACTGGGGCAGCTCAGCTCTGCAGGCTGCTGTTCTCTCCAGCCACCCACACACAAGGGGAGCAGGAGTAGGGACCAGCCAAGAACCAAGGGGGCAGGAGCACAGGCTCCTGAGGCCGAGCTGTAGGGAAGCACTTGCTTACCTTGCCCAGCACATGAGCGTCAGGGTCCTCTTTCCTCCTCCACTCCACCAGACAGCTGCTGAGGCTCTTTTCTTCTCCTGCCCCTCACTGGGGCTGATGTGGAGGCTGAGCCAGGGGGCAGCTGCCGCTTTCCTCCAGAAACCCTTGTGTTGCACCGTCGCAGGGCTCCTACCACGTGCGCTAAGCAGACCTGCGCAGCTCTGCCCAGCCGCGGCCATCCGATTTCTGAGCCTCTGCTGGCAGCCCAGGGATTCCCCTGCGTCAGCGCGTGACCGGCAGCCTGAACCTCTGGGCAGTCGCAGCAGCGCCCTGACCCAGGGGACTCCCTGGGCTGCCGGCTGCCATGGCGGCACCCTAACCGGGGGGACCCCCTGGGCTGCTGGCCCCTGGGCTGCGGGCTCCCGCGGCGGTGCCCTGACTGGGGGGACCCCCTGGGCTGCCGGCTGCCGCAGTGGCGCCCTGACTCGGGGGACATCCTGGGCTGCCGGCTGCCGCGGCGGCGCACTGACCGGGGGGGACCCCCTGGGCTGCCGGCTGCCGCGGCGGCGTGCTGACATGGGGGACCCCCTGGGCTGCTGGCTGCCGCGACGGCACGCTGACCCGAAGGATACCCTGGGCTGCCGGCTGCCGCGGCGGCGTGCTGACCCCGGGGGACACCCTGGGCTGCCGGCTGCCGTGGTGGCGCCCTGACCCAGGGGACACCCTGGGCTGCCAGCTGCCACCGGCAGCTCAGACATCCTCTCTGTCCCTGCAGCAGCGGCTGCTCAACCATTAAAAAAAAATTTGGGGGGCACTTTTTGGCGCCCCCAAATCTCGGCGCCCTAGACAACTGCTTAGTCCACCTAAATGGTTGCACCGGCCCTGGAGGGGATGCTGCTGTTTAGCGCTGCAGCACCTCGTCTACCAGCAGCATCCAGTAGATATACGGTGACATTGAAAAGAGGCAAGAAACGATTTTTTTCCCTTTTCTTTTCTTTCATGGGAGGGAGGGGGCGTAAATTGACGACATATACCCTGAACCACCTGCGACAATGTTTTTGACCCTTCAGGCATTGGGAGCTCAGCCAAGAATGCAAATGCTTTTCGGAGACTGTGGGAACTGTGGGATAGCTCGAGTCCTCGTCCTCCCTCGCTCCCTCCATGAGCGTCCATTTGATTCTTTCACTTTCCATTACGCTTGTCACGCAGCACTGTGTAGAGTCCCTGCTGTGGCCTCTGTCTATCATAGCCTGGAGATTTTTTCAAATGCTTCGGCATTTCCTCTTCTGGAACGGAGCTCTGATAGAACAGATTTGTCTCCCCATACAGCGATCAGATCCAGTATCTCCGGTATGGTCCATGCTGGAGCTCTTTTTGGATTTGGGACTGCATGGCCACCCACGCTGATCAGTGCTCCACGGTGGGCAAACGGGAAATGAAATTCAACAGTTCATGGGACTTTTCCTGTCTACCTGGCCAGTGCATCCGAGTTCAGATTGCTGTCCAGAGCAGTCACAATGGTGCACTGTGGAATAGTGCTCAGAGGCCAATACCGTCGAATTGCAGCCACACTAACCCTAATCCGACACGGCAATACCGATTTCAGCGCTACTCCCCTCGTCAGGGAGGATTACTGATATCAGTATTAAGAGCCCTTTATATTTATATAAAGGGCTTCATTGTGTGGACGGCTGCAGGGTTAATTCGGTTTAACGCTGCTAAATTCGGTATAAACGTGTCGTGTAGACCAGGCCAGAGTATCTGGAGCTAGCCTGAGACTGGATAATATTGCCCCCTCCTTCCTTACTGCCACGAGCTCATAATTAAATCCTTTGTTAATAAAATATATATAACACAACTTCTTCAAACCCAGTTGTTTTTACTTTGGGAAACTCTTCCCACTGCAAACATGAAGTCATCAGGAGGTGCCTTAGTTTAAATTCTTAACCAATCATCCAGTCCTCTGACACCTCAGAAACAGCTTTGAAAATCCTTAATAATTTTTGGATTTTTTAAAAAAATCATGTATTGGTGCTTACATTTTGTAAAAAAAATTAAAGAGAAAAATGTAAAATAAAACTGAAGCAAACTGAAAAAATAAATGGGGAGAAATTAATGTTTCAAAGTTTGATTTTAACTTTTCTATATTAAATTAAACACACTTTCCATTCCAACTGAAATAACTATTCCATCAACAGACTATATAGGGTTCAAGTACAGTAAATTTATTCTTGAAGATAACAGGAATCAGAGAGGAGACAATAATATCTGTGGGAACAGACAATTAAAAATGATCCAATTATTAGAAAGTTTCCTCCTCTCCCTCCCTCCCGCCACTAATGGATCATTCACGGAAGACAGAGGGAATTGCTAAAATCAGGATGCTGCCTCTGAAAATGAAATTAGACTAAACAAGGATCAGCAGTTTGCAGACTAACCACTTACAGGAATGAAAATGAGGAAACAGATAAATCTGGGGAAATCAATGAAAGCACAGGAAGCCATTAATCAATTGTTATTACTAGAAATCAGAGGCAATATTGCACAAAGAATGCTGTGCCTAAGAAAAATATGTTAAATGTTTATTAATTTTTTTTGTAATGAAGTTAAAGGACTAAGAGGATTTAGCAAAATATTAGACAATATTCATGAATTTCCAATAATTAAAAGTGGAGAAGCCTATGGAAAGGAAGACAACGTATGTAACTCTAGGGCTTAAATTCATTTGGAGCCACCTGTAGTGGAGCCCCGGTAAATATTTTTAATCCCTGATGCTTTCCACGGCGCAGAAGTCCCCAGCCCTGGTGCACCCTATGGGACTTAAGCCCTGAGCCCTGGTGCCTTCTCCCCACCACAGGGTAAAGTCCTGAAACACCCTGCACTGCAGCTGAAGGCTGGAGCCCTGAATGAAGGGGTTATGGGGGGCTTTGGGAAATAATCTCAGAGAATGTAAACCCTGTGTAACCCCCCCTGCTCTTGGATCACTTCCAGACCCACAAAGCCCATACTCTTTGTGTACTGCAGGAGAGAACTCTCCGGGATCAGAAGAAAGAGGAGTCAATACTCTTTTTCCATGCTCTCTCCCCTGATGTATTCTCCTTGGTTGTCTTCTCTCTACTGCTTCTAATGCTCAGTCCTGCAAACTTTACTGACACGAGCAAACAAATGTGAATAAAATGTTACTAATGTGCTTAAATGCAATCTAGTAACTCATTAGTTGACCTGACAAATACTTTAAAATAATCCTTATGTTCTTGATGAAAAAAACTGATGTGCAAACATTTAACAGTGTATGGCTAGGTCATTTCTGCCCCATATATTTAGAACCACTTCAAACTTTTCATCAGGTTTTTTCTGTCAAAAACACAGAACAGTTTATTTTCAGCCAAAATACATATTTTAAAATACAAATTGAAAAATAAAATATTTGATTCTTAGAAAACCAAAAAATTTCAGTTTTTGATTTTTTTTAAAAGAAAATACTGACCATTTTGACAAGCTCTATTTATTATGATACAACTTTATCAGCTTATTGGGATTCTAAACATAGATTTACAAATTATGGTGCAGAAAAAAAGTTAGAAAATCAACTATTACTATTTTTAAGTGACTTAAAGCTGATTAACTTCCTTTTAGGTCCTGTCCTGTACAATGTAAATGCAAACCTGCTAGTTGATCAAGAAGTGCACTTTTACACTAGAAGGTGTAAATGGCTGCTATAAAATAGGTCTTTGATCTATAGACAATCACAGACTTGGTTAAAGCCCGTGGGCATGCTAACCAATCTTCTTTCAGACTAAATTGGTGGAGCAATTAAATCCATTTTCTGTATGGGTAGCTGGAAACAATAGAAGCCACCACCCAAGTAATTAATCCACATGGCAAGGCCTGATCAGAAGCTTAGCTAAACTGTGCGGGCAGAGTCTAGGATTGCCAACATTGTATTTCAAAAGTGCAGAACTGTTTTCTTAGCAACTCTATGGGGGTGGAGTTCCATGTACCCAGGAGGTCCAGAGGTGAGGTGCCTAGTAACACAGGGAGTGAGGGGGTACTAACCATGTGGCAGTTGAGAAAATCTTCCACTCAGGGCTTAAATTCTCAGAGATTATTTCCTGGAGCCCCCCACTCCCTTTGTCCCATTTGGGGCTCCAGGCTTCAGCTATGGGGTGGGGTCTCAGGGCTTTAGCTCTGTGGGGGAGGAGGGAGGAAAGAAGGGTGTGCCACCAGACTAGGGCCACTCGAGAGGGATAGGGGGAAGGAGGGCTGTTTGGTCTGGGCCTCAAGCTCAAATGAGGCCTCAAATTTAGCCACTAGTTAATTTTTTGGCATTTGATAAGTTTTGCAACTTGTTTTTATGCGCATCCCTTAGACCAAAATGTGACATACTCTCTCAGCTTAGAGCTGCAAATTTAAGCAAATAAGAGATGTGATTTTGTAAAAGACATAATTTTTTTGTTAACTGATACAGATTTTGTCATATTAAAGAGTTAAAATGTTCATAAATATTAATAAAAATATATTGGTTCTGATGATACAAGATTAGACTGTGATGAATGTGTCCTTTCAGATCAACTGAATATATAAACAAACCACTACTAGGGGCTGGTGCTGGATGAAGTGCATGTTGAAAGGTAGAGAATTGTTACATTTTAGTTTTAGTTTAGTTACTTTATAGTTTTACACCTAGTTTACTAAGGAATTATTTATGTGTGAGAATTCCTCATTATTGTCTTCATATGGTAGCTAAAAGAGGTGACTGGTTGGTTGGTTGAGCCCTAGCTTGGTAGCTTGGCCATCATCATTGGAAGGTAACGTAATAATAAAACTGGCTTTGCATAATGATATTTTTAATATGTTAAAATATGGGATAAAAGACATCCAGTACTGATTTAGTATGGGACAGGCTATTTTCTATTTAATAAAGGACATTCCTTGTAATATGTGACTGTTTGCAAACCTAAGGCAGATGGGTTCCCTGAGTGCAAATGACCAGGCCAATGGATTGTTTGATAAGCTGTGTGTGAGAGAGGGAGAACCAGGAAAAAAAAATAAAAGCCAAAGGAGGGGGAGAGCATGTCTGAGCATGGCCATGAGAGATAGCAGAGATATACATTAACTCCCTGGGGACATGGAACTCACTGGAGAGGCAGCAGGCTTGGAATTAGCAAGTAAAGAATCTGCCTATTGTGTTTCTACTGTGTTCAGGGAAATAGCTCTTCATGTACATTCTTTGTAAATAAACGATCACACCAAAGAATGTATGCTGATATAATCCATTTTTCATCCTAACAGAAACAATCACACTAGACCTCAAATACTGGATAACAGCCTGAGCAAAAAGGGTAACAGCACCACCCTTCTTTCATGATCTAGCCCAAGGCACTGGTACCAGGCTTCATCCTGACCCTTCAATCTACTCTCAGGTCTGTGTGTAAATCCCAGAAAGTTGTGTTGTAAAATGCTCTACGTTTTCCTTAGAAAAAATGAGTAAATAGGATCATCTACTTTTGCATTCCTTTTCTGCCTTTCCTCATTGCTTTGAATAGAAATACTAGACAACTTTCAGACATACAAAGATTTTTTTGTATATTAAAAAGTTATTGACAACAGGCACATGCACCCCTTCAGGAGGAAGCAGAAGTCTTATAACCATCTGATCTTTAACTTTTATTATGGAATCTTAGACATTAAAAATGGAAAAATCTCTGGGTCATCAAATCAATCTTCTGCCAATTCAGGCTTGTCCTCCAGTAATATCTAATCTAATCTCTCTCTCTATCTCTCTATCTTTTGTTTAGCCAAATTTTAAATGAATCTGCTATTGAGGCTTCTACCACTTCTTTTCAGAGACTACCTTTTAATCTTCTTATGGAGAGATGCATCATATCTCCATAGTTAAGGTCAAACAGATTGTCAGCAAATTTTTCTGTCTTTGTTCAGTTTCATCCTATTATCACTAGCTGTACACATTATCATGTAATCTAAACCCATTTAGCTTAAAACATCTAAATCAATTACACTTCAATGCCATTTCTCTTTCAACTAATTGTAGATAGCTTTTATATCACCATAATAATATACACACTATGTATATTTATTCTTTTAATCTTCTTTTTTCATATGTCAGTCCCTTCAGCTCATTAATATTTTTTGCTGCTATTCTCCTAATTGTCTTAGTACAGACATTGCAGCTGAATCAGATAAACCAAAGATTATGAGAAGGAATGGTACATAAAACATGTAAGAAGACATAATATGTGTGACTGCATCTTGGTCATTACTAGCAAAATTAAATGTTATTAAATAATTCCTTTAAAAATATTTAATGGCTACACAAACATCACTAAATGATGCACAGTTAATAGCTATTATTCTCTCTCTCTGTTATACTGCTTTTTGATAAAAACCTGTACTGTAACACAGAATGAATCTGAGCTGCTAGAGCTCAAGCATTCCATGCATTTCTTGGGATTTTTAGATATTCAGAATCTTTTTCAAAATGTTTTGAATAGTACAGAAGATGGTCAGGGATGCCACTCCATGCTCTGGGTGTCCCTAAACCTCTGACTGCTGGAAGCTGGGACTGGATGGACCATTGGTCTGTCCCAGTATGGCCATACTTATGTTCTTATACCTAAGCACCAAGTCTGAAATATCTACAATCCAAAGAACAACCGATTTAGAACCTTCTGAGGTAAATGATTTGAGTTCCATGCATTTTAGGTATGTGTGTGTCTTTCAGATCCTACCATATCTTTTCTGGCTGAACATTAAAGATTCCATAACCCTTTTTGTAAGAACAAGGAACTGACCCTGTGACCTTTCAAAATGTTTTCCTCTCATGCAGCATGCTGTGCACCATTTCTCTGCCTGTCTGCAACCTTCCACTATAGTATAGTTTTTATAATTGTAAACTGCTTTGGTCTTTTGGGATAAAAAGGTTCTATATAAATGCAAAATATTAATATGATTTTAACTGATTTTCCCATTACAACTTTTCTTTCTATAGTTTTTAAAATGTGCATTTTTTGGCTAAATTTCCACAAACAAATCTTCAAATTTGAAACTAGTTGAACAAAATGTTTTAAAAATTG
This sequence comes from Gopherus evgoodei, assembly GCF_007399415.2. Classification (NCBI taxonomy): domain Eukaryota; kingdom Metazoa; phylum Chordata; order Testudines; family Testudinidae; genus Gopherus; species Gopherus evgoodei. The sequence goes on from NC_044323.1 coordinate 204,369,457, forward strand.
GAAAATATACATAAGTATAAAGACACTGCAAACTCCTTCAGAGATGGTAAGCTTCGTCAGAGAAAAACCATATCTCCTACCTGTTCTGTCTACTCCAAAGCTCCATATGCAGGTAAAATCCTCTAGGGACTAGGGGCCATATTTTTAAAGCTATTTAGGTGCCTAAAGATACAGAAACTGGGATATTCAAAAACACATAGGTACCTAACTGTGGTGCCATTGCATCTTTAGAGAGACAAGGTGGGTGAGGTTACACAGAGCTCTTTGTAAGGTCACTGTGTAAACTCAAAAGTTTATCTCTCTCACCAACAGAAGTTGGTCCAATAAGACATATTATCCATAGGTGCTGAGTCCATGGGTGCTCTGAACACCCCCAGCACATTAGAAAGTTGGCGCCAGTGATATTACCTCACCTATCTTGTCTCCCTAATATCGTGAGACCAATATGGCTATAAGTACCCTGAACATTTTCAGAGTGGTAGCTGTGTTAGTCTGTATCAGCAAAAACAACAAGGAGTCCTTGTGGCAGCTTATGCCCAAATAAATTTCTTAGTCTCTAAGGTGCCACAAGGACTCTTTGTTGTTTTTACCCTGCACATTGCATCTTTAGGCACCGAAATGCTTTTAAAACTCTGGTTCCAGGTCTGCCAGTTTTAGGGATGTTTTGCATCGTGGAAGTGCAGACCAGGGTTGATGCTTATCTTTTCCAAGTTGCTGCTGCAGTTTTAAAGCAGCACTCCCTATTTGCACAAAGGGAGATGTGAAAAGATTTGGCAGATAGGGAATTAACTTGGGGCTGGAAGCTGTATTTTTTAATTATTAAATCAGAAGCTTAAGCAGTACACATGTAATGCAGAGCTTAGGTGGAATAGATGTCATTTGATGGATAAATTTAATCAAAGTAGCTTTATATAGCTATTAGGTAGCTATTAAATAATGTTTATTTTTAATCCATGAGCAAGAGGAACACTATGCAGATGATGCACAGAACATCAATCTAAGAATAAATCAAGGAACTTTTAGACAAAAAACCCAGATGATCCTACTCTTTAGAAATTTCACAGCAAACTTTTAATCAGCTTTGAAGAAATGTAAGCAAAGATTCACATTCAACACTTGATAAATGTGGTCAATATATAATTTAAAGACAGTACAACATCCTTTTGCCCTGGAAAAGTGTATTTCTTATTTGGAGATACAAGGTGGATGAGGTAATATATTTTATTGGACGGAACTGCTCTTGGTGAAAGCGACAAGCTTTCTTATTTATATAATTTTGATTTCACTCTGACTTAACTCAAACATTGCCAATGATTTCTATTTGGTGTCACTAGGGAATACTAAATAGCATTGTTGAGAATAAAGCCAAACCCTCTAGGTGATAGATTGGTGCTTTCTATGTACTGTATTAGTTTCCCTCCAGTGGTTGTTACAAGTAACAAGTCCAGCTTTGAAGAGGTTTAATTGTGTACTATGTGAGTGTGTATCCCACGTAAGTATGTTATGAAAAATTATACCTGTGAAACCCCAAGGAAAATAGTAAAGTTATACAGATGTAAATTCAGAATGTATTCAATTACCATTTAAGTGCAATATTTCCTTCTGAACATTCCTGTCCTAAATCTACAGCAATCCATCACTATTATTCAACAAAACTACCATTAGTGACAAACTCCATATTTTGGAGATGTCTCTGATACTTTTAACTGTGCAAAAAATAAAATTGGGCAAGAAGGAGAACCATTGTCTTGTACACATTTTTTTGGAAGAAATACAAATGTACTAAAAATTGTGATTAATCGTGCAATTAACCACACTGTTAAACAATAATAGAATACCATTTAATTAAATATTTTGGATATTTTCTACATTTTCAAATATATTGATTTCAGTTACAACACAGAATACAAAGTGTACAGTGCTCACTTTATATTTATTTTTGATTATAAATATTTGTGCTGTAAAACCAAAAGAAATAGTTTTTTTTTTCAATTAACCTCATACAAGTACTGTAGTGCAATCTCTTTATCATTAAAGTTGAACTTACAAATGTAGAATTATGAACAAAAAAAAACTGCATTCATAAAACAATGTAAAACTTTAGAGCCTACAAGTCCACTCAGTCCTACTTCTTGTTCAGCTAGTCACTCAGACAAACAAGTTTGTTTACATTTGCCGGAGATAATGCTGCTTGTTTCTTGTTTACAATGTTACCTGAAAGTGGCACTAGACATTCTCATGGCACTGTTGTAGCTGGCATTGCAAGATATTTACGTGTCAGATGAGCTAAAGATTCATATGTCCCTTCATCTTCAACCACCATTCCAGAGGACATGCGTTCATGCTGATGATGGGTTCTGCTTGATAACAATCCAAAGCAGTGCAGACTGACGCATGTTCACTTTCATCATCTGAGTCAGATGCCATCAGCAGAAGGTTAATTTTCTTTTTTGATGGTTTGGGTTCTGTAGTTTCCGCATCAGAGTGTTACTCTTTTAAGACTTCTGAAAGCATGCTCCACACCTCGTCTCTCTCAGATTTTGGAAGGCACTTCAGATTCTTATACCTTGGGTTGAGTGCTGTAGCTATCTTTAGAAATCTCACATTGGTACCTTCTTTGCATTTTGTCAGATATGCAGTGATAGTGTTCTTAAAACAAACCACATGTGCTGGGTCATCATCTGAGACTGCTATAATATGAAATATATGGCAGAATGTGGGTAAAACAGAGCAGGAAACACACTATTGTCCCCCAAGGAGTTCAGTCAAAATTTAATTAACACATTATTTTTTTAACAAGCATCATCAGCAGAGAAGCATGTCCTCTGGAATGGTGGCTGAAGCATGAAGGGGCATACGAATGTTTAGCATATCTGGCACATAAATACCTTGCAATTCCAGCTACAAAAGTGCCATGCTAACACCTGTTCTTACTTTTAGGTGACATTGTAAGTAAGAAGCCAGTGACATTATCTCTTGTAAATGTAAACAAACTTGTTTGTCTTAGTGATTGGCTGAATAAGAAATAGGACTGAGTGGACTTGTAGGCTTTAAAGTTTTACATCGTTTTGCTTTTTAGTGCAGTTATGTAACAAAAAAAAATCTACATTTGTAGTTGCACTTTCACAATAAAGAGATTGCATTATGGTACTTGTATGAGGTGAATTGAAAAATACAATTTCTTTTGTTTATCATTTTTACAGTGCAAATATTTTTAATAAAAATAATAATATAAAGTGAGCATTGTACACTTTGTATTCTGTGTTTTAATTTAAATCAATATATTTAAAAATATAGAAAAACATTCAAGAATAGTTAATAAATTTCAATTGGTATTCTATTGTTTAACAGTATGATTAAAACTGTGATCAATCCTGATTAATTTTTTAAATTGCGATTGTTTTGAGTTAATCACATGAGTTAACTGCGATTAATTGACAGCCCTACTAAAAAGTGGTAAACTCTGTAAGGCTCATCATTAAGGGACCTGTTTTCCTTACAACTCCCAGCGACACTCATGAAAGTTGCACATACAATTCAAGGGGAATATATCCTGTGTCCCTGACTTGTTTGATTTCTTTATTGTTCATTAGTTTTGATTTAAAAGGAAGTTTTTGAAAGTTATTTTCTCTGTTCTTCTACAGAAATAAGATTTTTTTTGTTTTATTTGTTCTTAGGGAAACAAAAAAATTGTTCTCTGAAAAATATTCTGAGAAAAACTGAAAAATCTCAAATCTTGCTTAGCCCTCAGGGATATCCTGGTGAATTTGTGCAGTTACATTATGCATATCTGGGGAGGGATCAAGATAGCTGTGCCCCACTTTGTGCTTCCTGGGTTCTGGAGCTCTCTACGTAGTGGACACATCCTCAGGCTCTAACTCATGAGTCCTCAGCAGTCCACAGTGAAGCTGTCTTGCAAGCCAGAACAGTTGAAGTACAGTATACATTGGCCACATCTCTTCTGTACACTGAACTACCCCCAGCCTTTAGTAGTTCAACGCGTGTTGCACTCAGTGGTGCCAGCGCTCAGGAATTTAACAAATAGTTTGATTTTAGGCCATGCTAGAGCACAATATAGGAAGAAACTCTACCTTTTGGCAATTTTAGAACTGCTCACAGCAGAACCCTCTCCAACTGGCTGCCTTCCGATGTCCATGAAAGCTTATGCCCAAATAAATTTTTATACTGTCAGTTTCTGACCTTACTGACAAAAACAGTTGTGCATTAATGTAATATTTACATAGAACATGTCAGTCTACAGGACCTTAGTTTAAAATTTGCTTTAAAAATATTTCATTAGTGAGCTGGTGAAGATGATAAAATCACATTTCTAAAAAATGCTTGCATAGAGTTTTAGATGCACAATCATCTTTAGCCTTAAATGCGTGGACCTTCAGACATACAGTTTTTTAAATAAATCCTTCAAAAGACCTCCCTTATCTAAAATACACATTTTAATTACTATAGTTAAAAAAAAAAGTGTTTCCAAGTCTTCCTGTCCTTTCTGTCCTTCCCTTCACCACCTCTCCCCCCACTCCCCACTGAAGAGAGCCCTTAAAGGGACAATAGTCCTTCCCTTCCAGATAGCTGGACAAAGAGTTTCCCTTTCTTTACTTCTGACTATCCGACGAACTAGTTTTAAAAGAACCCTCCAGCAAAATCAGTACCTTAGTAAGACAAAATCCTTGTTATACCTAAAATCTTTGGAAACATATTTTTTTAAAGTTGGTGAAATTTCATAACCATGTCTCTTGTTATGGAGATCACACAAAGTAAATTACTGTTCCCTTTTTCTAAAATCAATGAACATTGTTATGAACACACTAAACCTCTCTGATTAATTTAAAAGAATGTCTTTGTTTCAGTGAGTTAAATATGTAATAATCTGGAATGCTGGCTTAAGATTTGAGTACATTTAAAATATAAATTCAACTTAGAAATACTGAATAAGAAAATGTAAAACAGAGAAGAGCTGCATCATGTATTCCATTATATGTAATGTTGTATTCAGCAGGACAGCTGACTCACCCTTACTATGAAGTTTTTGTAAATAAATCTCTGACAAACTTCAGGGCATATCAAAAAACCTGTGACTGACATTTTTTATTCCCAAATTTTAGTGCTTTTAATGAGTTACTTTCTTCATGTCCATTCTGCATGAGGGAGAGGGCATGGAAGTCTCTGCGGGGAACTGTGACTCTGGCCTGGTCCACACTACGCAGTTAAATCAATTTAAACAGCGTTAAATCGCTTTAACGCTGTACCCGTCCACACTACAACACACTTTAAATCGATTTTAAGGGCTCTTAAAATCGATTTCTGTACTCCTCCCCAACGAGAGGAGTAACGCTAAAATCGATATTACTATATCGATTTAGGGTTAGTGTGGATGGAAATCGAAGTGATTGGCCTCATCATTTTACAGTAGCTACCCACAGTGCACTGCTCCAGAAATCGACGCTAGCCTCGGACCATGGACGCACACCATCGAATTAATGTGCCCTAGTGTGGACGCATAAAATCGATTTTATAATATCGGTTTTATAAAACCGGTTTTAGTTATTTCGATTTTATGCTGTAGTGTAGATGTAGCCTCTCCGCCACCATGAGGCAGGCCGGGCATCTCATTATCCTTTGCTGTCAAGTCCCTCCTCCCTCTCCCCCACCAGACTGTGAGCTTGGGCTGCCATCCGGCACAGGGGCACCAGTTTAATAATACTGCGTAGGGCCCCATAAATCCTAAGGACGGCACTGCCAGTAATTCATGCAAGGCATTACAGGTAGGATTTAAGAATCACTTTAGAATGAAAGGTGGAGAACAGGGAACCTATTAAGAATTGACTTAATTTTGTATAAAATGCTTGCATGCATTTGTGCTGCAAGAATCTGTGTGTGGCTTTTGTGAAAGCTGTGAAGATAATGGTGGGCCTGTTTCTCTCGGTGCTTCATGCACTGCAAAAGTGAGTCAGTAGGTATATATTGCCCTCTGCTGTCTTGTGCTGTCAAATTCCACCAAACTTGCAAGCACAGTTTAGACATTAGCAGAGAGAAGTACTCTCTCTGTATTTTTTACTAAATTTAATGGAATTAACTGTTTTGAAAGCCAGAACTTAGAGTTAGGTTCTGGTTGCTTATGCATCAGTGCACAAGAGACGGGGCACAGGGAACCCTCCATCCTTCCTGTGCATGGGACAACCATAATGTCAGTGATTGTATTCCCTGAGTGTAAGGAGCTGTGTAAGGATGGGTAGAGATACTGGACACCCCAAAGGGGGCATGGTAAGGCAGGGTTCGGGTGCTGCAAGTCTTTCAGTCTTTTGGACATGGATTGCTGATTGAAAACTGGTGCAGGTGAGAGCACGTTTCTAAAAAGTAAATACAAAATGTGCTTCTCAGTTTGATCCCCCAGCACACCAAAAGCATTGTGTCTCTCAGAATGCCTCCTGCACTGCCATTGGTGCAGTATAGCTCCAGACCCTGACCTCTGACCCACCACTTTCAACCACAATGGAATAGTTCTTCTAATTAAAATATATTCATTCCATGGAATGCTTTTTCAATGAAACTTGGTGATCTTTCTGTTCTGTGATTTTCCTATGGATTTGTAATTGGGTCAGTGTGTGTGTAGGAGCAGTAGGTAATGAATTCAATTCCAAAATTTATATTGTTTTTGCACATCTGTAGTTCCACTGACTTCAAAGGTATTCTGCTTATTTATTTTACATCCATGTGAGTCAGAGAAGAATCAGGCTGGAGCATTTCAGCCTAGAGTATTATTCCAAACCAAAGATACAGCATTGTGTAGCCTCTTCATGGTCACAAATGGGGATCCCAAGGCACAGTGGACAAAATCGAAATGTTTAATAAAAAACAGATACTTTTAAAAAGAATAAAAAAAATTACATATATTTAAACATAGACTGAAAAAATCAGTAGAGAATATAGTGTAGGTATCTACCCGGAACAGACTGAGATAGCAGAGCACTGATTTACCTATTGGGTCGTTGTCCTCTCTAATTTCTATGATGTTATACTATCTGAAATCCTCCTTCTCTGAAGGAAAACTTGCAGCCCTTGGTTATAATTTTTTTAATCTCTTGGCTATTTGGGAATAATTTTACTTTGTATTAGTTTGGGTACTATACCCCAACATCTAAATCTTATTTTTGCTGTTCATTCAAAGAAGCCATAATATAAATTGTGATATTTAAAGATTATTGATGCAATTTATAAGTAAGATGTCTCCTTCACAATTAAAAAAACACAATAATTTGTTTAGAGTAAGTTTTCCAAATTGCCTATATCACCTCAGATAAAAAGGATCTTCTTTCTTCAAAGGTCTTAATGCTATTGCCACACTTTAGTTCCTTTTTTTCTCTCCATACTTAGGCCTTTGGCTTGGCAGATCACAAAAACATTACTAATGTCTATTCAGATTAAACTCACTTCCTTTTGTTTGTAATCACAGTTTAATTCTGATGACCCAGGCTACATCACTGGGCAAAACAATACATCTGAACAATTACTTCTCACTGTTTCCATCCTTCAGTATCAACAGGTATCCTGCACCTTTTCCCCCACCCCCGATTCCTCCTCTTTCTGTTTCTTGCATCCTCTTTCAGCTCCCAGACTGCCATTGTATTTTTAAAGACAGCAGAGAATGGTGTTAGAAGGTTAATGGGACTTGTACTTTTAAATCACATAAGCATTATTGCAAATCCCACACACAGCACTATATTGTCACTGTGACACATCCCAGTGTTAAGTGCTGGTTTGCTGTAACCTTAAAAGGAAATCCAAACACAAAGATTTTTCCCTATTTAAAAAATAAACCAGCCAATCCATAACTGGACAATGCAACTAATTTATGAGCCATATTTTAAATAGTGTTCATATATTTTATATCTTTTAACACATATAGATTGTAAAGAGTGAAAGCGAAACTGAGTTTCTCTTTATGAAGTGATGAGCTCATTTAAAATATAGTGTGCAATTAGCTCACATAACTGATAGATGGCATTGTACAGAAGATAAACATACAGCACACAAATTCACTATACACTCTTACAGTACTAGGAGAAAAAGTTCTTTAGAGTTTTATTTTCAGAGCTGTGCACACTAGGTCAAGGCACCAGTCCTGCATTTATTAATATGTAGTAACAGTATTTTATATAACATCATTGTGAAAATACACAATTTTAAATACAAATATAAAAACGATCAAAATGAAGGCTGAAAATCATATAAGCAATAAGGAGAAAATTCCACATGATTTATAGAAATAATTCCTCAAGTTAATTAAGAAGCGTATGAAGTGGTGACATACACTACTAATCATACCACTTTGTGATAATGTTAATTATAATGACTCATATTAAATGATAGTGCTAGAGACATCAAACAAGATTGGAAAACCATTATGCTAGGCACTGTACACATAGTGAGAGAAAATCTCTGTCCCAATAAGCTTACAGTCTAAATAAATGAGAGAGACACAATGGATGGGAGGGGAAGCTAAGATGCAAAAAGATGAAGTGACTTACTCAAGGTTACATAACAGAGCTGGGAACATAACTCAGGCCTCCTGACTACCACTCGTGTGTGCTTGCCCCTAAAGCACACAATCTTTCCTAATTTAGTTAAGGTAACACTCATAGCATGTAGTGCTTTCCAAACATTCAGGAAGCGACAGTCTGAGGGCTGGTCCACACTAGGGGGGGGAATCGATCTTAGATACGCAACTTCAGCTACGTGAATAACGTAGCTGAAGTCGAATATCTAAGATCGGATTACTCACCCATCCAGACGGCGCGGGATCGATGTTCGCGGCTCTCCGTGTCGATTCCGGAATTCCGTTGGGGTTGATGGAGTTCCGGAATCGATATAAGTGCGCTCGGGGATCGATATATCGCGTCTAGATTAGACGCGATATATCGATCCCCGAGCAATCGATTTTAACCCGCCGATACGGCGGGTAGTCTGGACGTACCCTGAGGAGATCAGATGAGCCTATGGTGCTGGCCCACAACAATTCTCCTCAGGCATAAGAAGGCATAAGACTTTGGGGAGAAAAACTGGCCAGTGGAGTGACTTTCACCATCATTGCTGCCACCCCAACCATCTCCTGGGACCTCAGCCCTTTGTTATTTTCATCCTGAAAGATGTCTGGATCCGACTGGGCCAGAGAGAGGGAACCAAATGACACTACCATCTTTATCATCTCCAGCTGAATTCCAAACACCAGGTGGGATAAACAGAATTGGACTTTAACAATAACAGCTCCAGGCCATCTCAACTAATTTCTTCTGTTTTCATCAGAAGGAGAAGATTATTACCATCTTTAATACTATCTAAAAGACTGTCAGACAGAGTCTTTTCATTCTAAAGCCTCTCTCCAGCTAAAGGGAAAGAACAAGGGATGTTGTTAAAATGAAAGCCTTATTTCATACTTTACGTGTCAAATGCTTTAACTGTTTTTCCTTCTTTTCTTTATCTTTGATAAAAGGTTAAAAGAATTTGTAATGGTGTATTTGACATGGTACTAAGCAGGTTTAGGTTTCTGTATACCAAATTTCATTACCAACTATTGTTTAAGATGGTTTAATATTACATAGTGACGGGGTTATGTTAACATCTTAGCTCATATATTGCACAGCACTTCAGCAAAAGCATTCAGCATCTTGCGGGATATGTCTCTGAAACAGAAAACAACAATTGCAAAAGAAATGCTATTTTAAAGTGCCCAAGAGGACAGTGCAAAGGATGGGGAGTGAAAAATCAAATTAACATTTGAAAGAAGTATTTAGCAGTATCTCTTTAAGACAAAAAAGGAAGCGGTTCACTTAACTGCAGGTAAATATGTGAAGCTAAAATAATACTAAGGTAACTCTATGAGTCTTGAAAGGCAAGTTGAGTGTCTTGGCCATTTTATAGCAGAAGAGGGCGCAGTTTGTCTTTGAAAGAGAATCAAATTAGATTCTATAGTTAACTGGCTCCTACACTATTAGTTTAGCAGACGCTGAATTACTATGAAAAAGAAAGAACTGCTACTTCACTAAATTATATATTTATGTCTTACATGGGGTCTTTATCAGTTTTCCAGTTAAGTAGCCAAAGATCTAAGGCTAATTAGAAAGCACGTACTGAATTATTGCTACCAATTCTCACCCATTGGAAGTTTCTATATTTTGTGGATGGACTTGTGTACTTTAAAGATAGTTATAGGGCCACTGATTTAATGTGTTATATATCAAAGGGACCATTTGATTTCAGGATTCGGTGCATTATAAAAACTTTTGAGTTCCTGCCTGGTTTTCATTTCCTTTGAGAAACAAGGCTCTTCTCATTTTCCCCTTAGACATTGCCAGGCAGGTACATTAAGAAATGGGATCATTTCAGTCAAAACTTCAGCATGGCTTTTTTTTCCTGTTGGTGTTTCATATGAACAATATACTATTTTTGAATATATTTGGAACATGCTAGGTTAGTGCTCAAACAGCTTTGTTGACTATGTTTCAGTGAGTGATTAAGTGATACCAAATCAACACAACATCAGCTAGCTGTACTTATATTTGTTACTGCTGTACTAAGGATACAACAAATTGGGTAGAGCTATACTAAAACTGTCATCTCTGCTAAAAGATGAATATGTAGAAAATATTAGTTTAGCTCTCTTTCTGACTTCTAAACAGCTGTGTAATTAGAGAAGTTCAAGACACACCATTTTGAAGAATATATTTTATATTAAGATTGTTATTGCAAGATCTTGGACATGATGTAGTTTTATGCAGGACACTGAGCATGTTGAGAGAGTTTGGTCTCTCTTAGTTACGGGTGAGCTTTCTCTTACATTACGAGATGAACTGCCCTTTTGTTATCATTTTCTGATTAGGTCAACAGAAATCACCCTAGGGCTGGCAAGCCAAAAAGAAAAAAAGATCTGAGTAATTTTGTTTTTATATGACAGTTATATTCCTACTATCATACATATATATTCATAGCCATTGGTATAAAGACAAACATCATTTGTTTTAGTGCAAGTACACACTGGTAGGCTAACTCACCAGTTTAGGTAGGATCAAAGTCACATCTGAGTCTGTTTCAAGCCCTTGGCTCAGGGCACAATTTAGTGGGTAAACAGAAATTTTAGGCATAATACTAAAATAAAGCCGTTCTTTTGCCCAACACAGACTACAGTTCTCAGAGGCTGCTGCCCAGGGCTTTAATTCTCATTGTGTATTTTGCAGAGCTCCAGGTTCTGGGGCTTCAGCCCCATGGGACACATCAGGACTTGTGGCTTCAGCTACGCAGGAGGCGCTGGGGCTCCTGTGAGTTTGAAAATAATTACCAGAGCCCTGCTCCAGATAACTCCATCTGAATTTAAGCTCTGCTCTTACTTTACCTCTCTCAGTCCCTCTGAGGCCTTGCCTGGACCCAGTCCCACAGAACCCTTTCTTTTCTTTGCAGTTCTCATTCCCCATACTACATCCCTGAAAAATGTCACCTACTAGCTTGGGTCTTTCCACTACACAAGCACCTCCTCCAGGAGCCCATCTACACCCTACAGTTATCTAGCACAACCGAGCTTAGGGTTACAAGGACCAGGTGCTCTTCTGGCTGTCACATGACCACTAGGCCCACAGACTCAGCCAGAAGGCAGCTGATTAATCACACTTGGGGCTGGGCCCCAATCCCCCCTTGAAGGGCCAGCCATTATGTGATGGCAAGCGCATGTTGGGTAGCAAGCTGAATGGGCTGATTAAACACAACAACATGAGTCTTAATTTTGCGGATCTTTTCCTCACCATTCTCTCCCATCTCTTTTTAATTTGTTAGGCTGTATATGTGTGATTTCCTTACATATTTTTATTTTATTAGGTTTGTAGATCATTTGTTTATTAAAATCTATCATAGTGTCTGAGGCCCAATCTTGCAACTGATACCACACGGGCAGGCCATGAAGACAATGGAGCTCTGCGTGGGTCAGGAATCTGTCCAGGCACACTCAACTGCAGGATGTAGGCCTTAGTTTGGGAGTTTAAAATGTGAAAGGCCTTAGTTTGGGAGTTTAAAATGTGAAACTGTTGGACCTCTTCCCAATTTTTGATATATATCCATGAAGTGATGGAAGCACTTGTATTCTCATTGTATCACGCCCACAAGCTTCTCAATGCAAGTATATTAAAAAAGAATGGTTTAGTCGTCAAACTAAAAGCTTGTCTAGTGACCACTGATCCACTACCAGAGCACAGATCTATTTTTATTACCTGATTCTACTTTTTTTTTTTTTAAGATGCTTCATGGAGTAGATCCTTGCACCTCAGCCCATCAAGATCCAGTGTTGGAAATTCTATACTGCACCAGGTAATACTGAGGTGAAGGTGACAATTAGGACGCAGGATTAATGCAGTTTTTCTTATTAAAGGAAAAGTGATCAGTAATAAAAATATTGTAATTTCTACATCTAATTGCAAAGAAGAGTAAATTGACATATTTTTAAAGTGTCTGAAATATAAGAGAAATTAATTATATCACAGGAAATTGCCACCTTGACAGCCTCATGCGGTAGGTTAGAACTAAGAAAATGTGGGTCTTATTAGACGCCATTGAAAATCAGAGATTCAATGTTGTCTTAAAGTAAATTATATTGTTATGAAAGTTTCATTCATTCAATGTTTTCAATTGTTAAATGAATTGAAAACATCACTGCTCCCTTTGCTGGATCCTCAGCTCCCTGCTCAGTTTCCCTACCTTTGACCGGGAGAGGAAGAGGAGGATGAGATAGTCTTGCTTTCCCCTGATTTTCTGCCTTTGACCCTCAGAGAGGAAGACACTTCAGAGAGATCCCTCTCAGAGGAGGAGATAGAAAAGAGAGGCTGTGAGGGGAGTCCAAGGGAAACAGACCAAGGATAAAACCTTCCCATGGGGTAGGAGAAGAAGGGTAAGCTACTACGCCACAAGAGGAGAGAAGTAAGCAAGTGGGGAAACAACATAACTGACAGAGGCAGAGAGGAAGGGACAACATAGGGAAAGCCATGAAGGGAAAAATCTTCAGGAGTGAGGGTGGAGTAACAGTGACAAAAGGAGACTCATCACAAGGATTCCAGAGGTGGAACATGTTATGTCAGGTGCACTCCTAAAGTCTCCTGGCCACCCACCAAGCACATCAGAGGAGTATCTAACTCCGACCCTTTCCCTCAACCCCAAATAAGATAACAGGCAGTGAGCTAGATCCTGATGTGTGGGGAGGGGTGGTTGTCTATAGGAGGGTTGTGAGGCTTGTTGAGAATTTGCATAGGTTCAAATAGGCAACTGAATTATGGAATACTTCTCTAAACTAGTCCTCCTGCACTCTTGTTTTTTCCATCATTTATGTGATATGTCATTATCAAATGCTGGAGTGGGTTTTGCATGTTCTTCCAAGGTAATTATTGACAAGACCTCATGGTATTGAGACAATGATAAAATACAATAAGTGGAACAGGGAATTGAGGATCTGCAGGCTTTTTAGTCTTATTGGGAGGGGAGAATATTAACAAGGTCCTGAAAACTATCTGTTTAGAGGTCTCCAATTTATAATATGAATATAAAAATAACCTCAAGTAAACCACAATGCACCACAAACCTCACTGAGTATGTGACTGGTGGCCACTGCAGGCCCTATTCCCTGAAAAAACAAACAAAAAAAACAAAACCAAAAAAAACCCCCCAACTCAAATGTTTGTCCACTGTGGTTTCCCATTCTTGAGAAGTGGTGTGTTGGTGATTCCTGCAGTGGTTCTCTTCCCTCTGAGCCAGTCACAGGATGGTGTTAGGCAGCACTCTGCTAAGGGAGGTGCTATCTGTTGGAAGGTACATAAAACCAAGGTCCTGACCGCTTCAGTGGTAACTGAAGATTTGCTGGCTCTTTTTGCAGGAAATGGGTGTTAACCTCGTATGGTGGCCAAATTCTTACTTGGGTAATTACATTCTGCCTCTTTCAAAATACATCCCAAGTAGCTTAATCTGGAGACATTATTGCCAAATAAAAAATGATCGCTCTGCATTACAGTCCAAATGTGTTTGCATTTCAGTGGTGGGTAAATGGCCAATTTCTATTCTCATTTACGCCATTACAATCCCATTGTCTTTGGTCAGGTTGCAAGGGCATAACTGAGAGCAGAATTTAACCCCTCATCTGCAAAACACTTTGGGATTCTCCAAGCTAATGTTTTATCTTTCAGGTTCCTAAACTATGGGTCATGTCTACTTGCTGGTGGTTCATATGGTAAATGCTCGTATTGTTTTCAGCTGTGAAAAACTGAATATGTGCTGGGGAGATGAAATGAAAAGCAAGAGCAGACAGTGTGATTAACCTTTTTAAAAATGACAAAACACATTGCAACAAGGAAGACTAAAAATATGTCAGGATATACAATAAAGGTCTTTAGTGGGAATTTTGCCCAAGAAAAGGTGTCAGGATTTGGCCCAATGTTATTTATTATCTCTGCAGTATTGTAATTGTGCCTGGATCTTTCCAGACAAAAGACAGGTCCTTGGCTCTTGGCGCTAAGACAATTTTTTATTTAATGAGACTAGTATTAAAGCTCAGAATCCTCTTTCAATAAGTCAAATGTCATTTTTCCAGAATGCAAGGTGTGGAGAAAACACTGTGAAGAATGTAAGAATTTCAGAGCTTAGTAGACTTAAAAAGCCTTGTAAAACAAGTCAACGGGATCCTTTCTGAGTGGAGGAAGCGAAACACTAAAACTAAAAACTTGTGGTTGAAATCCTCATCCCACAAAAGTCAATGGAAACCTTACCTTCAATGAGATCAGGATTTCACCCATACTCAACATTTTCTCACTGCATGTTGACAGTCTCTTGGGAAGGCAAGATTATGTTTAATCTCATTTTCTGTTTCCTGCCTTTATTCTATTAACCATTAATAATACAGCATTTGCTTGCCGATGCAACAGTGGCTTGTCTTTCAAATAAGTAACAAGCAGTTTCTGAAAGCTCTCAAGTCATTGTCTATTTGTTCTAGCTTTCTGCATGTTACAACTTCTGGGAATTTAGTCACAGTTGTTTTTGAAATCTTCCCAAAAAATATGACTAGACCACTTCCTTAGTCATTGTAAAAACTGAGTAAGTCTCCAAAAGTCTAATCAAAAATCATTTGTAAAAAGTCCTCATGTTTCTCTTTTCAAAATACAGTTTTATCCTTTATGGCGTACACTTGAATATGTATCTATGTTAACGTACTTCTGTTTCCTTCTTGGCAACAAGTAAATCCTCCTCTCTAAAGGACTGGCTTTCCAAATAGAAAGAAATTAGGGAAATAGCAAAACTGATTTAAAAAAAATTTGCAGGATTACTCATTCTTCTTAAGATCTGTTTTGGACAATCTGCATCATTCTTGAACTTGTCTGCCTGGGACAAAATTATGGAGTAATGGAGAAATTAAAGGAATGTATTAAATTACAAAGAAATCAAAGGCCAAAATTTTTAAACATGAATGCCTACAGTTCATCCCCTAAATAAGTGGTCTGATTTTTTTCAAAAGCACTGAATGGCAGTGCAATGCTGCTGGGTGTTCAGTATTTTAGACAATTAGGCCACTATGGATTTGGGAGAAGGATTTTCAAAGGCACAAATGCTATGTGGGTGCCTAACTCAGTTTTGTGTAGCTCCATGTGGTATTTTATGCATATTATTAAATGTGCTAATCTGAAGACCCCTTGTACATTATTGTAAACTTCAGATTTTAGCCAATACACCCTTCCCCAGCCAGTAGTGGGATAGGACATATTGCCTCATGAATCTTGTCATCTAGGATGCTGGGGCAGGGAGTGTGTGCTAGTGGGTCTCTGAGATTGCTGGGATAGGTGCTGGGTGACTGGCAATACTGAGGTGTCTCCAGTAGCTGGGGTGATGGGTGCTGTCTAGAGACTGTCTGGAACTGGTGAGTGGGTCCTGAGGTTGGGATACTGTTGGAGTTGGAAGGTGCTGGGATGTCTGGAAGTACTGGAGTAGGTAGGTGGGTTGGTGCTGTCTGGGAGGGCAGCTGGGAGATGGTGGCTGTGCTCTCTCTGGGAGTGTGTGAGTTTGGCTGAAGGTTTCTCTCTCACAGAGCAAGTGGTATCCGACTAGGGGTTCTTAGGAGGAATATTTTTGTACCCCCTCCATACTAAAACAGGCAAGATCTTATACAAAGAATGGAGGGACATTTTGAGCTTCTGGGGGCCCCAAGCAATTGGTTAGTCTGGTTATGCCTAGTGTTGGCTCTCCTCTCTGGGGTCAAGAAGGGAATCTAGCAAGTGGCTGGGAGATGGGTGTAACTTGGAGTCAGTTTGAGGGTTCGGGAGGTCTGGCTAGGGGTTTAGAGGTGCCTGGGGCCGGAGGTCTGACCTGATGCTCAGTAGCATCATCTACTGGACATCAGGGGGAAGTGCACTGTTTGCCTGAAACATCCTGATGCATGACATTCAGTGTGATAGGGCTGCCTCCTGAGAGTATTACACTAGATGTATGGCACTTGGCATACTGTCTCTCACTGAAACTCAGTAGGCGGTAGGTGTCATTTGTGCCTTGAGAAAAGTATCCCTAGAAGCCTATCTCTTGGTGACCATTTTTGAAAATCTTAGCCAAAGGGTATAATCCCATGTAAATTCATCCCTGTACCAGGCATACTCACTGTCTGCTTATGTGTGAAATATCTATTTCTCTTGACTAAAAAGCTTTAATGAGTTCCTTCCTCATCTTATTTTATTTTCTCTATAGGTGTGTAAAGGTGTGGGACCGGGGCTCGACCCTCCCTGAGGGGCGGAGGGGAGCCACACTGGCTCGCTACACGCGGTCGGGCCAGGCAGGTCCTGGGGCAGCAAACACAAAGGTCCAAAGTTCCGGCCCTGGGTTCGGGCCAAGCTACAATACAGAGTCAAGAGGGGAGCTCAGGCCCTTTGCTTCTGGGCTGAGCAACAATGCAAAGTCAATGGGGAGCTCAGGCCCTTTGCCTCAGGGCTGAGCGACAATGCAGAGTCGATTGGGAGCTCAGGCCCTTTGCTTCAGGGCTGAGCGACAATACAGAGTCAATTAGGAGCTCAGGCCCTTTGCTTCAGGACCAAGCAACAATGCAAAGTTAATGGGGAGCTCAGGCCCTTTGCCTCAGGGCTGAGCGACAATGCAGAGTCAATGGGGAGCTCAGGCCCTTTGCCTCAGGGCTGAGCAACAATGCAGGGTCAATGGGGGCCCTGCCCTAAGTCCGGACGGGGAACCAAACGCAGAGTCACCAAGCTGAGACCCCTTTGGTTCAGCGCAGAGCAAACAAACAATCTAGAAGCCCAGGACCTTGGGCAGGGCACGGCAACCAGCAGTTCAGGTGTATAAAGCCCAGGCCCTGGCTCAGGGCGGGGGCAACAAGCAGTTTAGGGCTCAGGCCCTTCAGCAGGGGCCGAGCAAACAAATAGTTTTAATGGCCTCCTCAGGCCAGGGAGAGGGGGAGTCTGCCACCCTTGAGAGGGTGGCAGGGGGAACGCAGGCCCTCGCACTCCACTGTGTTCCAGCCTGGGGCCCTAGCAGCGGTTATCACCACTGACGGTCAGTGGGGATCCTGGCCACAACACACTGACATAGGCTCAGGTACGTCTGCAGCCTGACTGGGGTTGGCTGCCCCTGGGCTACTTCCAATTTCCGCCTCCGGGCCTACCTGGTCCGTGGCGTCAGCCCTCGGGAAGTCCAGCAGCATGGGCTCCTTGCGGCCGGGGCTGGGTGGTAGGTCCGGCAGCTCCTCCGGGAAATCCGGCCAGGCTTGCTCTGGGGGTTCATCGGGGTAACAGCAGCGACGGGGAGGCTCCGGCGGCTCCTCCCAGTAGCGGGCGCGGGGAAGCTCTGGCCAGTCAGGGCGACTGCCCTGGGTCCTAGCAGCTTCCCAGTCATGAGCTCCCCGTGGCAGGTCTGCTCCCGGCAGTGGCTGGGCTTCAACTGAGCTCTAACGGCTGGCTTTTGTGCTTCTGGGTCGCCGCCTGATCCTCTGAGGGGCGGGCTCACCACTCCTTAGCCCTGCCCACTCAGGCATCCGGTGGGGCGCGCACTCTCCTGGGCAGGAGGGGAACCACACTGACTCGCTACAAGGTGGAGTTAGGTATATTATTGTAACACACTGTATTATACCCCACTCCATTTTTGTTCATTTTGTTCCGTCTACAGCCACACGAGACATAATAATGGGTAGAGGTAATTAGGGTAAACAGGGACTAAGCACTTACACTGTGTTATTATATAACCCAATGGTCAGTGTGTTATGAATTTCCTTCTGTGGCTGATCTACAGGGGATATGGGTCCATTATAGCTCCTGCCTACAGAGTCTGACTGTCTAACTCAAGCTGTAGAAACCCATATTTTTAGCTATGGAGGATTCTACTTGAGTCCCTGGTGTCTGCTAGGTTGCTGGCTACCACAGCAACATTAGGGAGGCTCTTGGAAACTGACTCATTCCTAGGCGGAAAGGAGATTAGGAGGACAGGTAAGTTACCACATAAGACTATAAAAGGCTGTTGGTTTTTCTGGTAACCTGATCTGGGCTTGTGTGTTTGTTTTTTAAAAATCATTTTAAAACAAACTGTATAATCAAATTCCTGACAAACAATGCATGGGAGTAAAGTTATCTCTGACAGACTTTAACTTTTAGACTGCACTGACTAACTTTGCAGTGAACAGGATTTAAGGTTGAGGGGGATAGTCTCATCTCTGTGTGTGCGAATCTGAGTGTGCAATTCTCCATACTCTGTGACGAAAACATATCCTTGTATTATGCACACTGTGACACAAAGATATAGAAAAGAAATTCATAAAAATTTCACTTATTCAAAATCTCATGTGGAAAAAGCCTATAACAGTGAAAATAGCAATAACACAGTAGCAAGTTTCAGAGTAGCAGCCGTGTTAGTCTGTATCCGCAAAAAGAACAGGAGCACTTGTGGCACCTTAGAGACTAACAAATTTATTTCAGCATAAGCTTTTGTGGGCGACAGCTCACTTCTTCGGATGCATAGAATGGAACACACAGAGGGAAGATATTTATACATACAGAGAACATGAAAAGGTGGAAGTAGCCATGCCAATTGTAAGAGGCCAATCAATTGAGATGAGCTATCATCAGCAGGAGAAAAAAAACCTTTGAAGTGTTAATCGAGATGACTCATAGAAGGTGTGAGGAGAACTTAACATGGGGAAATAGATTCAATTAGTGTAATGACCCAACCATTCCCAGTTTCTGTTTAAACCTAAGTTAATTGTATCTAATTTTCATATTAATTTGAGTTCAGCGGTCTCTCTTTGGAGTCTGTTTTTGAAGTTTTTTTGTTGCAAAATTGCCACCTTCAAGTCTGTCACTGAATGGCTAGAGAGGTTGAAGTGTTCTCCCACTGTTTTTTGAATGTTATGATGCCTGATGTCAGATTTGTGTCCATTTATTCTTTTGCGTAGAGACTGTTCGGTTTGGGCAATGTACATGGCAGAGGGGCATTGCTGGCACATGATGGCATATATCACGTTGGTAGATGTGCAGGTGAAAGAGCCCCTGATGGCGTGGCTGATGTGGTTAGGTCCTATGATGGTGTCACTTGAATAGATATGTGGACAGAGCTGGCATCGGGCTTTGTTGCAAAAATAGGTTCCTGGGTTAGTGTTTATGTTGTATGGTGTGCGGTTGCTGGTGAGTATTTGCTTCAGGTTGGGAGGCTGTCTATAAGTGAGGACTGGCCTGTCTCCCAAGATCTGTGAGAGTGAGGGATCATCTTTCAGGATAGGTTGTAGATCTTTGATGATGTACTGAAGAGGTTTTAGTTGGGGGCTGAAAGTGATGGCTAGTGGCATTTTATTATTTTCTTTGTTGGGCCTGTACTGTAGTAGGTGGCTTCTGGGTACTCTTCTGGCTCTGTCAATCTGTTTTTTCACTTCAGCAGCTGGGTATTGTAGTTCTAAGAATGCTTGATAGAGGTCTTGTAGGTGTTTATCTCTGTCTGAGGGATTGGAACAAATGTGGTTGTATCTTAGAGCTTGGCTGTAGACAATGGATCGTGTGGTGTGTCCTGGATGGAAGCTGGAGGCATATAGGTAAGTATAGCGGTCAGTGGGTTTCTGATATAGGATGGTGTTTATTTGACCATCGCTTATTAGCACAGTAGTGTCTAGGAAATGGACTGCTTGTGTGGATTGGTCTAGGCTGAGGTTGATGATGGGATGGAAATTGTTAAAATCATAGTGGAATTCCTCGAGGGCTTCTTTTCCATAGGTCCAGATGATGAAGATGTCATCAATGTAGCGCAAGTAGAGTAGGGGGTATTAGGGAATGAGAACTAAGGAAGCATTGTTCTAAATCAGCCATAAAGATGTTGGCATACTGTGGGGCCATGCGGGTACCCATAGCAGTGCTGCTGACTTGAAGATACATATTGTCTCCAAATGTGAAATAGTTGTGGGTGAGGACAAAGTCACAAAGTTCAGCCATCAGGTTAGCTGTGATATTATCGGGAATACTATTCCTGATGGCTTGTAGTCCATCTTTGTGTGGAATGTTGGTGTAGAGGGCTTCTACATCCATAGTGGCCAGGATAATGTTTTCTGGAAGATCACTGATGGATTGTAGTATCTATCCTATGCTCTGCCTGCATGTTTAAAGCTGATATCTGCAGAACCATTATGTTGGTTGGGAAACCTTGTTTCTGGGAGCTGATTACTTTATCTGTGGAACTCTTGTAGTATTCTGAGGTTACCTTAAGCTGGCTGAAAAGGAATTTTTAGCAATGCTGCTTTGATTCTTTTACTTTAATGTTTTTTATTCTAACATTTCTAAATGTGCTTTTTGAGTCTCCACACACAGAGAGCATAAAATTTCCAAGGAAAATCTTCAGTATCAAATGAATTTTCCATATGAGGATTTCAGCCACAAAAAAATTGTCCCTAAGAGCTACAGAGCTAAGGCTTTTGTGTGGATTTAAAACAATCTTATTTCCTACTGAAGTGTTGAGAAAGTGCTATTCTACAAAGCTGTACAGTATTTATTGAGCAGATTGGGTTGGGTTTATTCTCAGCTCTGATAACCAAAATCAGTGGACATGAATTTTCTAATAATGAAAGATTTGGATTTAGGTTTCATTACTAGGGGGATCTGTGATACGGTTGACTGTAAAGGGTGTCACACTGTCTAGTCCTAGTAACAAGAACAGCATGTCTGGAAAAGCAACAGAAAAAGCTGTTAGCTCTGTACAAATAGAGCCTTTGTCACTTGTTCACAGCTCTCTTTCTACTATTTCACAAAGAAGTGATATATTAGTCTTTCAAATACAGTGTTGTCTTAATATGTTAAATGATCATATGTGAGCCTATGCAGCGCTCAGAGGAGATAAGCTGATACAAAAAAAAAAAAAAAAAGAGACAAAGAAGAATTTATTCACTCATAGCTGGTTGCTCTTTTTAGTTTCCTTGAGATTTGGCTCAGGATACTGTGAGAAAGAGTCAAAACACTGTTTATCAGAAAGAAAGAAAGAAAGAAAGAAAGAAAGAAGGAAGAGATGTTCCCATTCCAGTCCTAAGAGTCATTACAAAATTCAAACTGGCCTAATGCACTTACCCTAGTTGTCATAGCATAATTTTTCTCCCAGTGAAGAAGCATGTAGGTTGTAGTTCGTGTGGATTTAGAGCCTAATCCTGCAGACACTAATGTGTGAGTGTGTATATAACTTTATATATGGGACTAGTCCCACTGATTTCACAGAACTTCTTGTATGCACAAAGTTATGCACAGATGTAACGCTTTTCAGGATTGGGATCAGAAAAGAAGTAATTCACTAATATTTAATTCTTGGTAAGATGATAGTGAAAGAAGTAAAATAGATGGAACTCTTGCCCAGGTTCAGAGTATACCTCTCTGTCTTCTAAACACTGAGGGTGAAGTCATGGCCCCACTGGAGTCAAAGGGACAACTTCCATTGACTTCCAGAGACCAGGATTTCACCCCAAATATGTATTGGAGACCTCCCAATTATACAGCAGTCATTGTTTTGGCCTGGTGTTCATACAACTACCTGGTTATACCCCTGAAAATGATAGACATGTTGCTATCTCCTTACTACAATAAATGTACACAACTGGTAAATTGTCTGTATCTAGTTATTAGGGTGACCATATTTCCCTATGCTGAATACAGGACACCTGGTAAAATTACTCATATTCAAGTGAGTTCAACAGCAATCAATCAGAACTATGCAGTACAAATGTTCAAATTAATATCAAGTTGACTGAGCTCCTGTTAAAAATAAATACTGTGTAGTTGGAGTCTTTTTGTTTACCTTCTTATCTTTAAGGCTTTAGGGTTCATATGGGGAAGTGTGACACACACCCCACCCCTCTCTCTCATGGGGTGGTGACTGACTGACCCTCCCCTACCTGCTTGGAATGCTTGGCCCTCCATGCCTGGCTGGGCCCCTGGGGATGGACCTGCCTCTCCTGGTACCTGGTGTTGCATCTTCCCAAGGCAAAGCGTGTGCTGGGGCATCCAGGGTCACATGCCCCCCAGATTTCTGCCAGGGTTCACCCAGGGTGGCCACAGCAGCCTTTCAGCACTGTGTGAGAGGGAAGGGACAGGAGCTGCTTCCAGCGGTGGGGGAAGAAGGAGAGGGGAAGGGATTACCTGGCCCATGTCTTTGTAGAGTTCAGCTCTCCTCTGCCCTGTGGTGGGAAGCAGCTTGTTTGGTCCTGCCCACACAGTGTTGAAAGGCAGCTAACACCTTCAGGTTGCTGCTGGCCATGGACATAACCCAGCAGCCTCCTGTCCCCCAGCTACAGTGCAGGCAGGAAAGAGTTAAGCCCTAAGGATGTATTGTGAACCAGGGCCCAGTGGACCTGACTGCAGGGGCTTCAGCGAACCCAGCCAGAAAGGTAGCTCAGCAGTGGAGGATGCCAAGGGCATGGAGCAGACCCAGGCTTCCCAGTAGGACCCGGGGGGGGGGGTAGAGGGGGACAGTGAAGAGGGTGCAAGCCCCTGCCTGGGGAGGTGCTGGGGCACCTGCAGGGTTAGGGCGTGAACAGGCTGGAAATCGCTTCCCCCACCACCACTCCAGAGCTTAGCTGAGGGGCAAAGAAGCTTCCCCATGCCAGCGCTGTGCAGGGCTTTGGAACACGCAGGGCTTGTCTCTTCCTGGCCAGCACCCCAAGCTGGAGGGTCTTGGGCTTTCCCATGGCATCAGCTCAGCCAGGGGCAATTGGGGAAGGAAGGAGCCTGCTGTCCAGGCAGTTGGTGAGTGTAGTGCTCCAACCAGGGGATGGTTCTCTGCACAGCGCTGGGTGCAGGATGCGCCCCGCGTTAGGGGGGGTGGAATATGGAGGAACAGCTGGTCTGGTGGGGATATGAAGGTGCAAAGCAGGGAAAGGACAGTGAGAGGGAGAAACACATAAAGGGCCGATGGGTGGGCAGCAGAGATTACATATAACTGGCCGCTGCCTTGCACCTGCCTGCACTCACTGGCTGCTGCAGCTCCCAGCCAGTGCTGGCCGGAAGTAGGAGGGGGTGAGGCCCTGCTGGCTGAGAACCAGCACGCTGCAGGTGCTGTGCTGACGAACCAGCAGGGGTAGCGGCTGGCCCCGTGCACTTGAACTTTGCCCTGCCACCAACTTTGTGCACCCACCCCCATCATTGTCCACTGAACCCCACCACTTACCACTGGTTGGCAGGTGGCTGGCAAGCAGGGATCTGGCCAGCAGCAGGACCTTCAAGTACTGATGCAGGGGAGACAGAAAATATGGGACAATTTGCCTATTTTTAAGAAAATGTTGGGACACCTGCGAGAGGGCTTAAATACGGGACTGTCCCTTTAAAAACTGGACATCTGGTCACCCTATAAGTTATTTTTGGTTTCATATAAATAGTAATAAAAAAAATCTTAAATGCCTCTTCACCCAGAATTTTCACAGCCTCCCAGGCCTCCATGTTATGTTACAATGATAAAGGATCACTGAAAATAGCTTTCTTCTAACACTGTGTAAGGTGCTATAGAAACACAGAATAATGGATTGATTTAAATCATAATTTAAATCACTAGTCAGGAAGACTAGATTTAATAATGGATTTCTACATAAAAGTGCATTCTTGCTGGTTGTTATAAACTTAATACATATTCTTTACAACTCAGAGATAGATGTAGGTTTATTTTTAGAAGGTACACACTATACATTTTTTAAGTGATTTATTTTGAAAACTTTTCAGATTAGTTTTACAGCTATATCAGAAAATGAATGATTGTTTGGTTATTTAATTTACCAAAGGTAATTGAAGCAGATATTTATGAAGTCATTGGGAGGTGAACTGTCTCCAGTTCAACAGATTAATCATTAATATTTGGAGGATTTTCTTGCCATGGTGCATTACGAGGAGACCCTCACCAGACAGACTTTTAAATTGTTTTATTTAACTAAAATAACAATGTTATGTATTCTGGATTTTTTTCTTCAAAAGCAAACATATATTTTAACAGAACAAGCATATGCATTTTTGAATTTAGTTAAACATTTTTTAAAGTTTTGTAAAATCAGGTTTGTTTTTGTTAAAATTGTTTTTAACAAAAATAGTTGAATTAAAAAAAAATTAAATCAACTTTGTCAGCCAGGTCAAGGTGCAGCTAACTTAGTCGTCTTCACCTTCATTTTCCTGATTGTTTATAATCTGGAAAAGAAAAACAAGCTTTCCTGCTGTTTCAGGTCCCAAACGATTTCTCAGTTTGGAATTAATTTGTCCAAAGGAAGAAAATATTCTTTCTATACCGGTAGAAGAAGCTACTGCTGTTAAAAGTGAGATTATCACTTCAACAGTCTCTGAATCCGAGTGCTTAAGTGACTTCCACCAGTTCACTAGTGTGACTTTCTTTAAAACATCATCAACAAACATATATTTCTTGAATGGTTCACCTTTAGCTCTGAAGTTTATTCAGTTGGCATTATGGAGGAATGATTGCTTGATGTCTATGTCATAGCTAACTCCTCTTCTTCAGCAGTTAAGGTTTGACCCGGGTACCAAGTATTGAGAATATTTGAAAGAAAATGAGCTGGAGATAGTGCTTGTCCCATTCTTTTTTTAATGCTTGTAATTTAACTTGGTCATTGCATATTTCTCTTTTTAAGATCTCACTCAGTTCCTTCCAAATTGTCTGTGACCAACATGTGTACTAGAAATTTGATTTTTTTTCACAGTTTGTTATAGCTTTTACTGCTACTTCTTGTAAGTATTCTGCTGTGTGTGCATTTCCTGATGTATCAAATTGTTTCTGTAAAGAAGACATTCCCTTCTTCTGTTGTCACACAAACACATACAACAGGATAATTGTGGACATTGCTCCACCCATCTAGACTCAGGTTAACAATTTTACCCTCTAGACCTTTTGCACACTGCTCAATTTCTCTTTCATTCACTTTATCCAGCAATTTGCCTGCAACATCTGCTTTGTTGGGTAGACTATATCCCGGTCTTAATGGCTGAACCATGTTAATGAAGTGTGGGTTCTCAATCATACGGAAAAGAGAGTTTGCTGCATAAACAAATTGGGCGATTTTTTTCATCAGTTACCTCTTTTTGTAATCTGCTGGTTCTCATCACAAACTTATCTATGGTTGTTTCTGGATGCTAGAGATTTTTTTTTCTTTTTGCTGCAGGTGATATACTGTGGCTATGTGACATACATGATGTGACTGAAACACTATCATTGGCAGATACCTCTGAAACTATAGAAAATGATGGTGATCTTGAAGGTGGATAGTCTTCAGAATTCTACATGTTGAGGATGGATTGTCCTAAACAAAATAAGTCAATGCAGTTATTTAATTATTATTACCATACTGCTCATTTAGTATTATTCATTGCATTCACTGACACTCAGTACTACTTTAAAGGTGAAATTGTAAAAGGAATATCTGCCTATTTCATCTATTTATTTTTTTTATCACAACTGCATCTAAAATGATAGTACCATAGAGTAACAACTATATCTTTTGCTCAAACATGAGAATTCAAGAATAGTCCAGAAGGAAGACAGTCAGTCCTTCAGGCAACCAGGCCTTGCATTTCTTTGTTGCACTGTTTGCATTTTGCATGCATGCCTGTCTTACCCACAGGTAGAAGAACTTCATTAAAATATTCCCAAACTGGGTCTCTTTTACAGCCTGCTGCCATTATAGGTTTTTCCTTCTAGTGAGAGAATGGTATGGTAGACTCAAAGCAATGAAGGCTACACTCAGAAAGACCTCAAGACCCCTGGAATATGCTGCTCAAACAGTTTCACTTTTGTTTCTACAGCCTGTCCCTCCCTTCTTACATTTATCTCCAGACTTCTTTCCTTGTCCAGATCTATTCCACCCATAGCAATCGGCTATTCATTGAACTTTTTGAAACTTTTAGAGAGAGGTAAGGGATTGACTCTGTGTACACAAATTTGCAGAGGGGCAATAGGGTTGAGGTCTGTTATTTCTCACCTCTATGTATTATTTATTTATTTAATTTTTTTTTTCCTGTTAGCAAGCATGTTTTCTCTGGAGACACAAATTCACAGTTTGAGAAGTGAAAAACAAAGCATCTCTGATGGTATCTTCTAGACTGAGCACTGAGTCCCATTGGGTAGATAGAAAGATTAACCTAAATAATCTATACAGAAGCCCTTGGAACCCCATAAGATTGGGTCCCTAATCCAAGAACTATTGGAACTCACTTACAAAACTTTTCTTAAACATTACATGAATATATTGTCTCCTACTATAGAATTATAATTTATAATCCCTCTTCCATGATGAGATATCTTTGAGCTATAATGTATCTTAATTAAAACTATCTTTAGGTTTTTTCCCTCAAAAAGCATTTGATCAAAAATCTGATTTAATAAAAAAAATTGATTTTTTTTATTTAAAAAAAAATTGATTTTTATCCACCCTGCCTTTAATTTTTTTTTTGCTCTTATCTGGACTTTCCCCAGTTTTTCCACATCTTTCCTGAAATGTGGTGCCTGGAACTGGACACAACACTCCAGTTGAGGCCTAATCAGAGTGGAGTAGAGTGGAAAAATTACTTCTTGTGTCTTGCTTACAATACTCCTGCTAATACATCCCAGAATGATGTTTGCTTTTTTTGCAACAGAGTGCAATATTGACTCATATTTAGCTTGTGATCCACTATGACCCCCAGATCCCTTTTGGCCGTACTCCTTCCTAGGCAGTCATTTTTTTGTATGTGTGCAACTGATTGTTCCTTCCTAAGTGGAGTACTTTGCATTTATCCGTATTGAATTTCACTCTATTTACTTCAGACCATTTCTCCAGTTTGTCCAGATCATTTTAAATTTTAATCCTATCCTCCAAAGCACTTGCAACCTTTCCCAGCTTGATATCATCCACAAACTTTATAAGTATACTCTCTATGCCATTATCTAAATCATTGAAGATATTGAACAGAACTGGACCCAGAACTGATCTCTGTGGGACCCCACTCATTATGCCCTTCCAGCATGACTGTGAACCACTGATAACTAGTCTCTGGGAATGGTTTCCCAACCAGTTATGCACCCACCTTACAATAGCTCCATCTAGGTTGTATTTCCCTAGTTTGTTTATGAGAGGGTCATGTGAGACATTATCAAAAGCCTTACTAAAGTCAAGATATATCACATCTACCGCTTCCTCCCATCCACAAGGCTTGTTACCTTGTTAAAGAAAGATATCAGGTCCATTTGGCATGATTTGTTCTTGAAAAATCCATGCTGTTATTCATCACCTTATTATCTTCTAGGTGTTTGCAGATTGATTACTTAATTATTTGCTCCATTATGTTTCCGGGTACAGAAGTTAAACTGACTGGTCTGTAATTTCCTGGGTTGGCCTTATTTCCCTTTTTATAGATGGGCACTATATTTGCCCTTTTCCAGTCTTCTGGAATGTCTCTCGTCTTTCATGACTTTTCAAAGATAATTGCTAATGGCTCAGATATCTCCTCAGTCAGCCCCGTGACTATTCTAGAATGCATTTCATCAGGCCCTGGTGATTTGAAGACATCTAATTTGTCTAAGTAATTTTTGACTTGTTCTTTAGACTCTGATCCTACCTCATTTTCACTGGCATTCTCTATGTTAGACGTCCAATCACCACCAGCCTTCTTGGTGAAAACCAAAACAAAGAAGTTATTAAGCACCTCTGCCATTTCCACATTTTCTGTTATTGTCTTTTCCCCCATCATCGAGTAACCAGCCTACTCTATCCTTGGTCTTCCTCTTGCTTCTAATGTATTTGTAGAATGTTTTCTTGTTTCCTTTTATGTCCTTACCTAGTTTGATATCGTTTTGTGCCTTGGTTTTTTAAATTTTGTCCCTACATACTTGTGTTATTTGCTTATATTCATCCTTTGTAATTTGACCAAGTTTCCACATTTTATAGTACTCTTTTTTGAGTTTTAGGTCATTGAAGATCTCCTGGTTAATCCAGGGTGGTCTCTTGCCATACTTCCTATCTTTCCTATGCGGTGGAATAATTTGCTCTTGTGCCCTTAATAATGTCTCTTTGAAAAACTGCCAACTGTCTTCAATTGTTTTTCCCCTTAGACTTGGTTCCTGTGGGATTTTACCTACCAACTCCCCAAATTTGCTAAAGTCTGCCTTCTTGAAATCCATTGTCTTTATTGTGCTGTTGTCCCTCCTACTCATAGACTCATAGACTCATAGACTCTAGGACTGGAAGGGACCTCGAGAGGTCATCGAGTCCAGTCCCCTGCCCTCATGGCAGGACCAAATACTGTCTAGACCATCCCTAATAGACATTTATCTAACCTACTCTTAAATATCTCCAGCGATGGAGATTCCACAACTTCCCTAGGCAATCTATTCCAGTGTTTAACTACCCTGACAGTTAGGAACTTTTTCCTAATGTCCAACCTAAATCTCCCTTGCTGCAGTTTAAGCCCATTGCTTCTTGTTCTATCATTGGAGGCTAAGGTGAACAAGTTTTCTCCCTCCTCCTGATGACACCCTTTTAGATACCTGAAAACTGATATCAGGTCCCCTCTCAGTCTTCTCTTTTCCAAACTAAATAAACCCAATTCCTTCAGCCTTCCTTCATAGGTCATATTCTCAAGACCTTTAATCATTCTTGTTGCTCTTCTCTGGACCCTCTCCAATTTCTCCACATCTTTCTTGAAATGCGGTGCCCAGAACTGGACACAATACTCCAGTTGAGGCCTAACCAGCGCAGAGTAAAGCGGAAGAATGACTTCTCGTGTCTTGTTTACAACACACCTGTTAATACATCCCAGAATCATGTTTGCTTTTTTTGCAACAGTATCACACTGTTCACTCATATTAAGCTTGTGGTCCACTATGACCCCTAGATCTCTTTCTGCCATACTCCTTCCTAGACAGTTTCTTCCCATTCTGTATGTGTGAAACTGATTGTTCCTTCCTAAGTGGAGCACTTTGCATTTATCTTTATTGAACTTCATCCTGTTTACCTCAGACCATTTCTCCAATTTGTCCAGATCATTTTGAATTTTGACCCTGTCCTCCAGAGCAGTTGCAATCCCTCCCAGTTTGGTATCGTCCGCAAACTTAATAAGCGTACTTTCTATGCCAACATCTAAATCGTTGATGAAGATATTGAACAGAACCGGTCCCAAAACAGACCCCTGCGGAACCCCACTTGTTATACCTTTCCAGCAGGATTGGGAGCCATTAACAACTACTCTCTGAGTACTGTTATCCAGCCAGTTATGCACCCACCTTATAGTAGCCCCATCTAAATTGTACTTTCCTAGCTTATCTATAAGAATATCATGCGAAACTGTATCAAATGCCTTACTAAAGTCTAGGTATATCACATCCACCGCTTCTCCCTTATCCACAAGGCTCGTGCGTTAGAATCATGAACTCTACCATTTCACGATCACTTTCACCCAAGTTGCCTTCCACTTTCAAATTCACAACCAGTTCCTCCTTATTTGTCAAAATCAAATCTAGAACAGCCTCTCCATAACAGATTTCTCCACCTTCCGAAATAAAATGTGGATGACTGGCTCAGAAGAGGAATTTGCTGTCAGTTCCTCTTCCAGCTCACGCACTGAAATGCGCCACATTCATTGGGGGAATAAAGGACAGGCCTTGACATCCAAATTCAAATATTCACATTGCACATCCCCTAAAAAGGCTTTCCTGCCCCATTTACTACTGCATAAGCCTATAACCTCATTCACTCTGCACACTTCTGTCAGGGGACTGCCAAAGTACCACCTGTACAAGCTCAATTAATCTACTCCCCACAATCACTCTTCTCCTGTGGAAGCAAATGGAATTATTTAGTAAGAATGTGTTCTTATTCCAATTTCATCTAGTCGGTTCTTAGAAAAATCTATGACAAGTTCACACTATGAAAAGACTGGATTTTTTTTTCACAACATGGAGTGTGATTGCTCCAGTGCAGTCTTTAAATTAAAATTGTTCTCTGAGGATGTATCATTGCCCTAATACTATATATTTTCAGTGCTGATAAAAGCACCTAGTGTAATGTAAAGTAGTGTGAGAGTGTTAAATGCAAACGTGGTTAGTGGTCTCACATTTAGAAGCATGCCAAGCTATTACCCAGAGACTTTGCTGCAGAACAATCAGATGTAGTGCACGATGAAAAATTTTTCATTGCAGCCTGGCTCCCCTTCAAAGTCTCAGATACTAAACTGTATCTACAGCAAATATTAATTAGAAGGAGTTAGATTTTTTCACTTTCATTCTCCAGTGAGTTGGAGGAACACTTTGAAACTGGATCCTTGTGGCTTATTTTTATATTTTATCACCGAATCAGACTGTCTGAAAGCCAGGTCTATTGAATTACTGCAACTGCTACTTTCTTTTTAAATAATTCAAATTGCCATACAAGTCCCCTAACACAAAATTGTTACATAGCAAACAGATTTAGAAACAATTTAAATGAAAATATTTGGATTATTATACCTTTCCTCGGTAAAGGAAAAGAAAAAGATGTTAAAGTGATTCACTATCTGTGTAGAACCATCACTAATGGTCAACGGAGCTTGAAAAGATAATAGCTGGACAAAAAATTAAAAAGCTATTAATGAAGAAACTTGCACTCATCAATTAAAAACAGATTAGATAAGGAACTGGAAAAGAGTACAATAGAACACTTTTCCCTATTAAGTGGTGACATAAAAGAAATGTACCCATGTTACAACACAGTCAATTTATGATAATCACATACACACTTAAAATAAGGAACAATGAAATATACTTCAAAATTGTTTTTTAAAGACCATGGTGCACACAGAATAAAACTTTTTCAAACAAACAATAAATAAGGGGATGTGGTAGAAAAAGAATAATCTCTCAAATCTTTGTCATTCTGTTCCCTTTCTTAAGCATATGAAGATTTATAACAGTTCTCAGTAAACTTGTAGATGGAGAACAATAGCTCAAGCACTTCGATCATGTAGTTTTGCTGATCTGGTACCCTTCCAGAAGCCAGCTAACTCCATTACCTGAACTCTCTTTATTACTATAACAATTAACAGTAATGTAACATATATAGTATCTTTTATATAAAGATCTCAATACGCCAGTGGTGGGCAACCTGTGCCCCGCGGGCCTCATGATTGCAGGCAGCGAGACATTTTTGTTGACACTGACCGTCCGCAGGCATGGCCCCCTACAGCTCCCAGTGGCTGTGGCCTGCCGCTTTCCACAGCTTTAGGGTGACCAGATGACAAGAACAAAATACCGCGGCACATAAGGGAGGGGGGCCGCCACCGAAGGAAAAAAAAATGTGTCCCTACCATGCATAACTAAATATTGGGGCAGTCCTGATTTTATTGGGATGTCTGGTCACCCTACACAGCTCTCATTGCCCACCACTGCAAATACTAGTGATTTCAGCCTTGCAAACACCCTCATGAGCTAAGTATGTGTTACTCTAACTTTACAGCTGAGAAAACGGAGATACAGAAAGGTTAAATTACATGCCCAAGGTCAGATAGGAAACCTGTGGCAAATCCTATGATAAAACTCAAATCTCTTGGCTCCAAGTTCTGTGCTTTAATCACAAGACTGTCTTTCTTCGATGGAACAGATTCATGACCTTATTACTAAATCCAAGTGTAGAAGGGTGGGACCGGGGCTCAACCCTCCCTGAGGGGTGGAGGGGAGCTACCCCGGCTCGCCACACGCTGTCGGCCCAGTCCCTTGGCTTCAGGGTTGAGGCAACAACGCCGAGTTGCTGGGGAGTTCGGGCCTTCCTCTGCAAGGCTGAACAGCAATAGTCAGGCTTCCCCGGGTTAATAGGCTCAGGCCCTCAGGCAGGGTGGAGCAGTAATAGTCTGGCTCCCCAGAGTTCATAGGCTCAGGCCCTCAGGCAGAGCTGAGCAGCAATAGTCTGGCTCCCCAGAGTTCATAGGCTCAGGCCCTCAGGCAGAGCTGAGCAGCAATAGTCTGGCTTCCCAGAGTTAATAAGCTCAGGCCCTCAGGCAGGGCTGAGCAGCAATCAGTGAGTGTATAAGATGGGCCCTGGAGTGGGCGGGGCCCCAAGCAGTTCAAGCTCAGGCCTCTTAGCTGGGCTGAGCAAACACAGTGGTGGCTTGTGCAGCCCAAGCCCAGGCTCAGGGCGGAGCGACAAACACAGCTACGAGTCAGGCCCTCGAGCAGGGGCTGAACAGCAGGGTAATCGGTACAAAAGGTCTCCTCCGCCCAGGCGGGAGGGGGAGTCTGCCACCCTTGGAAGGGTGGCAGGGGGAACGCAGGCCCTCCCACTCCACTGTGTCCCAGCCCGGGGCCCTAGCAGGGCAAGGATTCGCTGCAGTCAGTGGAGGTCTGGCCACAACACACTGACATAGGCTCAGGTATGTCTACAGCCTGACTGGGGTCGGCTATCCCTGGGCCACTTCCAATCTCTCCCTCACTGGGTACCTGCCAGCCACCGGCACCATCCGGTGGGTCCCAGTGGGTTACCCAGTGGGTTACCCACCATCCGGTGGGTTACTCAGGGCTCCGGGTGTTGGGAAGTCCAGGCCACTCCTCTGTGTACTGGGTGTGGGGAAGCTCAGGCAGCTCCTCTAGATGCCGGGTGTCAGGAGGCTCAGGCAGCTCCTCTAGATGCCGGGTGTCAGGAGGCTCAGGCAGCTCCTCTAGATGCCGGGTGTCAGGAGGTTCAGGCCACTCCTCTGTGTACCGGGCATGGGGAAGCTCAGGCAGCTCCTCTAGATGCTGGGCGTCGGGAAGTCCAGGCCACTCCTCTGTGTACCGGGCATGGGGAAGCTCAGGCAGCTCCTCTAGATGCTGGGCGTCGGGAAGTCCAGGCAGCTCCTCCAGGTACTGAGCACAGGGTAGGTCGGGCCAGCACTCCTCCGGGTACCGAGCATGGGGCAGGTCTGGCCAGCGCTCCTCTGGGTACCGAGTATGAGGCAGGCTGGGCCTGGCGGTAGATCAGGCACCAGCGTCTGTCCTCTCCAGAAGCCTCCTCTCAACTAAGCACCGGGGTTGGGCTTTTATACTTCCTGTCCCCCCCCTTGACTTCCGGGGGGGTGGGGACAGGCGGTGGTGGCTCTGCCCACTGCCGGCCTGTTCTGGCTTGTCCCTCTTAGGCATGGCGGGGAGTGAGGCCTCCTCGCTACATCAAGAAACATGACTGTGTGTTTGACAATAGGGATTTTTAAAAAATTAGGTTCAGATACATTTCAAAGTTAATTCAGAACAGCATTATTGATACAACCAAATATTACAATTTATTACTACATTTTGCTCTTGTTTTGATATTGCAGATCTAGCTGTAAGGATAGACAGCTGGCTGATAATTGGGCGAATGGCAGCAGACGAAATCCGATTGAGTCAATAGAAAGACAGTGTAAACAGAATGGTTTGCCTACTTGTCTCAGATGGTGTGTCTGAAAAGATCACATTTTGATCAATGACTATTAGCCAGGATGGGCAAGGATGGTGCCCCTAGCCCCTGTTTCCCAGAAGCTATGAATGGGCGACAGGGATGGATCAGTTGGTGGTTATCTATTCTGTTCATTCCCTCTGAAGCACCTGGCATTGGCCACTGTGGGAAGACAGGATACTCAGCTAGATGGAGCTGTGGTCTGACCAGTATGGTCGTTGTTATGTTCTAACAGAAGGTAATTTAGGAGCTTTTTCTGGACTGTACTAGTAAAGCAAATGCTTCTTCAAAATGGTTATATAGCACAATATAATTTTCTTAAAACATCTGATCAGTGACATTTCACATATCAAAGACACTCATTTCCCAAATAAAAATGAATTGTCATGAAGTTTTGCTTGGATTGGACCAAAGACTGTATCAAAAATGAGGACAAAATAATATCTAATTTTCAGAGGCACTGAGAACCAGCAACTCCTATTGACTTTAATTAGAGTTGTGGCTGTTCCCAAGATGTGTCTAATTTGTTTACAGCATTTAGTACTCACATAATTTTTCCTCTGTATTTATATAAACTCTCACTTCTCCTTATTTATATGCATCTGCCTCACCAATTAATACCTCATAGAAGGCAGATACTTGCAATCATTTTATTTCACCCCACTGCATTGACTCCAGGAGCCCTCTATGTTGCATTGAACATTGTTTTGTGCAGGTCAGAAGACTTTCCCAATTTTCCTGTGAGAATTTTGTGAAATGTTATAAAATAGTAAGGCTTTGCTGCATGATTTTTCTTCAGTACACTGGACCACAAAGTCTCCCTTTAAAAAAGGATTGTTATTACCTTGGAGTACATGAAGAGAATGATCCTTAGAAAAACCTGTTCGGTTACACTTTTAAGAGATTTACTGGTTGACATAACCAAAATTGCTTTATCTGAACATCTGATTTATAAAATGAATGCTAAAACTACAAACCGCAAATCTAAACACTTCCTAAAATGCCTATGTGTACACATGTGCTTTTTCAGAGTCCAGGAATTGATCCAGATCCAAATTTTACAGTTTTGGACCATCTTGGATTTTAAATAGTTTCAGTTTTTTATAATAGGTTCTAACCACAATAGTCATTATTTTACCAAATGAATTTTTATTGCAGAAGTTAATGTGCACTAAGGTCAACTGGCATTTTTGCAAAAGTGGTCATTAGAAATAGCTATTTAAGCATGAAAATTAATCTCTTAAAGTTATGTCCTAGGTTACTGAAATCTCCGTATAACAGAACATGATGACTCAGTAATGAGGTACACGTTATAAACTTTATTGATCACATCTGCACTTTGTGGGAATCTACTTAATACCAGTTAGATTCCCCTAGATCCTATCCCAGTGTAAAACATGGGAAGGATTATCTGGAAGGAATCTCTTCTTTGGCTCTTTCATAGTTCTGGTCAGACATCTAGGAGGACATTACAGTTATTATTTTTCATAACAATTTAAATAAATTCCTTTTATGTGAATTCAGGGGAAGTGTCTTTGATTTCCTAGAGTTCCAGTCTAAGTATCTGATTTTAAAAATGTTTGCCACCATAAAGAAAACATACTTCAGTATTCTACACTAATAGTGCTGCACAAACCTGTATTAATATCATTGTAAATTGTAATATTTTGGAGTAATTACTGCAGAACTCTAGTATTATTTTATCAGTATTTCCTCACAATGAACCGGACATGCCACTTTGCAGGCACCATTAAAATGATGGCAGTTGTAGCATTGTGGAAAATAGAGTGGGTGCATAATAGGGTAACCAGTCTTTTATAGATCAGCCCCAGAACTGTTTGTGGAAACAGTTATAACTGCTCTGCTGATGTGAAGGAGGGGAGTGAGGTAGTGATTCAAAAAAAAAAAGGAGGGGGTGGGAAATCTACCACACTTGAGAGAGACATATCAATCCTTAGCAGGATTGTGTAAAAATGACATCATATATATCAGATAGGGTTTATGTGAGCACATCAGTCATTTGCATTTGTTTGTGTGTTGAACAAATTAATTAATATAAAGTATGTTCATTAAATAAGTGATTAGTCAACTCTTCAATTAACTATTAACACTAACCTGTTACATAGTTAACATCAGAACCTCTAATGCCCTATAGCTGTGGTGGTGAATTTAACCAGTGCAGGGCTGCTGTGCTATCATTAATTCATAACCAGAATTAAGTTTTTGCCTGACTAATTAAAGAGTATATCAGTTTAGTGTGAGTGGTTTTGAGAGCTGTATTTTTAAGGGCTGTGTGCTATCAGTTACTAATGACTTTTTAAGCCTGGAAACTGCCTGAAAGTCCATTAGCCATACCAATAAGAGTTTAATTTAAGAGTCTCAAGCAGTATGTACATGACAAAAATTTGAATGCGGAATTGTTTGTTTTATTTAAATAAATGAGGTAGCAAAATATATCAGGTTTGATGGCTGAAAACACTGCATGTACTGGTTGATTGGGAAAGACTCTCAAACAAATATAAATCCATCACAGCCTCTGAACATATGAACACAGCAGCTGAAACAAGCCTCTTTACCGAAAAGGCATAGCATGGAAAGAATATCCGTAGGAATTTAAGGCCAAATCCTGATCAATTATGGGTTTATGCCAGAGGTCGGCAACCTTTCAGAAGTGGTTTGCTGAGTCTTCATTTATTCACTCTAATTGAAGGTTTTGCATGCTGGTAATACATTTTAATGTTTTTGGAAGATCTCTCTCTATAAGTCTATAAACTATTGTATGTAAAGTAAACATGTTTTTTAAAATGTTTAAGAAGCTTCATTTAAAATTAAATTAAAATGCAGATCTTATCAGTTTAGTGCAGTGGTTCTTAACCTGGGGTGCACGCACCTCCTGGGGCAGGGCCGGTGCAAGGATATTTTGTGCCCTAGGCAAAACTTCCACCTTGCGCCCCCCTCCCCCTCGCACATTGGTTCATTGAGGGGAAAATCCCAACAAGCCTTTATAGACCCCAGGGGCCAGTCTGCCCAGGGGCCAGCCATGCCCAGGGGCTGCTCCCCAGACTGGGTTCCCTCCTTCCCTCCCCCTGAACTCCCCTGGAGGGTGCACAGCCCCCCGTGATCCCTCTCCACCCCACCCAGGTGGCCCTCACCCCGAGTCCACTCACTAGCTTTGCCGGGCTTGGGCCGCTGCAGCAGCTCAGCAGGGAGGAGCCACTTTCTGGAGGCACCAGAGAGCCAGAGTGTCCAACTTGCAGCAGCAGCAAGCCCCAGTCATGGAGGAGCTGGTGCAGTGCATGGGGGCGGCAGCCCTGAAAAGGCAGCAGTGCCACTAGCAGGGAGCACCTGTGCCCCCCTGCCCCTCCTTCCCAGGTTGTGGCCTGGTGCCCCCCAGGGGCTCCTGCAGGCTGCAGTGGATGTATGCGGGCGCAAGCCCCCATGAGTTCCCTGGCTCCGCCCTCGCCTAGGGTTACCATATTCCAACAATCAAAAAAGAGGGGAGAGCCCTGTCCTAGCCCTGCCCCCATCCACTTCCTCCCACTTCCTACCCTGATTGCCCCGGTCAGAACCCCCACACCACCCCTGCTCCTTGTCCCCTGACTGCCCACTCCTGAGACCCCCCCACCCTAACTGCCCCCCTAGGACCCTACCTGTCCCCTGACTGCCCCAACCCTTATCCCCACCCCTGCCCCCAGACAGACCCCCAGGGACTCCCATGCCCCATCCAACTACTCCCCGTCCCCTGACAGAACCCCCAGAACTCCCAACCCATCCAACCCTCCCCCTGCTCCCTGACTGTCCCCCAGGACTCCCCTTACCAGGCTCATCCTGGTCAGATGCTGGCTCCACGTGGAGTGCTGAAGCAGCAGGAGGGGGGAGCTGCAGGAGGGGCAGCGGTGGTGGTGGTGGGTCACACTTCTGGGAGCCGCAGAACCTAAGCGTGGTGAGGGGGGAGCCGGGGGGCATGCCTGCCTGGGCTGTGGCCTGGTGTCTCCCCTGGGGAATCCTGCAGCGGATGCATGCGGGCAGTGGTCTCCATGTGCCCCCCGGTTCTCTTCTTGCTGTGCTCAGGCTCTGTGGCTCCTGGGAGTCTGAGCCGCCGCCCCTCCCACAGCAAGCTCAGGGCCGCACTCCCTGGCGGCTCACACTCCCGGGAGCTGGAGAACCCGAGCCTGGTCAGGGGGGAGCCGGGGGCACACCTGCCGCCGGTCTGGGGTCCCAGACACCTGCTCCACTCAGCCTCTGCTGGCCTGGGGTTCCATCTACTCAGCCAGCTGCGTGCCAGGCAAAGTTGGCTCGCATGCCACGCCGACCCCTGGTTTATGCGCAGCTCAAAATGAGAGCAATAAGATATATGGATGCCCCCATGATCCTAGGACTGTCCAAGAGCTGGTTCAACGTGCACCACAACTTAGAGTAGCCTTAAGCTAACAGTCTCCAAGACGTCATTCTGGTAGCTGCTGATCACTGAGGACAGTGGTGCTCCAGCCAGGCCTCCAACAGCTACCAAAAGTTGAATCTCCAGGTGAGCAGTTAAACTGGATTTAAAGCTACTTACTGTGACCACAGCAGGGCAAATCAGCCTTAGCAGGCACCAGGGATGTTTTTGCTCTTCATTAGTGAGATGCTGAATTTATGCAGTTTTTTGGCTATATAGGACTGTATTATAGCCCTGTACATTGAGTAGAAGAGTTTAAAATATCAGCCCTAATTAATAAGCTGCTATATAATTTTGGAAGGGATTTTATAAAAATAAAAACAACCTCTGGAATGTTGTTCCATGATCTGGGACTATTTTTGCTTTTCATATAATATTAACGTTATGCTTATAAGGGAGATTATTTTGGGGGAGGAGGATAAGAAGTTGGATGTTTTGCTTTTCCATTTAGCCATTCCCAGCATCTAGACACCAGCAACAGAATTAACAATCATAGAACAATTTATTTTTGGGACCTGACCCTCCCTTGCTCCTAGATTCAGCCAGTTACTAACTTGGTTTGTAAAACTTGGTATTACCGACTCTCTCCTTTTTCATTGCCAAGTCAGCCTTACTCATAAAGACTTGTGCAGGAAGGTGAATGTAATAGTGTGCTTTGAAGATTTTCAGTAAGGGATCCCAGGAGATTGAGAATAAAGTACTGGTTACCATTTTTGTTCTGAGCAACTTAATATTATTACTTGCTCTTTGTATTATCTTAACAACACAATTTTCTCACAACATACTCGTCTAGGGCTTTGTGGCGTTCTCTCTACTTAGAGTCTGAGACATTCTGCTCCTTTCATCTTGCAAGAGCCCTGCAGTTGATCTCACCATTACAGAAAAAGGAGCTGGAGTGAGAGCATGGATGAGTTAGCTCCTTCTCCCTCTCTAGAATCAGACTACAGTTGTTGGATTATGAGAGCAATATCATTTTCTAACAACAATTCTCTCCCTTTGTCCAAATGGAACCTTTTAGGAATTAATGCTTGAAAGTTATTCTTCAAATTAAGAGGGAAGGCTCTTTGAATTGATTTTTATCTGACTGCTTTTGGAATGATTGCAAGAAAAATGCCATTTGAAAGCAGGTCACTTTATATTCTTGTTAAATAGGTTTTATCCTTTTTGACAGATTTGGTACGGAACATACAATATCAATCTGCTTCACAGAAGAAGTAGCATTTTCCTATCCATCATCTGGACATAAAACAAGTAACATTAAATTTGGTCCTTTCAAGGACTGTAGGCTCTAACGTATCAGAAGCTGAAAGGGAAGGAAGTACAACTGGATGATACATGCTCTAAAAGATACCCTACATATTCCACTTACTCCTCATCAGGCAGTCCTGCAGTTTGTAAGTGGAAAGAATGGCCTATGTGAAGAGAATATGATCAGTTATTAGAATTGCCTTATTATCCTGCAGCAGAAAGCCAAAATCTGTCTAGAAGGGTCCAGTGCCATTTCCTGACTGCTAATATCCCTAAAAAATATGACATCTTAGGATGGAGCTTCTGTAAATAACATTGCAAGAAAGGCAACCCACATGTTAGGACAGGAACACCTGAGAGAAGATGGAGGCAGTTTTCAAAAACAAGACAAACTTTCATATCTCTAAAAAGCAGGTTCTCAAATCTTAAGATGGAATTTGTCTGGCAGACCACTTCCCCTCCAGTTCCTGATTGCACAGACCATCTCTCCTCCCATTTGCACTCCCATGACATTCTGCTGGCAGCTACCGCAACTGCTTACATGGAAAAATAATAATACTGTAGCCCAGAGCTTATGTATTTTTGACTGTTTTTACATAGATAAATGTTTTGTTCTATTAGAAAATTTTTAGTCATATTGTCTGCTTTAATTCTTCATTTTATCTCCCCCTGTTTTTATTCATTTCCTCTCCCCTGGCTTCACTGCAGCTTTGTTTCCTCTTCCCTTCTCCCTTACGCGCCGCCTAGCCACTGGGTCCTCTTCTTTCCCAGGAGCCTTGTTCCTTGCTGCCTTGAACATTCCTTTCTTACTGCTTGTGCTTGTCTCTACTCCTCACATGCACAGGAACAGATTAATCTTTTGTAGGCCCGGCTCAAAACATATTTGTAGGCTCCAATGGAGGCAATGGAGCATGGTGCAGGGAGGTCAGTCTCCAGAGCGAGGCAATGGGGCATAGCATAGCAAGGGCGGCCCCGCTCCACCCAGCCCAGTGTGAGGGCATTACTTACAAACTGGCAGTTGCCAGATGCACAGTGGCCTGCCCAGCCCTGTGCTGCCAGTATGCCCCTTCCCCTCAGGGGCAGGCCCATGCTGTGCCACACAGCCCCCTGTCCAACACGAACACCATCCTGATTCCTGTGGCCAGAGACTCCCAGATCCATTATGCCCAGCGCCCCCCCGACCCCTTCCACAAATGCACAGCACCCCACACAGAATGCCCACTCCCTAGTGCCCCAACAGACATATCTTCCTTGCCCCCTCACAGCTCAGCACCCCCCCAGGTACCTCAGAGACCCACACCCTGCCTCCTGGCTGCACTCACCGCGCCCTGCTGGGAGTTGACTGTGTCTGCCGGGGTGAGCCCGCAGCATAGGTGGTAGAACTAGGAGGTGCTGAGGGTGCGGTAGCACTCCCTGGCTTGAAATGATTTCCAGCATATACAGGGTTTACAGTTTAGTTCAATGGCTCTCAGCACCCCTGGCTGGCAGTGCAGCCAGGGCTGGTTCCGGGGCAGGGAATTGCTCCGGCCCACTTGCATGGAGGGGCTCAGCGAAGCCATTCCCCACTATTCCCCCCACAAAAAAGCTGACCAAGACTGGTCAGGCTTCTGCACCAGTCCCAGGCATCTCAGCTCCAGGGAGACAGGTGGGGCCCCACAAGTGGTGGGAGGCAGAGACTGCCTGGAGCCAAAGGTGTGCCGGGGTCTGGCCAAGGGGGAGAGAGGAGCTGGTGGGTGGGGCCAGGGGGCAGAGAGAAGCCCTTAGCAGGCCAGTGGGCAGGCCGAGAGGAGCAAGTGGGGGTGGGTGAGGAGCCACTGGGTTGGCAGGGTCTCGGAGTGCAGTGCAAGCAGAGCAGGCCCTGCCCCCTTCTGAGCATGAGCCTGGCTCCCTGGCACCACTGTCACCATTGTAAACCCGGGACTGTGTATGCATCAGGAGTCCCTAAGAGTAGAGTCAATGAGGATGGCTTTTCTTCCTTGTTTCCAAATGCTTTTACAGGGCTTCAGGCTCTTTCAGGGCTTGAAAATATGGCTTGAAACAATGAGAAGAACTAGTACCAGGTCGTAGAATCACAGGGTATGTCTACACTGTGATAAAACCCACTTTGCACTGACTCTTGACGTCAGGGCGAAGGGCTCAGGCTGTGGGGCTCAAAAGAGCAGTGTAGATGTTTGGGGTGGAGTTCAGGCACGGAGATGTCATTGTGGGGTGTTAGTGCCCAGACTCCTGCTTGAGCCTGAACGTCTACATTGCTATTTTATAGCTCTGCAGCCTGAGGCCCCCGAACCTGCATCAGCTGACCTGGGCTCCAAGACTCAGTGCCGCGTTTTTTTGTTGCAATGTAAACATACCCATAGAGTTAAGGCCAAAAGTGCTCACCAGATCATCTAGTCCAGAGGTTGGCAACCTTTCAGAAGTGGCGTGCCGAGTCTTTATTTATTCACTGTAATTTAAGGTTTTGCATGCCAGTAATATATTTTAACTATCCAGCCTCTTTCAGTCTCCTCTCATAAGATAGGGCCACCATTCCCCTGATCATCCTAGTAGCTTTTCTCTGCACCTGTTCCAGTTTAAATTAATACTGAACATGAGTGACCAGAAATGTATACAATATTCCAAATGAGGTCTTGCCAGTGCCTTATACAATGGCATTAATACTTCTCTATCTCTAGTGGAAATACCATGCATAATGTATCCTAGGATCACATTTTGCCTTTTTCACAGCTGTTTCACACTGGTGACTCATAGTCATCTTGTGATTGACCCACATACACAACTCTCTCTTCCTTCGACACTTCCAACTTTTAAGCCCTCCACCTTGTAGCAGAAATTCTTATTAGTGAACCCTAAGTGCATGGCCTGGCACTTTGTACTATTGAATTTCATCCATTACAGTTACTCCAGTCATCCAGATCTTCCTGTATAATATTCTGATTCCTCCCAACTTTGTATTATTAGCAAATTTCATTAGTATATGCTCCTACTTTGTGCCAACATCATTAATAAAAATATTGAATATGATTGGTCTCTAGACAGCTCCTTGAGGAACTCTGCTAGTAACCTCCCTCCAGTTTGATAATTCATCTTTCAGTGAAACCCGTTGCCTTCTCCTCTTTAGCCATTTCTTTATCCACCTTACAGTGTTTACACTAATCCCAAACTTCTCTAATTTAATTAACAATTTCCCATGTGGTACTGTTGCAAATGCTTTACTGAAGTGCAAGTATATTAGATATCCTGCACTTCCCTTATCTAAAAAAATCAGTTATTTTTTCAAAGAAGGAAATCCGTTTACTCTGGCATAATCTACTTGTTGTTAAACCCATGTTGCATGTGAACAACCAATTCTCCATGAACCACCGCCAAGCGTTTCATTGATCACCAGCAATCCACAGAGCAGAGTGTAGGAACCATTGGGCTAAGAAATATATTGTAGCATTACAGAGACGTATTAGAAATGACAAACTTTCT
The DNA here is from genome assembly GCF_007399415.2 of Gopherus evgoodei. NCBI lineage: Eukaryota > Metazoa > Chordata > Testudines > Testudinidae > Gopherus > Gopherus evgoodei. The sequence goes on from NC_044323.1 coordinate 204,412,542, forward strand.
GAAGGAGCCTCTGAAGATGTCAATTGCAGAGGAACATAAATTAAAGTGAAATATTAATGCATGTGGTAGTAAACATTTCACCTACCCCAGACTCTGCACCTCAATCCCTGACACAATATTTTTCTGTGCAAGTCAGACACTTTATACCACCACTATGTTTTTCGTATAGTTGTTTATTTTTTTCTCCTAGGGAATACACTAGAAAATTAAGAATATGCCTCGTGTTAGTCACTTTATTATTGTGCCTCTTAACCTAGTGAACTCAATACAGCCTTAAACTTCTGATTACATTCTTATATTTCAGATATTATTGCCAGCACTTCTTAAGGAAACAAATGTTTCCCTCATCAGAATATTGTGTCTGTTTATGTATTTGCTGTTGGTGAGAACAGAAAGTCAACAGCTTGAATTTCAAATGTTAGACTGGCCCTTCGAAGGGTGTTAATACCCCAAACCTTTTTAACCTGAGCATATGACACCTAAGGCTTAATTAAGGAATATTAAGTATAACATATATGTTTGCAGAACACATTTTCAGCATTCCAAAAATGTATGAAAATACTTACAATTTCTCTTGCCCCCCTAGTGAACCTGCACTGCTCCTAATGTCTGGCTGTCTTAGGCTTGATCTATACTTAAAAATTAGATCCACCTAGCTATGTCTCTCAGAGCTGTGAAAAATATTGTGCCCTTAATGCTGTAGTTAGGTTGACCTAACTCCCAATGTAGATGCAGCTAGGTTGATGGAAGAATTCTTTAGTCGATCATGCTACTGCCTCTTGGAGTATCATCAATGTAGGAAGCATTCAAACTATGGCATGACAGCAGCTGTAGAGTAGAAACAGATTTAAAGAAACAATGTAGCTCTTAGTTGGGATGAACCAGTGCCCTAGCAAATTGCCAGGGGCCACTGACCTGTTGGTGCATCGATATTTTTGATGAGATGTACAACTAAATTACCTCTTGGTAATTAAAATACCATAGCAATTTTATGCAGCAGTAGGGATGTCAGAGCTAGTTCTATGGTAAAGTTTATGGAACTTAGAGACAAAAATGCCCTATTATATCCTGTCATCTGATCTCCCTGAGTCAAACTAACAGGATTATTCCCTTCATTATATTTTCAAATGTTTAGTCGGGTCAAATTGTAGATGTCCCGAGGGATTAGATTTGCAGTACTTCCTCTGGGATACTATTCCACAGCTGATATAGCTCATTGTCAAGAACATTTTCCCAATATTCAAATGTAATTTTCCCCACCTTAATTTCCAATTACTCTTAGCTATAGCATCATGTATGACACTTGAGTAAATAACTCCTCTCCCTCCTTAATGTTAAGGTTAAATTCCAAAAATGTGTTCAGACTATTATCTCCTTATCCTCTCCTTGATCTCTTCTTAGCCATGCTATGTGCATTTAGCTATTATATTCTTTTCTCATATGTCAGTCATTCTTGTCCTTAATCAGAGTTTTTGCTCTTCTCTGATTTCTCTCCAGTTGTCTGTAATGGGGCATTTAGAATTCAATGTGGTTACACCAGAGTCATCTAAACAGGAAATATTATCTTCCTGCTATGATGTGATGCTTCTAGGTATACAGACCAAACTGCCTTGCCTTACTGTTACCTTATTGCATTGCAAAGTCATGTCTAATTTACTGACAACTCTACTCCTAGCTTTCTTTCAGTGTCACTTTTTGGAGATTTCTTCCTCCAAGTGAATATCTATGTTTCAGATTAATTTCCCTAGTTAATATTTCCTTGGAATTTTCCAAACTGAAATTCACTTTATTTTTCTGCTCATATTTATATCCTCCTTAGACTGTTTTTTATTAATTAAAATTATGAAATCGTAAATGGTGTGGAGAAAGTTAATAGAGAAAAGTTATTTACCTCTTCACATAACACATGAACCAGGGGTCACTCAATGAATTAATAGGCAGCAGATTTAAAACAAATATAAGAAAGTACTTCTTCACATAACACACAGTTGACCTGTGGAACTCATTGTCAGGGGATGTTGTGAAGGCCAAAAGTATAACTGGGTTAAAAAAAGAATTAGATAAATTCATGGAGAATAGGTCCATCTATGGCTATTTGCCAAAATGGTCAGGGACACAACCCTATACTCCAGATGTCTCTAAACTTCAGACTGACTGAAGCAGTTATTCAATGACGGGATGTATTACTCAATAATTACTCTGTTCTGTTCATTCCTTCTGAAGCATCTGGTACTGGCTACAGTCAGAAGACAGGATACTGAGCTAGGTGGACCACTGATCTGACTCAGCATGGCCATTCTTACGTTCTTATGTCAATTTCAAAATGGAAAGGAAAAAAGTTCTAAATATAAGGTGTCATAAACAGATAGCTAAGGGTTAATGTCTCTTTCACCTGAAAAAAAAGTAACCTGAAGCACCTGACCAGAGGACCAATCAGGAAACAGGATTTTTTCAACTCTGGGTGGAGGGAAGTTTGTGTCTGAGTTCTTTGTCTTCTGCCTGTATGCTCTCTCAGCTATTGTTGATTACTGATTACTCTCGCCCCTTGCTCCACCAATATGGCCACCAGGTGCCCGTTATCTACCGGGTAATGAGCGTTGGGGTAGGGCGGAGGTTCGATCACTGGATGCCTGGGGGGGGGTATCAAGTGCCCAAGGGCAGTGACGGAGAACACGCAAGCAATCACTCTTAGTGCTTAAGAGAATAAGGGTTTATTAAATGAATCACAGATAATGATAAGGGAGAACACGATCAGTTACATCTGGGGCTTACAACACACTACCAAAGCAAATAATACAAATACTGCAATTACAAATAAAAGCTGGCCCTGGTATTTTTCTAAGTCCCAATAGTTATCTAAATCATTCCAGGGGTTAGTAGAAGTGATATTGGTGCTATTAGTAATCATAAGTGCAGCAACTAATTTCCCTAAATAAATTGTGAGGCTTAACTGATCCCCCTTGCTTTCAAGAGTTCCTGGTCAACGGGTTTCCCCTAGCAGGAATCTTGGGGCGGCTAGAATCAGTCTTTGCCTCTTATCTACCAGTACAGAATACTTAACAGCTAATTATACTTACACATACAAACCACAAAAGTTTCATTACGGCCGGCAACCGGTTAGGCTTCAGGAAACGCGTGAGCCGAGAGAGCATGCAGGGTGATCAGGCCTGGATACGGTTTCGACAGGAATTCGGGGGCTCTCCGCCCGTCCCCGGGAGGGGACCGGCAATATATAGTAAATTTGTCGTCATTGTTTGTGATAAGCCAATTGGGGGGTCGCGAGTGGCATATGCCCATACAAGGGAGGCAGTCGGGCCCTAACATCTCTACCCAGGAAGCAACCGTTGTCAGGGGAACTTGGTCTCTTCAGGCTGGCTAACCACAAGGCTTCCTGTTGCAAGTTCTGCTTTCTGAGCGTGACAGGTGGCAGTTCTGAGGGCTGGGGGAAAAATCCGTTGGGGGGGGGTGGAGGCCGGAGCACCCGTAGTCTGGCCCTGGGGCCTCACTTGGGGGTCAAACATGCCCCCATGCTCCGGCCGACAACACCCCACGTACCTAAACCTCAGTGTCTGAGTCAGCATCCGCCCCTACGAGCGGACGTTTCTCAGTAGCCGAGGCAATAAGGGCACTTCCCACCATCCGCCGAACACAGGCCTTAACAAAAGCACACCCAAGGCAGAGGAGGCAGAGGCCCACCACAAGCGACACAAAAAGGGATTGAAAATAAGCCTTATAGGCTTCAAGCCCCAACCACTCCAGCCATGACCAGAAGCGGAAGGTCTCTCTGGACTCACGCACAGCGGTTCCTAAGGCCTTAAGATCATCAATTACTTCAGTTAAGTTTCCAGAAATAGAAGAAAGAGAGATACAGCACTTATCTTTAAACTGGGGATACATAGATACAAGGGTTTCACAAAAATCCCGTGATTGTAACAAAAATTGTATCATTAAGCGATTCTGAAAAGTATAATCTGCTAATTCACCTAGCCGCTGATTAACTAAAGTAAAGCCTTTTGCAGTAGTATTAGCTAGCGTTTCAATAGCTAGTGATTGGAATAATACTTGCTCACGCAATAACATGTACCCCACGGGGTTAAACGAGACTGCTGAAGAAACCATAGAGGACAACGCCCCCTTCGCCCTCTCCCACCATCCCCAAGAACGTCGAACCCTCCCGGCTGAACTGGGCTGCCAGGTCTTAACATAAACACCGCCCCCTTTTATCAGGAGAGAGCCAATAGTACATATGCCCTTGGGGTTGGGAGGGAGTGCCGCAAAGGCAACCTCGCCACATAGCCAGAAATGACCGGGTCGTAATCTATTTAAAACCCAATTAGAATAAAAATAGGTGTGCTTAAGAGGGTTAAAAAAGGTGCTAAAGGGTGGGTCCCAGACATCTATTTCCACGACAGTTTCATTGACTATTGGCAAGGGGGTGTCCCGATCCATAACAACGTCACCGTGAGACACGTTGCCATAGACAAGGGTTTGGGAACAATTCGGATACGTGCCGACCCAATGAGGTGAGTCTGACCGGTTTTTATGTTCCTCCCTGCCATAAAATGCCCAACAGTGGGACGCCACGGGTCTCTGTGCCGGTGACAAGGGGAGTGGGTCCCTGCAGCGTGCTCTAGTTCTATTAAAAATAGGGAAAACAAGAGGGGAAATGGGATTAAAAAGGTCATTCGTGCAACCTGTCCACTGCGCGGTAGGGAGCCACTGAGCTGAGGGGGATGAGCAATTAAGGGGACCATTAATACTACTAAAGTTAAACACTAACGGTAACAAATCAAACAAAGGCCTATTTACAGACAGCTTGTTAGAACATGCAAGGCAATTATCAGAGGTCAGCGAAGATAAGTCGATGTTTCCTCCCAGGGCTTCCTGGATCCAATAGGCTGCAAACAGAAGCTGATGGGCATTTTCGCCCACAGGATACCGTCTCAGGTTCAGCAGAGGTGGGCCCCTCCGATCGTCGTTCTGGCTCCCTGCCGCTATGGCAAACTGTAAGACAGAACAGAAGGCGGCCTTATTGGCCCCCGTTAGTTCGCTCCTGACTCAGAACGTTTGCTTATCCAGTTGTGGTGGACCAAGGTGTGGGTGCCCTGGGCATCCACAACCGTGTAGGTATTAGGATATTTACCTGCACTCACAACTTGTGCGGCGTAGGGTTCCCGGCGACCTGAGGCCTGTGGCTCAGCCACCCAGACTAGTTGATCAGGGTGATATACAGGAGTCCAGGGACCTCTAGGTCTGGGGCTGATCTCCGGCCAACGAGAATAGTTTGCATTGAGGGAGATAAGAACCTGGGGTAATAGCGCACTCCAGCCCTTGTAGTCATCGTGGGGATTAACTGAACGTATCATGGTTTTCAGAACCCAGATTTTCCGCTCTACAACACCGTTACTTTCGGGGTGATACTTCAAGTGAATATGGAGGGAAGCCCCCCATCCCAGCACTAATGCTTCGAAACGTTTGCTGGTAAACGGGGGTCCTCCATCTGCTTGAACCTCGGAGGGCACACCCCATGCTGCAGCTACCTGTTGCAGCGCCCCAGCCACGGCCGCAGCCGTGGTGGTATTCAGGGGAATGCAGTGAGTTTGACGGGAGCCCAAATCTACCACTACCAGGGCCTTAGGGTGGCGACGGGCTCCGGGTAGGGGTCCCATTAAATCTATTTGCCACACCGCGCCAGGAGGGAAGTACTCTGCAGCGTACGCCCACCGCTCGTAGCGCGGGCGGTTTTGGGACTTGATTTGTGCACACTTAAGGCAGGCCTGCACGACTCTTTCGCAGTCCTGCCGCCGTACCTCAGGCTTTCCCTGAGCACCTAGGGCTAACTGATTGTATAGGCGGCCGCTAGGCAAATGCCCCCAATCCTCATGAAGCCATTGGAGGAATGGGTCGGTGTTAAGCTGGGGCTGCTGCCCCAGGCACACTTGGGGTGGTGCCTGAACTTCCCTCATTCTGTGATCCAATTCGGAGTGGAGGGGGTTAGAGTCAGGACGATGTGACGGGCAATGGGTTACAAACCAGGGCCGTGGGAACTTACGTACGAGGTCAAAAATAGTCTCCCACAGGGGCGTAAATGCTGTGGGGTTAGCCTCTCCCGTGAGGATGCTGAGACAAAATTGTGAGTCTATGCCTAGCACGACCTGAGCAGAAACGGAATGGGCCTGGGTAACGTGCTGGGCAGCGAGAAGAACCCCATGAACTTCGCTATGCTGGGCCGATGAACCCGGGGGAAGGAGGTCAACCTGGAAGTGGTCGCATTTAGCACAGAGGACACCTGCCCGGGGGGTCGGGGAAGTGCCCCCATCAGATACAATCCAGGGGTCATATTTTGTTTCTATGCACAGGGGCTCCGAGGCTATTGGGAATCGGACATCGTTTGGCAGCGATTTAAGCGTCCATTCCCGCCACGTGATCTCCCCCACATAACACAGCTGTTGCCACGTTAGGCTGGTTTCATGAAAACTGGGAGGGGGCAACCGCGTGAGCCAAGGAATGAGGTGTACCTCAGGGCCAATCAGGGTTCCCTTACTAGATAGCGGGGCCCAAATGTGTGCCTCACCTGCGGCTAGTAACATGAGTCCTATGGGCCCGTATCGATACTGAGGGCCCTTGAGCCGTCGGGCCCAGTTATAGACCGGTTGCCCGTCCTGTGATACTGAGTACCCATAGTGATGTTGTGTAAAGAAAAGGGTGATGGTGAAAGGTGAGTCCCTTTTATATCGGGCCAGCCGTGGGTTAGAGGCAAACCAAGTGGCTATTCGTTCCAGGCTTTTTTGGGCCTCAGGACTCCATATTTCCCGTTTCCGTTTGGACGAGAGGGGTTCCTGGATCGTTTCCAGGTCCACGAGGTGTTTATCTGGGATAAAGTGTCGGTGATAATTAATTAGGCCTAAAAGTCTCTGTAGTTGCTTTTTATTCTCGGGCGGGTCTGTTACCCAAGGATCTAGAATCCCCGAGGTGGGTTGGCCACAGTCGTAGGGGTTATAATGTTGGCCTAAGAAGGAAAAGCTTTGAGAGGGCACAAGGTGGCTTTTTGCCTCATTAATTCGCCACCCATTGGCCTTTAGTTCGGCTACCACGGCGTTAGTTACGTGCTGAACTATGTGTTCGTTGGGCCCAATTACAATTATGTCGTCCACATAGGCTAAAATGGTGGTGCCCCCAGTGGCTTCTACCCCTTTTAAGGTTTTCGCAAGAGCGGCCGTTGCCAAGGCTGGGGAATTACAGAACCCCTGAGGGCACACCTTCCACTGGTACTGCGCGCCCTGGAAAGCGAAATTTAAGATTTGGGGTTTGTCCTCCAAAGGAATTTGATAGAACATATCCTTTAAATCCAGGGTGCAGGCCCACCTCCCACCGGCATCGCTTAGCTGCTGCCGTATTTCTGGAATGGTGGCTGGGCCTGCAAACGGGAGGTGTCGGACTCGGCTATTTGCCTGCCTATAATCAATTACCAATCGAAATTCAGAGGGGTTGCCGGGCTTGGGGATACCCCAGCCGGGAGATAGATAGTTGGACGCGGTCGCCTGTACTATCCGTCCCTCCTTTAACAACTGGTCGAGCAGCTGCTTAATGAGGGGGATGCCTTCAGGCTTTGTGGGAATAGGGGAAAACTTCCATGAACTGTTATTAACAAGCTCGGGGCTATAAGGGGGGGGGGGTCATCGGGTAACAGGGCGACAGGCAGGGCCTGACAGACCTGTTTTTGTAATCGCAGTCGTTTTATATCCCCAACCCCCAACAAATTTGTTCCTCCCAACAAAGCCTTTACCTTTCGCTTGTACCCCTTATGAATTAAAGTGAAGCTGACTACAGGCTTTTCTTCAATACTGTTAAGACCCTGGACAAACATAGTAGAACTTGTGGGTACGTGGGGCACATCGGGTTTTATAACGGAGATTTGAGCTCCGGTGTCCAACAGAAAGGATACAGGGGTGTAAGGGGGTTTGGGACCAGCTACTAATAGGGTGTGGTATGGTCGGTCATCCCAAGTCTCTGTGGAGGCCGGGGCGCACCCGGCCTCTACTCGTTTTTTGTCCTCAAATAGTCATCCCAATCCTTCCATCCTAACTGTTTTCCCAAATCTTGCTGTTGGGTATCAGACATCTTCCGCAGTGCCTCCTTGGGGATCCCCTTATGTAATAGGAACCCAAAAAGCGCCCTTTCAGCCTTGGTTCGTTCAGGGTGTTTAGGCTGACCCTTATTAACAGGGTTCCCAGCTGGAAGGGCTGAAATGGGATTCTTCGGGGTCGGTGGCATTCGGAGCCGGGACACGGCCTCATATAAGGTAATAAGGGGTTGCCCCACCCAACTTTGCAACAGCAGGAGTCCCCCTGTGTCAATCGGTGGGGCGCCCTCTACGGCCAAGTCCACCGCGTCCCGGTGGACCGGGATTTCAGTGGGGTCTGTGACATAAATAAAGGGGACACCTGTCTGAACCTGTTCGTCGCTTAAATTTAACGGCACCGCTTGTGCATCCCACGTTACGATGGACGCTCCGGCAATAGCCCAGATGATCTCATGGGGTGTATTTACGCTGCCAGGAGGCACATACAGTCCCCTAAAACTGCCTTTCATGGTCAAGACAGCCGCGGCCGGGGTGGTAATCGGCCATAGCTGATTTCCCAAGAGATGATGACCTGGGAACCCCGACGCCCAATTGGACGTTTTTGCCAGAACAGCGGCTTCCTCCCTGTCTACCGTCTCTGCCCCGTGATCCAGGGCCAGACGACCCAGCCACACTAGGGGTGCCTCGCCCTCCCTGCGCCTCGTGTCTGCCACAAATTCCTTCATCTCCGCCTTGGTGCGAGTTCGATACTCGGTAGTCGTAACTGTCTGACCTGTCTCATAATCCACCTTACTTTTAGTGATAGCAACGGGCATTGCCTCCATCTGCCTCTCCTGCTCAGGCGCAGGTGGGGCTGAGGGAAGAGCAGGGGGGAGAGCAGGGTAGATCGAAGGGGGAGCTTCATAGGGGGGTGGGCTTTTACCAGCCTGACTCCCGTCCTCCTGCTCCTTGCCACTTATCTCACTTTCTACACTGTCGGTACCGCTCGCAGCGGCTTGTTTAGCAGCAAACATAGTGCTTCCATGAAGGACCGCACAGAGGTCCAGCGCTTTGTTAAGTGCACTGAACAAGACCGTGGACACGTCCTCCGACTTAAACTCGTCTGGTCTAAGTTTCTTTGTCCGCCTGGTCTGCTCTAATTCCTGCAGTAACTGGGCTAGCAACCCGTGGGCAGGATCACCTGGCTGTACCCGGGGCGGGGGTATGAGTTTAGAAACGGTGGCCCCGGATTTTTTGATGATACGGCTACACTCCTTCCAGATGCCTGATGGTGTCTCAGTCCGACTAGTTTCCGCAACCCCCGTGCACTGGGGTTGCAGGGAACCATCGGCCGGCTGACACTTAAAGGTGGGATGGCAGTGGAGGAGGCATCCTACAGCAGGCAGGGTTAATGAGGTAGTATAGCTTTTCGACCCTGACCCTGACTCTATAGTACAAACCCAATCTAGGGTGGGCCTCGCAGACTGTCTGCTGGCCACTTGGTGAAATTGTAAGTGTTGAAATTGCTCGAGCTCAGATTGTTCACGGTCCCCACTACACCACGGGCACTGACCCTCCCGAAGGCATCCTGTTCGTGACGCCATGTTGATTACTGATTACTCTCGCCCCTTGCTCCACCAATATGGCCACCAGGTGCCCGTTATCTACCGGGTAATGAGCGTTGGGGTAGGGCGGAGGTTCGATCACTGGATGCCTGGGGGGGGGTATCAAGTGCCCAAGGGCAGTGACGGAGAACACGCAAGCAATCACTCTTAGTGCTTAAGAGAATAAGGGTTTATTAAATGAATCACAGATAATGATAAGGGAGAACACGATCAGTTACATCTGGGGCTTACAACACACTACCAAAGCAAATAATACAAATACTGCAATTACAAATAAAAGCTGGCCCTGGTATTTTTCTAAGTCCCAATAGTTATCTAAATCATTCCAGGGGTTAGTAGAAGTGATATTGGTGCTATTAGTAATCATAAGTGCAGCAACTAATTTCCCTAAATAAATTGTGAGGCTTAACTGATCCCCCTTGCTTTCAAGAGTTCCTGGTCAACGGGTTTCCCCTAGCAGGAATCTTGGGGCGGCTAGAATCAGTCTTTGCCTCTTATCTACCAGTACAGAATACTTAACAGCTAATTATACTTACACATACAAACCACAAAAGTTTCATTACGGCCGGCAACCGGTTAGGCTTCAGGAAACGCGTGAGCCGAGAGAGCATGCAGGGTGATCAGGCCTGGATACGGTTTCGACAGGAATTCGGGGGCTCTCCGCCCGTCCCCGGGAGGGGACCGGCAATATATAGTAAATTTGTCGTCATTGTTTGTGATAAGCCAATTGGGGGGTCGCGAGTGGCATATGCCCATACAAGGGAGGCAGTCGGGCCCTAACATCTCTACCCAGGAAGCAACCGTTGTCAGGGGAACTTGGTCTCTTCAGGCTGGCTAACCACAAGGCTTCCTGTTGCAAGTTCTGCTTTCTGAGCGTGACAGGTGGCAGTTCTGAGGGCTGGGGGAAAAATCCGTTGGGGGGGGGTGGAGGCCGGAGCACCCGTAGTCTGGCCCTGGGGCCTCACTTGGGGGTCAAACAGCTATGAGAAGGATTTTTCTATTTCCTGCTTCCTAATCTTCTGTTTCCAAGTTGTGAGTACAGAGATCATAAAAACAATAAGGGTTATTGTTTTTTCTTTTGTATTTACATGTCTATAGTTGCTGGAGTGCTTTAAATTGTATTTTTTTGAATAAGGCTGTTTATTCAATATTCTTTTAAGCAATTGACTCTGTATTTGTCACCTTAATACAGAGAGACCATTTTTATATATTTCTCTTTCTTTTTTATATAAAGCTTTCTTTTAAGACCTGTTGGAGTTTCTCTTTAGTGAGGAACTCCAGGGAATTGAGTCTGCAGCTCACCAGGGAATTGGTAGGAGGAAGAAGTCAGGGGGAGATCTGTGTGTGTTAGATTTACTAGCCTGACTTTGCATTCCCTCTGGGTGAAGAGGGAAGTGCTTTTGTTTCCAGGACTGGAATTAGAGAGGGTGGACTCCCTCTGCTTAGATTCACGGAGGTTGCTTCTGTGTATCTCTCCAGGAGCACCTGGAGGGGGGAAGGGAAAAAGTTTATTTCCCTTTGTTGTGAGACTCAAGGGATTTGGGTCTTGGGATCCCCAGGGAAGGTTTTTGGGGGGACCAGAGTGCCCCAAAACACTCTAATTTTTTGGGTGGTGGCAGCAGTACCAGGTCCAAGCTGGTAACTAAGCTTGGAGGTTTTCATGCTAACCCCCATATTTTGGACGCTAAGGTCCAAATCTGGGGCTAGGTTACTGACATAAGGGTATGATAATTATTACAAATCTGCCATGAGAAAAGAAAGTTCTTAGGTTTCATTTAATGTGGTGGAGAGAGATGATATATATCATATCATATATATATGATAAAGGTAACCAAAATGAAAGCCTAGTTACTACCCCATCTGAAACATGATGGATGAATTGCTAAGGGACACAGGGTAGAAATTCCTGTCATGAGGAAGTCTAGGAGGAAGTCTCAAGAGTTTTTCTATTGCCTTGAACTACAGCAGGATCAAGCCCTCAGGTGGTGGTCTCTCAATTCTTCTTGTGCAGTTAATCCTATACTATGGGAATGTATGGGAACTATTCTAAACGCTGCTCTAGTAGGCCTGAAGTTTTTGATAATTTTTTCCAAATGGCCCCACTTTATACTGTCTTCGGTGAAATAAACTCAAGTGCTGTGCACAGAAACAGTTTTTGTTCTCGCAGTATTTCATTGACATTGTTGATACAGGGCAAAAATCCTTTTTTTTAAACTTCAAAATGCCACTTTAAATTAGACTTGTCCCTGCAGCAATGAAGAGTGTTCATTTTACATACATATTATCTTGGGGAAGTTATACACTCGGGTTCCATTATCTTTGAATATGGATTATAACTGAGCATAGAGCTTTGGGTAGGGGAGTCACAAAGTAGAGAGGATCAGCCAGACTATATAACTTTAATACAGGGGGTGACAGAGTGCTGGAAGCTAATGGGCGAGCCTGCCCTCTGATCACTTAGTCACCAGTCAGTTCCCCTGGAGAAGGCTGACTGGAGATATGCAGCTAATTAGCAGATCAGTCTGGGAGAGCTGATGAACTAATTAGCCATCAGCAGAGGGGTATAAAACAAGGCACAGGAAGGTAGTGAGTCATGAAAAGGCTCTGGCCTACCTGAGTTCAGGGTGCTTGGAGAGCTTAAGGAAGGGAAACTTTGGGCCCTCTGTGGTCCCGTGCGAAAGGGCCAAAAACATTGTAAATACTTTGCTGTGTAAGACTGTATTGGTGATGGGAATATAAATGTATTAACATGAAGTTGCAACTTACTGGAGAGTCTGAGAAGTTTCTGGGGCATTAGAGGACGGGGATAGAGCGTGCCCTTTTACCTAGGGTAATGTGGGGAAGCTACATGAGAGCACTGCTTGTAGCATTGTTATCACATGCATTATGACACTACTGCTGTTAGAAAAAACAATAGAAGGCATCACAAATTAGGAGTACAGCACAAATATTTAAATCATATATTTATTGTTTAATTGTTGTGCAAAGTGCTTAACTTTATGACAAGTTTTTTTATCTTAATAATCGTGTTTCCAATTGAAAAAAACCTGACTGAAAATTCAGCATCTACTGAAAGGTCTGGGAAAGCCTCACCTCAAACATCAATATGTTGGCTGCCTCCCCCCACCCCATCTCTTAATCTTCAGTAATGAGTAATTGATTATCCAGTGCAAAAGTGAGGGGTACCATATGGCACAGAGTGGACCATGACATTGTCCTGCTTGTGCCTGCAACCCTTAGAAGCCTTGTTAAAACTTCATTGGAGTCAATGGATTGGGATTTATGGAAGAAAAGAGAGTGTGCGGCATCTCCTGTGAAGCTGTAGCAAAAGAACGTTCAATGGATGTATTCACTTGGCAAGACAGTCAGTGCCCCTCTCCACTTACCCTTCTCAAAAGGAAATGCTGACCTCACGTGAGCTCCAGTGGAAGAAGTGGAGACCCATAACTGGCACCCTCTCTTTTCTTGGGGAAGAAGAAAGGCCTAGCAAGATGCAAGTGATAACCAAACAATCCTGTGAGTTCCTTCTTGTGATAGCACCCCATAGTTGGGTGTAAGGAGGGGAAAGGAGACAGTGACTGACCGAAAATGGAAGAGGTTACACCAGGGGACTGGAAAGGAAACAGAAGTGGGTCAGAAGTGGGAGAAAGTGAAAGTGATGAAGGGCAAAAAGGAAAAGGAGGATAATGGAGAGAACCATCAGCCTTTATACTTAAGCTCCTTTGGAACTGGCTCTCGGCATCTATGAGAAATTCTAACCTAGAAAATCAAACTTCAAATGTTTATTCCAAAGGGTGTCTCATTCTGACATTGAATAGTTTCCTCGGGTGCTGGGGGTGCTCAGCATCTTGCAGGATTTGGCAGTAAGTTAGCAGCCAACACTGAGCAACAACAATTTCAGTTCTGTTTCCACTGACCAGCTGCTTAAAACAAGGGAGTTTGGAATCCCCATAAAAACTGGGAATTACAAAGGAGATGCTAATAGACAGATTCTTAATTAGTACCACAAATGTCAAGGTATAATGGGTCATGTCCTCAACTAACATAACTAGACTCAGTCCCATAGAAGTCAATGGAACTAGGATAATTTACATCTGATGGGGGTTTGCCCCAGTATTTTGGGAACACTTTTTAAAGGACAGCTTTCATTTGGAAGACAGAAAACTGACAAAAACATGCTGCACTGAAAACTTCTGAGGGGTTTTCATTTGGATAGCTTTTTACTGCAGTACAGTTTCACAGATACCATTTAGGTCAGGGGTTGGCAACCTTTTGGAAGTGGTGTGCTGAGTCTTCATTTATTCACTCTAATTTAAGGTTTCGGATGCCAGTCATACATTTTAACATTTTTAGAAGGTGTCTTTCCATAAGTCTATTATATAACTAAACTATTGTTGTATGTAAAGTAAATAAGGTTTAAAAATGTTTAAGAAGCTTTATTTAAAATTAAATTAAAATGCTGAAGTGTTTGACTGAATTTTTCACTGAGCTCATGAGAAAAGACTTGTGTATTAAACTTTCCAAGACCTTGATCAGTGAGAACTAGCAGTCAGGGGAGTGTGTGGGGGAATCTAGAATTGTTTGTTCTTGCTCAGTGTTCTTTTTTTTCTGTCCCTGATGGATGAAGCCCAATCTGTAGTCAGAAAGGATTTTATTCATTAGCTGTATTTGGTACATCAGGAAACCAAAAGGATGGAAACATCTAATACTTTATGGCATAATAAATTATATTCCTCTTTTATCAAACACGTATGTTTGGAACTACAGCTCAACTCAAACTATTCTTGGTAGGTATTTGTCGTTGAGATTATATATATGCTATTGTGCAACACCTGCTATCCTACCTACATATTGCCAAGAACTGCACCTCCCTCTTTGAGCTACATGAATGAGGTATGGAGAGCAGTATTTGCCCTTTCATCAATTTTTGTTCCACTGATAAATCTCCCACATCAATCCAATGGGCTTCACATTTTGTTAATTTTTATTCACTTTTGGGGGTATATAGTGGATAAGCCATTGAACTACTTGGGGGTGGGGCTTGATTTGTTTTATACAACACTGGTGCTGAACAGCATCACTACTGGAAATCTCAGTAGAGAGACCAAAAATTGAATGGACCTGGAATATGAACTACTCTTTGACCACTAGAAGTGGTCTCTCCAAAACAAGGCTAAGGCAACAGTTGGTGTCAGTGCAGGCAGTGCAGTGCTGCCCATTCTGTACCTGTTCTAGGGATAGCAGGATAATTCACTTCCCAGGCATATGAATCCAAAACCACTCGCTAGTACCACATTCACTTAACCCGCCCATTCCCCCAACAAATCAAGACAAAAAAATACAAGCTGAATCTATATGTATATGTATGCTATGTTTGTGAAATCTTTCAAGGAGAAACTCTTGAGTCTTTTGAGAGCAACATTTACTAATACAACATTCCACTTCATAGTTCTTGTGTGATTAAAATTCCTCTTCTATACTTCGTAAGCAAATTCACTTCTATTAAGCATACAAGGGCAGTTCTTCATGCAATAGTGCCACATTTCAGTGGGAAGAACATAGATTACAGTAGACTATAACTCGAGTTGGCTACAGCAAATGTGCTCTGGTCACAAGCAGCAAGTTAAACATCTTCAAGCTTATAGAATCAGGTGAAAAGATCATCTATTTTCCTGAAGTGTCCTTTTCCTAGGCTAACCAAAGAAACCTTCCCAACAGTAAATCTGCCTAATTTTCTGCTGATGTTGTATTTTTTAGATATTTAAATATTTATGTGCTTGGCAAGTGCATTAGGACTCAAGTGATAACCGTCTATATGTGTTTTAGATTTATCTCAAACATTAAAGTTAGACTGATGGTCTTTCGGGTATTGGGGATTGACCATATATACATTATTAATTCAGACCGTTACATGTCATTAAGTCCCAGACCCATTTTCATTTTACTTCCTCATGCACTGCAGGCAGCTAGATTAGGTATGTATTGACCTTTACAAAGTATATCACAGATCAATATGATAAGCTTTAAGAAAAATTGCCCATACAGGGGATGTTCACAAACCTACAAGAGAAAGTACCTTTCATGAACTAAGAGGTTAGTTTTATCATTCCAGCGGCATATTGACTCATCTTACTATGCTTTGGAGGCCAGTTACTGATCAAGCAATGATTCTTCATTTATCAAATACTCCCCTCCCCTCATTCTTTATGCTAACCCGTTGGGAACTTTGAATCTGGAAATGCTTTGCTTACAGAAATCACTCCATGACTCTTTTATATCCCATCAGTTTGTTATCACACAGCCCTGTTTATCTATTACATACATTACAAAATTGCTACCTACAAAGACTGAGGTCGACGGGAAAGCCACACAACTTTCTGACACTTTTAATGGTTAATGTAACATCACTTAGCAGCAAGTTTAGTACAGGGCTATCTCTAATAAGAGGAAATAAATCAAGCAGTTGCATCTTAGTTTTAACAATATCCACATTAAAACAGAAACCTAATTTAAACAGAGAGCTTGATTCTCCACTGCACTTGAGCTCTATTCAGGTAAAGTGGAGTTGGAGGGATCAAGTCATGGCTTCTTGAGTCTCACTGGACTGATCACAGTGCAAGTATCAGCTGTAGGGGAGCAGCTGTAACATATGCTATTGATGTAATATCTCTCAGACACCTTGCGCCAATGAGGAATTGGTCATAGTGGAACACCCCTTACCATTTCCTTTCCCCCTTTCACTTGGGAGGAGGGTTTCCAGCTTGGGAGGTAGCTTTACATCAGCAGAGATTCCCCCTACACAGAGGAAATTCTCCAAGGCTTCAGGTCCATTTTGGACTGCTATACAGTGGAAAGGGATCTTGGCAGGCCAGGGACTCCAGCCCAGAATAGCCCAAATATTCAAGCACTTTTCCATCCCAGGTGTCCTTTAGAGGATAGTTGCCCACTTGACTATCCCAAAGTATATATGTATGTTTCTCATGCATTACTCACAGTTTGGAGAGATGGATGCTGAAAGAAAGGCCAGCTTTAATGACAAGTTTGCATGGCTGGATTGAGCATAAGAAATATTTTAAAAAATTTCCCATTCAGTTCATTTTTCTTTTTTCATGTTACTAGTAATTATCTTATATTTATATAGCAGTAACTGATATCTCAGAGTGCTATAAAAGCTACTTCCAGCGCTGAGAAGCACTTATCTCTTGTGTGACAGTAGCAACTATTTAGAGAATAGCAACATCAGCATTCTGTCCCTGCTCCTAAATTAAATACAGGGGGCTGAACCTGCTCTCATTGAAATCAATGGGAGGGAGATTGGCTATTGACTTCTGGGGGATCAGGAATGGATACAGATAGCGACTATGGAAACTGAGCCAGACCGGACAAAGAGCTCTGTGTAGCTTGAAAGCTTGTCACTCTCACCAAAAGAAGTTGGTCCAATAAGCGGTATTACCTTACCCACCTTGCCTCTCTAATGTCCTTGATCTGACATGTATACAACAACACTACATACAACACTAGAAGATGTCGAATTTTGCCATATGAAATGGATACTCCATAACATGAAGAAAAAGGAAGCAAAACTTAACAGCAACATGTACTTTCCCAGAGCTGAAGAAGAGCTCTATGTAGCTCAAAAGCTTTTCTCTCTCACTAACAGAAGTTGGTCCAATAAAAGATATTACCACACCCACCTTGTCTCTCTAATATGCTGTGACAGACTACAACAATACAGCATTTCCATGATACTAGTTTTTCCAGGTATGTGGATATTCTTTCCACTCAGATGACTGCCTAAGACTGAACCTTCTGTTCACATCTCACAGTTTGTTTGGTTAGTTTCCCATAGCACAATCATTTCAGTGACAGCTTTCCCAGGGAATAGCTGTCTCTATTAATTATTTTTGCAAAAAGACTTCTAACTTTCCTCACCAGAGAGTTTACTTGTGTATTAAAGATCATTCTGCCTGTAGAATCTCTTTACAAGAATCCCCTGTGAGACAAAGGTATTGAGGGAATAATGCAGGAATTGTTTTAGAGCTGAATGGGTAGGTTTTCAAAAAGTGATTTTTTCTTATGCTTCAGCTTCAATCTTCCTTCAGCAACAGCTCATGCTTCATTATTGATAATGCTCAGCTGAAAACTGTACAAGAAATCACCTTTGTGGTGGGGGATAAAGATTTTATGTTTTTATTCAGAAGAGAGGTAAATGACATGCTGTCTGCATGACATTAATTACAGAACTTTTAGATTGGACCCTTGGAAAACTTTCCTAACACAAAGAACTATTATCCTGTACAATTGTCTCCCAAGGGAAGCTGATGTCAGCCTCATTGCTTTAGTAATTACACCACAATTGGGCAAACTACTTGGGAATATTTGCACTGCCAAGGGAATGAACTATTTGATCTACCAGGTCATTTGCAACTCTTATCTCTAAATTCCTATGGCTGTATAATTTTGTGAACATAAGCTAAACTACAGACTATTCTGAGAGGTTAAACATTTCATTGGCCTTGACACCATAAGCTGTAATAGCTCCTTCCAAGCCTCTACAGCCTATTCTGTCATAGCTACTTTGCACTCTTATCACATGAGTAATATTCCAGACAAATATCATATAAATCCTGTTTATAAAAGTCCCTAAATACCTATTTACATAACATTTTGTGAAGGCTCCAAGCGAGCCTCCTTCTGAGCCGTTATAGTCAATTGAGCTCTTAACTGGGTTAGTAAGGAGTCAAGAATCTGAGAATTAAACTGCTCCCAATTAGGCTGTAAAAGCCCTTTATTAATGAGAATCACAGCCAAGTTAGAAACAGAACTCTACTGTTTTATATACAGGTTGAAGGGTGATCTAGTGTATTACCCTGACAATATCAAGAATGGCAACTTTATACTTGTTTTGTCCCCTGATCCAAATAAACTGTTGTGCTATTTCAAATGAATGATGACTACTTGGGTGAGATAACAGTGACAGCCCTCCTTAGAAAAAAAATTAGTACAGTGAGTGGGTCCTTATTTATGAGCTACAACCAATTCACTCTCAGAGTCAGTCTCAAAGTTCAAATACAGCTGTAACTTCTTACCTCTTAATTCCAACTGCAATTTCTTAACTTCTTGAACTCTCCATTTTAGAATGTTCCAGACTTCAGAAGGATAATGATTAGACACAATAACCACAATTCTTAAAGCACCTCATATGTCAATACTTAGTAGGTCAAATCCTCTGAGGTTCTGATGCCTGCATTTTCTATTGAAACCTGTGGGCATGCTCCTGCACTGATTGACTTTGATGAAAGTTTACTCATTGACTTTGAAAGAGAGTAACATTTGGCCCTATAGAAACTGCAGGTTCTCAGCCCCTCTCAAGAGTTGGTTCATTATGTTTTTGCATAAATCTACAAAAAAGATGTGTTGCTATAGGGTGTTTTGTAATAAAAGAGAATCTGTTATTTGGAATATTGGGTCCCCAACCATTTCACAAGTAGAAAATAGCCACATGTGAAAAGAACAGTTCAGCCATATTAAGAAGCAGGATCTTTAAAAGAAGACTTGTTTGAAAAGAATCCCTCATGTAAAAGGTCATATTAAACAAGGCCTAATTTGGATTATTTGGCCTGTCCTCCTCTCTATTTAACCCCCCATATGTAGGCTTCTGATCCTGAGAAGAGGTCAGCAAGTTATCCCTAATTACATTATTTAACTTAAAGATGGTCCTGAATCAAAACCCCAGATGGAAACATTCCAAAAAACTTGGATGGCTACAAGAATCTCAGTCCACTAATCTCGATAATGAAAGAGCACTATGGAAAGACATTAGCCCCACTGAACATCAGCAGGACTCCAAATCTTGATTTAAATTTTGCTGCTTGAACTGATCTCTCTTGGAACGTGTTCATTTCAATATCTGTTTCAAAAAACTGCCCAAATGTGGTGCTTTAACTCATACTTTTACTTTTGAAACATCCTTAAAAGGATGCAAAACACAACACACACAAGTATCAGAGGGGTAGCCGTGTTAGTCTGGATCTGTAAAAGCAGCAAAGAATCCTGTGGCACCTTATAGACTAACAGACGTTTTGGAGCATGAGCTTTCGTGGGTGAATACCCACTTTGTCAGATGCACCACATGCAGGTATCCCCTTTTCTACAACCACCTGCCTTTGTGATTGTCTGGTTGCTACTAATTTTCCCATATATAAGGCTGTCTTCCTTTGACAGCATTTTCCTTAGAATGACTTTCTAGTCTTGGCCCTTTACATGAGGGAGAGCCAAGCACTAGACCCTTAATAAGGTTATTTTGTTACTGACTGGTTGCAACTGTATCTCTACAAGCTGGTAAGTATACTTAACTCCTGCTATGGCTTCCTCCTGGTTTTTTCTTTTTCAGTTCCTGAGGTGATTGCACACTTTCATGTGAGTCCTTTTTTCACAAAGGAGCTAAATTTAATCCAGTTTTTTTGTGGAAAATGAGATATGTTCTCATTTCCTAGGTATAACTATTACCCAAACAAAGATATGTAGTCTGTGTGGGGAGTTGTGCAGGAGCAGATGCCTGGTATGGACTCTCCCCTGTTCTTATACATACCAGTGCTTAGACTTACCAGAGAAGGAAAATATTCTGTATTTAGAAAAATGAGGAAAACAGAAGTGGAAGAATAGGGGTGGGGTTGTGAGGTGGAGTACACCCCCAGATAACATAAAACAGTTGCAATTTCCTGGACTTTAAAGGATTAAGATATTTGAGATTTTTCCTGCTAATCTTAGTGTTTAATTTTGAAACATAATATGATCAATTAACTATTCATTTTGTTAACTTCATTCCAGCTGCTGATAGGCATATGAGCTGTAACTGGTACAGTTGTCCAGTGTGGGTGGATCTATGTATCATTATGATGAGCCTTGCTGAATCACTTTGAATCTATTCAAAACAAAACAGAAACCATGCACAAATACTTCTTACAATGGATGTTATCAGGGTAGCCACTGTGATTTTTTTAATTTGATCCAGTCTATTATCTTGGAAGACATGCATTTTAGATCTAAAGGCTGACATTTACAAAGCCACATAAGGAACTTAGATATACAGCTCAGCTCTGAAAAATCTCAGCCCTTGCTTTCAACTCTTACTCATGTGAGTAGTCCCATATATGTGTCGTCTTGCATGAGTAGGTGTTGCAGGATTGGTGATGGCATGAAGCCAATGATCTAACTTACACTGAGCAGGGTCCAATTGACGAAGGAAACTAATAGTTTCCATTGTTAAGATGGCTATATTTTATATTCTCATCAGCCTGCTCTTTAATGTGTGTCAGTTTATATTAGTATAGGAATGGTTAAGGTTAATTTTGATAATCTATAGAAAAGAGCTTCCCACTTTTCCAATGTGTACATTTTATATGGAACTACATTTGACTTTCCAAACCTCAACAGTAACTCCGTTTTTATTTGTTAAAATATTGCTGGTATCTATCTAACAGCTAAAAGCTAAGAAAACATATGTGATTTTAGCTACAGATTGGAATAATTTTTGGAGCTTTTCATTCTTAGCTGTAAAAGTATATATTATCAGCTGCTGGTTGAGGTGCTTGCAGAGATATTCCAATTGGATTTCTTCTTCAACACTTTTTGGATGTGGCAGCCAGTTTACATTTCAAAAAATGATTAGAGATTCAGATGGGTATAGTCAAACATAGCAGACTTTTTTTTCTTAAAAATTGGTACTGGGAAATGTTTGTTCAAGCAGCAGCAAAAATGGATAATTTTAATATGCTAATAAACATTTTTGAATGGCCTTCTTATGTCTGGCATTAAAATTGAAGAGTTCTGCCCAGAAGAATAGAAAACAAAAGGAAAAAGCTCAGAAATTCCACAGATTTTGGATAAAACTGCAACAAATATTAAGAGCTTGGATGGGGAGAATGGAAATTCCTGACAGATTTGTACAGTAAAATATATCCTGTCAGATTCATTAAGGATCTAAGCAATGTAGCTAATAATTAAAAACAATGCTTAGCGGCTACAGTGATAGGCACATTTGGAATATATACTTTCAACAGATTTCTTGTGTCAATAGCATGCATTAAGGAGAAAATCTATAGACTATTGATCTTGGGCCTGTTTCTGTTTGTATCATGTCTCCAGGCAGAGTTCCTCTGGGCAGTGTCCATTGACTCCTTGTACTCCTTCCAGGAGCATTTAGCAGTGCCTGGGGTTCTCTGCTCAGTGTCTTCATCTAGAACCCTAATTTTCAACCTTTGACTCAGACTCCTGTTCCTGTTTTTCCATTTCTTGTTCCTCAGATTCAGTTGTTGCCTGAGCTTTATGGTTTCTCTCCCTTGATTGAAAGGCTTTTCTTTTGGGCAGGTGTAGGCCTTCTTGTCCCACAAGAGATATGCATTTCTTAGGTTCTAAATATGCTTTTGGAGCTTTCTAAGGGCCATATCCAACTCCCATTAATTTCAATAGGACTGAATCTGTCAGACCCTAAGTCTGTGTTCTTTATTTGAAATAGTTGTGAATGTTGAGCAATGATTCAATCACTAAAGGATGCTGAAGAGCACCTAACTGGTAACAAATGAATCGGATGCTCTGTTTTGTATTAATAATGATCTAGCAATTGTGAATACCAAGATCATTTCCAGTCTGGTATGGTATATAGCCTGTATAGGATAAGTTAGTAGTCTCAGTCCACATGAGAAAAATCACAGTCACAGATAGCATCCTTCTTTGCAGTGCCAGTAGAAAGGCTAGGATGGAAACTGAATTGAACTCCCTACCTTCATTGCTAAAAGTGGCCCCTTGAGGCATGTTGCTAGGATAGTGCGGGCAATTTGTACTGCCACTGTCCCAGCTTTATTCTGTGAGTAAACAGAGAACTTCAGTTTCCAGAATTGTCAACTCAGCACTTTTCACAAGCATAACACAAAAATAAAGTAAAATAAATTCTTAACGTTTAATTTTAAACAGGTTTATGACTTATTCTCTTATGGGAAGAATCAAACTGCAGTGTGCAGTGGTGACACTTAAAAGTTTGAGGGAGATTTCCTGCATATGAAATGTGGAAATACCAGTAGGAAATACTAAGTGTGACCACTCTATATGCCTTAATATATTCTAACAGAAATACCACATCACAAGGAATGGAAGGAAAAAGGTTAACATTGATTTACAATAGAAGTATTAACAAACTCAAAGCCTTACATTTGGAAGCTCTTCAGTGTGTCGGGCAGGCTCTTTGGGGCAGATTTTCAGATCTGCCTCAGTTATGCCCATACCAAACCTGAGGAGCAGAGAGAAGTGCCAGTATGTCACCTTCCCTTCCCGGATCCTGGGAGCAGCTTTCCTTACCCAGTGTAATTTAGAGCAGCCTTCAAGGTGTTCTGTGCTAAACAGGCAGAAATGGCCCCCTAAAGGCCATTTAGCCAGCTAGCTCAGGACTGCAAGAATGCATTGTGGTCTGGTCTTATCCTCGCTGGCTGTTTAAGCTATTTTTTTGTACCTTTTGTGGTACTGGAATGGCATAAAGGGAGAGAGTGGGTTAGAAGACCTGGCCTTTGCCTTTAAATTAGAACACAGCCCAGTAAATCCCATATTCAAAGTAATTGGTTTAGTCTTTCCCAGGTTTTGAAGTCTTTCGGTCGCTTTCTCTCTTTCTTTTTCCTTTTTTTTGAGAGACACATTATGAGCATACTTTTTTTAAAGGGCCAGCAGATGCTAAATTACAAAGATATCAGGACCCTGGAGCTGTGCTGAGTGTGTAGTAAACAATTATAAGAACAGGAATGCATCAGCAGGAAAAACCATCTAATCAATGAAAAAATGGAGGGCATCTATTTAGAGTTTACTGGAGCCACAAATTCTTTTAGATTGCTTCCCAACTTTGAGAAGAGATTGCTCTGCTGAATCCCTCTCTCCTAAGTGCTAGGCCATATTGCTGTGGTTCTGCTGCATGCTGCAGCGAACAGAGTCCAGGTATAAACTTCATGCTAGCCCAATCTGAAAGCCAAAAAAGGCCTATCCTCACCAGACTCAGTACTTCACCAAAACAGCATTCTCCAGTGCACAAGAAAACCTGGCAGCACATTCAAAAGGTAGAAGCCTATGCTCTTTGTTGTTTTCTACAATCTTGGTGCATTGCTCAAATACTACAATACTACAGTGGACAAACAGAGCTGTTAATCATGTGCATTACTATAATTCTCAGTCAGTTAAAAAAAAGTATGGCAGGAAGAATGACTCATTTTGAAGATAAACCAGACAATAGTGAGCATTTCTGTAATTTAAAGCACCATGTTTCAATGAAGATTGTTGGGCTCAAAAATGTGATTTACTTCCCCCATTTCTCTTCTAGAAGTCTTTCTCCACTTACCTCAAACATTTCAAAATTCCTTTTTTTCTTAAAAAAAAAATTGCTAATAACCCAGGATTGATGAGCAACCTACAACAAAAACAAACCAGTCTGAATGGAGAAAACAAATTCATGACAACAAATCTGAATTTAAAAATTTCAAAGAATTAGTAAAAAGGACAGTACAAGGTTAAAAAGGCCTAAGTTTCTTCATGGTGCTCTTTTACAAATAAAAATTTAGCGGTGCTACTGGAACAAGAACTGTTGAGCTATTTGTTGGCAGCAGTGGCCAGCAATGTTGAAACCAAAAATTGTTATACAATAAAACAGTAACTAAAAAGCTGGGACCCATCTCATGCATAACTGTGTAAAACGAATGTTAACAGCCATGTCAGCAACTGGCACTGTAGGTGTTGCAGACATCGAATTTGAAGGTTCTTACAAAAACAGAGTTCTTTGCTTTTAACTAGTCTGATGAAGGAAACTATTTAAATGGAAAACCACCAACCATTAGAAAAAGTGTGCAAAGGGGAACCTATGGTTTTTTTTTTAACCTAAGTTACTTTGTACATATTTGATACCAGAAAAAAGTAAAAGCAGCAAAGAATCCTGTGGCACCTTATAGACTAACAGACGTTTTGGAGCATGAGCTTTCGTGGGTGAATACCCACTTCGTCAGATGCATGTAGTGGAAATTTCCAGGGGCAGGTATATATATATATGCAGGCAAGCTAGAGATAATGAGGTTAGTTCAATCAGGGAGGATGAGGCCCTGTTCTAGCAGTTGAGGTGTGAAAACCAAGGGAGGAGAAACTGGTTTGGTAGTTGGCAAGCCATTCACAGTCTTTGTTTAATCCTGAGCTGATGGTGTCAAATTTGCATATGAACTGAAGCTCAGCAGTTTCTCTTTGAAGTCTGGTCCTGAAGTTTTTTTGCTGCAGGATGGCCACCTTAAGGTCTGCTATAGTGTGGCCAGGGAGGTTGAATTATTCTCCTACAGGTTTTTGTATATTGCCATTCCTAATATCTGATTTGTGTCCATTTATCCTTTTCCGTAGAGACTGTCCAGTTTGGCCGATGTACATAGCAGAGGAGCATTGCTGGCATATGATGGTGTATATTAGATTAAGAATCTGTAGTGATTAAAAGAACTATAAGCCTGAGCCTGTAACTCTTGTTTTTATGGGACTGCTCCTGTGAGTAAGGATTACAGATCAGGCTGTATATAGTATACTACTAAGGAGCTTGTCACTCCACATCTAAAGTTGCTTTGAAAAATGCAGTTAAAGTGGGGAGTTATTTCTTTTCGTGTACATTCAAGGGGATATTTCCTGATCAAACTCTCACCATTTACTGCAGGAGTCTAAGCTTGAATTCTTGCGTAAATTTTAAGTGAAGCAGTTGAATGTTGGCTTTGAACGTATTAGCTCATTTTTGAAAATTTTCACTTGTTTAATATTTTTTTTCTTCTGGCTTCTCTAGTTTAATATTAATAAAACTTAAAAACCTCAAACGTTCACAATGATACTTTTTAATAATGTTTCCAGTATAGCATGAAGTGAAATTTTAATTATAAGCATTAATTAATTATGCAGACTTTTTCTTATAACTGTTTTCTGAAGGTTGCTAACATGAAATAATAACATGACAATGTAGCTGAAAAGGATTCTTTCTATAGTGCACGTCATTATAGAATCCAAGTGCTTGTATTTTCATACTATCGATGCTGATGGCCTAACCTCCCCTTTTGACTCCCAGTTCCAGTTCCCTGCCTTCAGACATTCAGGACTTTAACCTCTAGAGACTGTTGAGATGGGCTGAATTTAGTCACGAGGTGCTGGGACTATCCAAGAACCCTGACTGACACTCTTCTAAGCTTGTGGATATACGTGTTGTATTAGAAACTGTATATGAATGCTGGAGAAAACTGCTGTCAGTTAATGTTAGTTGCTGGGTATTAAAGGTTTGTAATACAGCACATATGGTTGTTTAACAGCAAACCCAACCATCCTCTGCCATCATTCTGCCCTTCTCTGTGGGTCTGGTCTGAGTACATGTAGCCAGGATCTAGGAATGGATATAAGCAGGTACATTGTTTGCCTTTCTCCTCAGTGGGGGGCATCTATTGCATTTAACTCTATAGCCAAGTAGAGATTTCAGACAAAATACTGTTTATGTAGTGGAGATCTGATTACATATTAGAGAACTAAGTGCTTTGAAGAGAATTGATTAGCTATTGGAGGCTTCTAGTGAATAACCCTATTTACACTGTGAATAGTGGAAACACAATCAAGTTTATATTTGCTTTACTGGTAAAAGAACTGATGCATTCAGCTTTTTAATATCTTTCTCAGTGATCTATTTTATTCATGATTATTGGCTAACTGACTTCTGTGTTTACAAAACAAATAAAGGAGAAGACTGAGTTGTATCTGACATGCAACATTACAGTGAAATAATGGAGATATATATGCAATAGTAGAATTTATTTTTATTTAAACTTTGTGGCGAATTAGTGGAAATATAATGAATTCAACTAATATAGAAAAATTAGTTTAATCAATTAAAGAAATCCATGAGCATAATTATCACAATAAGGCAAGCCACATTCTCTTTCATACATAAAAGGCCAAATACTCTGTTCCTGGTCTTGGTTCAGGAATGAAGGGGAAGGTAGGCCAAATGTGGCTTTGAGAATTTGGGAATGCCCAAAGCTTAGCCTGGCCCATGGCATAAGATAGAGCAGCCCTGAGGGTGCTCTCACTTACAGTCTGACTCCTTGGACCCCTAGAGACCACTTTTCAGCTAAGAGTAGCTATTGTGGAATCAGAGTGGAGGTTAATCAGCACCTCAGAGCATCAGCCCCATGTGACTAAGACTAGCAGGTTCAGACTGGATATAAATGTTCCCACTGCCACATCTGCCTGCCTTTCTGTTTCTTTACTGGAACGTTTGATTTTCTTGGTGGTGGTGAATTTCTTTTACTTTCCACTCCCTGCTTAAACTGGTTCACTGAAAGAAAGAAAAAAAATCTTTACTCCTTTGCTGGCTTTTGCTTCTTTTGATTATCTTCCTCTCTTTCCAATGAGCTGGATTTATGGCAGGAGTTGATTTTCACAAATGAAAATTGACTGAATAAGTTTTGTTCCTAATCATGTTATTTTAAAAGAAAAGTTACTTCAGAATTGTACCTAGTGATATTTGTGGCACTGTATTGACATACTGTAGAGGTACAGAAAATATCATCACTGTATCTTTATGACGTTCAGGTTTTTGCGAATATTTTTTCCAATTTCCACTTGAACCATTTTAAGGCCACACCCATATCTGATTGAAGTTGGTCCTAATAGAGATTTGGGTTTCACTGTGTTAGTGATTGTAAAAATGAATAGGGTAATGTAGTCCTGGTCCTAATAGCAAAATTTGTATTAACTTCAATGGGATCCAGATTTGGTTCTCATAGCTGATAGAAAGAAGATAAGCTTTGAGGGGGCATGGACTATCTTTTTCTTCTGTGTTTCTATAGCACCTTGCACAGTGAGGCTATGGTCCCTGGCTGAGGTTCTCAGTTGCTACTATAACATTATTACCGTACTTTCTCTCTCCGCCTCACCACCAGCCCTTGAAAAGAAGGAAGAGGACATTGTTTTTGCACATCACTGGTTTACTTGCTTATTTTGCCTTTTGTGTGTGTGTGTGTTTGTTTGTCTTTTTATATTCCTGTAAATTGTAGCTGCAGTTATGATGATTAAACTAGTAACATTGCATTAAAATGATAGAAGTACTAAGAATAATGGAGTTTATCATTGGCCCTTTGTTATCATCTAAACTAAGTTATGACAATGGCGCTTGGGCTATTTGAGTGTATATGTAGCAGATCAGAAGTAAAAAAATTAATGAAAATTTCATTATGGTATTCCTGAAATGAATTAATGAGATTATTTAATTAGAAACAATGATAGTTTTGTTATAATTTCTAAACTCTGTATGGAAGAAAATATTATGGCAAATATCTGTAATTAAACCTTAGAGAGACAAGGTGAATGGGGTAATAGCTTTTACTGGACCAACTTCTGTTGGTGGGCGAGACAAACTTTCCAGCCACACAGAGCCCTTCTTCAGGTCTGGGAAAGGAACTCCCAGCATCACAGTAAAATGCAAAGTGAAACAGATAGTTTAGCATAAGTAGTGAGCACGTATTATAAGGGAACATTCAAGGTAGAGTGCCCTGGTAACACTTCTGCAGTCCTAGGACAACAGGAGGAGTCTATGATTTATAATGCCTAGCAGAGTAATGAATTTAAGCTCCCAGGCTCATCTTTTGAAAATGTTGTGCAGGTTTCCTTTGAGGATGAGGACTGATAGATCAGATATAGAGTGATTGTCTTCTGAAAAGTGTTCATTATCATATGTGATAGGCACATTTGCCAACTTTCACATGGTAAATAAGCACCCTGACTTTCACAATAAGCCAGAAAGCAAGCTAAATCCCATTTCAAAACAAGGTCAAAACAAACCAGTCCCTAAGAACCCCAACACTCTATGTGACTTGATCCCTCTGGAGTGCAGTCTGGGACTGTGGTGGGTCTGTAGTGCATCCCTGACTTCTCCCCATCCTTGCTTGCCCCCCTCGCTCCTGCTTGCTGGGAGCCGATCAAAAAAAAGAAGCAACAAGCTGCTACAAGCTACAAGCCAAAAACTAGCCAACAAGCAACTCACAAACCAATTCAGCCAGAAACAAGCCCAATTTCTGCAGGGTTTTTTTGTGGGTTTCGTATGTCTGGTGAGAGGGTGTTTTTGTCTCTTATTTTCCTGTGTGAGTTCATCGGGAGCAGAGGGTTTGTCTAGTTTCATCCACACAGTTGTTGCTGGGTCATTTAGGGCACTGGATGAGGTATTGTTAACAGATTTGCCCGTTACTTTGGGGTATGCTCCTTTATTCAGGTTACTCTTCGGGGGAGGAGGAGTGTTCTCTAATTCTATCAATGTGCTGCTTGTGTCACTTGTGTTTTCATATGCAGTCTACTTCTCCCTGCTTCAAGTCCCCTCCCAATGGAGCTATCCTGCAGGACCTAGGTTTCCTAGGGTTGGGTTTTTCCAGCCCCAGAACCAGATGCGTGTGCACACGTGTGCATACATACACACACACAGAGACACACATGCGCGCACACACACACACATTAACAGAGCAAGTCTGAGTGGACCAGGTCAATCAGCACTTTCAAGCTGACCCATTATATGTCTCTGGACTCACTGGGCCAGATGAAGCAGCACTTTCAGGCTGCCCCTACCCCCCTTATGTGCCCCTGGGCTCCATGGACTGGGTCAAGCAGCATTTTCAAGTTGTAACACTTATACGTCCCAGATTCAGCATGTCGCTATCCCCCTCGCACATCACAATTGCACTGCAGTAACCTACTTGATGAGCAAACCCCACTGTATTTTGGGTGCTGTAGGGATCTTTAGCTTAGGTAAAAGAAGTGTTGCTGTAGAATGAATGGGGGAAGCTAAAAAAAAAAAAAAGAGTAAAGTTCAGCAAGAGAGAGAGAAGCAACTAGCTTAACCATAAAAGTTATTTATTGAATACTAGTGATAACTACACAAGGAAGGCTAACCCAACATAACATACATTATTAAAGCTTAATACCTGAGGGTGGGAGAGGGAGAGAGAGGAAAAAAAAAAAAGAAAGGGGGATCTCACTCACTCCGTGAGGCTTGAACTGGTAGGGGTTCCCAGGTGATGGTGGTAGCTCAGGGTCCTGAGTGCTGGAGAAAGGCAGAGCCCCCAGCATGATCAGTCATGAGAAGATGGAGCCCCAGTGGAACTGATGCAAAGTTTTGGGTCTATGCATCAGAACACTGACTGGAGGGTGAGTAGGGATTTTTGTAGAGAAAATACAATGGTTCTTGGGAGAACACTAGATTTGTTTATAGGTAAACTGATAACCCAAGGGTTTTCTTTAGGCTAGACAATAAGAGCTGATCACTCTTGGCTATGGGTGGTGTTTTCTTCTTGCTCACGATGCAACTAGGCTGCTTCAGTATGTTGTATATCAATCAAGGATTCATTACTAGAATTGGTCTGATAACTGCTGAGCTGGGTGTGGGCAGGCATACATTCATTAACATCTGGAGCAGAGATTTCCATGATGCAGTGCTTCCCTGCTTTATCTGGTCCCAGAGTTCAGTGTGGTTCTCTGTTCTCCATTCTGTATGCTAATGGAGATGTCTTAATCTTGTCACCCTTGTCAGAGGTCTAAGTATGTCTCCCATCTACCTTTCATTGCTCTCTGCAAGTCTTTTTTCTGATGGGTTTTGGTTTAAGCAAAGGCTGGTATGGGAGGGGAGGGTATCTTTCATGAGTCATACAGGCTAGATACTGCTCCCTGGTTCTCCAAGAACACAAAGCTGACTGGTATCAGTATACCACATGTTGTGATAGGCAGGTGTAGGATTCACTGATTTTTTTCATACCAAGTGATATTTTTGCTGAAAACTGATATTTTTCTAGTGCTATTTCTGACTATAAAAGCAACCCTTTCATATGAGTACAGAAGAAAGTAGGACATTTGGAAATCAAGAAAAATTGGAGAGAAACATAAAATTTCATCCAAATCTGTCAAAACTTGTTGCCAGGGGATTTTGCAAAGGCCAAAAGTATATGAACAAAATTAGATCACTTCCTGGAGGACAGGTCCATCAATGGCTATTAGCCAAGATAGTCAAGGATGCAACTGCCCCTTTCCCCAGACAAAAGGCTTTTTTAATACTTCTCCCAAACAGTAGGACTTTGAACAACTCTAATCAGTAACTGCTCCAAAGTGTCAAGTATCAGAGGGGTAGACATGTTAGTCTGGATCTGAAACAAGCATCAAAGAATCCTGTGGCACCTTATAGACTAACAGATGTATTGGAGCATGAGCTTTTGTGGGTGAATACCCACTTCCCACAAAAGCTTAAGCTCCAATAAGTCTGTTAGTCTATAAGGTGCTACAGGACTCTTTGTCGCATGTTCCAAAGCGGTGGTGTGTTTTTGGATAAGGAATGGAGGGAGAGGAAGTGAGCAGGGAGTGGTGTAACTGAACTAATACGTTATCAACTTTTTATGGCAACTATGGTCCAAATAACTTGTGATAATACCAGTGTCTTCTGGGTGGCTTTGTATACCTATTTACTTTTTAAAAGGGGTTGTAAAGGAATAATGGAGAAAACCCTAAAGCTAACAGAACATAAAAAAAAAAAAATGGAGACATCCTATCTCCTAGAGCTAGAAGGGACCTTGAAAGGTCATCAAGTCCAGCCCCCTCCCTTCACTAGCAGGACCAAGTACTGATCTGGGCATAAGAGAGAAGATTTAATAACTTGAATCAATTTTTGAAGACCTCTTCTTACCAAGGACAACATAAAGGGCCAACTAGAATGAAAACATATATAGGAACTAAATTGTAAAATGTAGCAAAACAGAAGAAAGGCAGGTTATGGGACTAATGACTTGTGTATAGAGCATTTCTCAGCTAGAGCAATTCCATAAGAGGAATTGCTATCTGAGTTAGAAATACTTCATTATATATGTAATATGATTGTATAATGCTTAGTACATTGGGGCTGGGTGCTATTAGCCTTAGGTGCTATTGCAATATATATAAAAATAATAATAATGCTGGAAAGTTTGTCTGATATTACTGGAACCTAACTTAGAAATCTTTTTCCTTAAATTTGAGGCTTCAATACTTAATTTATTTTATTAAATTACAAGTAAATTCCTTTTCAATGGCTTGCCTCGTTATAGGTCTACTTCAAGATCTACTGGATTTTTAGTAACTAGATTGCCTTGAGGCTTGATTCATCTTCTGCAGGGGTGGCTGCAGGCCCCAGCATGCCTGCAGGAGGTCCACCGGAGCCGCAGGACTGGTGACCAACAGAGTGCCCCCCCACGGCATGACGCCGTGCTTGGGGCGGCAAAATGTCTAGAGCCACCACTGATCTTCTGTTAAATATAATTAAAAGTTTCATTGATTAATAGATCAGACACTAAATCAGAGAATAATCTCTGAGATAGACCACTTGCCTAACGTGCCATACTGAGAAAGCACCTCCTCCTATTAAATACTCCATAAGAATTTTTGGTAAAGGTTTATGGAGCTTTAAAATTCAGTTTTAGAATCTGATTTGTTAGTTCTTTCTTTCTATAAGACTTATACTTTTTAAGCAGTGCTCAGAAACTTTGCTGATGAGTGTAGTATGTAAATTAAATAGATACAATCATCTCTCAAATGGCTGCAGCTGGATAAATTAATATGTAGAAACTCTGGATATCAGTATGTAATAGCAAATAAAAATGGAGAAAAATTCTTGACATTTTTTGTCTATGGAGAAGAAATTTGTAGCCTTGTTTAGATCTTCATTGTG
This sequence comes from Gopherus evgoodei, assembly GCF_007399415.2. Lineage (NCBI taxonomy): Eukaryota > Metazoa > Chordata > Testudines > Testudinidae > Gopherus > Gopherus evgoodei. The sequence continues at coordinate 204,444,991 of NC_044323.1, forward strand.
GCACCCTTGTAGCACAATATGACCCAGGGAGAAATGATATAGTCCAAGTAGGAAACAAAATATTGAAAATGTCAGCTATTAGTTTTAATGGAGTGATCCAAATTTCACTTAAGGGGGAAAAAGAGTGAGTAATTTCCAGAACTCTGGAAGTTATATGAACATTGTCCTGCAGCCATTTCATCACAGGGTGTGATCTGGTCAGATGTCACCAGGACCAATCTTGTGTAGTTTGCATAGGAAAGAGATGGAGGTAAGACACCCTTCTGCCCAAACAGCCCCAAGGAAGACCCAGGAAGATGCAGATACTGTGTGATGCAGATTCTGAAAATGGCACCTTTTCCTCTTGAACCAGTGCCATAGTATGATTTTTTTTGAGGGTGGGGTGCTGCTGGAATTTTTGTATTCTGGCTGATATATTAGAACAGAGGTTCTATCTGCTGTGATCATGTTCAGGTAATGGTAATGTTCCTACCTATGATATTTTTGCAAGGTACATTTTAACGGTGTTTTGGCAAAACTCCCACTCTACTAATTACAGTATAATGTTGCTACCTACATTCCAGTTACAGTTTCAAGTACACATGGTATTCATCACTTCTTTTTTGTAGACCAGTAAGATCACAACAGAAGACATTACTTGAGTCTAGATGCGTTAACTGCTATATGTAATGGAAGACATGGTCGGTTCTTCTGGAATACAGAAATTTTACAAATATTTTGTCAATATTATTTATACATATGCTGGCATCTTCTGACTTATAGAGGGAGGCCATCATAGATTCATAAATTCTAGGACTGGAAGGGACCTTGAGAGGTCATCGAGTTCCGTCCCCTGCCCTCACGGCAGGACCAAATACTGTTTAGACCATCCTGGATAGATATTTATCTAACCTAATCTTAAATATCTCCAGAGATGGAGATTCCACAACCTCCCTAGGCAATTTATTCCAGTGTTTAACCACCCTGACAGTTAGGAACTTTTTCCTAATGTCCAACCTAAACCTCCCTTGCTGCAGTTTAAACCCATTGCTTCTTGTTCTATCCTTAGAGGCTAAGGTGAACAAGTTTTCTCCCTCCTTCTTATGACACCCTTTTAGATACCTGAAAACTGCTATCATGTCCCCTCTCAGTCTTCTCTTTTCCAAACTAAACAAACCCAATTCTTTCAGCCTTCCTTCATAGGTCATGTTCTCAAGACCTTTAATCATTCTTGTTGCTCTTCTCTGGACCTACTCCAATTTCTCCACATCTTTCTTGAAATGCGGCGCCCAGATCTGGACACAATACTACAGCTGAGGCCTAACCAGTGCAGAGAAGAAGAATGACTTCTCGTGTCTTGTTTACAACACACCTGTTAATGCATCCCAGAATCATGTTTGCTTTTTTTGCAACAGGCATCACACTGTTGACTCATATTTAGCTTGTGATCCACTATAACCCCTAGATCCCATTCTGCCATACTCCTTCCTAGACAGTCTCGTCCCATTCTGTATGTGTGAAACTGATTGTTCCTTCCTAAGTGGAGCACTTCAACTAACACTACATTTATACCACATATAGTATCTGTCTACAAGACTAAACAATATTTTAAATAGTGTGTGCATTGTTAAGATTACTTTAACTTTCACTTTGATTTGACAATGCACCTTTCATAGTACTCAGTGAATCCCAAAGGTCTTTACAAAGTGATGTGATACCGGCAGTGGAGCGACTGTGTTGAGAAATGCCAAAGCCATTATGTGCTCTCAAAACGTTGGACATCTGGAGTGCTTTTTATTGGAAGAAGGAATGTGGGATAGGACTATATATATGCAACCAAAAAAAAATCAGAAACTTGGGAGTGGGAAAGCCAACACAGAGTTTTGTTGGATTTTAAAAAATATATGAGAAACCAGTACTTTCCCTGAATATATTTTAAATATCAGGTTCAATTTAGTGATACAAAAATTTTACATGACATAATGATACTTTGCTCTTATATAGCATTTTTCATTGGTAGATCTCAAAATGCTTTATATAGTAAATCTGTTTATCTGGAATTCTGGACTAGAATTAATTGCCAATGGCAAGTATCCTAATACATAGTTTTAATCATATTTGTTGAATTTAGGCTAACCTTCTGATTATATATATATATATATATATATATATATATATATATATAATATTCAAATTTTGTGTATTTTATGTAACATTTGGGGCATCACACTTCCTAGAAAACAAAAAAAGTTATTTACTGGGCTGCATTTTGAAAAGATAAATGCCCACGTAGGCACTCTGAAAATACATGCACAATAGGGTGACCAGATAGCAAGTGTGAAAAATCAGGACACTCTCTTTTGGAGGGTGGCTGGGTAACAGTTGTGTATATAAGACAAAGCCCCTAATATTGGGTCATCCTAATGCACATTCACTGCAGCTGCACAGCCAGACAGGGTCAATATACATGCAAATAAGGATCCTGGTACCAAATTACTTCTTTGTACATGGATTTTTCTAATGTTCCTGGACATATATGGCAACTGCATGTGCACACACAAATGTGTGTACCCACCCCATCCTTTCCCCTCTCCCCCCACTATTTGGGAATCTGTCTATCATATCTCATGTTTTTGTCTTTCCTCCTCATCACCCAGCTTTTCTCCCATATTTTGGAGTACTTTTTCTCCATCTTTCAAAAGATATGTGCTGTCTGCCTTTTTGTAGGTTAAACCTCTCTTCTCTCTATTTATTTAACATTTTCCTTCCTTGCTTTTCTTCATTTTCTTATCTTTCATTGTGTTCATTCCCTCCTTCATATAAGTTTGCTCTTTTTTAAAATTTTTTTTTCTGGCCTTTCAATGTTCCTCATTTCCCCCTCAGCCCACAGTAACAACCAGGTCCTTGCTAATTTCTACCACTTGCTCCATCCTTATACTCTCCTCCAGCCACCTTTTCACCAGGTCCCCAGCTCCCACTTCTAATCCCACTCTTTATATCAGCTAGTGCATTTGAAAGCCACACAAATGGGGGGAAAACTAAAAGAAAAACAAAACAAAATAGGCAAAGAGTTCTGTGGCACCTTATAGACTAACAAATGTATTGGAGCATGAGCTTTTGTGGGTGAATACCCACTTCATCAGATGCATGTATTCACCCATGAAAGCTCATGCTCCAATATGTCTGTTAATCTATAAAGATGCCACAGAACTCTTTGCCATTTTTACAGATCCAGACTAACACGGATACCCCTCTGTTATTCAAAACAAAATAATACAGTACATAGAACAATTTACTATCTACAGTTTTTAAATCTGTGGGGTTTTTTTTGTTTAGTTAATACTGCAAAATGCATGTGAAGTGGAACTTTCCAATTAAACACGTAATTTGGAAACTGGACAGATTACTTGATTCTTAAGTGGTTTCAGATAGAAGACAATTATTTGAACATTGGGAGCAAATAATGTGGCCCTCAGGCCTGTGGTTGGTAGAAAATCAGAGGTGAAAGTAAGCCGGTCCAGTACGGTGTACCGTCAAGAGGGAGGACGCTGTGCCGGACTGTACCAGCTTCCATGGTGGTGATTTAAAGGGCCCAGGGCTCCAGCTGCTGCAGGGGGCCCTAGGCCCTTTAAAGCGCCTCTGGAGCTCCAGCAGCTGGGCTCAGGCAGGGATTTAAAGGGGCCGGTGCTCCACTGTGGGGATCCCTGGGCCCTTTAAATACCCGCCAGAGCTCCGGCAGCCGGGCTCGGGCAGGGATTTAAGGGTCCCAGAGCACTGGCTGCTGCAGGAAGCCGTGGGCCTTTTAAAGTGCCACCAGAGCTCTGGTAGCAGGGCTCCTGTGGTAATTTAAAGGGCTCGGAGCTCCGCAGCAGCCGGAGCCCCAGGACTTTAATATGCCCCGAGCCCCGGGGTCCCAGTCGCCTCTGCAGCTGGTAACTCCAGGGTGATTTAAAGGCCCTGGGGCTCCCCATTTCTGGTTGAGGCCCCATCTCTTCCAGTTTAGGCCACGCCCCCGCTTAGGACTCCAGGGTACTGGTAAGTCCTTTAAGTTACTTTCACCCCTGTAGAAAATGTTAGTCTCTCAACTGCAATCTTTTTAAAGGTCACATTAGAGCTGTAGCTGTTGACTGAATTTACTGCTTACTCAATCGTGGTGAAGACCTTAGTGCAGCATACTTCACTACCACTGCATCTGATGAAGTGGGTGATT